>NC_060144.1:556999793-557622316 GCF_021461385.2 Schistocerca piceifrons
TTACTGACAAACCTGCTGTGATTTATATGTTTCTACTTAGCATTGGCCACCAGTCAACATTGGCGACGACTCGTTCGTCGTCAACATAACAATGGTCGTCCTATCTGTCACAGAAAATTGAAACTCGAATCGTTTACAGACCTGCCGATGGAGCTTTACGCGTACGAAGTTACGTTGACATCTGTCTTTTGAGTGCTTCAGTTTTATTGTCAAGTAGTGTATTCAGAAGGTTTCATCATCATTCCCACCAGTTATTTGGATGAAGTTCTCCTCTAGGCTTGTCTGAGCTCTATTACTTTCAGCTTCGCGGATATGTATTGTATCTTTTCTAATGTCACCCACACACTTGGCATCAGGTCGTTGTCTTTTCTGATCTCTCATGTTCCTCAAAGAAATAGGCTTGTGCACTGACTATTCAGTCACCTAGCTAAATGTCCGTCCACCTTCATTTCAGTTTCATTATGGCCTCAATTAGCCTTCTATTAAAAGTTAGTGAAAGTGAGGAAGATATACAGGTTCTGTTGAGTGGACTGAACAGTTAATGAGTACAGGATATGGACTGAGAGTAAATCGAAAAAGACGAAAGTAATGAGAAGTAGGTGAAATCGGAGCAGCGAGAAACTTAAAAGCAGGATTGGTGATCACGAACTAGATGAAGTTAAGGAATCCTGATACCTAGGCATCAGAATAACCCATGACGGATGGAGCAAGGAGGACATAAGAAGCAGACTAGCACTGGCAAAAGGGCATTCCTAGCCAAGAGAAGTCTGCTAGTATCAAACGTTGCCCTTACTTGGAGGAAGAAATTTCTGAGCCGGCCGGTGTGGCCGAGCGGTTCTAGGCGCTACAGTATGCAACAGCGAGACCACTACAGTCGCTGGTTCGAATCCTGCGTCGGGCATGGACGTGTGTGATGTCCTTAGGTTAGTTAGGTTTCAGTAGTTCTAGGTTCTAGGGGACTGATGACCTTAGATGTTAAGTCCCATAGTACTCAGAGCCAAATTTCTGAGAGTGTACTGTACGTTTGGAGCACAGCGCTGTATGGTTGTGAAGCATGGACCGCAGCGAGAAAACCGGAGAAGGAGAGAATCGAGGCCTTTGAGATTTGGTGCTACGTTGAAAATTAAGTGGACTGATAACTTAAGGAATGAAGAGGTTCCCAGCAGAATCGACGAGGAAAGGAATATATGGAAAACGCTGACAAGAGGAAAGGACAGAGTGATAGGACTTGTGTTACGACTTCTGTGGTACTAGAGGGAGATGTAGAGGGTGAAAGCTGTAGAGGAAAACGAGATTGAAATACATGCTAGCAAATAATTGAGGACGCAGGATGGAAGTGCTACTCTGATATATAGGGGTTGGACAGGAGAGGAATTCGTGGCGGGCCAGTCAGAAGACTGATGACAAAAAAGAAGTCTGTGTCCCAGTTGTATAAACAAAAGCTTGTAATAGGCTATTACAGTAAGTTTCATACAAGAGGCAAGCTTAATTTTGAAAAACCTCTTTATTTAACTTCCAAAACCTCCCCAGCCTATTTTTCTTCCCAGTTTGTTTCTTTTGTCATCCACCCAGGCATTGTCTGCTCTAAACAGATAAAATCATTAATAGATAATATACAATTTTCTGGCCGCGGTTGTAGGCTCGTCCTGTGACTATTCTTTCAAGGAACAAGACGGGCTTGTTAGCAAGCCAATAAACCACCGCCCCTGACTCTTTGTAGAATCGAACTCCAATGCATGTAACAATCGTTTCACGGGTCTAAATGATTATGACGTCAGTCTCCTGATTTATATGCCGTACAGTGATATAAGTCTGCAGGTACATTCAGTGGTATATTCAGACACTGTCTGCATAACGTATTGTGAATAGAGTTGGCAGTAAAGAAGTAATAAATTACAACGTCACGCCTGATGCTCAAATTTCACTGCATGGACAGAAAATAATGTAGTAACTGACAAACTTTCTACATTTATTTTGTGTGCATGTCTAGGAGGGGGAGGGGGGACTGGAGGCTAGTCGATAAAAAGTACTGAGGCGACGAAAGTGTTGGGCATACTTCCTAATATCGTGCAGGACCTTCTTTCGCCTGACAAAGTGCGGCAACTCGACGTAACATGAACAAGTCGTTGGAAGTCCCCTGTAGAGATATTGAGCGACGCTGCCTCTGTAGCCGGCTATAATTGCGATAGTGTTGCTGGTGCAAGATTTTGTGCATGAATTGGCCTCTCAATTATGTTCGATGGGAGTCAGGTCGGGCGATGAGGGCGGCCAAATCATTCGCTCGAAGTGTCCAGAATGTTCTTCACACCAATCGCGGACAGTTGTGATCCAGTGACATGGCGTGTTGTCATCCATAAAAATTCCATTGTTATTTGGGAACATTCTAACATTCTGCGTGGTGTCTGTTTGTTCTAAGTCGTGTCTCCCTACCACTTTCGCGCAGCGACGCTCTGAGCGTGTTTTTTTAGGGAACTGACTAGTTTGAGCCTGGGACCTGTTGCTGGTAAGGAGACACCAGACCACACATGACATGTAGAGTTCAGAAGAGTTCAGTGAGACTAGCGATGATGTAAAGAAATACTTAATGATTTCAGCGTCAGCTCCACTGCACTCCCTGTAAAAGAATCTTAATACTAACTAAATTTAGTGGAAGGGGTTCAAGGCTTTCCTATTTTTAGTTAGCTGGTAAAATAACGTCGAAAAAGCAGTTAAGTTTACCATTGGAAATTTTATTCTACTCATAAAACATTGTTTATAAATTGCACTATTGATAAAAGGAAATATTTTAATACAGGATGATAAAAACCAACTGCGTTCAACAAAAATGTGAACGAATATTCCCTGAATGGGTTTCCAAGTTCTGTGATGGATCGAAGGATGACCTATGCCATATCACATCTATAATCTAGGTTTAAGTTAAGTTTCATAAAAGAGAAAACTATAAAAATGGTCTACAGTGAGCCTCAATTATCTTTGATTACTTATTTAACTTGTCGTAAATTACAGTGGCTGATGTGGCTTCTCAATAATTATATAACAGAATAATCATCGCGTTTCAGATTTTAACTTCTAGTAGCAAATGTGAATACCATGAGCTTTAATTGACGATCGACATTAGTATTATGCAAAAAGGGGATGTAACAGATGAGACTTCTGCAGTTCTGAGTGAAGCCTCATGCAGCATCGCGTGCGTTCATTACCTTGTCGGTCATTAGTCAGCGTCAGGGGGCGGCGGGCGGTGCAGCTCCACACACCTCGCCGTCTCGGAAGCAACTCCTCTCTCACTTCTCTTTAGTACAATTTACCGAAGCTGGATTAAGAAAAAGGTATCAGGCTGTGTTTTCAACTGGGGTCTCAGTGTTAACCTTAACATCTGCCTACAAAAATTCTGTCTATCCAATGAGAAACGTTATACTTTTCCTGGTGGGGCAATGTTTTTAAAGTTTGCAACGTAACAGAGACGCGAAAAAGTCTCACGCTAAAGCTTGCAGCTGGTGTGGCCCTTTTAGTGTTATCGTAAGATCTATACTGTTCTTCTGGGGGGGCTCTTATCTTTTAACATGGGCTGGGGGGTGGTCTTGGCGGTCGGCTGGCGACGTGGGTGTCCGTCCCTTATCGTAGGGCCTTCCAGCTTAACACGGTTCTGCTCTCGGCTTCTGTTCTCGTTTCTCCCCTCGGAACTGCGTCTGTTTCATGGTGGGAAGGTATGACATGCATTTAGGCGTTCTTGTGTTAGTCTGTGGTATTCCATTTGTTCACTCGTTGATCGTATTACTTCGGTTAATTTAATGTCAGGATTTACTCGGAGCTATGTGATATACTGCTGGATTTGCTATCATGTCAGGGTTTTCATGGAAGGTGTTGGATTTGTCTTACAACATTAAGTCCTTGAATGGCTGCAGATGGTCAGTGATCGGTTCGGCTACACTAGAGGACCCAGTCCGTTCCATGCAGACACGGTCCACACCACAGCCTGCACAGTGCCTCGGTGTCAGCTTGGGTCCACAGCTTCGTGGGGTCTACACCACACTCGAGCCCTACCATCAGCTCTTACCAACTGAAGTCGGGTTATAACCTCCCCCTTACTAATCGGCCTATCCTGCCGTGGATCGTGGATCGAGTGTATACATAATGCAATTTTTCTAATAGGATAAGGCTATCTTTCCCGAAGAAGTAATACCGATAAGTAGGGGGAATGTGTACAACCGAACTTTCCGATAGAAAAGTCTACTACAAATAAAAAAGTAATTAAGCCGAACGGGGCTACCATTTGGAAAAATGAAAGTTATTTTGTGCATTCACTCACGAACAACATTGGACAGAAAAGGGGTACCACTGAAAATGAATCCAATAGTTACACTAATGAACGAAAAGGAAATAATTACAGTCGCCAGCGCACTAGGGCGATTTACATCCAAAATGTTGTACAAGATGATGGGAAAGAAAAACATATATTACTAAACACTGACGTGGCAACTGACGGTTGTCTCGTTCTTTGACACTAATTTTAAGTGAGTATGTAATGATAAAGAAAACTGACAAGTCACTTTTACGTGAAGTTTGTAATTAAATTTTGAAAAAGGCAGTCGAGTAATTATTTGAAAATATCCACTTAAACTGTATGTTAGTACCGAACTTCGTTACGTGAATAATGTCTTTCAGAGATCTCAACTTAACGTCATCAAAGAAATTTAGAGAAAGGTAAGCACTTTTTACTTTGCAGTTACTTAATTTTCAAATTGGATTTCATATATTGTCTGAACAACTGAGCTTTTTTTACTGACTTGAACAGAATTAAATACTAGAATACGTACCAAACCAAACATCCATGTGCTTCAAGCTATATGTAAAATAAATAAAACTTCCGCACTCTTAATTTGTGCATTTTCTTTAGATTTGGATTTTCTCCAGTGATAGATCCTCAAACTTCAGTTAGCATATAATGAAAAAAGGGAACAAGGACCCTGCTTGGTAACAATGTCTGGGGGCAATGAGGACACAATCGCCCTGAATTTAACTGATTATTATTTAAATAAATCTTATCAATCAAATCACATTCAGTTGTGCTGCTGGGTTAGCCATTAATACTTTCTACCAATGAACATTCTTACTTCAGTGCTGTGCGTGCGACGAAACTCGGAGCCGACGACGAATCTGTGTTGCTAGAACTGCAGCTGTTGTTGAAGACGTTAGGATCTTGTGGGGTCACGGCTAATTACAGGAACGGGCAGTCGTAATTAATACAGCCTCTTCCGCCCGTCCACTGTCCTTCCTCCTGCTACTAGTCATCTGGCCCGCGCACGTACATGATGCCGCCGAAATGGTCCTCTCTGCTGTGAGAGCGTTAACACCACACTTCCGCACACTACAAGCGCTGGAACCTGTCTCACGCTCTCTCAGCGCGCTCTGCGCAACAACCCCCTACCCAAAGATTTTACAACGCACAAGCACTGCTATTATCGTTGCTGGTCGATGCAAATAACAGTTCCTTTGGCTTTTTCCCGGAGCTTATAAGTTTCACAGTAAAACACAGATAAATACAATGAAACGTCAACAGACTTCTCCCTAAATGCACACACACAGTGAAGCAATGTCCATGTTAAAAGAAAGCATTTAAATTACAAATATTTACATACAATTAAAAAAAATTATATATCGGTAGCAGGTGCCATGCACCCTGCATTTTCGGTGTTACAGGGTCTGATTTGACGGGGCCACGGTTTTGCAATCGTCTGGGGTGCCCAGGAAGGCGCTGCAGGCCATGTTGTGCTGTCAGCAAAGACACTCGCGTCGGTCGTTTGCTGCCATTGCCCGTCAACTCCAAATTTCACTGCGCTCTACTGACGGCTACGTTCGTAGCTCGCCTCACCTTGATTTCTGCCGTTATTTCACGTAGTGTTGCTTGTCTGTTACCACTGACAGTTCTACACAAACACCACTGCTCCCGGTCCAGTGTAAACTGTAATATCTGTTAAACTTTTGTTGTTGTTGTTGTTTTTGTTGTCTTCAGTCCAGAGACTGGTTTGATACAGATCTCCATACTATTCTATTCTGTGCAAGCTTCTTCATCTCCCAGTACCTACTGCAACCTACATCATTCTGAATCTGTTTAGTGTATTCATCTCTTGGTCCCCTCTAGAATTTTTACCCTCCACGCTGCCCTCCAATACTAACTTCGTGATCCCTTGATGCCTCAGAATATGCCCTACCAACGTATCCCTTCTTCTAGTCAAGTTGTGCCACAAATTTCTCTTCTCTCCAATTCTATTCAATACCTTCTCGTTAGTTACGTGATCTACCCATCTATTCTTCAGCATTCTTCTGTAGCACCACATTTTGAAAGCTTCTGTTCTCTTCTTGTCTAAACTATTTATCGTCCACGTTTCACTTCCATACATGGCTACACTCCATACAAATACTTTCAGAAACGACTTCCTGACACTTAAATCTATACTCGCTGTTAACAAATTTCTCTTCTTCAGAAACGGTTTCATTGCCATTGCCAGTCTACATTTTATATCCTCTCTACTTCGACCATCATCAGTTATTTTGTTCCCCAAATAACAAAACTCCTTTACTACTTTAAGCGTCTCATTTCCTAATGTAATTCCCGCAGCATCACCCGATTTAATTTGACTACATTCCATTACCCTCGTTTTGCTTTTATTGATGTTCATCTAATATCTTCCTTTCAAGACACTGTCCATTCCGTTCTGCTGCTCTTCCAGGTCCTTTGCTGTCTCTGACAGAATTACAATGTCATCGGCGAACCTCAAAATTTTTATTTCTTCTGCATGGATTTTAATTCCTACTCCGAATTTTTCTTTTGTTTCTTTTACTGCTTGCTCAATATACAGATTGAATAACATCGCGGATAGGCTACAACCCTGTCCCACTCCCTTCCCAATCACTGCTTCCCTTTCATGTCCCACGACTCTCATAACTGCCATCTGATTTCTGTACAAATTGTAAATAGCCTTTCGCTCCTTGTATTTTACCCCTGCCACCTACATAATTTGAAAGGGAGTATTCCAGTCAACATTGTCAAAAGCTTTCTCTAAGTCTACAAATGCTAGATACGTAGCTTTGCCTTTCCTTAATCTATTTTCTAAGATAAGTCGTAGGGTCAGTACTGCCTTACGTGTTCCAACACTTCTACGGAATCCAAACTGATCATCCCCGAGGTCGGCTTCTACCAGTGTTTCCATTCATCTGCAAAGAATTCGGGTTAGTATTTTGCAGCTGTGGCTTATTAAACTGATAGTTCGGTAATTTTCACATCTGTCAACACCTACTTTCTTTGGGATTGGGATTATTATGTTCTTCTTGAAGTCTGAGGGTATTTCACCTGTCTCATACATCTTGCTCACTAGATGGTAGGGTTATGTTAGGCCTGCCTCTCCCAATGCTGTCAGTAGTTCTAATGGAATGTTGCATACTCCAGGGGTCTTGTTTCGACTTAGGTCTTTGAGTGCTCTGTCCAACTATTCACGAAGTATCATATCTCCTATTTCATCTTCGTCTACATTCTCTTCCAAATCTGTAATATTGTCCTCAAGTACATCGCCCTTGTATAGACTCTCTATATAGTCTTTCCACCTTTCTGCTTTCCCTTCTTTGCTTAGAACTGGGTTTCCATCTGAGCTCTTGATATTCATGCAAGTGGTTCTCTTTTCTGCAAAGGTTTCTTTAATTTTCCTGCAGGCAGTATCTATCTTCCCCCAAGTGATATAAGCCTCCACATCCTTACATTTGTCCTCTAGCCATCCCTGCTTAGCCATTTTGCACTCCCTGTCGACCTCATTTTTGGGACGTCTGTATTCCTTTTTGCTTGCTTCATTTACTGCATTTTTGTATTTTCTCCTTTCATGAATTAAATTCAGTATATCTTCTGTTACCCAAGAATTTCTACTAGCTCTCGTCTTTTTACTTACTTGATCCTCTGCTACCTTCGCTATTTCATCTCTCAAAGCTACCCATTCTTCTTCTACTGTATTTCTTTCTCCCATTCTTGTCAATCGTTCCCTAATACTCTCCCTGAAGCTCTCTACAACATCTGGTTCTTTCAGTTTATCCAGGTTCTATCTCCTCAAATTCCCACCTTTTTGCAGTTTCTTCAGTTTTTTATCTACAGTTCATAACCAATAGATTGTGGTCACAGTCCACATCTGCCCCTGGAAATGTCTTACAATTTAAAACCTGGTTCCTAAATCTGTGTCTTACCATTATATAATCTATCTGAAACCTGTCAGTATCTCCAGGCTTCTTCCATGTACACAACCTTCATTTATGATTCTTGAACCAAGTGTTAGCTATGATTGAGTTATGCTCTGTGCAAAATTCTACCAGGCGACTTACTCTCTCATTCCTTACCCCCGTTCCATATTCACCTACGACGTTTTCTTGTGTTCCTTTTCCTACTATCGAGTTCCAGTCACCCATGACTATTAAATTTTCGTCTCTCTTCACTATCTGAATAATTTCTTTCATCTCATCATACATTTCATCAATCTCTTCGTCATCTGCGGCGGTAGTTGGCATATGAACTTGTACTACTGTGGTAAGCGTGGGCTTCGTATCTATCTTGACCACAATAATGTGTTCATTATGCTGTTTGTAGTAGCTTACCCGCACTCCTATTTTCCTATTCATTATTAAACCTACCCCTAGATTACCCCTATTTCATTTTGTATTTATTACCCTGTAGTACCTGACGAGAAGTCTTGTTCCTCATGCCACCGAACTTCACTAATTCCCACTATATCTAACTTTAACCTATCCATTTCCTTTTTTTAAATTTTCTAACCTACCTGCCCGATTAAGGGATCTGACATTCCACGCTCCGATCCGTAGAACGCCAGTTTTCTTTCTCCTGGTAACAACGTCCTCCTGAGTAGTCCCCGCCCCGAGATCCGAATGGGGAACTTTTTCACCTCCGGAATATTTTACCCAAGAGGACGCCATCATCATTTAACCATACAGTAAAGCTGCATGCCCTCTGGAAAAAGTACGGTTGTAGTTTCCCCTTGCTTTCCAGCCGTTCGCAGTACCAGCACATCAAGGCCGTTTTGGTTAGTGTAACAAGGCCAGATCAGTCAAACATCCAGACTGTTGCCCCTGCAACTACTGAACAGGCTGCTGCCCCTCTTCAGGAACCGCACGTTTGTCTGGCCTCTCAACAGATACCCCTCCATTGTGGTTGCACCTACGGTACGGCTATCTGTATCGCTGAGGCACGCAGGCCTCCCCACCAACGGCAAGGTCCATGGTTCATGGGTGGGGGGGGGGGGGGGCTTTAACTTTTAGCATACGTTATATTAGGGGTGATCAAAAAGTTCCCGTTTGAGGGCGTTGCGGCAGCTTGTATGCAATGTAGAGCGACTCCGATTAGGGTATATAAGCACCGATATGTAGCCAAGGGATTAGTGTGGCATTTGTCCGTGTCCGACGCGTTTGCGGTAAATACAGAAACGTTTACAGTGGCGACGTAACAACTAAATGCGTCCAAGCATGACCAAAGTACTCTTATTACTGTCGTGTGTATCGGAGGACAGCACCGGTGATATGAGCAATGTGTGTGGGTAGCGTACCTGTCGAATACGACCGCTGCTGCTTTGTGACAGCGCATGCTTCCATATCACAAATGTCGAAATGCAGAATCTACACCAGCTCAACTGCAGCACCCGCTCTATTGTCCTAATCTCTCCGCAAGCGATTATTACGTCTTCAGTCCTGTAAAAAGGGCGTTTAAGGAACGCCAATTCCTGTCGGACGAGGACGTGCTGCACGCCACAGTGGTTTATTAAATGGGTGTCTTTAACATGATACATCGGTGGAATGGACTCTACGGCCTTGGAACGGAAATTTATTGATCGTCCCTCGGTCAAAATTACTTATTCTAATAAACCTCTGCGGAGGGCACGATAAATCAACTTTAGTTTTACCTCTTTGTGTTTAGTATTCGTTGCTCCCAAGCTTCCTTCATCCTTAAAGAGTGTCTTTCTTTTTCTTCCTTGGCCCAGCCTCTTCCTTTTACAGACCTCTTTCTTTCCTGAAATCCTGACTTTTGTGTTGCTTCTCTAAAAAGTATTCTGTTATCTATTGTGTCCGTCAAGAAGAGAATAGAAGCTGTCGAAATGTGGTGCTACAGAAGAATGCTGAAGATTAGATGGGTAGATCGCATAACTAATGAGGAGGTATTGAATAGAATTGGAGAGAAGAGAAACTTGTGGCGCAACTTGACTAGAAGAAGGGATCGGTTGGTAGGGCATATTCTGAGACATCAAGGGATCACCAATTTAGTATTGGAGGGCAGCGTGGAGGGTAAAAATCGTAGAGGGATACCAAGAGATGAATACACTAAGCAGATTCAGAAGGATATGGGTTGCAGTAAGTACTGGGAGATGAAGAAGCTTGCACAGTATAGAGTAGCATGGAGAGCTGCGTCAAACCAGTCTCACGACTGAAGACCACAACAACAACAACATTATGTCCATTGTAATTGTTGTGTTTTTCATATCTTTTTCAGTTTCGGTGAACCACGTGGGTTCGGATTTGTAGCTGTTTAGTAAGCTGAAGATCTGCTTGGTTAGTCTGTTACTATCCATTCGGTATATCTGGCATAAGACTGTAGACTTCTTTCACTCATTATATGTTAATTTCTCCATTTTCAAGTAGAGCTCTCTGTTTGTACCTTAATTTGTATTCAACATCACTATTACTTCGTGGGCCCATTATTTTCGTTAGAATTCATCTTTCAACTTTTTCCAGTTTTCCAAGGTACCCGCATCTAGTCAGTTTGAGTGTTTCTGCTGCATGCAGTGATTCAGCCTATACCCCTGTTTCGTAGTTCCTTAGTTTTCTGTTTCAGGACAAACTTTTATTGTTCTACATATTTTTTGTAATTTGGAATGCCCTTCCCATTTTATATATATTTTCTATGGCCACTTTTTCTTTTGTGTTGCTTGTTATTCATTCTCCTAGGTATTTAAAACAGTTTGTTTTAGATATCGTGTCGTTATGAATTTCAAGATTTGGAGGGGCATCGTTGATATTTGTCATGAAATTTGTTCTTTTCAAATGATATTTTATAGTTTTATTTTGTCCATTTGTTTCTGTAGTTCTGTGATATGTTCTCCAGCGAGTCAGTAATTAATGCCATGCCACCTGCAAAAGATAGAAGGTAATGGTGATTTTACATTGGTTTCTTTCTAGTTGAACGCCCTTGCCACTGATGGATTTTCACCATTATTTCGCTATCTTCTTTAATGTGCAGTTAAAAATTAGGGACGATATACTATCTCCCTGTCTTACTCCTGATTTTATTTCAAAAGGTTTTGACAGCTCTCCCATAAATTTTATTTCTGATATTGTGTTTGTTACAGTTCCTTTAATTATTTCTCTTGTTTTGTTTTGGATTCCGAAATCCTTTAAAATGTTGATTCGTGCATTTCTATCAGTTAAGCCATATGCCTTTTTAAAATCTATAAAAGTTACCACGTATTTCAAGTTTCTGATTTCCCTCATTTCTATTACGTTCGTTAGATTTTGTGTTTGCTCTGCACAAGAGCTTCTCTTTCTAAATCCTGCTCGATTCTCTCCTAGCTGTGGGCTGAGTATTCCTCTGGCTCTCTTTAAAACTGTTATGGATAAGATATGTCGCTGGTAAGAGGGAGATTCTCTATAATTGTTAGGTCAATAATTATATGAAATACTGAAAATGAAATTTTTGTCCCCCTAGAAGCTGTTAGTTTGGCAACCTGCAACTGTGATCAGGTGAACATTTTAGCCTTTTTCCTAAATATACATAAATTCCATTTGTTGCAGTGGAAACTTGAAACGTAGTGTTTATGCATGTGTTCTCCTTTCTGACTTCAGCCTGTTATCCAACTTCCTCAAGGAGGAGCTTATCGAAGGAAGTTGCTGGCAGCCCTTTGGACCCGATGTAGCTACTGTTTGGGATGGCAGTTTTCTATCCTAGTGGTCAGATCTAAAAGTCTTTTAAAAGTAGTTTGTGTGGTATCACGTATCAATACATCTACATCTACGTCATTACTCTGCCACTCACAATAAATTGCCTGAGAGAGGGTTCAATGAATCACGTTCAAGCTGTCTCTCCACCGTTCCACTCTCGAACGGCACGCGGGAAAAACGAACACTTAAATTTTCTGTGCGAGCCCTGATTTATTTTATCGTGATGATCATTTTTACCTATCTAGGTGGGTGCCAACACAATGTTTACAAATAACCTAAATTGGAACGATCACATAGATGATATTATGGGTACAGCAAACCAAAGACTGCGATTCATTGGCAGAACACTTAGAAGGTGCAACAGGTCTACTAAAGAGACTGCTTACACCACGCCTGTCCGCCCTATTCTGGAGTATTGCTTGCGGTGTGGGATCCGCATCAGGTGGGACTGACGGATGACATCGAAAAAGTACCAAGAAGGGCAGCTCGTTTTGTATTATCGCGAAATAGGGGAGATAGTGTCGCAGAGATGATACGTGAATTGGAGTGATAATCATTAAAACAAAGACGTTTTTCGTTGCGACGGATCTTCTCATGATATTTAAATCACCAGTTTTCTCCCATTATTTGTGATGCCATCCTACCAGCGTCATAAATTTGGCAACAGAATATCAAGTTTCCTTCAGGTGCTGACAGCAGTCGCACAGGATCTGGTGGACCTGGTGCTGGGCCACACCTCCAACGGCTCCGTAACATGAACGCCCTCCGCCGTCGCCATATGGGACGGCTGGCGGCTGCCACACATCACTTCGCTCTCGGAGCTACCTCGCCATGTGATGTTACGCAGTCGCCACCTACCTGTGGCTCCAACACCTTTGTTCATGCTTTAGCTCAAAGAGCCTCTTTCTTGCTGACTTTGAGAGGTGGACTCTCATTCTTTCTGCATTATTTACAATGAGTCTTCATACATACAAGTTAAATAAATCTTCCGTTTACTGTGTTAACTTGTTGGCTAACCATTTCTGCTCGTTTCTAGCTTTGCTACGACGACAGTTGCTGTACCACTCTGTAGCCCACTTCTTCTTACCGTCGACTACAACGAGAGTTGGACTGCAACAGGGCGTTGAATAGTGGTATAGGCGTAGTGACAATTTTAACCTTGTCCTGCAGGATCTAAGCGAGGCTGGTGATCTTTATTTATACTGAGTTAAGAGTGTAGCAATACTGAGGATTAGTCTGGGTACACCAGTACACGTTGCAGATTAATACGTCACATGGTTTATCTCGCGTGCTGCACTTTGCAAAGGCTGCAAGACACACTTCGTGAGACACCACAAAAGCTCAGACACACAGACGAAAGGAGTGTTTCACAGACGAAAGGAGTGTTTCACAGGATCTGTGGCTTCAGTATTAATCCGTACTAGCTTCTTCTATGTCTGTTGGTAGCTCAGTTCTGTAGTGTTCTAGTAATTTATTTGGAGGCCTACTTTCAAGGTTGCTCTATTCACTTCTTTCTTTCCTTTCTATGCAGGCAGCTTGCTACCTGGCGGTACCTGGGTAATTTATCAAATCTTCTATTAGTTCGTCTCCTCCTTCCCCTTCTCTCTGTCCATTTCCTCCTCACCCTATCTCTGTCCATCTGCTCCTCTACCCTCTCTCTGTACATCTCATCATCCCCCTCTCTCTGTCCACCTCCTCCACCACTCATTCTCTGTACTTCTCATCCTGCTCTCTCTCTCTCTCTCTCTCTCCATCTGCTCCTTCTCCCTCTCTCTCTCCATCTGCTCCTTCTCCCTCTCTCTATCCATTTCTTCCTCCCCCTCTCAGTCAATTTCCTCCTCCACTTCTCTCCATCCACCTTCTCCTCTCCCCTTTCTCTGTCCATCTCCTCCTGCCCCTCTCTCTATCCATCTGGTCCTTCGCCCTCTCTCTACACAATTCATCCACTCCACTATCTCTGTCAATCTCCTCCTCACCTCTCTGTACATTTCCTTCTCCCCTTGTGTCTGTCCACCTCCACTCTCTGTCCATCTCCTCCTGTCCCACTCTCTGTCTGTCTACTCCATCCCCCCGGTTTACATCTCCTCCTCCCAAGTTCATCTCATCCCCCTCTTCTATTTCCTCTTCAGTCTCGCTGAATCCGTTTTCTCCTTCCCTCTCTTTGTCCATCTCCTTCTTTTCCCTTCTCTCTCCACGTCATCACCCTCACTCCAATAGGACATTGTTGGTTCTTACCTCCACAGTATTTCTTTCCAGATAGTAAACAATAGGTGTACAAAGTTTGGTTGAAAGCGATGCAGTGGTTTAGGAGGAGTGAATAACATACATCCACTTTTATAATACGAGACGTGTTTCTTAAGTAAGTACCGTTTTGAATTTAAAAAAAGACGTGCTAAGATATCTCAATAATCTTATTTTTACTGAAAGCCTGTACCTTAATCTACTTTTCTACACCATTTTCGTCAATATTGAGGCACTTGTCATAACATTGTATCAGTTTTTGAATACCCTCCTCATAGAAATCTGTCGCCTGACTTGTTAACCACTGCATCACCACTGTTTTCACTTCGTCATTGTCTTGAAGATGCTGACCGTCCGGGTGTTTCTTCAAGTGCAAGATCAGATGGTAGTCACTGGGCGCAAGATCGGGGCTGTACGGAGGATGATCTAGACTTTCCCATCGAAAAGTTGTGATGAGATCTTTGGTCTGATTAGCCACATGCGGACAGACATTGTCTTGCAGCAAAACGATGCCCTTGCTCTACTTGCCACGTCTTTTGTTCTGAATTGAATGGCGCAGATTGTGCAATGTCTTACAGTAAGCTGCTGCATCGATTGTCTCATTATGAGTCAGAAATTCCACAAGCAGTACTCCTTTTCTGTCCCAAAACACTGTGAACATGATTTTCCGGGCAGAAATTGTTTGCTTAGATTTCAGTTTTCTGGGTGAATCTGAATGCCGCCATTCCATGGACTGTTGCTTCGATTCTGGTTTGACGTAGGCCACCCATGTTTCATCGTCTGTAACAATTTGGCTTAAGAAGTCATGACCATCGTTGTGGTATGGCTCAAGGAAAGTCAATGCACTGTCTAAACGTTTGGTTTTGTGCACATCCGTCAACATTTTCGATACCCAACGTGCGCACAATTTTCGGTAATTCAAGTGCTCGGTCACAATGCCATACAAAACACTATGAGAAACATAAGGAAAGTCATCCTGCAAGGAGGAAATCGTAAAGCGTCTGTTTTCTCTCACCTTTTTTTCCACTTTCTGCACCAAACTTTCATTAACGACCGAAGGACACCCACTCTGTTGTTCATCATGCACATTTGTGCGGCCATCTTTAAATACTCTCACCCACTTTCTTACCATCCCACCACTCATAATGTTTTCTCCGTAAACTGCAGAGATCTCACGATGAATATCGATCGCTTTTAGGCCCTTAGCACTACGAAATCTTATAACAGCCCTTACTTCACAGTCGGCGGGACGCACGATTATCGGAGGCATCTTAAACACTCAGTACACAACGTAAACAAGGAAGAATCAGACTGTAATGGCGTCAGTGCGTAGGTACCCAGTGCGCATGCGCAGAACGCCGACCGCAGCGCTGCGGCAGCGATGTGGCAAAAAGGTACTTACTTAAAAAACACGCCTCGTATATATGTATGCATGGAACATTAGAATATCATCAGCTAAACGAAGGTGGTTTGGATATGTTCCATTTAGATCTATACTGTCGTGTGTATGAGAAGCTCAGTGTTTCTGTAATTACGGTGTTTTTCCTTGCGCTTTGCTGAAAAATGGAAACAAATTTGTCTAGGCACCATTTTGTACAGGTTTCATCGTACCTCCAGCACGTATTATAGAAGTGTTTATTTATTTACTAAAGAGTAGTTTACAAAGATGACTAGAAAATACACCTCCAGGCGAGGAAATGTAGACACACAATCGAGCGGTCACGTCTTGCGCGGAGGCCCACACAGCACGCGGAAGTCCTTGGCGGTGCAATTGCGCTGGCAGCAGACGCTGATCAGCTGGTGGAACTTGGAGCTCTTGCGCAGCGCGCGAGACAGCACCGTCTTCTCCTCGGCGTCGGCCAGCTCCAGCAGGCTCTCCCAGAACTGGTCGTCTGCAGCAGTCAGGGCAACAACTGTGCTTCAGCAACATCGTTTATTTTAGTACCCACTCTTTCTCAGTTGCTACTTCCATCTTACTACATTACTCTCTGCAAGTCCGTCTTTATACAGCTTTCAGCCTTCTCAATTCCCAGTTGTTATTTTATTTGAGCAACCAGTTTCGGCGCCACATTGCGCCATCTTCAGGCCCCTGATCGACGTGTGGGAACAATCTGACATCTGATCCAGTCAAAATAGGGGCCAGCATTCAGTGACTGGTATCCACAGCGATCCCCTCGATTATCACTTGCCAGTCGGTCGATAAGTGATGATCGAAGGGATCGCTGTGTCAAGAGGTTATCTGTGGATACCAGTCACTGAATGCTGCCCCCTATTTTGACTGGATCAATTGTGGGATTGTTCCCGCACTTCGGTCAGGGGCCTGGAGATGGCGTAATGTAGCGCCGAAACTGGTTGCTCAAATAAAATAACAACTGGAAATTTAGAAGGCGGAAGGCAGTTTGATTCGCCATTTTTAAAAATTACTCATCTTTTGTAATTGAGCTTTTATTCTTAAACGCGGAAATTTTTTGTTAGCCTTTACCGTGACTGTGAAAGGTGTATGTATATAATTTGATAGGTAATTTTCTTATTTGTGGATGTCTTAAGACGCGCATGTCATATTTGTATCTTTTAGTTATGCGCGCGCAGCCTAGGCAGACGCTGCGCTGCCCGGACATTAGTTTGTAATGAAATAATTTCTTGTTGCTTACTAAGCCTTGAATGGTGAAATTCTGTAAATGGAATAGCGTCAAGATATTTTTTGATATGAATCTTTTTAATACAGTTTCTTGAGAAGAATTTCTGTTCGGAGAGAACTCAAATTATCCTACGTCATTATCCAGCTCCCATTCCCTGATGAGCATTCTTTTTATGAGAGATAAATCTTATGAGACCTAAGTTTGCATTGAATGTATTCAAGTGATCGCATTGCACTACAGCGATTCCCTGCAGTTAGAAGCAGCTCAGAAATTGAGACACAATTTTTCTTCTTTTTCTAGAGGGCAGTTGCACAGCGTTTTCCATTGCAAACAGGAAGCCAAATACATGAGACACGAGTTTTCAGTTTCATAGTTTAAAATTATTCTCATTAAAGTACAGGCTCAACTTTTCTTGTAACACACAGTTTTGATTCAGACAGGGCATATTTCATTTACATTCTCGCAGTCAGACTTGATTCTCATTCTAACAGACAGATTTGCTTCTCAACTGTAAACGTAAGTTTAGCTTATGCACA
Source organism: Schistocerca piceifrons (assembly GCF_021461385.2). Classification (NCBI taxonomy): domain Eukaryota; kingdom Metazoa; phylum Arthropoda; class Insecta; order Orthoptera; family Acrididae; genus Schistocerca; species Schistocerca piceifrons. The sequence goes on from NC_060144.1 coordinate 557,017,183, forward strand.
TATATCTTTTCTGAGAAAGGAATTTTTTGGTATGCAACAGCTTACTTTCATAAAGAACCTATACATTCAGAAAGGGACAATCCCAAAGCAAAGAAAACAGGTGCACGTTCACATAATCTTCTTGATCTTCTTTGCTTACTAAGAAAACTCAATTGTTATTTATATCCAATGAAACAACAAGTTTATCGTTACCAATCACTGTTTATTTATCTTCATAACGCGTTCTGAAGGTTTAAAACTCAGTCATCAGGTGAATTTATGTGGATTAATACGACGCGTACGTCTTAGAATTTCGAGTTACCTGCGGCGTCGCCTAACGAGAAACAAAACACTTTCGAGGAGGTCCTTAACTACAGGTTGAACTTAAACGTGAAAGTAAAAAAGAATAAAATAAAAATACCTACAGCAGAGGCTCCTTTTTCTGTCGTGATACATCACTTATACCATCATACTGTATGTTGAGGAAGTGTGATGGTGTATGTGATGTATCACGACAGAGAAAAATGAACGATTCTCTCTTCCATATACTGATTGTGTGCCTGCTACTATCCGTGGATAAATGGAGGTACGAAAAGGCACTATTTTGTGGCGTGGTGCCTTTCTTTACTTCTTTCTTCGCCGTACTGTTGTCAAGTTGGGTAGAAGACGTGTCCCCACTGTTGGGATGATCAAAGTCTTGTCACAATCTTTTTACGTATTCAACAATAGTTAAACACAGCTGCTCCTGGAGCATTGCTTGTCTTCACAGAAAGTGGGTAGATATTTTGCAAGAATGTAGATCTTTGATCAGCAACATGGCCACAGTTTAAATAGCCCTAGAAAAATACTTAATAAAAAAGAAACATTGAAAAGAAGGAGAAGAAGCCTAACAGACGGAACAGTGGAGAGTGATATCAGTTATGCTGAGGAGATATTCACATAAACGGTGTTTCACGTTATTCTGGACTGTGTTACAACCAGCCTCACAGATCTCCTTCAGGGTGCTTGTTTTAACTCGAGACAACTAAATATCTCAAAAACAACGTACCGTACGAAAAAAAAATGTAGGTGAGAAGTGAATACTATAAAAGGGGACTACAACTGACCACCTCCTAACCACCCTTCTTGCGTGGTAGCGCCATCTTTGTATTTTCAAATGGGAACCGTCATTTTTGTTGCACGTTCGGATTCTACGCAAAAAAATTACAGTTTACTCAATCCATTGCTTTTCTTTCGTGGTAGATGGCGCTGTAATCGATAAAGGATTGATATTTATGTTAGCGTAGCAAATTTGATTGTACGAGTACAGTACAACATCGTTGTCCGTTTAATACCTGATAAGAAACAACGTTCAGCGTGATCTAGGAACAATGACTGGGATGTAATAATTTTCTGTTCCCATCGGTGAGTTTCCTTACCCCACAGCATTGGGGTGCTTGATTTCGGTGCGTCCCCTGGCCTCTCACCACTTGAGTGCTTGATTACGGCGACTACCCATGGCAGGTGCGCCTGTGACTATCACCTCATGGACATTTTGCCTTGTTACGATGGTTGTGATATGTATTGCGCCAGTAGCCTCGTGGCGGCCAGCGCGGTTGTGTGGAAAGAAACATCGAAATCAGTCATCGCGATAGTGGGTTCGAAAATGGCCATCAAAATCAAACCTTCAGATGGCTTGGGGACTCACCACAATCAATAGAGAGAGTTACATTACCGTACAAGTAGCTTATCTGCCAGAAACGGCAATTTCTAACAATATTATTTGTGCTGATCTGTGAACATCAATCTCAACCGTTTGAACACAAAAGTTTACATTTATATCGTAAACGAAATGTAGAATCAAATGTGTCGGCTCTTAATCGCAAATGTAGGCACACTGCATATTTGTCGATCACAGCACCATCAACCATGGATAGGAAACAATGGTTTGAGTAAACCGTATACATTTTTGTCGTATAATCCGCATATGCAATAAAAATCGAGGGTTGCTATTAGAAAATACAAAGTTGACCACACGCTTGCACGCTTCACTTTCATGCTCAACTACTAATACTAATAATGAATTAAACATATCCTAGTATTTTTTTCTTGAAAATATAAGTATTCAGTATTAACCTCCAGCAAGTGCATCGCTGTACAGTGTTAATTGCGTCAACTAGGTTGGTTTTTCAAAAAGTATTCTCGGCTCGAGAAGGTCGTAGAACTTTTTTTAATTCATGAAAAAATATCATTAATTTCTTTACTTAAAAGTTATTTTCATAAAATAAAAATGGTGGTAGTTAGTTGAAAAAGCACACCCAACAAAGATGAAAGTTTTCGTACGTTAATTTTTCAGACTTACGTTCAATAAAACCGTAAAAGCTATTTAACAGCTTTGTAGTAGAACTCTTTGCGAAAAAAATAAGCTTAAAACCGTAACTGTACGGCTGTCCCCTAAGAAGATTTAGCCAGTTGTCGGGAGGCCTTTCTCTGAGAAAATCGATGTATCTCAAGAAGTAAATAATATCTGCTACTTTTCAAACGAGTACTTTTTTTTAATTTACCTCGATTTATACTTACAGTACGCAACAAGTATGGCAACGTCAATGTTAATGAGTCATAGAGAATACGATTCTTTACATTTTTCGATGTATCTCGAAATGTAAGAAAGCAATCGATATTTATAAAAGTAACAGACAGATCTTTTTAAGCCCTCCAACTGTCTTATTTAACATTTTTCGGTCGAAACTATAGCTTATTACCTATTTAAGAAAAACCATTCTCTGCAACTTAGCGATTGTTTTTTGGCCATGGATCGAGTTTCATGAAAAAGAATCTACTTAAAATTTAATTTCCTACACGTTCATTTTTTTTGTTTTCAGGTAATAATTTTTGCAATCACTTCTCCATAATCAATAATTCAAGAACAGTCTTAATCGCATTTATTATTGTTATAATACCGCCAACCGGTTTCAACCCGACGTAGGGGTCACCTTCTGGGCGTTATAGATGTCCGTCAGAAAGGCTCTATTATACAACAGCTAAAATTACGTAAATTTAAAGTATGTTACCCATTGGTCGACTGCTGGTGGTGTCACTCCTCTCTATATAACGGCAGGAGTGACAACATCAAAAGTCGACCAATGGGTAACATACTTTAAATTTACGTAATTTTAGCTGTTGTATAATAGAGCCTTTCTGACGGATATCTATAACGCCCGGAAGATGACCCCTACGTCGGGTTGAAACCGGTTGGCGGTATTATAACAATAATAAATGCGATTAAGACTGTTCTTGAATTATTGATTAATCATACCAATCGCTGCTTCTCTCCACAACCATGTTGTCAAAAAAACTTCTCCATAATGCTTGGACTATCTGCCTCGGATTTTTCGGCCGACGTCGGGTTGATGATTTTTCAAGCCAACGCCGGCCGAAGAACCCGAGGGAGTTTTCCTGAGTAGCAGGCAGTTTGTCAAAAGACAGAATACTTTTTGCAGACCAATCAGGGGATGCAGGGGATGCATCGTGGTCAACACTAGTAGTATTAGTGCGACAGTGACTCGCGACCAGAACAAAGTACAACTTCATGATTTTGCCCCCCTCCCCCCCCCCCACCACCCCCACTCCGACACCCTCCCCTCGTGGTCATCATCCCGTCGTTGTTTAATCCTCATCCTTTTTATCGAGATCAATACGATTTTACAACAAGGTAAAAGGCAGACATGTAAGTAATTCTTTTTTGTGTGATACGTGCTCAAAATATGGAAAACTCGCATTTCAAATTCACACTGCTCGCAACAATTACATGATTCCTTTCACGATGTTACATTGCAATTAATTCAAAACTATAGCAAACACCACAACAAACGCAAAATATACTCTTTACAGCCGCGCGGAGTGGCCGCGCGGTTTGAGGCGTCATGTCACGGACTGCAGGGCCCCTCCTGCCGAAGGTTCATATCCTCCCTCGGGCATGGGTGTGTGTGTGTGTGTGTGTGGTTCTTAGCATATGTTACTTTAACTTAGTTTAAGTAGTGTATTAAGTCTAGGGACCGATGACCTCAGCAGTTTGGTCCCTTAGGAATTCACACACATTTGAACATTTGAACAGTCTTTACACTTTCTTTGTGTTAGCTTATTTGGCATAACGAAAGTGGCTCCGCAAAGTAGCCGAAATCAATACAAACCGCCTTCGTACCAGAGACAGATAGGTATTGTTGAACAATCGAATCCGAATTTTCTCATATTTCCCTTTCGCGCATCTTCCCTCTTCCTTCTCCCATGGTGTCCTACAGTCCTTTTCTTCCTTACAAGAGGTCCTAAAACGCCAATGATGTTCATGGCATTCGACGCCTCACATATTATCTACCGTGCAACAACAATATTAGCTGTTAATTTCAACAGGGTGCGGGACTGGAGGTATCCAATGGTGAACACAGCATTATCCTACAGAGTGTGGTTGAACTACTTACTCGACTAGTAACTCACAACAGTGTTGCAGTAGACTGATGTTATTTATTACAAGGTAAGTGTACCAAACACCGAAACATTTTGAATTTTTGACTTCAGCATGTCTGCTCGTAAGTTTGACTATTGCCTGCCCAAATGTAGCTTTACGGTTGTTATAATTTCATTCTGATGAAGAAATCTTTAGAGGTGTCGAAACCTAGGTCAGTGTATTAAAAATTATTCGCAACCGGTTGGATGTGGTATTTCTCCGTTGAAAACCACGATATTCAAGGGAGGACAATGCGCACTTGTTAAAAAACTATTTGCACGTTTCAAGGATGCTCGATTCAATTTACACGTCGTGCATGTAGTGGCGTACTAAATTATGCAGATCAAATTGCGCGCGACGTAGATTCAATTTACACGTTGTGCATGGTAGCGACCTATTATGTTATGCAGATCAAATTGCTCATGACGTAGAGAAAAAAATTTCAGGAGGAGCAGTGGATGACTGCATAGTTTCAAACAGCGCTACAGAGCTGGAAGATGTAACATAACGAAATTTCAAACAAAGCATCATCATTACGATGCGCTGCAAACTGCGGGACGGCCAGAAAATTTGTAGATGAGATAAACAAACTCGATTCCGACCAATCTGGATTTGAAGAGGAAATGTGTATGAAAGGAACCCTGGAAATCAGAGGTACCTAGAGAGTTGTGTCAAGATAATCTAACATCAATGCCTTGGTGCATTCGTATACAATTACGTCGACTGTTTATCTGGATGGTAAATTAGCTGGTAAATTACTTATTACGCTGCGAGAATTTGGTGGTGCTCTGCCCTCTACGATTCTTTCTCGTGCACGTTATAGTACAAGAGCAGCAGGGAATATTTACCTACCAGCAAGCAAGAATGGGAAAATGATCGTAGGAAAACTACAGCTATGATATGAGCACTGCTTTTTTCCAATAGTTGTCAAAATAACTTGCGTTTGCTTGATTTTTGGTCTTCGTGTAAAAATCATACTCCTTTCGGCAAACTATGGCTCCTGAAGAGTGTGTGACATTGCAGGTCATACCACCTGGACCCACAAATTCAGCCTCTAGATGTTTGTTTTTTCTGTGTCCATAAAACATATTATCGCACTATCTGCAACTACGCCTCGAAGAATAGCCAGTTTCACGATAAGCTCCACGACGGACTGTTTCGTATTCGGTTACACCAATGATGGTGCGAGCCTTTGTGATCACTGTGGCGCGCCATTTTTCATTCGGTTTTCATTGTGCAAGTTAATGAGTTGTTTTGAAAACTTCTTGAATGTCGACGGTGTCCATTTTGCGAAGTGTTGTACATACATCCCACACAACTTGATCTCTGAACCTCCCGGGCACTCAGTTTCTGTTGCCCTCTTGCACATGGTCAGTTATTAGCAGCTGTCATAATTGTTAGCAAATCACTTTCAAATGAGCCTTACTGCACTACTGGCCATCAAAATTTCTACACCACGAAGATGACGTGCTACAGAGGCGAAATTTAGCCGACAGGAATAAGATGCTGTGATATGCAAATGATTAGCTTTTCACAGCATTCACACAAGGTTGGTGCCGGTGGCGTCACCTACAACGTGCTGACATGAGGAAAGTTTCCAACCGATTTGTCATACACAAACAGCAGCTGACCGGGGTTGCCTGGTGGAACGTTGTTGTGATGCCTCGTGTAAGGAGGAGAAATGTGTACCATCACGTTTCCGACTTTGATAAAGGTCGGATTGAAGCCTATCGCGATTGCGGTTTATCGTATCGCGACATTGCTGCTCGCTTTGGTCGAGATCCAATGACTGTTAGCAGAATATGGAATCTGTGGGTTCAGGAGGGTAATACGGAACGCCGTGCTGGATCCCAACAGCCACGTATCACTAGCAGTCGAGATGACACGCATCTTATCCGCACGGCCGTAACGGATCGTGCAGCCACGTCTCGATCCCTAAGTCAACAGACGGGGACGTTTGCAAGACAACAACTATCTGCACGAACAGTTCGACGACGTTTGCAGCAGCATGGCCTACCAGCTCGGAGACCACGGCTGCGGTTACCCTTGACGCTTCATCACAGGCAGGAGCGCCTGCGATGGTGTACTCAACGACGAACCTCGGTGCACGAATGGTAAAACGTCATTTTTTCGGATGAATACAGGTTCTATTTACGGCATCATGATGGTCGCATTCGTGTTTGGCGACATCGCAGTGAACACACATTGGAAGCGTGTATTCGTCATCGCCACACTGGCGTATCACCCGGCGCGATGGTATGGGGTGCCATTGGTTACACGTCTCGCTCACCTCTTGTTCGCATTGACGGCACTTGAACAGTGGACGTTACATTTCAGATGTGTTACGTCCCGTGGCTGTACCCTTCATCTGATCCCTGCGAAACTCTACATTTCAGCAGGATAAGGCACGACCGGATGTTGCAGGTGCTGTATGGGCCTTCCTGGATACAGAAAATGTTCGACTGCTGCACTGGCCAGCACATTCTCCAGATCTCTCACCAATTGAAAACGTCTGGTCAATGGTGGCCGAGCAACTGCCTCGTCACAATACGCCACTCACTACTGTTGATGAACTGTGGTATCGTGTTGAAGCTGCATGGGCAGCTGTACCTATACACGCCATCCAAGCTCTGTTTGACTCAATGCCCAGGCGTATCAAGGCCGTTATTACGGCCAGAGGTGGTTGTTCTGGGTACTGATTTCTCAGGATCTATGCAGCCAAATTGCGTGAAAATGTAAACACATGTCAGTTCTAGTATAGTATATTTGTCCGATGAATACTCGTTTATCATCTGCATTCTTCTTGGTGTAGCAATTTTAATGGCCAGTAGTGTAAATACTGAACATGTCACCTCGCACTGGTGGTATTCCTTGTTAGTCTCCTTTCATTTGTGCTTTTCCTTCTTCTTTCCCCTCTACTTTGTCTCCCCTCTCCCTCCTTTCCTTTGCCTTCCTCGTTTATTTATTTGTCCCACACGGGTACGGCGCGGAGCACACGCCACGCACCCCGGTTGCCGTGCCCTAGTTCCGCCTCTGGCTGGCCTACGGTGGTACTGTGAGCCGCTGACTGGCACAGCAGACCACTGGCGTAGTACTCACGCAAGCTGTGCGGCAGGCGCCCGACGCGCGACTGCGCCAGCTGCTCCTCCCCCGCCGCCCGCACTACGGGGGAAGCGTCACGCCTCCGGCGCACCACGCACGCGTCCCTCATCAGCTTCAGGATGCTCTCGCCGTCGCACGTGCTGGCCGCCGACGAGGCGCACAGGGCGCCGACACACACCAGGACTGCCACCTGCGGAAGCGCGACTCACAGCCACTGAATAGAACCTTCCGCAAAGCTTTAGATTAGATTAGATTAATTATTCATTCCATAGGCCCATAAAAGAGGGAATCCTCCTGGGTGTGGAACATGTCAGATAAACACATTACTAAAATGTAATTAGAAAAACTTGAGTTTCATTAATTTTAATGATCCTCAGTCAATAAACAGTAAAATTTTATACATGAATTAAATTTACACTTCTAATATTTAAAGGTTTAATACTTACATCTGCTTTCATTAAATCCGTCATTCAGACATTTGCTAGTTTCTTGGCTATTACAACCAAGTATTGTCAAAAATTAAAGTAAATTATTCATTTCAGTGATCCTCACTTAAGAACAGTCAGATTATGTACAAGAGTTAAAATTAAAGTTCCACTATTTACAGACTTAAGACTTACATATGCTTTCCATACATCCATCATTCACACAATAGGTAGTTACTTGGCTGTTACAACCAAGTATTGTCAGAAATTAAAGTATAATAAATTTTCATTAAAATGGTCTACTGCACTTACTCATGGATGGAATAGAAGGAGTTGGCCACCAAAAATTCTTAAATTATTCATTTCAGTGATCCTCACTTAAGAACAATCAGATTATGTACAAGAGTTAAAATTAAAGTTCCACTGTTTACAGACTTAAGACTTACATATGCTTTCCATACATCCATCATTCACGCAATAGGTAGTTACTTGGCTGTTACGACCAAGTATTGTCAAAAATGAAGCATAATAAATTTTCATTAAAATGGTCTACTGCACTTGTTGAGAAACTCATGGATGTAATAGAAGGAGATAGCCACCAAAAATTCTTTTAAATTATGTTTAAATTGTGCCTTGTATGAAACTAAACTCTTAATGGTTGCTGGTATCTTATTGAAAATATGCTTTGTTGAATACTGGACTCCTTTCTGGGCAAGAGTAAGTGATTTTAAATCTTTATGTATATTATTCTTATTCCTAGTATTGATACTGTGTACTAAGCAGTTAGTTGGAAAAAGACATGTATTATTTACAACAAAACTTCATCAAGGAATAGTTCAGTAGATAAACACAACGAAGCATAACCGGCGAGGATTAATGTTGGCCGGCCGGAGTGGCCGTGCGGTTCTGGGCGCTACAGTCTGGAGCCGAGCGACCGCTACGGTCGCACGTTCGAATCCTGCCTCGGGCATGGATGTGTGTGATGTCCTTAGGTTAGTTAGGTTTAATTAGTTCTAAGTTATAGGCGACTGATGACCTCAGAAGTTAAGTCGCATAGTGCTCAGAGCCATTTTGATTAATGTTGTTATTGTTGTGGTGTTAATCCGGAAGACTGCTTTTACTAGCCAGTCTATCCTGTGAAAGCTTTTTTATCCCTACATAATGATAGGTGTCACGTATAATTTTGGTATCTGAATCGATTGTGAGCGAGCAGCGATGTTGTAAAGCTATATCACAGAAGTTAGGTTGTTATCTTTGGTGTGCGCGGAGGCGCAGGGTTAGATAATGTTACGGTGTTTGGAGTGAGGAATGTTATGTTGCAAATGTAAAGTTTCAATTTATCATTGTGTTTAATGAACGTGATTATCTATATCAAGATTGTAACGGGAACTGATCTGTGATGGAGAAAGTTTAATGGAACTAAGTGTATACCAGAAGTGGAATGTCAGAGGTAAATGTTTCTTTTTTTCATTATTGCTGCGTCATTCGACTAACTTGGTTATCGTACTGAGAGTTGCTATATTTGAACGATAGGAAAGTGTATTGTTTGGATGTCAAGACCATTACGTTTAAAATCAGCCTTGAGTAATTTTTCACAGTATGCAAAAAAAACTCAGTGTGTATTTGTGCCCATATTTCATTTTTCACCTCTCTTACAATTTTTAACTGATTGTAGGTTTTCCAAAAGTATACTTCGATTTGCAACTAACAGTGAACTCATTACACCTCACGAGGTTCTCTGTGTAGATATAGTAATTTGCAGCTTTGGCACAGCGGCGCACAAGGCAGAATAGTACTGCAACGCAGAACAGAGGTAAGGACTAAATATTTTGATGTTTTTTTTTATTCAGTTAGGGCCAACTTATGTCATTCAGAGACTGTTAGATGTTTTTGTGTTCTATATCAGTTTTAGTTTTTGGATATGTGACATGTTGTGCAAAACTGATTATCGTAGGTTTTATGTTAAAGTTCATTATTCAGGCAGTTTATTCTGTTCAAAGTTCTCGCAGTCAGATTGCTAACTTGCATAGTATAAGAGACTTCCCTTTACATTACGATAATTAATTGTTATTACAGTGTCGGGAGGAGTGGCCGAGCGGTTCTAGGCGCTACAGTCTGGAACCGTTCGACCGATACGGTCGCAGGTTCGAATCCTGCCTCGGGCATGGATATGTGTGATGTCCTTAGGTTAGTTAGGTTTAAGTAGTTCTAGGGGACTGATGACCACAGCAGTCAAGTCCCATAGTGCTCAGAGCCATTTATTATTACAGTGCAGCTTTGCCTTCAGATGGAAACTGAGGCTCTATTAGATGACGATCAGTTTGGCTTAAGGGAAGGTAAAGGCAACAGAGAGGCAGTTGTGATGTTACGGTTCATAATGGAATCAAGACTGGAGAAAAATTAAGACACGTTCATAGGCTTTGTCGACCTGTAAAAAAAATGGTGCAAGATGTTCGAAATCCTGTGAAGAATAGGAGTAAGCTGTAGAGAGAGATGGGTAATATACAAGACGTACAAGAAACAAGAGGGAACAATAAGTGTGGAAGACCAAGAATGAAGTGCTCGAACTAAATGCTGTAAGGCAGGGATGTAGACTTTCCCCTCTACTGGTCAGTCCATATATCGAAGAAGCAATGACGGAAAAGAATTCTAACTGAAAGTGAAGTAAAATTACAGGATTTGTTGAATAGAATGAACAGTCTAATGAGTACAGAATACGGACTGAGAGTAAATCGAAGAAAGATGAAAGTAATGGAAAGTGTCCGAAATGAGAGTAGCGAGAAATTTAACGTCAATGATGGTATCACGAAGTAGATGAAGTTAAGGAATTCTGCTACCTAGGCAGCAAAATAACCCATGACGGACGGAGCAAGGATGACATAAAAAGCAGACTAGCACTGGCAAAAAGGGCATTCCTGGCCAAGAGTATTCTACCGGTATCGAACATAGGTATTAAGTTGAGGAAAAAGTTTCTGAGAATGTACGTCTGGAGCACAGCGTTGTATGGCAGTGAGACATGGACTGTGGGAAAACCGGAACAGAAGGTGGTAGAAGCATTAGAGATGTGGTGCTATAGAAGAATTTTGAAAATTGGGTGGACTGATAAGGTAAGGAATGAGGATCGGCGCGAAAAGGAATACATGGAAAACACACAAAAAAGAAATACGATAGGACATCTGTTAAGAAATCAGGGAATAGTGGTACTAGAGGGAGTAGTAGAGGGTAAAAACTGTAGAGAAACACAGAGATTGGGATATATCCAGCAAATAATTGTGAAAACCTTTTTATCTCTGCATAATTACTGCAGCCTACATCAGTTTGAATCAGTTTATTGTATTCAAGCCTTAGTCTCCCTCTAAAATTGGTATCTCCACGCTTCCTTCCATTATCAAATTGTCTCAAGATGTGTGCTATCTGTCATGGCTGTCAAAGCTTATTAATGTAAGAGGTCAAATTTTTATTGTGAGAGGTATCAGGCTGTCAAATTTTATTAACGTATGAAATGAAAAGAAAAGTTAATGAAAACACCCACAACACTGGTGTAATATTCTTTACTATTTATTATTTATTTCACAAACCGAATTTCGTCTGCTACTCCATCATCACACACAAAGATAAGTATGTGGTGCAGTGCAATTTTGTTGCATCAAAGATTTCAAACTGGTGCATCTCCAAAGCACCCCCATTCCAGGGTATCTCGATTTCCAATTTCACATTCAGGTAAAGGCTCACTGAATGTAGCCAGAAAGCTTAAATCGAGGAGTACATTTTATGTACACTAAACTGTTGGACACGTTTTGCCCAATGGTTAAGGCAGCACGCAGTGCCATGTAGTAGATGATGAACGATTCACAGACACAGAAGTAATTTTCAAGTGTAATTCATAGAAGTGTGATACGCCTGTTCTCGTTCATTTTACTTATTAATGAATTAGAGGATAGTTTTAGTTGCAATCTCTGACATTTTGTAGATGTGTGGTGGTCTATGAAGACTATCTGTCTCGTGCAGTGATTTGGAACTGGCATTTAAGGTAAATAAGCATAAAGCCGTGCTTTTGGCGAAACATATAAATGATATACCTATATAAAAATTGCCTTACTTCTGGTTTATTCATTCATTTAAATCAAAGAGTCCCTGGGCGTGGCCATGTACGTTCGACAGTTCCCGGACTAAAATTAAATTTTTAAATCACCAGCCTCCGAGGGCGTATTTCTTGAACACCAGTGAGTTTGCTGCGTTAGCTGCACTGGAGTAGTAACTCTTTGAGTACAAGTTCGCCGTTTGGTCATCGTTTGTTTACTTTGATTTGGTTTTGTTCGTAATATTGTTTGAGTAAGCTCGAAATTATTAGTTATTTTGTGAATGGATGTAGTTTTCTTGAGCATACAGTGAATTTATTAGTGTTGTTAGTATACAGGGTGGTCCATTGATAGTGGCCGGGCCAAATATATCACGAAATAAGCGTCAAACGAAAAAAACTACAAAGAACGAAACTTGTCTAGCTTGAAGGGGGAAACCAGATGGCGCTATGGTTGGCCCGCTAGATGGCGCTGCCTTAGGTCAAACGGATATCAACTGCGTTTTTTTAAATAGGAACCTCCATTTTTTATTACATATTCGTGTAGTACGTAGAGAAATATGAATGTTTTCGTTGGACCACTTTCTTCGTTTTGTGATAGATGGCGCTGTAATAGTCACAAACATATGCCTAACAATTTTACACGAACAGTTGGTAAGAGATAGGTTTTTTAAATTAAAATACAGAACTTAGGTACGTTTGAACATTTTATTTCGGTTGTTCCAATGTGATACATGTACCATTGTGAACTTATCGTTTCTGAGAATGTCGGCCGCGGTGGTCTCGCGGTTAAGGCGCTCAGTCCGGAACCGCGCGACTGCTACGGTCGCAGGTTCGAATCCTGCCTCGGGCATGGATGTGTGTGATGTCCTTAGGTTAGTTAGGTTTAAGTAGTTCTAAGTTCTAGGGGACTGATGACCATAGATGTTAAGTCCCATAGTGCTCAGAGCCATTTGAACACCTAAATCTTACCGTTCGAGCTCCGATTTCTCTTATTTTATTATGATGATCATTTCTCCCTACGTAGGTGGGTCTCAACAAAATATTTACGCATTCGGAAGAGAAAGTTGGTGATTGAAATTTCGTAAATAGATCTCGCCCTAAAGAAAACCGCCTTTGTTTCAGTGTCTGCCATCCCAACTCACGTATCACATCAGTGACACTCTCACCCCTATTGCGCGATATCACGAATCGAGTTGCACTTCTTTGCACTTTTTCGACGTCCTCCGTCAATCCTACCTGGTGAGGATCCCATACTGCGCAGCAACATTCCAGCAGAGGACGGACAAGTGTAATGTAGGCTGTCTCTTTAGTGGGTTTGTCGCATCTTCTTAGTGTTCTGCCAACAAAGGGCAGTCTTTGTTTCGCCTTGCCAACAATATTATCTATGTGGTCTTTCCAATTTAAGTTGCCCGTAATTGTAATTCCTAGGCATTTAGTCGAATTGACAGACCTTAGATTTCTGCGATTTATCGTATACCCAAAATTTATCAGATTTATTTTAGTATCCATAAGGATGACCTCTCACTTTTCTTTGTTTAGTGCTAATTGCCACGTTTCGCACCATACAGAAATTCTCTCTAGATCTTTCAATAATTGGCATTGATCGTCTGATGATTTTACTAGACGGCAAATTACAGCGTCATCTGCAAACGATCTAACGAGGCTGCTCATATTGTCACCTGTAGCGTCTGTGGAGACTTCGTCAGAAGAATAACATCTCGCATAGAAGCACGTAAGTATAATTCCTCCCTTGTGTCGCCCCTGGTTGGAACGAGTTATACATTCACTCACACATTATCTTCCACAAATCCCACCATGAAGGAGTGCCTTCAGGGATGTAGAGAGAGTCAAGAGAAGTGTACTAGTAATAAATACACTGAGGTGACGAAAGTCAAGGGATACACACCCTACTGTGGTGCCGGACCTCCTTTCACCCGGTGTGGTGCAGCAACACTTCAACAAGTTGTTGCAAGTCTCCTGCAAAGATATCGAGCCGTGCTGCCTCTACAGCCGTCCGTAATTGCGAAAGCGTTGCCGGTGCGCGATTTTGTGTACGAACTGAGCACTCAGTCATGTCCCGTAATGTCCAATGGAATTCACAGATGGCGAACTGAGTGACCAGATCATTCGCTCGAATTATCCAGAATGTCCTTCAAGCCAATCACGAACAATTGCGGCCCGGTCACATGGTGCATTGTCATCCATAGAAATTCCATCGTTTTTTGAGAACTTGAGATCTATGAATGCCTGAAAATGGTCTCCAAGTAGCTGATGGACCAGAGGACCCAGTCCATTCCATGTGAACACAGCGCACACCATTATTGACCCAAGACCAGCTTTCACAGTACCTTGTTGACAACTTGGGTCCATGGCTTCGTGGGGGCTGCGCCACACTCGAACCCTGCCCTCAGCTCTTACCAAACGAAATCGAGACTCACCTGAGCAGGCCACGGTTTTCCAGTCGCCCAGGAGAGGCGCTGCGGGCGATGTCGTTCTGTTAACGAAGGCCCTCCAGTCGGTCGTCTGCTGCCGTAGCCCATTAACGCCAAATTTCGCCGCACTGTGTTAACGGACACGTTCGTCGTACGACCCACATCGATTTAGTCGGTTATTTCACGCAGTGTTGCTTGGCTGTTAGCACTGACAACTCTACGCAAAAGCCGCTGCCGCCGCTCGTTAAGTGAAGCCCGTCGACCACTGCATAGTCCGTCATGAGGTAATGCCTGAAATTTGGTGTTCTCGACACTCTGTTGACACTGTGGACCTCGGAACATTAAATTCCCTAACGATTTGCGGAACAGAATGTCCCATGCTAGCCCCAACTACCATTCCGCGGTCAAAGGCTGTTAATCCCCATTGTGCGACCACAATCACATCGGGAAGCTTTTAACGCGACCCACCTGAGCACAAATCACAGCTCTGACAACCCACTGCCCCTTTACACGTTGTGCATGCGGTGCTGCCGCCATCTGCATATGTGCCTAAGGCCGTTATTACACTATCAAATTTCTTTGTCAAATATCTGTGTCCAAAATCTTTGTCAAAGATATTTGATGGTGTAATAGGAACTTTGTCAAATGTCGTCCAATATTTGATCAAATCTAGGGCCTCGCTGTAGATTTGATCAAAGAAATCGCTTGTCTTCTGTTCCTGCAATGTGACATGTTACCACATGGAGCGCTAGCATCGCTGCAGTGTTCTGTCGTCTGTAGTGTTTTTATAAACATTGCCGGTAAATACAATTTGTGTGTGCCGACAACTACAAAATTAATAGAGATGTATGAAGCTGATGAGGCGCTTTACAACGTGAGGCACCCTGAATACAAAAATAAAATAAGAAGATTGGAGACGAGACCTGATCTAACCTAACCTAACCTAACATAACATAACATAACCCTCTCCTGTAGCAAGGAATCGGAGTGTACAGTGAGCCTGTCTTCTGAAGATGTAGCAGTTCTTTAGTGAATATGGTGCTTTGTGATATGAGGATACACTTCACTGAGCACATACAGGAATGTATGCTCATCCATTCTTAAGTCTTCCACTGTAAGCTCACGTAAGAAGTTTTGTTGAATGCTTTTATCGTGTCGTCGTAAAACCCACGGCTTCACCCAGATTAGATTAGTTTTTCGTTCCATAGATCCATGCTGAGGAGATCCTCGTGGATGTGGAACATGTCAATTTTTTAAAGCTGAAATAACAATACTAATAGTATGAATAAATACAATACATCACTTGTTTCTATTAAAAATTTCGTCAATGGAGTAGGAGTTGGCCACTAGTAAGTCTTTCAGGCTCCTTTTAAACTGATCTTTATTTGTAACTAAATTTTTTATGTTTGCTGGCAAATTATTGAAGATGAGTGTTCCTGAGTAGTGGACCTCTTTTTGAACTAAAGTAAGTGCTTTTAAGTCCTTGTGTAGATCATTTTTGTTCCTGGTATTGTATGTATGAACTGAGCTGTTTGTTGGAAGAAGAGATATATTATTTAGGACAAATTTCATTAAGGAGTAAATATACTGAGAGGCAGTAGTTAGTATACCCAGTTCTTTGAAGAGGTTTCTACTGGACGTCCGTGAATTTACTCCACAAATAATACGTATTACACGCTTTTCGACTCTGAAAGCTTTTGTTTGACTTGAAGATTTACCCCAAAATATTATACCATATGACATTATGGAATGAAAGTATGCAAGATTTTTCATTTTTATGTTGCCTATGTCTGCTAACACTCGAATTGCAAACATATTTGTTGAGGCGTTTCTGCAGTTCTGGGATGTGCTCCTCCCAACTGAATTTATTATCAAGTTGTAATCCCAGGACTTTTAAGACAGTCAACCTCGTATGTATGGTTCCATTTTTTCCCCCACTTCTTTTCCGCATGTGCACACAATGCAATTGGGGTACGTACAACTGCTGCGGTTAATAACAAGTTGTTGTCAGCCATCTTGAACTTTGACGAAAAATTTGATGACAGTGTAATACCCTTTCTAGCGCTCGTCAAAGATCTTTGTCAAATTTATTTGACGGAATATTTTATCACATCTTTGATCAAATCTTTGACAAAGAAATTTGATAGTGTAATACCGGCCTAACGCTATCCCTTGACTTTTGCCACCTCAGCGGGCTGCGCCCACCGGCGTGCGTCTATGGCGCGGTGCATGTTTCTACAGTGGATTACGTCGTACTCGGTCCGATGTACAAATTTCCCATACAGGTTGCCTGCCCCTATCTCTGCCGCAACCATTAAAGCAGCTCAACCCGCAGCAAGCAAGACACAAGAGGACACGTGTGCTGAAGCACAGCGTCTAAAGTAGGCCAACTTGGGTTTCCGCAAGTCTGGCCGGCTTCACGGGACCCGCTCAGTGTGCTGCATCTGTCCACCGTGATTTGCCAGATACATATTTGTGTCGGTAGTTCCACTGCGGCTCATTTACCATAACGGCGCGACCAGCAAAATGAACAAACCGAACTTGAGGGAGACTGAACACTAAAGAAGAATTCGGGAATATACACTAGTTACTTAACAGAGCTCGAAACTAGGGGGAAAAGTTATCGCGTGTAATTGGGGCAGCTTCAAATAAATCGGCAGGTGTCTAGCAATGAAAATTATAAAAAAATAAAACGTTACTACAAACTAATTCGGGGACCTCGAGTATGCTACATGTTTTTAAATGTCACTCCATAAATATTTTGAAAGAGGACAAAGACTTTGTGGCTGGCAAGTGCATGCTAAGGACTTGAAATCATTCGGCGGTATACAGTCTTTCTAACTTCAAGCCGAACATTCAATGAAATAGAGGAACTATAGCTTAGTGGATATTAAAAAGCAAATTCTGGTGTTGTGCAACGTAGCGTGAGGAAAGCTTGGAATGAAAGAAAAACTTCTTTCAGCCGTGCAATTTTAGTTAAAGATAATATGAAAAATGAACCTCGTGTGTGCAAAAATGCGTTTGGGGATTTTAGAAAGAACTATTTTGTCCACTTATAACGAACTCAGATAACCCGTAATACACATGCTGGAAAAAGTACTTAAAATTGGTCTAACTGGGGCCATATTTGGCTGAAACAACTAAGGTCACAGAAACTAAACTTTCGAAAACCTTACTTTAGTTGGCGTTGCAGTATAATAGGCATCTTCAGATTCTTAAGCGGTAACCTCAAGTACATCATAATTAAGTAAAATATTTCTAAGGTGTAAATCTGAACGTTCGTTAATTGTTTCATGAAGCTGAGAATGAAGACTTTTTACGATTTATATCTCTTTGACTGCATTCAGCATACGACCTTCACTTACAATGTGGAAGATTAACTTGCACTGATTATCAGTCAAATGTATACCAAAACTAACCTAGTTGCTGTCGCTTTCCTATGAAAGTGCCTGTCACATATTGTGTTCTGTTTCCTCTTTACAATATTTCTTATGTGTTTTTGTCGACAGAGGTTTTCTAACGGCTTTTTAAGTTACCTATTTTAGAAAGTAGGATATGGAATTTTTGTTCCACAGGTGACACAGGTTGGAAGACAACGTTAGTTCGTCTATGTGTTTTGTGAGTAATGTCCGGTCATCTGTGTTCTGTTACTTTTTAAAAAAAATTTACGGCTCGTGGTCTTGCGGTAGCGTTCTCGCTTCCCGCGCACGGGGTCCCGGGTTCGCTTCCTGGCGGGGTCACGGATTTTTCCTGCCTCGAGATGAGTGGGTGTTGTTGTGTCGTCTTCATCATCATCATTCATCCCCATTACGGTCGGAGGAAGGCAATGGCAAACAACCTCCTCTAGGACCTTGCCTATTATGACGGTGCGGGTCTCCCGCATCGTCCCCTACGCTCCTCGGGGTATGGGACCTCCTCATTATTATAACATATTGATCCCATCATTACAGTGTATGCCAGAAGATGGAATTACACTACTGGCCATTAAAATTTCTACACCAAGAAGAAATGCAGATGATGAACGGGTACTCATTGGACAAATATATTATACTAGAACTGACATGTGATTACATTTTCATGCAATTTGGGTGCATAGATCCTGAGAAATCAGTACCCAGAACAACCACCTCTGGCCGTAGTAACGGCCTTGATAGCCTGGGCATTGAGTCAAACAGAGCTTGGATGGCGTGTACAGGTACAGCTGCCTATGCAACTTCAACACGATACCACAGTTCATCAAGAGTAGTGACTGGCTTATGGTGACGAGCCAGTTGCTCGGCCACCATTGACCAGACGTTTTCAATTGGTGAGAGATCTGGAGAATGTGCTGGCCAGGGCAGCAGTCGAACATTTTCTGTATCCAGAAAGGCCCGTACAGAACCTGCAACATGCGGTCGTGCGCTATCCTGCTGAAATGTAGGGTTGCGCAGGAATCGAATGGAGGATAGAGCCATGGGTCGTAACACACCTGAAATGTAACGTCCACTGTTCAATGTGCCGTCAATGCGAACAAGAGGTGACCGAGACGTGTAACCAATGGCACCCCATACCGTCACGCCGGGTGATACGCCAGTATGGCGATGTCGAATACACGCTTCCAATGTGCGTTCACCGCGATGTCGCCAAACAAGGATGCGACCATCATGATGCTGTAAACAGAACCTGGATTCATCCGAAAAAATGATGTTTTGCCATTCGTGCACCCAGGTTCGTCGTTGAGTACACCATCGCAGGCGCTCCTGTCTGTGATGCAGCGTCTAGGGTAACCGCAGCCACGGTCTCCGAGCTGATAGTCCATGCTGCTGCAAACGTCGTCGAACTGTTCGTGCAGATGGTTGTTGTCTTGCAAACGTCGCCATCTGTTGACTAAGGGATCGAGACCGGGCTGCACGATCCGATACAGCCATACGGATAAGATGTCTGTCATCTCGACTGCTAGTGATACGACGCCGTTGGGATCCAGCACGGCGTTCCGTATTACCCTTCTGAACCCACCGATTCCATATTCTGCTAACAGTCATTGAATCTCGGCCAACGCGAGCAGCACTGTCGCGATACGATAAACCGCAATCGCGATAGGCTACAATCTGATTTTTATCAAAGTCGGAAACGTGATGATACGCATTTCTCCTTCTTACACGAGGCATCTTAACAACGTTTCACCAGGTAACGCCGGTCAACTGCTGTTTGTGTACGAGAAATCGGTTGGAAACTTTCCTCATGTCAGCACGTCGTAGGTGTCACCACCGGCGCCAACCTTGTGTGAATGCTCTGAAAAGCAAATCATTTGCATATCACAGCATCTTCTTCCTGTCGGTTAAATTTCGCGTCTATAGCACGTCATCTTCGTGGTGTAGCAATTTTAATGGCCAGTAATGTATATTATTCCGAAAGCGGTCGCGAACGATAAAATATTATTTGTTCGACAACTTTCGTGGTTTCTTCATTTTGTGAAAATGGACGTGTAAATTTGCCGTTGCCTTATGAAAATAATTAATTGTTATTTGTCAGATATCACTTAATATGAACCTTTGTAAGACTGAGGGTTAAGCTGTTGACAGTGACCCATCTGTAAGCGTGAAAGAATAGTAAAATACGATACCATACACCCTACAGCGACTGGCGAATTCGGACGCAGATGGTGCGTTTGAAGCGAAGGATTCTTTCGGCTGTTGGTTCAGATGTACAGTAGCTCCCACTGAGTTAAAGAACGCGCGCATCTTCTGCAAGCCTGCGGCATTACGTAAGTGGCTGGGAAGGCGGGTTGCGGTACTTACGTGGAGCTGCATGTCGCCGGCTGCGTAATGCGTGCTGCACAGCGAGCCGAACATATATATATGTGCACCGTGCCGGCGCTGTTTACCGTAGGGCGCACGTCCGGCCGGCTCCTGCGCAGGTGTCACTACGGCGTCGCCAGGAGACCCTCCGAAGATACTACTCGCTGATATCGCGCTCCTTTGTCAATCTGCCGCTCCGCCATTGTCTCAGATCCACCACAAAAGTACCACATACTGGCCCAGAGAACATACCGTGAACTCACATATACGAGGGGCGTTTGAAAAGTCCGTGCAAAGTCGGAGAGATGGCACCATCGGCGCGTATCGAGATAATGTTAAGTTAGTATCAACTTTTGAAAGAACGCACACTAAGTTTCAGCCATATTTGAATATTTCTTTGTGTTTGGCATTCGTGGGAATCAAGGAAGTCGAGTGATTGAAACTTCCTGGCAGATTAAAACTGTGTGCCGGACCGAGACTCGAACTTAGAACCTTTGCCTTTCGCGGGCATGTGCTCTACCAACTGAGCTACCCAAGCACGACTCATGCCCCGTCCTCACAGCTTTACTTCTGCCAGTACCCCGTCTCCCACCTTCCAAACATTACAGAAGCTCTCCTGCGAACCTTGCAGAACTAGCACTCCTGAAAGAAAGGATACTGCGGAGACATGGCTTAGCCACAGCCTGCAAGTCGAGTGATTGTCAAGAAATGGACGAAAAAGAATTTCGTGTGGTGATTAAACATTACTTTATGAAAGGCAAAAAGCCCCAGGAGACTAAAGAGAAGCTTGATAAACATTACAGTGTCTCTGCACCTTCGATCAGAACAGTTTATAAGTGGTTTCAAAATTTTCTGAGTGGCTATATGGGCACAATTGATGCTGAACGTTCTGAACGCCCAGTGGAGGTTACGACTCCAGAAATCCTTGATAAAATCCATGATATGGTGATGGATGACAGAAGAGTTGAGGTGCGTGAGATTGCTAGTGCTGTGGCCAACTCGAATGAACGGGTGCATAATATTTTGCATAAACATTTGGACATGAGAAAGCTATCCGTGAGATGTATTCCGCGATTGCTCATGCTTAACCAAAAACGGAATCGTGTAAGTGTTGCAAGGATGGTTTGCAGCTGTTCAGGAAGAATCCGCAGAACTTTAAGCGGCGTTTCGTCAGTGTGAATGAAACATGGATACATTACTATACTCTTGAGACCAAACAACAATCTAAATTTGGGTTACCAAGGGAGAATCTGCACCAAAAAAGGCGAAGACCATTCCTTCGGCCGGAAAGGTTATGGCGACTGTCTTTTGGGATCCGCAAGGGATAATCCTCATCGACTAGCTGGAAGAGGGTAAAAATATTACAGGTGAATATTATTCATCGGCATTGGACCGTTTGAAAACCGAGCTGCAAGAAAAACGCCGGCGATTGGCCCGCAGAAAAGTCCTTTTCCATCACGACAATGCACCAGCACACACCTCAGCAGTTGTGGTCGCAGAATTAATGGAAATAGGATCCCAACTCATTTCAAATTCCCCCCCCCCCCCCTATTCTCCAGACTTGGCTCCCTCGGACTACTATTTGTTCCCCAATTTGAAGAAATGGCTAGCGGGACAAAGATTTTATTCAAACGAGGAGGTTATTGCAGCAACTAATAGCTATTTTGTAGACTTTGACGATTCCTATTATTCGGAAGGGATCAGTAAATTAGAACTGCGTTGGATGAAGTATATACGTCTAAAAGGAGACTATGTTGAAAAATAAAAAGGTTTACCCCAAACACGTAAGTAGTTTTTATTTTTGCACGGACTTTTCAAACGCCCCTCGTAATATTAGTGTACCAATCAAAACCAGCCAAGAATCTTCTCAGGATCGATGCGTGTAAATCCTGAACGGCAGCCACTGGCGTTCCGTACTATTCCTAGCAAAGAAATTACTGCTATTACGTGAGAGATGTTGGATGAATATAACGGGCCTGGAGCCATCCTGCCTTTCCAACACACAACGCAGTAGTTTAGTACACATTCAAATCCTGAGATAGTAGAGGCTAAACAAGACATGATGTTTCATCTTGACGCACATAAAACAAAGCATTCTCTTTTCAAGCCTTTTCAGGCGTGACTGAAGTCATTTTAACATTTTCGAAGAGTAAGAACTCTGCTGGCAAATACTCTGGTAAAAACCAAGCTACACCTGACGTTTCCCAGGAACATGTTACAGTTCTTTGTTGCTCTTCCTGAGCAGTGTATCTCAGAAGGAATTATCGATATTCAGGGATGTGACAGGACCCCCCATTTGAAGTAAAAAACTTCACACGGGCATGTGCACTATTCCGAAAGGTCCAGGATAGAATACATTTAATGTACGTTTGTTTTTGGGCTATGGCCCGCAAATATACAGGGTGTGAAAAAAAAAAAAAACCGACAAGCTTTAGGGACAGCTTCCTTACACCGAAACAAGAAAGATATCTGGTAACCAGGTGCTCTAAAATGCATACCTTGAGGGCTATGAGCACTTAATGAGCACTTATTTAGTAGAAGAGCTACGTTTCACACTAGCGAAGATGAACAAGTGCTCGTAGCTCTTAATGTATGAATTTTAGACCCCTTGTTTACACGGAACTTTTTTTGCTTGGTTTGGTCCATACTACCTCCTCCCAAAATACGAAAAGCAAAGTCCTCGTAGTAGAAGAGATCTGGTTCGTGGTATCGAGGATGAACAAGTGCTGGTAGACCTTAAGGTAGGCATTTTAGCACCTTTGTTTACTTAGCAATTTTTGCTTGTTTTCGTGTAAGGCAGCTGTCGCTAAAGCTTGTCGGTGTTTTTCTGGGACATCCTGTGTGTCTTATCCACCTACCTCTTCAACGTTTTATTCTAGTCCAACTGACCTCGCTACATTTGATCTCTTTGCTCGGGATGACCCTGCCATTAACCCTCGGTTTCTAAACCCTCGTAAAATTTACGATTGCAGTTGGTTTCTCTTCGTGGTTCGTGCAGCATGGACACATTAAAGGCAGTTGCTCTTGAGAATCTCCATGAGAAACATTGTTTTTAACAATGGCTGAATTATTTATTGCCAGACTCCAGAAGTTTGCTGCTACTGGTACCCTTGTCGTAGATATTACGAATCTTTATTAAGGTGTGCCCATCTCATTGTGGCATAGTACATGAAATATGAAGCAGTCGTAATTACAAGAGTGTCAGTTTATATCACATTGGCTCCTTTCACTGCTAATCTCGACCTTTGCTGCTGAAATTAGCACAATATGGGTGGTGTTGAATTTCATTTTGACAGTAGCGTACTGGGTGATTTGCTTCGAGAAGCTGATAAAGACACAGACAATGGGGTATTTAGTGAAGAGGAAAATTTTGTTCAAGAAGATAATGTGTGTACAGATGACAGTGATGTAGACCCAGACGTTGAAACAGCAAATGAGGGACCAGATAGAGAGTCCCTGAGTGACCGTAGAAGAAAGCAGAAGACGTTTTTTGTGTAAAATACCCTTGGAGTCACAGTAATCATAATAATTTGTAACAAGTGCATAACATAAATTATGACTTCATTTCCCACAACATTTTTAGCAGTGAAATTGTCATTCTAGGGTATAAAACAGGTATTTTGTACGTTTTTTGTATATAACGCATAACTGGAGATCTAATAATAGTAATTAAGTAGTGCATAACCTATAAATTATGACTTGCCTCGAATAAAATCGGGAGTAGTAAAATTTACGACGGTGTTAGTAGTAACGTAACGTTTTCCCCCTTTAGTGCTTTAGGGTTACACTAGAACTTGAACGCGCCGTTGTCCATGGTGTGCTGCCAGCGAAGTTGTGCGAGGGACAGCGCGTGTATTGGAGAGAAGCAACGGTTAGCTGTATTTGTACACGAGCTGGCCAAAATGCCACACGTCTACACTAATGAAGAATACGCAGATATGCTGTGCGCTTACGGTTTCTGCGACAGTAGTACTTCTGTCAGAGCCGAAAAATACCGTCGCCGCTTTCCGCCACGTCAAATCCTTGATCGTAGAACGTCTCCCAGAGTTTTCTACGCTTTGCGTGAATCAGGTATTCTCACAAATTCCCATTTTTCTTCTGAACGGATTGTTCAACAACCTGTGCATAAACAGCAACACACTACTGAATGGTGCAGCGTAGTCCTAATAACAGCAAACGGCAACTTTCCGCACGTGCAGAAAACTTATACGCATTTCACACACAGCGTGAAATCCGGTCTTCACATTGACGAAAATGTCACACTACTTGAGTTTGGTCTCTAGCGAAGTGACAACTGTCATTTCCTTCCACTAATACTAAGATCGTCCACAAAGTTCCGTTTCTATTTCTATCCGCCGCAGTTTCGAGCATGCGCGGCAGTTACTCTGACTCAAGGAGAAGACATGTACGCCATTTTCAGATCTCGGCTGCCGACGTGTGCTTTGTAGTGCTTCTTTATAACGTCAGCCGTAATTGAAAATGCCACCGCGTGTGAAACCAGATATGTGGTTCGTTTTCTAAATGCAAATAAAGTTAAACCAAAGGACATTCATCGGCAAGTCTGCGAGGTTTACGGACAAATTGCTATGAGTGAGTCAATTGTTAAAAGATGGGTCAGACTGTTCAATGAAGGACGTGGTCAAGTGCACGATGGGGAACGAAATGGACGCCCGACTGTGGTTACTGATGAACTGGTTCACATAATTGAAGAGAAGATTCCGTAAGTTTACGCGTAGTGTCCTTGCTATGGAAGTTCCGCAAATCTCACGATCGCTAATTCATGAAATTGTTACTGAAAAACTGAAATTTCGAAAACTTTGCTCACGTTGGGTACCCATAATTCTTACTGAACAACACAAAAAACAACGGATGGCACTGCACTTCAGTTTTTGGCACCCCACAACGAAGAAGGCGATGTTTTGTTTCTCGGATAGTCACGGATACAACACTCCTGAAACAAAACTGCTATCAGTGGAACGGAGGCACTCTTCATCCCCAACGAAGGTTAAGCCTAAGCAAATCTTGACACCTCCAAAATCATATGCACCGTTTTTTGGGACAGAATAGCCGTTTTGTTGATTGATTTCTTACCACAAGGCCAAACAATCAATGCACATGGTTACTGCGGGACCATTAAGAAATTGTGCCGAACAATACAGAATAAGCGCCGAGGTGTTTTTTTTTTTTTTTCACGATAATGACCGATCTCACACTGCGAATTAGGGAATTTCACTGGGACGTGTTTGATTATCCTACCGATTTTCATCTCTTCTTACACATAAAATCTGTCCGTGGTGGTCAACACTTCAACGATGATGACGAGCTGATAGAACATGTTACCGCATAGTTGAATACACAGGCGTCAACCTTCTATGAAGAAGGCATACAAAACTTGGGCCACGCTGTGACAAGTGCCTACAAAATTTCGGAAGCTATGTAGAAAAGTAGTTTAACAGTTTTAAATTTTTGTACAATAAATTTTTTTTCTGTACCTGTACACGTTTGTTTTGTATAACCAAACGGAACTTACTTTGTGGAGATACCTCGTATTATTCAGTGATGAAGCCACGTTCACGCACAATGGAATCAACAGAACACTTAATAATAATCGATGGTCGCAGAAAAATCCACACGCTACAGTGGAAACCATTTCCAGGTTCCTTTCTCGCTCAGTGTTTGATGCGGCATATTCGGTAACATGTTGATGGCTGGCTCTGAGCACTATGCGACTTAACTTCTGAGGTCATCAGTCGCCTAGAACTTAGAACTAGCTAAACCTAACTAACCTAAGGAAATCACACACATCCATGCCCGAGGCAGGATTCGAACCTGTGACCGGAGCGTAACATGTTGATGGGTCCAGTCGTTTTGGATGAGCGAATGACGGGACAGAATTACTTGTATTTTTTGGAAAATTTCTTTGTTGAACACCTTTGGCCACGCGGACAGCAATGCGCTTCCAGCTCAACAGAGCTCCTCCACGTTTTCAAATGGTTCAAATGGCTCTGAGCACCATGGGACTCAACTGCTGTGGTTATCAGTCCGCTAGAACTTAGAACTACTAAAATCTAACTAACCTAAGGACATCACACACATCCAGGCCCGAGGCAGGATTCGAACCTGCGACCGTAGCAGCAGCGCGGCTCCGGACTGGAGCGCCTAGAACCGCACGGCCACCGCGGCCGGCCCTCCACGTTTTACAGATGTGTGAGGAAACTACAGCTCTTACCGTAATTGTAGGATTGGTAGTGGTATATAACTTGCCACCAAGATCGTCACACCTTAGGCCTTTAGAATTTTGTTTATGGGGCTGGACGAAGTCAGAGGTGTACAGACGAGAGGTGAATATGCGAGATGAACCGGTTGGTCGCATCATGGATTCTGCTTCCCGCATTAATGATCGAGCAGAGACACTCACACAAGCACGACATGTTCACCCAAGAGTGCAGAAATTCACTGATATTGACGGTGGGATATTCGAAAATTTATTGTGAACTGTACAACTGTAGTGTGACGTGTACGAATTGCTTAAATGTGAATGTGTTAAAAATACGCACTTTTCAATTGATTTTTGTAAAATGCATGTTTCATGTGTACATGTCTAAACTTAACAATGTACTGAAAAATACAAAAAAAGTAACAATGTACCTACAGTGAGTTCTGTCTCTGAAACTATTCGGAATAGGGTACATGACGATATGAAGTTTTTTGCTTCGAAAAATCGTTCTTGTCGTGTCCCTGAGTATTGACCATTCCTCCTGGGACACACTGTATGTAAATAGTTTAGGTCACAGTCTCCGCAGGTCTCTTAAATTGTTTGCAAATGATGCCGTCGTTACCGCAAAGTGAGACGCGCAAAGAAACGGTGGTCACACATAAACGCTCGTTAAGGGTACCAGAGCTAGTGTCCAGACACTCATGGACGAGCGAACGAGACAGGAACTGAAACTGAGAGTAGCAAAGCAATATCAAAAGTGCTTAACTCCTAATCTCCCTTCACAAAGAAAACCCGTGGAATATTGTTCCAATTTAATCCTCGCATCGCTGCAGAAATGAGGGTAATAGATATCAGTGTCAGTGACGTTGACAGTAGATGAAGTAAACCAAAATTGATTAAAACTCCATCGCTTAATGAAATCCCTTTCAGATTCTATAGCGAATGGAATGTTGTCTACTCCGGGGGCCTTGTTTCGACTCAGGTCCTTCAGTGCTCTGTCAAACTCTTCACGCAGTATCGTATCTCCCATTTCATCTTCATCTACATCCTCTTCCATTTCCATAATATTGTCCTCAAGTGCATCGCCCTTGTATAGACCCTCTATATACTCCTTCCACCTTTCTGCTTTCCCTTCTTTGCTTAGAACTGGGTTTCCATCTGAGCTCTTGATGTTCATACATGTGGTTCTCTTATCTCCAAAGGTCTCTTTAATTTTCCTGTAGGCAGTATCTATCTTACCCCTAGTGAGATAAGCCTCTACATCCTTACATTTGTCCTCTAGCCATCCCTGCTTAGCCATTTTGCACTTCCTGTCGATCTCATTTTTGAGACGTTTGTATTTCTTTTTGCCTGCTTCATTTACTGCATTGGAGTAGGTATTAAAATCCATGGAGAAGAAATAAAAACTTTGAGGTTCGCCGATGACATTGTAATTCTGTCAGAGACAGCAAAGGACTTGGAAGAGCAGTTGAACGGAATGGATGGTGTCTTGAAGGGAGGATATAAGATGAACATCAACAAAAGCAAAACGAGGATAATGGAATGTAGTCGAGTTAAGTCGGGTGATGCTGAGGGTATTAGATTAGGAAATGAGACACTTAAAGTGGTAAAGGATTTTTGCTATTTGGGGAGCAAAATAACTAATGATGGACGAAGTAGAGAGGATATAAAATGTAGACTGGCAATGGCAAGGAAAGCGTTTCTGAAGAAGAGAAATTTGTTAACATCGAGTATAGATTTAAGTGTCAGGAAGTTATTTCTGAAAGTATTCGTATGGAGTGTAGCCATGTATGGAAGTGAAACATGGACGGTAAATAGTTTGGACAAGAAGAGAATAGAAGCTTTTGAAATGTGGTGCTACAGAAGAATGCTGAAGATTAGATGGGTAGATCACATAACTAATGAGGAAGTATTGAATAGGATAGGGGAGAAGAGAAGTTTGTGGCACAACTTGACCAGAAGAAGGGATCGGTTGGTAGGGCATGTTCTGAGGCATCAAGGGATCACCAATTTAGTATTGGAGGGCAGCGTGGAGGGTAAAAATCATAGGGGGAGACCAAGAGATGAATACACTAAGCAGATTCAGAAGGATGTAGGTTGCAGTAGGTACTGGGAGAGGAAGAAGCTTGCACAGGATAGAGTAGCATGGAGAGCTGCATCAAACCAGTCTCACGACTGACGACCAGAACAACAACAACAGCGAATTTTTGGCTGAATTAATCTCTCTTTTAACCGTAATATGCCGGAAATCCCTAGAACAAACAAATGTGCACAGTGGTTAGAAGAAAGCACAGGTCACACCCATGTACAAAAGGGCAGCATAAGTGATCCAGAAAACCGCCGTCCGATGATCTTGACGTCTATTTGTTGTAGAATTTTAGAACATATTCTGCTTCAAATATAATGAGGATCTCGAGCAGAATGACCTCCACTGTGCCAAGCACCATGGATTCCGAAAACATCGATCATGTGAAACTCAACTCGAGATTTCCTCAAAAGGCATCTTGAAAACAGACAGACAGGTAGATGCAGTGTTTCTTAACTTCCGAAGGGCGTGCGACTCTCTAACACATCTGCGCTTGTTAGCGCAAGTACGATCATATCGCGTTGTTTTTTTTTTTTTTTTTTTTTTGGTCATCAGTCTACTGACTGGTATGATGCGGCCCGCCACGAATTCCTTTCCTGTGCTAACCTCTTCATATCAGAGTAGCACTTGCAACCTACGTCCTCAATTATTTGCTTGACGTATTCCAATCTCTGTCTTCCTCTACAGTTTTTGCCCTGTACAGCTCCCTCTAGTACCATGGAAGTCATTCCCTCATGTCTTAGCAGATGTACTATCATCCTGTCCCTTCTCCTTATCAGTGTTTTCCACATATTTCTTTCCTCTCCGATTCTGCATAGAACCTCCTCATTCCTTGCCTTATCAGTCCACCTAATTTTCAACGTTCGTCTATAGCACCACATCTCAAATGCTTCGATTCTCTTCTGTTCCGGTTTTCCCACAGTCCATGTTTCACTACCATACAATGCTGTACTCCAGACGTACATCCTCAGAAATTTCTTCCTCAAATTAAGGCCGGTATTTGATATTAGTAGACTTGTCTTGGCCAGAAATGCCTTTTTTGCCATAGCGAGTCTGCTTTTGATGTCCTCCTTGCTCCGTCCGTCATTGGTTATTTTACTGCCTAGGTAGCAGAATTCCTTAACTTCATTGACTTCGTGACCATCAATCCTGATGTTAAGTTTCTCGCTGTTCTCATTTCTACTACTTCTCATTACCTTCGTCTTTCTCCGATTTACTCTCAAACCACACTGTGTACTCATTAGACTGTTCATTCCGTTCAGCAGATCATTTAATTCTTCTTCACTTTCACTCAGGATAGCAATGTCATCAGCGAATCGTATCATTGATATCCTTTCACCTTGTATTTTAATTCCACTCCTGAACCTTTCTTTTATTTCCATCATTGCTTCCTCGATGTACAGATTGAAGAGTAGGGGCGAAAGGCTACAGCCTTGTCTTACACCCTTCTTAATACGAGCACTTCGTTCTTGATCGTCCACTCTTATTATTCCCTCTTGGTTGTTGTACATATTGTATATGACCCGTCTCTCCCTATAGCTTACCCCTACTTTTTTCAGAATCTCGAACAGCTTGCACCATTTTATATTGTCGAACGCTTTTTCCAGGTCGACAAATCCTATGAAAGTATCAAGCGAAATTTGTGACTGACTGAGAATTTCTTGGTAGGGAAGACGTAGTGCGTTATCTTGATGGAGAGTCATGAACAGGTGTAGAAATAAACTCAGATCTGGCGCAGAGAAGTGTGTTGGGAACGTTGCTGTTCCTGTTATATATTAATGACCTTGCAGACAATGTTAATAGAAACCTCGGACTTGTTGCAGATGACGCAGTTATCTGTAACTAAATCCTGTCCGAGAAAACGTGCTCTGATCTACAGTCGCCACCTGATCTCCCGATATGGGACATAATGGCGAAGTCAGTTCGTGCACGAAGTGTTGCACTGGGAACACTTTTTGCAGTTATGGACGGCTGTAGATGCAGCATAGGTCAGCATTTCTGCACGGGACTTCCAGCGACTTGTGGAGTCCTTGCTACATCGAGTTGGTGCACTACGCCGGCCAAAAGAAGGTCCGATACGATGTTAGAAGGTATCCCACGACTTTTGTCTCCTTAGTGTATTGTGTACTGGAATGTTGAATAAAACCAAACTAATTTCAAAAAGAAAAAAGTTCTGCATTGCTTCAAATGGTTCAAATGGCTCTGAGCACTATGGGACCTAACATCTGAGGTCATCAGTCCCCGAGACTTAGAGCTACTGAAACCTAACTAACCTAAGGTTGCGAGGTGCCGGGGCAAGCAGTGTATTTAACACTAAATTCTAGAATCTACATATGTAAATGATGCTCTAAGCCCCCCCCCCCCTATTCTAACTCCGACTTTTGCTGTTGCACATGGATTGAAAAATATACGCGAACTGACTGTAATCAACCCTGCAAGTGGAGTAGAAAAGAGTTTGGCACCTGCAATAATTTAATTTGATAAATAAGTTAAATAAAGGAAGGTTTCATTAACGTAGTGAGAAATGATGGGTTGCTCTACCGATTAACAGAATGAAAGTTCTGTCCAAAATAACAATATGATTTATTAAGAGTAAACACAAAATAACAAACAAAAACACATGAAACATTTATAATACATCAAATTGGCTCAAACTGGATACTCAAACAAACGCTGTGAAGGTGAAGTTGTCCCTAAACTAGATTGTGAGGTTTATGACGAAGTGTTATGTGGAGCCAATTCCTTGCCACTCAAATCTTAAGAGAGACACACAGCTAACCCAACATTAATTGCTGCTACTCAAGACAGAACAAAGTTAGAAAAAGACGAACAGGCGCGCTCTGCTGAGCTCTGATTATCACCCAGGAAAATCCCTATCTGCCGGTGCTGCGGACATACATTACCAAACTGTCTTCTTAACTGCCAGAACTCGATCTGGCGTACCGGAGGCGATGGCTGGTTGCTTCGACGTCCTCGACCGAAAGGCGAGAGCCGACTACCTAGAGCACCCGTACAGGCCGAACACACAACATTCCCGCCCCCACGACAGTGGCCGTGGTTAAACGTTCCAATCAGCAACTCGAAAACCGGCGGAAAATTCCACTCCATTGCCGGAGCACTACCATTCCACCAATGGAGATTCTTGGCGCCAATTTCTGCGCTGATTTTGCTACGTCACGGAGCTATGCCCTGAGCAAGCCAATCACAGTTACTATTTTGCAGAAAGCGCGGGAATTTTATCGCCACAACTGCCTGGGTACACAAGTCATTCCCACGCCTTGCTGGTAGCCCGCCAGAAAGTGTTTTCGCTAAGTTCCTGCGAAGTAACGGAACCTCTAGCCCAGCCGCTACTTCAGGCCCCTCCGGGCGTGTCTTTTGACAATGTCGGCGTCTGGAAAGCATTCACTCGACTCCCTCACACTCGTCGGCTTAACCCTCTCGAGATCCGCAGACCCGCCTGTCACCGGACCACCTGGGTGACGAGAGACGCTGTGTGGGAAGTCCGCATGTGAAGGAATAGCAACTTTTCACCGCATGCAATTAGAGACGAAAATCGTAAGATACAAATATGAGAGGGGGCTCATACCACCTCTCAAGGACATCACACACATCCAAGCCCAAGGCAGGATTCGAACCTGCGACGGTAGCAGCAGTGCGGTTCCAGACTGAAGCGCGTAGAGCCGCTCGGCCACAGCGGCCGGCTTGCATTGCTTATTGAACGCTCTTCGTAATAGCATTTCTAATCTTCAGGTAATTATCAGGTTATTTTTAGTCGTGTTTCTTAATTCTAATCTACATCTACATCTACATTGATACTCCGCAAGCCACCCAACGGTGTGTGGCGGAGGGCACTTTACGTGCCACTGTCATTACCTCCCTTTCCTGTTCCAGTCGCGTATGGTTCGCGGGAAGAACGACTGTCTGAAAGCCTCCGTGCGCGCTCTAATCTCTCTAATTTTACATTCGTGATCTCCTCGGGAAGTATAAGTAGGGGGAAGCAATATATTCGATACCTCATCCAGAAACGCACCCTCTCGAAACCTGGCGAGCAAGCTACACCGCGATGCAGAGCGCCTCTCTTGCAGAGTCTGCCACTTGAGTTTATTAAACATCTCCGTAACGCTATCACGGTTACCAAATAACCCAGTGACGAAACGCGCCGCTCTTCTTTGGATCTTCTCTATCTCCTCCGTCAACCCGACCTGTGTTGAACAGCGATCAGGCAACACTTAAATCTGCAGGAATGATACAAATCGTCACTAAGAATGCGATCACAATAAAGGCGAAACGTGCTCGTCGCAACATTGACTTAGTTAATTCGGTATTGTACACACACAGCACTATGTCATTAACAGCAACTTAGACACGAACAATATTCAAGAAAGGTAGTAGGAGTAATCCACTAAATTACAGGCCCATATCGTTAACGTCGATATGCAGCAGGATTTTAGAACATATATTGTGTTCGAACATTATGAATTACCTCGAAGGAAATGGTGTATTGACACACATTCAACATGGGTTTAGGAAACATCGTTTCTGTGAAACACAACTAGCTCTTTATTCACATGAAGTGCTGAGTGCTATTGAAAAGGGATTTCAGATCGATTCCGTATTCCTGGATTTCCGGAAGGCTTTAGTCACTCTACCACACAAGCGACTCGTAGTAAAATTGCGTGTTCATGGAATATCGTCTCAGCTATGTGACTGGATTTGCGATTTCCTGTCAGAGAGGTCACAGTTCGTAGTAATTGACGGAAAGTCACCGAGTAAAACAGAAGTGATTTCAGGCGTTCCCCAAGGCAGTGTTATAGGCCCTTTGCTTTTCCTTATCTATATAAACGATTTGGGAAACAATCTGAGCAGTCGTCTTCGGTTGTTTGCAGATGACGCTGTCGTTTATCGACTCATAAAGTCATCAGAAGATCAAAACAAACTGCAAAACAATTTAGAAAAAATATCTGAATGGTGCGAAAAGTGGCAGTTGACCCTAAATAACGAAAAGTGTGAGGTCATCCACATGAGTGCTAAAAGGAACTCGTTAAACTTCGGTTTCGCGATAAATCAGTCTAATCTAAAAGCCGTAAATTCAACTAAATACCTAGGTATTACAATTACGAACAACTTAAATTGGAAAGAACACATAGAAAATATTGTGGGGAAGGCTAACCAAAGGCTGCGTTTTATTGGCAGGACACTTAGAAAATGTAACAGACCTACTAAGGAGACTGCCTACACTATGCTTGTCCGTCCTCTTTTAGAATACTGCTGCGCGCTGTGGGATCCCTACCAGCTAGGACTGAAGGAGTACATCGAAAAAGTTCAAAGAACGGCAGCACGTTTTGTATTATCGCGAAATATGTGAGAGAGTGTCACAGAAATGATACAGGACTTGGGATGGACATCATTAAATCGTTGCTACGGAATCTTCTCACGAAATTCCAATCACCAACTTTCTCCTCCGAATGCGAAAATATTTTGTTGACACCGACCTACATAGGGCTTAACGATCACCACGATAAAATAAGGGAAATCAGAGCTCGTACGGAAAGATATAGGTGTTCATTCTTTCCGCGCGCTATACGAGATTGGAATAATAGAGAATTGTGAAGGTGGTTCGATGAACCCTCTGCCAGGCACTTAAATGTGATTTGCAGAGTATCCACGTAGATGTAGATGCAGAAGACAAATGCAGTGTAAATTAAATAACATAGATAGTTCTTCACTGATTAGTATCTTCTCCGGTTTCTCTATTTTCCAGGCAGCAATAGCCGAAAATGTGACAGGAGTATCCTGTCGGTAGAAGGAAAAAGGAACATTGAGTCTGACGTCCCATCAACCATGATGGCGTTTGAAGGCAGCTCCTAAGAAAAAAGAATCCAGCGTCTTAAACTTTTCGCCGCCTACGGTGGCTGAGTGGGTGACAATACTGCTCGACCAGAAAGCGTGTGAGCGCGTTGGTGCAGGCGCACGAAGTGATGAAGCACAGAGCAATGGGACGCGAAGGCCAGTAAAGTGCACGTGCAGCAGTTACAGAAATAATCCCAGTGCAGGCAGGCAGTGCGATAAGCGCGGCGCCGCTGCCGCCACGGGTTTTCACAGCTCAGCGCTGCAGTCGCCATGTCGCGAGTTGGCGCCTTATCGCCGACCTCACTTCGAGGCGCGTTCGGCGGAAGATTCGTACAACTCTTTCCTCTTAAGGACACTCAGAGCAGCATGCAGTGACTTTCTCCACAAAAACGAACGAATCAGAAGAGCGATCTAGCGTTCGTAGGTTGAACTGTGTTGCGAGAGAAAATACCGTCAGATTTGAAACGTCTAAAACTGCGAGACTGATGAGTAAACAATGGTTTGAGCCCACTACGGATATATCCCTTTAAGTGTTTATCGCGCAGTATTTGTTTTGCGCGTGACGTCGTCGTACCGATGTAGACGCATGCGCGTGATTGTTGCGAATTACCTACGCATAAAGCTATGCATCAGTGTAGCGTGGAAACGTGTTTAGCTAGGACACTGATTCGGGTGTCATTGTGAAGAGCTTCCAGAGCATTTCGATCCACGAATGATGGCGGTTCGCGCAGGTTGTTGCCCGTTCCCAAGGTTGGCAACCGTAGCGGAATTCCGCTACACGCAGCGGAGTGTTTTGATCTTCGCGTCCTAACGGCGGAATTCCAAAATTGTTAAAACTGTAACGTAATGTAACTTCATTTGCCTGAAAGTAAAACTCCCGTAAATTTCCGTTTCAAAGGCAAAAAATATTTAATTCGTTATTACGTTAAGTTTAAAGCGATAATAAGTTGCAGTATAATATAGTTTGAATATGTACCGTGCCAGTTGCGTACAGTTTATTCTCCATGCTTTCATATTCATTTTGATGAACAGTATGTGTTCTCAAATGTTGCCAAACTAGCAAAAATAGCACTAGTCTTGATGCATGGGCATGCAGATGTTGAACGGTCCTTCTCTGCGATAAGAGACATTAAACTATAAAACGTAGCCCCAGAGGCCCTGAAACACCAAGTGACTTGTTAAGAATACGACTACACATGCAAAACAAGCACAGTTGTCGCATGTCGTACCCAATTAAGGGAAACAATACCGTTAAGTTGTTAGTATAGGTGTCAGCTCTCTAACAAAGCCGGCCGAAGTGGCCGTGCGGTTAAAGGCGCTGCAGTCTGGAACCGCAAGCCCGCTACGGTCGCAGGTTCGAATCCTGCCTCGGGCATGGATGTTTGTGATGTCCTTAGGTTAGTTAGGTTTAACTAGTTCTAAGTTATAGGGGACTAATAACCTCAGCAGTTGAGTCCCATAGTGCTCAGAGCCATTTGAACCCTTTTTTTTTTCTAACAAAGACAAACAGATCACGGAATCACCTGACGAGGAATTATTATCATAGAGTTAGTAAACAAATAAAAAATAAAAATTCTCTTCGAATCGCTCAACTGCTTAGCTTACACGTTCATTACAACCTTAAAGTACAAAAATTACCAACAATAAATAATTCCACTAAAGACGGCATTTTATTAAATATAACTTGTGATGACAGTTAAATTCAATAAAATATTTTGTTGAATAAAACAGGTACATACAGTGTATATCTATATCCGTAAAGTGGAAGATTTATCAGAATTCCGTCAGTCAGTTTTAGCCACCTTTTTCCATCACCAAGGCCAAGAAGTTAGACAACTGGAATGTGTATGATCCTAATGTGTTAAGCAATATACAAATCTCTCCTTGTTACCCCAGAATATCCTTCAAGTTTGGAAAATGTATGTATCATCACACAAAGACGGATAGCTTCCACAAAGTGTGAAAAATATTGCTATATTTGCAGGCTCAAGTATTTTACTGCCGTTTTAAGAAACATTTCACACATGAAGCTAACAAGACCCCCTTGCGAATGAACGCCTTATGCCTTCGCAGTTCAAATTCCACATCAAGAGGAGAGTATTTGTTGCATCAAATTTCTATTATTATATCAACAGCGACCTTGTGACTGATGTATAGTCTTCAAGGCCATCACAGTAGTCGTTGGTGTCGCTGATGATCAAATCATCAAAAAAGTATGGAATACACTTATTTATAGTTTAAGCCCTTTTTTTAGCATATATATCGTTGGTCATTTGTATGTGCTATATAATAAATTAAATTTGATATTGCAGCGGAATTTGAGCATGCTCGTAGCGGAAATAACTTATATTCGGCTGGCAACTACGCCCGTTCCAAACGACAGTTTCGGTACGCGCATACAAGTGCTTATCTACATCTACACTACATCTACATCTACGTATATACTCCGCTAGCCGCCAAGCGGTGTATGGCGGAGGGCACAATTTCGCGCCAAAGTCATACTCCCCCGCCCCCCTCTGTTCCACTCGCGCATCGCTCGAGGGAAAAACGATTGCCTGAACGCCTCAGTACGAGCTCTTATTTCCCTTATCCTTGAATGATGATCATTACACGATTTGATAGTTGTTGGTAATAATATATGCTCTACATCCTCGGTGAAGATTGGATTTCGGAATTTAGTGAGCAGTCCTTTCTGTTTAGCGCGTCGTCTATCTGCAAGTGTGTCCCACTTCAAACTTTCTATGAGATTTGCAACGCTCTCGCGATGGCTAAATGCACCAGTCACGAATCTTGCCGCTCTTCTTTGGACCTTCTCAATCTCTTGAATCAGACCCAACTGGTAAGGGTCCCATACAGACGAACAATACTCTACGACTGGGAGAATTAACGTATTGTAAGCTATTTCCTTTGTTGAAAGACTGCATCGCTTCAGGATTCTACCAATAAGCCGCAGTCTAGAGTTCACCTTACCTGTATCGCTCGAAGAAAGCATGTATCCTGCAAATTATGTCTCTCGCTTTTTTATACAGAATTTGTCGCTTGTCACCACGCATCAGTGATGGCAACTCGCAACAAATGGAATAAAAATTCACTAAACAACTCGCTACGATCACGTTTCATACTCCCATTGGCCACGACATTCGCAGCAGAGCATGACGTGGGCGTGCAGAACAAGCTTAAACTCGCCCACCACCGTTCATACTAACCATAGAGCCCGAAGTAAGACAGTAACATTACTCGCTGGAATTATAAGTCAAAATCGGTGTTAAACTGATAATTACAAAACAATGAAAGATCTCGTCTCATGTGATTCGTAAACATGCTCGGAATTATAGAAAACGCGAGTCAGAGGTAAGGTCGCGTCGAAAGGAATCCAGAAAGCCTAAAAAGGACAGTGCAGAACGAATGTGACAGTTATGGCAGCGTCGACAAGGCAATGAGAAAACTGCCTAAAGCGATTACGTAGCTGATCCGCTAGGCACAACAGGGACTAGGTGCAGTCTAAACTTGTGATTTGTGTGTTCTGTCACCATTATACCACTCCCTGTAACGACTATATTAAAGATATTCATAATTGAATTACATATTAATACAAAACACTAGTTACGTTTTGCTCGCGAAGTTTTTAAGAGAAAATTGCGAAGTGAACTCAAATTGCGCACGCAGATTTATTCTACTATTCAATAATAGTGCCCGTACAACTATTGGTAGTACGTAAATGCGCTTACATAAACTGTCAACCTGGGTCGTACGCATGCAAGTCAGTCGCACTGACCACTCACCTACGGATGCGAACACAATCACTGGTAATATAGACCCAGTTTTCTGTGGCCTGAGTAAGGCATGGTAAAGACCAAAAACCACCATTATTATGCAGACTTGTATTTTATGTCATCGGACGTACAACTAATAATAAGTGGCTTACTTAATACTTAATTACAGTAGAGATAAACGAAAACTGGACGCCTCTAAACGAATTGGATCCGCCATATAAACATGGAGCCACTTACAGAGAGTAGTAAAATTTATTTAAAGTGCCATGCAGTAGGCGGTTAGTAGGCACGTACTGGGCATAGACATGCAGATGAGTCTGACCTGCCAAAAGAGTAGCCTGTTGTTTCCAGTATCGTGCTGAATTAGGGAATACCGACGATAACCAAGAAGGCATCGACGAGCACAGCTTGTGCAATAAAATGTAATCAATGATACAATGACTTAAAAGTATGACACGCTCTACGCACTTCATCGTAACATTTCTGCTTACATTTAAGAAAACTGTGTCGGAGCGAGGGGAGGATAAGCTCGATTTATCCGATGTCACGTTTAGAGTGGGAAGGTGTTTCGTAGTATGGAAATTTGATAGCCATTTGCATTTTCATCCGTAGAGAAATGTGCACCTAATATTTTAGGTTGAACGGAATTTTCGTTTTTACGTTCAATAGTTTGTTTCCAATTTTGTTCGCTATTTACCCTCTTTACGCTTCTTGTACATCCAATGTTGGTTAGAAAATTTTAAAAAGAAAAAATAATAGCTAACACGTGCAATGATGGTTACACAACCAAATCAGTGTCGACTTGAACACAAATCGATGCGGAACAAAAACTTTTTATTCAAAAATGATTTTATCACATTTGGTAGATAGATTACAGTTACCTGGTTTAGGTCCTACTGACTCATCATTGGAAGCATCTGTATTAACAAACGCTAATGGAAATCCCTGGATGGAACAATGTGTGAAATAAGGGAAAGCCAACCATTCACCTAAAGAGATCGACACGTGGAGCACAATAACACATAAAGAAAACTGAATTCACACCAGCTGTCGAGCACTAGCTCTTTTTCTTGCAGTAGTAGACATATTCACACGCACAACCACCCAAACGCACCTTCCCATGGCAAGCATAAGTCTTGCCGTAGCCACGGGAGGGTGCGTTTGGATGGCTGTGTGAATGTGTGTTCTATTGCTAGAAAACGGACTAGTGCTCTAAAGCTACTGTGAATGCTTTTTTCTGTTGTGTGTTATTGTGCTCCACGCATCGATCTGCTATAGGTAAGTGACTGTATTTCCATTATTTTACGTATATTGATAAACAGTTACCCCGGGGCGCGGTCCCGTGCAGATTGCCTAACTAACGGCTTCCAGGGGCAACAAAAGGTTGATTTTCAATATTTCGTATGGTGTTGGCCGAATTTAAAAATTTAAAGGGTGTCTTTTATTACCAGTTTAACACAACAAGTCAAATATTACAGTTACGAGGGACAATTAATAAATAATGCGCAGGTTGATTTTACTGTGGGTTATTTGATGCAATAACAATGAAAATTACGTCAGAGGTATTTGGAGCTTGAAGAAGTAGCATGTGCTTTAGTTTTTTTCGCTGTGTACTCCAACATAAAATTGGTGATTTTACAGCGGACCGTAGTACAGTTTCACGTTAGGTTAACCGTTTTCATGGTGCTCGTATGAGCATAAACGATAATCCAAGACCCAGAAGGCCAAAAACGTCAAATGAAGAAGTGTGAAACTTGTGGCAGATTCTCTTGAAGAAGATGGCAGTACGGCTTGTGAGGAACTCTCTCAAGCCACGGGAATTCCCCCAACATCAGTATTCCGTATTCTGACAAATGATTTGAAGAAGAGGAAAATTTCTGCGAGATGGGTCCCGCCTGCAAATGGCAACCTTGCTCAAGCAACGATTCGACCGTGAAGGTCAAGGATTCTTGTGCCGAATTGTCACTATTGATGAAACGTGTATTAGAGACATTGAACTGGAGTTGAAATCACAGTCCAGTGAATGGAGAGCTTCAGATTCTCCAAGTCCAAAAAATTTCAACGCACTCAATCAGAGCTCAAGAAAATGATGATTTTTGCTTATGATCGCCAAGAAATCGTCATGA
Source organism: Schistocerca piceifrons (assembly GCF_021461385.2). Lineage (NCBI taxonomy): Eukaryota > Metazoa > Arthropoda > Insecta > Orthoptera > Acrididae > Schistocerca > Schistocerca piceifrons. The sequence continues at coordinate 557,057,511 of NC_060144.1, forward strand.
CACATTGAGTTCCATGTGAAACAAGTGTCGCAGCAATGTATTATCGTCACTTCATCCAAAACCTGCGCAGAAAAATGCGCAAAACCCGACGTCAGATGCTCGAGGCTAGGCCACCCATTCTCCACGGCAATGTTGCAGCCCAAAAAGTATGCGAATACGGATGGAAAGTATCGCCGCATCCTCCCTACAGCTCGAACACGAGTCCACCGGACTTCGTCGTGTTCCCGAAGTTGGAAAAACCTGTGCGTGGATGTCGTTATTTTTCTCTGAAGGAGCTTCCTACCACCGTTACCCGAGCCATTCGACAGATGAATAGAGTTGGTGTCCTGTATGGAATAATAGAGCTTCCGAGACGTCCACTCATAGAGAGGCTGAGAGATTATAATGAAGGACTGTAAAGAGCTATTGAACAAAAATAAACATATCAATAAAAAGAAATAGTGTGCGTTATTTATGAAATGACATAGTCTTGCGGTTGCGTAACTCATGATGCGCAAATTACTCAGAGTTTACTCGTCCACTGTTCGAGATTGAGAGAACTTAGCGACTTTCAGCAAACTTCACACAAAATTACAAACATTTACGGAACTTTTTCTCGCTGGCACCTCCCTCTCCCCCCCCCCCCCCCCCCTCTAAAAATTCTGAAAAGAAAGAAAGTTTGCCGCTTACAATATTTTCACTGTTCATGCAGTAAAATTGCCGCTCCAGAAATGATAGCTTAATTTATTATTTCTTATACGAGGCATGTGCGATAGGGTTCATGTCTGGAGAACATGCTGGCCACTCTAGTCGAGCGATGGGGGCGCGAATTGCCGTCCATGAAGACGAATGCCTCGTCAATATGCTGCCGATATGGTTGCACTATCAGTCGGGGGATGACATTCACGTATCGTACAGCCGTTACGGCGCCGTCCATGACCACCAGCGGCATACGTCGACCCCACATAATGCCACCCCAAAACAGCAGGGAACCTCCATCTAGCTGCACTCGCTGGACAGTGTGACTAAGGCGTTCAGCCTGACCGGGCTGCCTCCAAACACGTTCCGACGATTTTCCGGTCGAAGGCATATGCGACACTCATCGGTGAAGAGAACGTGATGCCAATCCTCAGCGGTCCATTCGTCATGTTGTTGAGCCCATCTGTGCCGTGCTGCATGGTGTCGTGGTTGCAAAGATGGACTTCGGGAGTGAAGTTGCGCATCGTGTAGCCTAGTGAAGTTGCGCATCGTGCAGCCTATTGCGCACAGTTTGAGTCGTAACATGACGTCCTGTGACTGCACGAAAAGCATTATTTAACGTGGTGGCGTTGCTGTCAGGTTTCCTCCGAGCCATAATCCGTAGGCAGCGGTCAACAACTGCCCTTGGGCGACCTGAGCGAGGCATGTCATCGACAGTTCCTGTCTCTCTGTATCTCCTCCATGTCCAAACAACATCGCTTTGGTTCACTCCGAGACGCCTGGACACTTGCCTTGTTGAGTGAACTTCCTGGCACAAAGTAACAATGCGCACGCGATCGAACCGCGGTATTGACCGTGTAGGCATGGTTGATCCTCAGACAACTCGAGCCGTATACCTGCCTCCTGGTGGAATGACTGGAACTGATCGGCTGTCGGACCCCCTCTGTCTAATAGGCGCTGCTCACGCATGGTTGTTTACATCTTTGGGCGGATTTAGTGACATCTCTGAACAGTCAAAGGGACTTTGTCTGTGACACAGTATCCACAATCAACGTCTATCTTCAGAAGTTCTGGGAACTGGGGTGATGCAAAACATTTTTTGATGTGTGTTCCTACCAAATGCGATCATTATATACATGAGTAAAAGAGTGCACTTCAAACAGATCGCATACTCCCGTTTGACAATTTCAAATTTCAAACTCAACAATGAACAAAACGCTACGCTACAACTGTGATGGCTCGCCTTCCTGCAGATTGCGCCACGACCCACCTGTCGCAGCGCGGCCTATCTCTGTCAGCGCTCTTCCTGCTTCACAGACGCAGCCTATCTGCAGCCGCAAGATACATTTCACTGATTTTACGCTTCTTTCTTACCTGCCCGTACCGACGCACTTGTTCCTCGCGGCAGACTACTTCTAAGGAAAGTTCAGGTCACGCTACTGCTTTCATCGAACAACAATTATTAGACCCGGCCTCTTTGGGGATATCCACATTGAAACTGGCATCAGCGCCTACGAGGCACTAACAGCAACAACGAATATCAAAGTGCAAAGAATAGCTAAAAGAAGTAGTAAGCCCTATACGTTCAGTAAAACAGACAAATGATATGTACTTAACAGAAAAGTCCTCGATGGGAGGGACCCTCCTTAGTGTACAGTCAGTGTAAAGAAACTTGTAAATAAAGAGAGGCTACTGCATAATAGGTAGGTTTAGCTGTCAAGCCAGCAGTGCGTGAAGCCTTCAGTGATTTCCATAGCAGAATACTGTAGAACTATCTTTCACAAAACCCAAAAGAGCTCTGGTTGTATGTAAAGGCTGTTAGCGGTACCTAAGTTAGTGTCCAAACACTTGGACGAAGCAGGAACTGAAGTTGTGGACAGCAAAACAAAAGCAGAAATGGTTAACTCTGTTTTCACATATTCTTTCACTAAGGAAAACTCAGGAGTATTACCCCAATTTAATTCTCGTGCCACCGAAAAGATGAGTGGAATAGACGTTAGTGTCAGTGTCTTTGAGAAACGGCCGAAACTGTTAAAAGTGAACAAAGCCCCAGGGCCAGATGGAATCCCTATCAGGTTCTATACTCAATTTGCAGCTGAGCTAGCCCCTGTGTTAACTAGAATCTACCGTAGTTTCCTCGAATGAGTGCCCAGTAACGGAAGCAGGCACAGGTCTCGCCTGTCTACAAGAAGAGTAGCAGAACTGAAACACAGAACTACCGTCCAAAATCCTTGACATCAATTTTTTGTAGCGTATTAGAACATATTCTGAGCAAAAACATAATGAGCTATCTCGAATAACCTCCTCCATGCCAACAAGCACGGGTTTAGTAAACATCGAACATGTGAAACCCAACTTGCGATTTTCTTACATGATACACTGAAAGCCTTGGATCAAGGCAGTAGGGTAGATGCCGTATTAATGTGTTTCGGAAAAGCATTTGCCTCAGCTCCACACCTACGCTTTCTGTCAAAAGTACTATCGTATGGGGTATCGAGCGTAGTTTATGACTCGATTGAGGATTTCTTGGTAGCGAGGACGCACAAAGTTATCTTGCATGGAGAGTCGTCGACAGTTGTAGAGGTAACGTAAGGTGTACCATAGGGAAGTGTGTTGCGTCACTTGCCTGTTCATACAGTACAGTAATGAGTTTGCAGACGATATTAATAGTAACCTCAGAGTTTTTGCAGATAATGCTGTTATTGTAATGAAGTACAGTCTGAAGGAATTGCACAAATATTCAGCTAGAACTTGACAAGATTTCAAAGTGGTTCAAAGATTGGCACCTTGCTTTAAATATTCAGAAACGTAAATTGTACACTTAACAAAACTAAAAACGTAGTATCCTATGACTATAGTATCAGTGAGTCACAACTGATATTGACAAACTCACACAAGTACCTGGGTTTAACACATTGTAGGGACATGAAATCAAGTGATCCCACAGGCTCAATCGTGGTAACATCAGGTAGCAGACTTCGGTTTATTGGTAGAATTCCGGAGAAATGCAATCAGTCTCCAAAGGAAATTGGTTACAAACTACTCATGCAACCAGTCCTAGACTATTGCTCGACTGTGTGGGACCCGTATCGTATACGAACAGGACTGACAGGGGATATTGAACATATACAGAGAAGGGTGGTACGAGTGGTCACAGGTTTGTCTGACCCGTGAGAGAGTGTCACAGAGATGTCGAAAGAAATGACCTGGCAGATTGTTGAAGGCGGACATAAATTATCCAAGATAGCCTACGTTCATAGTCCCAGGAACTGGGTTTGAATGGTGACACTGCGAATATACTACAACCTCGTACGTATCACTCCCACAGGGATTGGGAAAACAATATTAGATTTGTTACAGCATGCACGGAGGCATTAAATGTAAATGTAAATGTCGTGTGACCAGGGCCTCCCGTCGGGTAGATCGTTCGCCGGGTGCAAGTCTTACGATTTGACGCCACTTTGGCGATTAGCGCGTCGATGGGGATGAAATGATGATGATTAGGACAACACAACACCCAGTCCCTGAGTGGAGAAAATCTCCACCCAGTCGGGAATCGAACCCAGGCTCTTAGGACTGACATTTTGTCGCGCTGACCACTCAGCTACCGCCGGCCGAGGTGGCCAAGCGGTTAAAGGCGCTACAGTCTAGAACTGCGCGACCGCTACGGTCGCAGGTTCGAATCCTGCCTCGGGCATGGATGTGTGTGATGTCCTTAGGTTAGTTAGGTCTAAGTAGTTCTAAGTTCTAGGGGACTGATTAAGGAAGTTAAGTCCCATAGTGCTCAGAGCCATTTGAACCACTCAGCTACCGGGGCGGATACGGAGGCATTTAAACAGTCTTCTTCCAGTGCTCCATATGTGAATGGAACGGGAAAAAGCCCTAATAGCGGGTACATGCTCTCTGCGCCGCACTCCACAGTGATTTGCAAAGTATGGATGTACATGTACGGTTTGTCGTTACTGACTTGGAAGCCCTTCTGAGACCAGTTGAGGAGCTACAAGATTAATAAGTAGCAGCTCCGGTCTCAAAAGTTGGAAACGGCAGACAGAGCGCTGTATTGACCACATGCCCCTCCATATTCGCATCCAGTGATGCGTACCTGCTGAAGATGACACGGCGGTCAGTCGGTATCGTTGGGCCTTCCGAAGCCTGTTCGGATGGAGACTGAGTTTAATTTGGAAGCCAGTTACTGTTGTTAGCATAAATGACTTCACGAAAATCCCCTTCGTTGTTAAAACTGGAATGTGTATTACACTGTGGATAATAATTAGGCGTAAATCATAATTCTTTATACGTACATGTCTCTCTGCTTCCCTGCCTGACACAATTAATTTCTCCTTTCGAGAAGAAGATGTGTTATCACATCATCTTACAGGGCCTCATTATCTAGACTTGCTTGAAAACGAGTCTTCCAACGTTGCAGGAAGATGTTTGTTTGGCTACAGCGAGTGAATGTTCTTCCAGCATGACTCCTCCTGCACATTGTAGTCGTCAGACGACGCATCATCTACACCTAGTATTCCCTTTTAGATGGATTGCAAAAGTGTTCACATTTCTTCGTTGGTTACTTGGCCTTTGGAGCAACGTAAACCGAGTCTCATCCTAGCGACACTACTCATCACCCCCCCTTTCCCCAGTTCAATGGTATTTGGGGCTGAAACAAACATGACATCCAGAACGTGTCATCAATGGACCATTGATGGACCGCTCCAGTGCTGCTGACAAAAAGCGGTGTGTGACAGTGACACCTTCACAGGGTCAGGCACAGGAGGTGTGTCATGTCCATTCTATTTAGTCTCGTCAGCACTTGATTCCAACACTATAAAGACTGGTTTTTAACCTGTCGGCTGAAAGCACAGAAGGCGAACTGTGAATGTCAATGCCAAGTGTCTTTTCACACCTCATGAGGACTGTAAAGGAACGAATATATAATGACTGCAATTGTGCGACTTCCGGGTCGCACCATCACACACACACACACACACACACACACACACACACACTTGATAGCAACTCTTGACAAATTAATGAATGTTTGGCACGAAGTTCGTTCGGTACTGTAGGTCGAAACCTGTGGATTCGTACACGTAGCCTTTGGACAAGCGCAAGTACTTGTGTATCGTTATTAGCTGTGATGAAAAATACACAGCGTTTGTCCATAGACCAGCTATGCAAGTGGATCGTGTCTGAAGGATGTTCGCCTGCCAAGCAAGACAATTGGTCCCTCTGTCTAGTGTGTAGAGACGTAGCATCTGGGGGCTGAACTACGAATTCTGTGCATTCCCAGGCCCGTTTCTAGTGGCTTCAGTAGAAGAGACTCGAATTGTTGGCCATGATCTGTAGTTACGTGCGTGCAGTAGTACATCAAATCGCGCGATCCAGATGGGAAACAATGTTTTGCCTACGGTTCGAGATGTGATATCTTCTGTAAGTTGAACATTTAGCCTTCAGTTGGTGGAAGAGATCCAACAATATCTATGTGGACGTGTTCGAATTTCTTGTTTAGTGGAGTGAAAATTCCAAGTAAGGATGGCACATGGCGACTAATTTTATTCAGCTCGTATATGTCAAATATCCATACGAAACATCTTTAGTTTTTTTGCTTTCTTAGGCTAAACATATGTTCTATAGACTAGGTATACTATAGCTTTAATCGCTGGATAGGACAGACTATGAAATTAGGAGGTGCTCTAACATTGGAATTTAGTTGTAACAAACGGACATGCGTCCGATGTTAAGACACTGTGGCCTACTGTTTGTGTTGAGTACGTTGATATGCTTAAGCTGTACTAGAAATCTAGGAGGTTCTTTAATTCGTTGCCTTCCTCCTGTACACTAGCCAAAAGGCTCGAAATCTAATGGTTATGCAACAGTCTCGGATGCAGTAAAAGGCATCTGCTGCTATATTCTTAAAACTGGGGTGGCAATACTTCCAAAGTTCGCTGTTGTATAATGACCAACTGGATTATAAAAGTGATAGCGGGTGTTTGCAATTAATTGTCAAGCGATTCATTCAAAAATTTGTGAGGTTACAACTGATTGTCAACAGATTGTTTGAGAAGCTCTCCCTACGGAAGATGTCACAGACCGTAGACAAAATGTTCTTTCTCTATTGCTTAATTTGTGAACTATTGTTTAATTTGGTATACCACTGCACATAAAAGCAGTTGAAGACCAACAGTTTAAATCTCGTTTATTCAAGAGACTCAGAACGCTGCTGGGAATGGACAGAATTCGGATTTCAGCCCAACATCCTTTAGCAAGTAGGGTACCGACATTACAATGCTTTCATAATCAGCTAAACGCCTCTCTCAGGTGTCATGCACCTGAACAGTTGGTAGTGAGCTCAGCCAGTTGTCCTGCTTGGCTTGTGAACACCCTTCAAACTCAGCCACACCTAAAACGTTAAGTCATTAATGATATTGAAGTATCTGACTTCATCCAAAACTTACGCCAACAAATCCACAGGTTTTGTGCTACAGTACCCAAGGAATATGGTGTCAAATATCAATTAAATTTTCAGGATACGCGTTCAAATGGGTGCATCTGCAGGATGTATCACAATTACTATTGTAAACACATACAGTTGAAAGTACACAACACTAGAAGCAAAAACCTCTCAGTAAACAAAGGTTCGCAAAGGAATGGTTAGGGGTAACTGCGAATTTGTTGTTACCGACCACCACTGACTTGATTATGTGTAAACGTCATCTCAATTAGGAAAAGGTAACAGTAATGTGCAACACTAAGAAACGTTATTAGAGGTACTTTGGTACAAGTGCAGGTATCTTGAATGAACACGGCAACAATTACAAGGCTGTACTCATAGTTATTATAGCAATTATGATGCTGTTCTATTTCAATACACATACCATTAATGAAATGCACTTTGTCCTTCTACAATTCCATTGTATTGCTCTGCACAGGTTCTTGTATCTGACTTGATCCTGAGTAGTGTGGATACCAGTTTTCCTCAGATGGCTTCTCTCTTCAATTATCTATAGTGTGTACTGCGATATCCAGGGATGTTTTGCTCTCTGGGATTGTTCTGACGTCGGAAGCGAGAGGAAACATCACTCTTCATTCGGTCCCATATTTGTGATGCTGGTGCTTCCTTATCAAAACTGATCTTGTGAAGTTTTGGTCTTACAAGTTCACCAAATTTGCGAATAGATTCCTTGTTTGTGAGTCTTAGCTGTCTTTCTTCACTCTTCTTGGTAGATTTAAGCTTAATGCGCATTTTCATGTATAGCAGGATGTGATCATTACCACAGTCAGCTCCGGGAAAGGTTTTACAATCTAAGACAGCAGTCTTCCAACGTCTTCGCACCAGGATGAAATCAAGTTGGTTTCTAAATCTATCACGAGATGATATCCAAGTGTACAGTCGTCTTGGGTGAAGTTGAACATTTTGTTACAGATGGACATATCGTTACTCACAAAGAAATCCAGTAAGTTCCTGCCTCGTTCATTTCTCTCACCAAGACCATAGAGTCCAATGATGGATCGTAAGTGCGAGTCTTGATTAGTATCTCCAACTTTAGCATGGAAGTTGCCTTGGATTATTGTCTGTTCTTTGGTAGGGATCTTACTACGGACTTGCTTCAGTTGGTCATAGAACTTCTCCATCTCCTCGTCTGACGCTGTAGCTGTAGGAGCATAGATCTGAATTATGTTGAGTCTGCATAGGGAAGCATTCAGTTTGATAGAGATTATCCCACACAGAAAGCACACACATTATCAGTGGGTAGAGCAACTCTTTAAGCTTATAACTTACATTATAGGTGCTCAATATGAGCTCGCTCTATGACATGGCAGACATGAATACGAGCATGCAATTCATTTACGCGAATTTTTCACAAAGGTGTAATAGCAGCACACTTTGCTAATCTGTTTGTGTGGGTGCCTATATGCAGGCACAAGCTACTTCAATGCAACAATATGGAGCAGAAGGTAAACAATAAAAGTTGAAGACAGCATAACCTACAGGTATGATATATACGTAAACAATTAGCAGGCTTCCCTTTGTCAGTGGACATAAATACATAGCAATAACAGGTAGCAAATTCTCACTGTTTCTCTGATAGCCTGTTGTGAGACACTCATGTCCAGATGGTAGTCAAAGGGTTAAAATATTTGTCTCACAGCAGTCTTTTTATTCTTTTCCAGGGCACTGAATTTGAAACTCTAACAGTGGTTCACAGAACATGTCGCATGTTAAGACCTCAAACAACTACCAGTCAGTCAGTATCATTTCCCTCACATGTTCACTCACATGTGCAGTACAGCATTGATTTTTGGGCCATCTGAATGTTACACAGTTTTTCATGGTCAATGAGAGTAAACTTCCAAACACCTGTTCTTCTTGTTCTGAACAATGGCTGGCCATCTCATTTCTCGGCTGTTGGCCAGTGTACTTTGACTGCTCTTATTGCTACCTCTGTCATCTGCAGCATAACATCACAGATTCCAAACAGCAATTTAAGGGAGAGAATAATGTGCAGTAAGGTACATGAGATTGTATCCAATATCATTAAACAAATGAGGGCACACAGCACATCCTCAGCCACATGTTGACTGCAAGGAACTGGACTTGTGTAACATGACTGCTGTCTTCTCTTCTGTCCACACGTCTGCACAACTGTGTGACATGTTAAATGGCTCACCCTCTACAGCCAACGTTATTTGACTTCTATCTTCTTGCATGTGGTTTGTAGTAGACAAAATCAATATGGAGGTGGTCAATTTTGCTCATTTACCTTGTGAGCACAGGGGTAACCACCACCTAATTTTCACGATTGTTTTCACAGATAATCACTTAAATACTTTATATATACATATACATTGATTTACTGGTAGACTCTTGAGTGTTATAATGGTAAAACGTAATAGATGTTAAACCTATTAAAATATTTCAGGCTGTTATGCCATGGCTGGATAAATTTCTTGAGAAACCCAATGTTTTGGTCCTTCCGCGGAGGGCATCTTCAAGGCAGTTCTACCTTTCTCAAAGGACCAATGAACATCCTATCTCACTACTAACCGAAGTTCCCTCTGAGCAGGAGCTTGCAGAAATGGAATTTTAGTTCAATTAGTAATGAGCCAGGATGTGCATCAGACCTTTGAAAGTGCTACAACCCTCCTTGAAGGCGTCCTTCACAGAAGTGGTGAACATTGTTTCAACAAGAAATTCATCTAACCATGGCATAATACCATGAGATATTTTAAAAGTCATAATATTACTGGCCATGGAAGTTTATTTTTACAATTGATAGTTTTGATAAAATAAGTAATCTTTCTATAAATGAACTGGCCCCATTGCAGTTTGAAAAATTTGTTTCAACTGTAATGACTACAGTGCCACTTTTTGTGAATATCAATATCGGATACTATATTTCCAAATTTCATGCCTGGGTTAAAAACTGAAACAAATATATTATCTTTAACAGTGTTCAACATCAATGTGCTGAGTGTATAATCTCATTATAAAACAACCCATTTTCATTACTTTTTTTTTTTTTGTAGAAGTACTGAATATTTCACACTCATGTGGTGGTGTCCTATTCAGCCACTTTGCTGATAATGTTTTCCTAATATGTTAACAATTCTCTTGATCCACACATGGTACACACTGAGCCAAAACATTTTCATCATCTGCTTAACAGCATGTTGGTCCATCTTTGGAACACAATACAGCTCTGCGTGGCTTGGATTAGATAAGTTCAAAAATGGCTCTGAGCACTATGGGACTTAACATCTGAGGTCATCAGTCCCCTAGAACTTAAAACGACTTAAACCTAACTAACCTAAGGACATCACACACATTCATGCCCGAGGCAGGATTCGAACCTGCGACCGTAGCAGTCACGCAGTTCCAGTCTGAAGCGCCTAGAACCGCTCGGCCACCGCGGTCGGCGATTAGATAAGTCCTTGGTAGTTTTCCAGAAATATGTGGTACCAGATGACCATGCACAGGTCATGCAGTTCTCACAAATTACGGGCGGGTAGTTTGTGGGTGCGTTTAACTAGCACCTGACCACTTCCTGGACAGTTATATCGGGTTCATAACAAGTGAATTTGGGTGTCAAGATGTCAAACCCATCTACTTCACTATAATGTTCTTCAAACCACAACTGCACAATTATGACCTTCTGTAATGGACAGTTATGCTGCTGGAAGATGAATCTGCTGTCAGGGAAGGTATCATGCATGGCAGGATGCTGCCGATGCACATCAGTGTTCACGATAATACAGTACAGACTTACCTGCACCCAGGGTGAGGTGCACGTTTCGATCAGCCATTCACCTGGAAGATGGGTGTATCTGGACACGACCATCGACATGGTGTAACAAGAAATATGACTTATCCAACCACATGACATGTTTCCAATGATTTATAGTCCAATCTCAGTTACCCTATGCCCATCGCAATCTTAATTGACAGTGTCAATTGGTCACCATAGGAGCACATATGTACTGTCTGCTGTGGGGCCCATGCTCAACAATGTGTGCTGAACAGGGTGCTCTGAAACATTTGTGCCTGCACATGCGTTGTCCTCTGTGTCATCAGACCTGCAACAGATCACTGCCAAGCCTGCTTTACAGAATGGGCAGGCCTTTGACCTCCACATTCTGCAGTGAGATGATGATGTCTAGCAACATGTCATTTGTGATTTCACTGTCCTTCAACCACTTTCCGTACATGCTATTACAGTACCACATGGGCAGCTGCATAGCTACAGTGTTTATGTAATGCTCATTCCCAGGTGTTGTGCCATAACACTCTATCCTTTGTCCAACAATGGGAAATCCAAGTTATTAGTGTTATCCTTTGTCAAAGATGATTATGTCTGTGGATTTCGCCATCTGTGCCACTTATTGTTGCTAGAATGATTCCCCATTCGCTTCTGTGTTACTTACGTACTTACTGTATCACATGCTCCTGACATCACCAGGTGGGATTCAATCTCACAATGGGCAGTGGTCATAATTGTTTGGCTCATTAGTGTACTTTCTGCCCGAGTCTATTTTAACGCATTTATTGGTTTATGTTACCACACTGTGTCGTACACTGATCTTTGTTAACTGCTGAAACACTACGTCTTTGCTGAAACACCATATTTACCCAACTGTAGGACAACCCTGAATATATGAGACCCCCTATTCTGAAGAGGATCCTTGAGGATCTTAGTATTTTTAACAATTTATGACTACTCAAAATTACAAAATGTTTCACCGACAAAACACACATTAAAATCTGCCATAAAAATTATACTACCTATTGTAACCTTACGTCATTCATCTACTGTCCACATTCTGGCAAAGCAACAAGAAATAGCATGAGCAAAAAGAAATGGTTTTCATAAATTTTATCTTCACAACCTCTGTTTTGCATACTATTAACAACATGATTCTGTGGAATCACTATTTTTTATTAGTATTCATCATGAGCACCATTCATTTGTAAGCCTACTACTGCTTCTTCTCTTCTTGCAGTTCTATATTGTCATCTTGTGAGACACCCATGGCACTGAATACTGTGAGGCACGATTTCACGGCTCACTTTCTTGATTGATTGAATGAATGAAGTTCATCAGTGACAAGGACAGAGATGCCACTATTAGGTTATTATATACAAGGTCTGTTCAAAAAATTTCCAGAACTCTGTCCCCAAAATTTTTCTATGCTTATCTTTTACTTATTGTGTATGGTCTTTGACATATTCTCCTCCAAATTGACACACTGCTCCCAACGCCACTTCCACTTCCAGAACCAGACCTGGTATGCCTCTTGCTGAATTGCATGAAGCACTGTCTGCGAATTTTTTTTTATCTCATCTATTGTTACAAATCTTCATCCTTTCAATGGGGTTTACAACTCTGGAAATAAAAAAAGTCTGTAGTGGGCCAGGTCTGGAGAGTGTGTAGAATGAGGCAGCACAGTGATTTTGTTTTTTGGCAATAGCCATGCACCAACACGGATGAAGGTTTGCGGGTGCATTTTCATGAAGTGAGAGCCATGAATTGTCTTGCCACATTTCAGGCCATTTCCTTCTCACATTTTTTTTGCTGGTGTCGCAACACGTCCCAATAGTACCATAAAATAAGTTCATCCCTGTGGCACAAATTTTGTAGATGTTTCTGACATGAGCATTGTCGGTAGACATTGTAAGGGCACTCTGTATGAGGGTCACATTCAACTTCCGTCCAGCCATTTTTTTTAAATCTGTGTGAACCATTCTTAACACTGAGTACAGCTTAAGCACTCATCACCGTAGGCTTCCTGCATCATTTGGTGTATATTTGTAAACATTTTCTTGAGTTTCATGCAAAACTTAATGCAGATGCATCGCTCCTGTAACTCTGCCATCTCTAAATTCACAAACTGTGTGACTACGTTCAACTCAATGAAGCACTTGAAATATGGCATCCCAGCTAAGACAAGTTGAAAATATGGTCACTATTTTTTATTTACTTAAATTTGCCATATTTCGTGACAGTACCTTTTCCATAAGACGTTTGCAAGGCGATATTAGTCTTGGCTTCAGTTGTCTAAGTATGATTCCACAATGCATCTTTGTCGGCTGCAGAAAAGACGTGGTTCAACGTGTTTGCCTCATTTTGGTGTTTCAAATACCATTTCTTCAAATGAATTTCTTTTTTATAGTTAATACAAAAAAAATAGTAACATAATTCAAAATTATTTATGACGGCGACCTTCACATTCTTCTTCCGTCAACACACACCAAGAGTTAACAGCCGACTGACTATAGTCAAAGACGACTCCAACGTCAAAGATGTTTTACACAACACACAAGCTTCCACTTGTAATCAGTCTCTTTGCTATTCTTCGATACATTTACTAATAGTAATCAATATGCTTTCACTCTCAAAAACGTAAGTAAATTAACATATAATAAGGCAAATTACAATAAATTCTGACAAAAAGTATAAAAAACATTTACAATTTGGTATCGACAAATACAGTAAAAAAAATAACATCTCCCAGATCCATTACACACTGAACAATAACTAACAGATAAACAATGAAACTGCCGGCAGTTGCAAAATAAACACAAGTGTGTGCAGGGATGCCAACTGCATTTCGCTCCAAAAGACCATTGGCACAAAATTAAGAATGTTCTGGAATTTTTTGAATAGACCTCGTACTTTGTCAAAAGGAGTTATTGAATGATAGTAATAAAATCATCCCAAGAGATTCAAATAAAACTTCAAATATCATGAAATCTTCAATCTTGGACAACATCCCCTAGTTGTGAATTACTGTTTAATTTTCTTCACACAGGCAACCATAAAATTCTGTACACTACTTGGGTTTCTTTTGAATACTTCCTCTTCCAGAGTTTGCGACTCTGAAGCCTCTCATTATGGATTTACTTGAGATTCTGCTCCTTGCAGTAAGAATCCACTGGCCCTGCATGGATTGTGAGGGCTTCAGATCATTAACCATTCATTCCACTTTTTGACATCTAAAGATAAGTCCTGCAGGCAGTTTATCTTTTGGTATGATTTTCTTGTGAAGAACCACTTATGACAGGAGCTTCCTTCCATCTGCCAGAGTACCCAGAATGACAGTTAGTCTGGCCTTTTTATTGCCAGAACTTCTTACAAGAACACTGAGCCATTCTGCTTCATATCGATAGTAGTTGTTCACTATTACCTGTGGCAGTTACCCAGCAATGGGTTCGGCTTTGTCGATGACAGGCCACGACCTATCTGTGAAACTTTTACAGGGCATGCCACATAAGCGCATTCATTCCATTTTGTCATTCAAATGAGTGGATAGGAAAGGCAGTGCCTGCCAGGACCATGTGCTGGGGCTGTGCAGACACGCAAGAGGAAAGACACACTGCTGCAAAAATATGTGGTACTCTGAGAGCACCTGCTAGTGGCAGGCAGAGTCTGGACGGACTGAGGAACTTGCTGCTGTTGATTCCATCACATTCATCAGCTGCCATCACCAGTGGAATTAAAATTGGTGAGCACTTTCTGAACATTTGCTTTTGACATTTGATTTTGCAAACTGCGCATGTTGACACTCATTGAGACCAGTTTATTTTGGACTGTCAACTTCCATTAATTACTGTAACAACTATTTCTGATGTGGCATTAAGTGACCAGCACTGAACTTGCTTCTGGTTATTGTAGTAAGATAACACAGTTTTATTAAGTTTTGGATACTCTTAGGGATTAAGAGTTCATGAAGGTGGTTGCTCCATTTATCTTGTGTAAAAATTGTTGTGCCTATGTTTTAATGAATTGTTTTTTGAATTTTATAGTACAGCCAGTTATTGTGGCAACTGAGACATGGTGCTGAGCAGAGTGCACGTCCAGTACTGGTGACTGGAGCTGACATCTGGTCGAATGGATTATCCAACCTGTGTGTCTCTCTGGCATGATGTGTTTTTTTATTGTAAGCTGTTGGCAAGCATTAACACTCCTTATTTGATTAGCGTAGTGCTGGCCTGAGTAATGGCAGTAACATTTAACAGCCTATTTACATAAACAGGCTTAGCAAGTAGTCGTAGTTTCTCAGGATGATACGCAACGCTGAAAAGCAAGTAGCTTTTCATTAATTGCTATGGAAGTCACTTTGTTACCATTGTTCATGGTCACGATTTAAGTCATGTCCTATTCATTATCCTCATGCATCAACCCATACTCGCTTTGAATTCTGTATCTCATGCTATTGGAAAATTCTTATCTCCAGCACCTCCATATACTGCATGACCTGTTCCTCCAATTACTGAAACCTTCTGTGCTGCAGCTCCTGACAGCTGGGGGTATGTGGAACCGGCTTTCTTTAATTTATACATTATCTTACACAACCTACAAGGATTTTTTTTTTGTGACACCAATTTTTCTTCCTGCCATACCATATTTTATGGTCCCTTCTTCATGAATTAACATTAACTTAAAATTAGCACTGTACTGTCTGCACAAACCAATTGTGAATTGTTACCTCTTAGATCCATGTGTGTGAACAGTATCGTGGCAATGATTTTCATCTATTATTGAGCCATATAATTTACTGGTCTTATAGCATTGAAAATCATAGCAAACTGAATGCTGCTGTTACTTTTTAGAACTTTAAGGTTATAGAATTCAAATGCTGACATAATAGTGATGGAAACTGCAACTTAATTTAAAATTAAAACATGCTGTCCTCTCGGCTCCCTAGGTGTTCATCAGCAGAAATCTGAGCACTTTGGGCTAACAGTGCACTTGTAACATCATGTGTTGCCAAACTCAAAATGAAACAGTGCTGTGGAGCAGTAACTCCATTGTTGAACCACATGTTTTGTTTTCTATGCTGTGGGGTTGGGTTGTTTGAGGAAGGAGACCAGACAGCGAGGTCATCGGTCTCATCGGATTAGGGAAGGACAGGGAAGGAAGTCGGTCGTGTCCTTTCAAAGGAACCATCCCGGCATTTGCCTGGAGTGACTTAGGGAAATCACAGAAAACCTAAATCAGGATGGCCAGACGCAGGATTTATGCTGTGTTTTGAGTGTTCTGTGTGAATGTATTTATATTAGAATTAATATGTTTCCCATAGAAATGTATTTTACTGTTGAGTATCTTTCTATTTGAAATACCAGGTCAATTTTGACTATATTTCAATTCAGGTGAACTGGAGCTTGCCACTCCTTCCCCATGTTCATCCTAGTGTTTGACTAAGACTCTGCTTCCACCTCTAACTGCCCTTCTGAAGTCGCTAAATAAAATCTGCACTTGACCTCAACTACCAAATCTTCACCTGCAAATGGAAGACAACCCCTACATTAAGCCACTACACAATGTAAAAACACTGACTTCAAGCAGTTGAAGTTTAATCTGCTGTATTTTTTACTGATGAATTTTGGAAAAATGTCATCTTGCAGTCAGTTAAATATGGTATATATTTAACTTAAAGAGCACCATTTTCCATTTTTAACAATCAACATACCTTGGCAGCATTCTGAAAATGATGTGCTCGTTTTTGACAAAGTTTACAAACTTCCTTTTACAAGGTTATATTGTGAACACGTCCACAAGTAACTGTCACTAACAGAATTTAAGTATATTTTTTAGCATGTTTTGTTGATATCAACCTTACAGCTTTCATAAAGTATTATTTATTACTTCAGTTTTACCAGTAGCATTTACAGCAACTTCTGCAACTGCTGTCTTTTTACATTTCAATGGTACTCTCAGATATATAATGATGCAGCAAAGTTTCATTAAACTACACAGTGAGCTCAGTAAACAACTCCCTTGTTCTTCATAAAGTGAGTTATGACTATACTGTGATCAGCTGATTTCATTTGCGATCTTCAGCCTCCCTATTTTCAATATCCCACTGTAATAGTTTAATTGAAAACATTTCTTGACAATTCATGAATTTGAGAGATTGTTAAATGGCAGTTAGCTTACATCTTTAGTATCTTGGACAATTTTATCAGTGACGGCTGATGCTTTTCCCATGCCTTTCATCATGACAACTGAAATCTACATTTTCACTATAAACAAAAATATATTAAAGGTTAAATTTAGCAGGTGTCTTCTCTTTTACATAAACAACATGAATCATAGCAAGAACTTTGCATGTGTGAGCATTTGAACTTGCTATGACCATATTTACACTAGTTTACAGCAGGCAGTATGATAACTGAGGTCTGGTGAATAGATGAACTGTGACATATCCTGGATAGTTGAAATCTTGGTCTGTGAGATGTATGTGTTATTAAGTTAACGAAACTGACAGCTACTTACCGTTTGAAGCAGGGTGTGAGGCACATCTCAATTATTTCAACATTTAATTTACAACTTCGAGATTTAATCTTAAATAAAAACATGTACAGTATACAAGTTGTACTATTACAATTATGTAAAACAAGATATTGTATAATAATATGAATAAAAGACATCACCTAACTCCAGTATATTGTTCACATTTCATATCTCAGAAAATAAATTCATGGTAGTACATATTTATGCTCCACTACACGCTTTTTGTGGACCTTTTTGTGTCATGTTGATTTTATCTCCCAAGCTCAGAGCCATTCCCTGCAAAATAAAAATGAATATTAGTTTCATATCACAAAAAATTGATAAAAACTGGTGTATGAAAATTTAGTTCATTTTTTGTGTATTTTTTCCTCAAATGGATATTTAGCACTTACATTTAGGAGGTAAAATTCTAGCACTGCAATAGAAATAGAAATGATCTTTTTCTTACTTTTATTGGGTCAATTGGATGTATGGGAATTTTACCTACTGAAGGTAAATAAAGGCCAGTCAGTCTCTCCTTGAAATTTTACATTTCTCTCAAGTGAAGTACACACAAAAAAATACTTAAACACCCTATGTGTTCTGCAAGACAGCAAATCCAACTACTGATACACGGGTCCTATGATTCCTGGTCACTACCTAAGAGGCTTCAGTGACAAACTGCTCTTGAATTGTTTCACTTACATGCATATAATGTCAACTGAGGAGCTACTGGACTAAGCAGTTGATGACACACTACCACACAAACCACCAAAGTCGCAGTAAGTCAGAAGACTCCCATTCTACCAAAGTGGCCTGTAGCCACTATTACAAACAACAAAGATGGTAAGACTTTTTTTGTCTGTCATTAACACAAAAAGACATAAGTAAGAATAGGATCATTCAGTGTCATCTGAACAATTCTGCTAAGGACAACTCGTATCCTAAAGAAGAATTTTCATTGGACGTGTACCAATTCAGAATTTCCTCCAGATAGGATCTTGAACCCAGATATTCTGTCTGCCACAAGCACTTGTCTTAAGTCTCAGGCAATCTGAGCCTCCATGCCTGACTCAATGTTGCATTATTACTGTTGTTGCCAACTACAAGTCCGAGCACTATCGCTAAAAGAGCCTCTCAACAGCACCACTGTGGAAGCGGAGTCTGTTAAGGATCATGCCTTCCTTACTCTGACACAAAATATATGAACTACATGCACCGATATGAAATTAATGAATCCATATACAACCTGACGATAAAATTAGGGCAGAGTGCGGGCTGCTGGAAGTGACCACTTGCACACTTCAACGAAGCAAAAACTTCAGTATTATCAGCAGATAAACATTTGCTGGTTGGTCAGTACAGTCCACACACCAGAATAGTGACATGCTGAGATGTCTTTGTTGGCTACAGTTCCAATCTCTTAGTACTAAGGGTTTTAAATACACAAGCACATAGATAAAATGAAGTACCTACATCTGAGGCAACTAGGAACAACTGAAACCACCTTTCTACGGAGCACATTTACAGAAGATTTTGCCACAAATTAAAAACTATTTTATGAAATAAAGCACTTACAATCGGTGTACCACAAAAATGGATACTCTTTCAGAGACATTTAGAAGGCACTTTGCTCTACCACTCCACCAGAGGTTCCAGAAGAAGAACAAGAAGAGACAAAGACAGTGGCATATCTGCTGTACTACAGACAAATCTCTGTCAAACCAGCAGAATTCTCTTGGAAAACAACATCAAAAGTATATTTTACTCATCCATTAAAACTGGGGCACTGTTGGGGAATGTAAACGATACTTGGAGCTACAGAAGCAAGTTTTTATAATATGCCGTCCAGTGAAGAATGTCACACATTGGCCAGACCACTGGGATGGTGGGCATCAGGTATAAAGAACGTCAGAGGCATACCAAAGGCAACCAAATCAGCAATAGCAGATCACTGTCTACAACTTGGTCACTCATGAGCTACGACAACACGAAGAGTGTTATAGAGACCCAGAGATACTGGGAAAGTGTCATGAAAGAATCCATCGAGATCAAGGTCATGGAGAAGCTCCTCAACCACGGCACTGGATACCTGTTCCACACCACCTGGAAACCAGCACTCGAGCTTCTGAAAACACAATGGAGGCAACATCAAGCTTCTGTGAGGAACAGAAATGGAAGTGGAAACTATGAAGACAGGTCTTAGAGCACCAGGTAGTATAGACCAGAGGTGACACATCAATAGACAGGCCCAACAGAAGCAGATGTAGGACCAAACAACAGACCATTCCCGTGGAGGAGATGGAACACCTGAAGCACCCAATGAGAAGTACAACACGGGAGGCCTGCTTCAACAGGCAAGGACTTGACACACAAAGCCCAAGACAACTGGAGGACGGCCCAGGCAGCAGTCAGTGGATAGAACACATGGCACAGTGTGGATGCAAAACAGAGCATCAGAAAACGAACATGACACCAGAGGGTGGCTAAACCGGGTGCGGATAGTGGTCTGACCACTAGCAGCAAAAGAGGACAACTAGAGCCGCCCCTGGTGGACATGGACTGCGGATGGAGTGCCTGATGTAGCTGTGAATGAAAATGGAGCACCTAGCACCATCAGGCATAATTACTCCAACCAATCCACCCATGGAAGAGCCTCAGGGAACATCTGAAGAAGACAGTGAGTCACGCCAATGAAATATCATGTAATTGTCTGATGAAGAAATAGTAACGTTAAAACCTGTGGGAAGCTGCTTCCCACAGGTTTTAACATTATTATTTCTTTGTCAGACAACTGTTAGCCTCATTTTCATAATCTGCCACGAAATATCATGTAAGATTGACACAAACAGCCAGCAGAAGATCTGATTATTCAACATGTCAACATTATCACTGGGAAAGCCTGAAGAATTACAAAATGATGGTTGTTCCTCATCCATGATATGCACCCAACATGGCACACAGACACTTTTTATTTCCCAGAAAGAAACTCAAGTTAAAAAACTGAAGATTTCACACTTTCGAGGAGATTGAGTCAGAATCACTAGTGGCATTAAACAGGCTCATCAAAAATTCATTCCACAGAGCTTTCAGTTCATGGAAAAACTGCTAGGAGTGTGTATTCACCCCCCAAGGGAACTACTTTGAAAGTGACGGTGGTAAGTTCCAGGTAATGTGTAATATTATTTATTGGTGTATTCTGGGAACTTTTGAGTAGTACCTCGTACATGTAGAAGGAAGGAATATAATGGTCGACTCATCTAGAAATGTACGCTCTTGTATCTTTAACAGTGAACCACACCTCTTTGGAGCATCTGTCACTGAAGTTGTCAGAACACCACTATGAAGCTTTCACACTTACCAATTATCATCTAACGAAACATGCGCTCTTTTTTGGATCTTCTCTATTTCCTATCAATAATGGGCTTTTCTGTCTACTTACACACAACACATTACGTTTGTTTATGTTAAGGTTCAACTGCTACACACTGCACCAGCCCACAATCCTCTGTAAGTCTTCCTGCATTTCACTACAGTTTTCTAGCATTGTGACCTCTGTATACAACAGCAACATCTGCCAAAAGCATTATCTACCAGTCATTTACATATACTGTGAAAAGTCATGATCCTATAACACTCCCTTGGCGTGTGCTTGAAGCTACTTCTACATCGAACACTTCTCTCCACTGAGAATGACACACTTTGTTCAGTTTGCTAGTTACTCTTTAATACAGTCACACAGTTGATTTGGCATGCAGTACACTTATTTTGTTCACTAGGCAGCAGTGCGGAACTGTATCAACCACCTTCCATAAAGTCAAGGATTATGGCACCTACCTGGGCACCTGTATCTACTGCTTTCTGGGTTTTGTTGATCAACAGAGGTCAGCTAAGTTTCCCACCATTGTTGTTTTTAGAACACATTTTGAATCCTACAAAGGAGAGTTTCGGTCTCCAGAAGTTTCATAATGTGTGAGCTTAAAATGTTTTCAAAAATTCTACAACAGATCAATGTCAGAGATATAGTTTTGTGCATCTGTTCACCATTCATTCTTGAAACAGGAATAATCCATTCTTTTTCCCAATAATTAGGAAGGGCTTTAGTCCTCTAGAGATCTTTGGTACAATGCTGCTAGAAGAGGGAAAAGTTCTTTAACTTATTCCAAGTAGACTCATATTGGAAATCTGTCAGATCCAGTGGCCTTTTCTCTACTGCGTGATTTCAGTTGCTTTTCTATTCCTTGATTATCAATTCTGATACCTAGCTTTTGTTGTATGTTTAACGATTTAGAGTAGGAACTAAAGTGCAATCTTCCTCTGTGAAACTGTTTTTGAAACAAAGAGTTTAGTATTTTGGCCTTTTCTATGTCACCATCAGTTTCAGTGCTACTATGGTCTCAGAGTGTCTGGACACAAGGCCTTGATCCATTTACTGATTTAACATAAGATCACAACTTTTTAGGATTTTCTGTCAAGTCAGTACATAGAGTTTTACTTTTGACTACACTGAACACTTCACACATGGTTCTCCTTCAACTAAATTTATTTGATTAACTTCATCAGAACAACTAGAAGCAAAAAGAAATCAACACTTCAGAACAGTAATCTGTGGAGTGGAATTTTATACTCTTAAAAAAAGACAACATAATAGGAAGAATTCTTAGTATATTTATTTTATTTACTGATTTATTTAACCAGGCAATATTAGGGCCATTAGGCTCTCTCTTGCACCTAAGCAAGTTTTCTATATATTTTACATTGTCATATACTGCAGTAAGCATGTTATATTAAATTTAGAAAAATGAAAATTACAAAAGTACAGATATTATAATGTTATTGGATAGAATCTACTCACCAAGCACTGTGAGGAGAATACATACATAAGAAGAGGTTTAACTTATGCAAGTTTTCAGAACCAGTGGCTCCTCCTCCTAGCAGAACGGTTGAAGGAGAAGAAAGAGGAATGAAGGGAAAGGAAATGGTGAGGTTTAGGAAAAGGGGTAGAGTTCAGAAAAGTCACCCAGAACCCCAGGACGGGGGAGATATACTGGATGAGAAGGAAAGACTGATTGTTTGGGACTGCACCAGACAAGCTCTCAAAATCTGAGACCTCAAAGGTGGAAGAAAGGGTAACGTGTAAGATAGTGATTACTGCTACAACATCGTGCACTAGTTAATAAGAGTGAAAAGCTAAGTTCATTGTATGTAACAGAGGTTGGAGGGGGTCGGGGAAAAATAGATGGGTCGGAAAATGAAAAATGTAGAAAATTAAACTGGAGTGAAGAACGGAGTAGTTACATTGAAGAAATGCTGAGACAGAATAAATTAACCTAATTTACGGCCAAGTGGGTGGCAATAACGAAGGACGTGGTGTAGTGCTAGTTCCCACCTCCAGAGTTCTGAGAAACAGTGGACCTAGGGATGTTTAGGAGTGTGGAAATCTCACGTACAGTTGTATGACACATGTGACACCCAATCACCTGACCATGTTCGAAATCTGTGAGTTCCGCGGAGCACCCCAGTCTGCTCTCTCTCAATGTCTAATGACTACTGAGGTTGCTGATATGGAGTACCTGACAGTAGGTGGCAGCACAATGCACTTAATATGAAAGCGTATGTTTTTGGGGGTGTCCGGATAAGTTTGATCACATAATGTAGGTGCTTGTTCCGTCACACACATCATCTGGAATCTTCCCCTGGACACCAGTTTCTCAGAACTCTGCAGGTAGGAACTAGCACTACACCATGTCCTTCATTATTGCCACCCACTTGGCCTTAATTTAGGTTAATTTATTCTGTCTCAGCATTTCTTTAATGTAACTACTCCGTCCTTCACTCCATTTTAATTTTCTAAATTTTTCATTTTCTGACCCATCTATGTTTCCCTGTCCCACTCCAACCTCTGTTACATACAATGAACTTAGCTTTTCACTCTTATTAACTAGTGCACGATGTTGTAGCAGTAATCACTGTCTTACACGTTACCCTTTCTTCCACCTTTGAGGTCTCAGATTTTGAGAGCTTGTCTGGTGCAGTCCCTAACAATCAGTCTTTCCTTCTCATCCAGTAAATCTCCCCCGACCTGGGGTTCTGGGTGACTTTTCCAAACTCTGCCCCTTTTCCTAAACCTCTCCAGTTCCTTTCTCTTCACCCCTCTTTCATTCCCTTCTGCTGGACAAATGAGGTCCGAAGCTTGCATAAGTTAAACCTCCTTTTATATGTGTATTCTCCTGGTTATTTTCATTGTTATAATAGTACAGATAAGGAAAAAACATCCACATGATTTATATTTTTACACAGTAATACAACAATAATTAGAGGTTACAATAAGGTAGATTTTTAATTATGAGTGCTAGCGGCAATGGGCATGGAGAAAGGGATGGACGACGAAAGGAAAGATGAATCTGATAATACACAATTAAAGAATATAAAGGAGGAGAAGGTGGCATGATCCACAGAAAAAGGAAAAGGGGATAGGAGCCTTAGCTTTGCTTTTTGACAGGGGGGAAGTTGGCCACACATGTCAATTTTGGGGAAGCACTACGAGGATGACAGGAGGAATTTCTTCAACTTTTCTTTGAAAGTACCAGGACTTCGAATTGCGCAAGGAGTGTAGGGCAGCTTGTTCCAGAGGTGAACAGCAGCAACAGCAAACGAGTTGCTTAATGTTTTTGTTTTATGAATTGTATAATATTGTAGCAAATTTTCCAGAGATATGAGAGAGAGAGAGAGAGAGAGAGAGAGAGAGAGAGAGAGAGAGAGAGAGAGAGAGAGAGAAATGCATACCTGGCTTTTAGCTCGTATTCGAATGTGCCCGGTAACTGGCGCATCTGGTTTGTTGAATGGCTTCTCAATACTCAGGTTAGCCAAAGCATCTTCCCCAAATATTGAGCGTGCATACATATTAGCTGCCATGAAGCCACACTGACCAGACAGAGCCTGAAAATATTAAACAAGAGAGGTTATTAGGCAAAAATAAAGCAAACAGTAAAACTGTGAAACATGATATTGGCTCATTATAGATTATCTGTTTAGTTATGAAAGTGGCCTGGTGTTTGTTTGGTAGTGCTTAGTGTGCAGTTTTTGTTGGAGACTCATCAGATTTGAATGTAACATCACTCTTGTCTAATGGCAGTCCTTTCTCAATAGTGTTAGCAGAGCAAGAATGTTTGTAGATGGTTATTACCTTATATAAATATACCCTATCTCATGAAAAATGTTGTGACCTTTATAATTACATTCAGACTGCTAATGGGAGATACAATACTGCATGAAGAGTCTGGCAGAGCACTGAAAGGCCTGAGTCGAAACAAGGCCCCCGGAGTAGACAATATTCCATTGGAACTACTGACGGCCGTGGGAGAGCCAGTCCTGACAAAACTCTACCATCTGGTGAGCAAGATGTATGAAACAGGCGAAATACCCTCAGAATTCAAGAAGAATATAATAATTCCAATCCCAAAGAAAGCAGGTGTTGACAGATGTGAAAATTACCGAACTATCAGCTTAATAAGTCACAGCTGCAAAATACTAACACGAATTCTTTACAGACGAATGGAAAAACTAGTAGAAGCCAACCTCGGGGAAGATCAGTTTCGATTCCGTAGAAACACTGGAACACGTGAGGCAATACTGACCTTACGACTTATCTTAGAAGAAAGATTAAGGAAAGGCAAACCTACGTATCTAGCATTTGTAGACTTAGAGAAAGCTTTTGACAATGTTGACTGGAATAATCTCTTTGAAATTCTAAAGGTGGCAGGGGTAAAATACAGGGAGCGAAAGGCTATTTACAATTTGTACAGAAACCAGATGGCAGTTATAAGAGTCGAGGGACATGAAAGGGAAGCAGTGGTTGGGAAGGGAGTAAGACAGGGCTGTAGCCTGTCCCCGATGTTGTTCAATCTGTATACTGAGCAAGCAGTAAAGGAAACAAAAGAAAAATTCGGAGTAGGTATTAAAATTCATGGAGAAGAAATAAAAACTTTGAGGTTCGCCGATGACATTGTAATTCTGTCAGAGACAGCAAAGGACTTCGAAGAGCAGTTGAATGGAATGGACAGTGTCTTGAAAGGAGGATATAAGATGAACATCAACAAAAGCGAAACAAGGATAATGGAATGTAGTCTAATTAAGTCGGGTGATGCTGAGGGAATTAGATTAGGAAATGAGGCACTTAAAGTAGTAAAGGAGTTTTGCTATTTGGGGAGCAAAATAACTGATGATGGTCGAAGTAGAGAGGATATAAAATGTAGGCTGGCAATGGCAAGGAAAGCGTTTCTGAAGAAGAGAAATTTGTTAACATCCAGTATTGATTTAAGTGTCAGGAAGTCATTTCTGAAAGTATTCGTATGGAGTGTAGCCATGTATGGAAGTGAAACATGGACGATAAATAGTTTGGACAAGAAGAGAATAGAAGCTTTCGAAATGTGGTGCTACAGAAGAATGCTGAAGATTAGATGGGTAGATCACATAACTAATGAGGAAGTATTGAATAGGATTGGGGAGAAGAGAAGTTTGTGGCACAACTTGACCAGAAGAAGGGATCGGTTGGTAGGACATGTTCTGAGGCATCAAGGGATCACCAATTTAGTATTGGAGGGCAGCGTGGAGGGTAAAAATCGTAGGGGGAGACCAAGAGATGAATACACTAAGCAGATTCAGAAGGATGTAGGTTGCAGTAGGTACTGGGAGATGAAAAAGCTTGCACAGGATAGAGTAGCATGGAGAGCTGCATCAAACCAGTCTCAGGACTGAAGACCACAACAACAACAACAACAGTATTTGTTGTAACAACTGATAGTTTTTTTCAAATATAAACACGGCAAAATTGTGACCATAAGCATGAAAGTGCCAGTAATTTATTCTGTACATCCCAAGTGAAAATCGGGAATCATCTTGTCTTAAACATAATGGAACATTGTATGACTATATCTTATCATCAGGAGGGCAAATGTCTGATAAAGATTCACTGGGCATAGTATCTTGCAAATGAAGTCTCTAAGAAGACAATTGTGCAATCTTTTCTTAAGTAGCATTTTTCTGTTTAAGACTCTTACTGAATCTCAGTTATTGAAAAAATCTAAAGGGCTGGCATACTCTATAAGAATGCTTTAAATTCAAACTAATTCCATAATAATAAATTTAGGATGAAACACAAACAATAACATGCATAATGCTACAGACTCTGAGTACTCAGTAAGTGTACAAACAAGAAATAGAATAACGAAGCTCAGCTTTCCAATATTCATTCTTCTTTAGATCAATTTATTGTTTTCAAGCCACTCTGGGTCCTCAACACAGTATCCTGTTCCCTGGGTGCTCAACAGCTTGCATAAGTTGTAGCAATCCAATGTCATACACAGCGTGCACTCTAGGATGGCTCAGTAGCACGTCCGCGATGAGTATTTCTGATCTGCGTAAAATTATCAGTCCGATCTAGTATGTTGCTATATAAGTAACCACACTTTCTTTATTTCAGTCAAGTCAAATGTCACCGTGCTGCCATGCTGTTCTATTCATTGCGTTTATAGGTAGCATCCTACTACATATAAACAAGTACATGATTACGGTATTGGTTTTAAAACTGCTACCACCACCATCACATATCAGCAGTTATTTCATGGAGGATAATGTGTATAGAATTACGTCACTGGAAAACATTCCTCTTCAAAATATTGTCTGCTATAAGACATTAAGGTTTGAAACTATTTGGTCTTATTTTGCCTCTGCTACAGCATCTGTTTCTGCTGATAAACCCTTGTGTATTTGTTCTATGCATAGTTGCCTCTGCTACAGCTTCTGTTTCTGCTGATAAACCCTTGTGTATTTGTTCTATGCATAGTTGTAAATTAAGTCCTGATGTTATGCTGTTGTGATCTTCAGTTCGAAGACTGGTTTGATGCAGCTCTCCATGCTAGTCTATCTCACTATGCCTTCCGCGTCCTCAAAAACTTCTTTCACCCTCCATATAAACACTCCCGAACACCCATTTAACTTGACCCTTGCAGAAGTCTCAATACTTTCTAGAGGCCTCAACGTTAGACCCAAATGCAAGTTCAACCATGTTAGACTTGTAAAGGAACTTGTTTGCTTTACTCATTCTTGACAGTGGAAATATTTCTTTGCCACGCACCCCACTGACAACAGCCACCCAAGACCCCATAGAACTTTGTTTAAAGCAGTTCCAACCTTCCTCCGACCATGATCCTCCACCTTTTCCACTCAGTCAGCCCCTGGTTATCTTACTTCTAACCTGATATCACCTCCCCAGTGAGTCCAACATATAATATTATGTCTCAAAAGAAGAAAATAATGTTTTTAAGCTGGTAATATTAAACTCGTTGTTAGTGAACTAGTGTATGTAGTGTCTCTGTTTGTATGTCTGTGAAGGACAATATCAATTTCCAGAGCGGCATCAACTGCTCCCACAGCATACATAATTTCGTACATGTAGACAAGTTACTCTCGTGGTGTAGAAGCAGCTGCTAACTCTGATGGTCGCCTGTAAAATTCTTGAAATGTACGAGAAAGAAAACTTCTATAGGATCTTCACGAACTGGGATACTGCTATTCGTATTTGGTCATTCGACAATTGTCTGCGAGTGAAATGAGTACGTTTTAGCAGAGAACACTTTCTCTATGCTTTTGACCATGTTATTGAAGCAGATTCTACAGCAAACATTGACCACCAAATGTTAAGAGTCCTATACAAGCTTGTCGTACATTACAGTTCATCACAGAATCCTTTGATCAAAAATAAATACGCCAAATTACCTTTGAAATACATCATATGTATTATGGCTGTTACTTAACTCCACATTAATGTTACATATAGCTTGTGAATCTCAAAAAACACAACAATGACTGTTTCACTGCAAACACTTCACACACATCCTCTCATCATCCTGTCTTGCAACGAAGTCCCATCACATACCGATTTTCTTACACTTCTTCACTCGCCATGGAGCAACGCTAAGTGAAGGAACAACTATTTTGCTCGTGCAGGCAAAACGCCCGCCTTGTGATGTATATTAACTTTGAACCAATAACAATAGCAAGGTTGTTGAACCGATCAGCTGATCGAGTCACAACTCCTAACTGCTAGTACGCGGCAAGGGATATTATAATCATCATTTCTATGGAACACACGGCTACCTGTAACCTGAAAATCAATCCAGACTTGGTCATCCCAGACAAAGGATCCACCACAGAGGTCATGACTCTGACAATGTGGCTGTAGGTCTTCTCTGCTTACAAACCTTATGACCATGATTTCATCCCAGGAGTCCAACAAGACCTCCAGCAGCTCCTTAAGGTATTTGGCCCATCCAAAAACCTACATTACCATTCATGGCGGAGGACATCTTATACCATTACTAGTCATTTTCTCTCCTGTTCCACTCACAAATACAACAAGGGATAAACGACTGTCTATATGCCTCTGTATGAGCCCTAACTTCTCATACCTTATCTTCATAGTCCTTACTTTAGTGTATGTTGGAGGCTGCAGAATCGTTCTGCAGTCAGTTTCAGATGCCATTCTCTAAATTTTCCCAATAGTGTTCCTTGAAAATAATGTCGCCTTCCCTTCAGGGATTTTGATTTGAGTTCCTGAAACATCTCCGTAACACTTGTGTGTTGTTCAAATGTATCAGTAACAAATCTAGCAGCAGCCTGCTTCTGAATTACTTCAATGTCTTCCTTTAATCTGACCTGGCACAGATCCCAAACACTTCAGCAGTACTCAAAAATAGCCTCCTATATGCAGTCTCCTTTACACATGAACCATAGCTTCCTAAAATTCTCCCGATGAACCAAAGTTGACCATTTGCCTTTCCTACTACAATCCTCACATGTTCGTTCCATTTCATATCACTTCAAAATTTTACACCCAGATATTTAAACAATGTGACTGTCAAGCAGGACACTACTAATGCTGTATCCAAACATTACGGATTTGTTTTTCACTTTGTTCTACCTTTGGAGCTAGCTGCCATTCATCACAACTAGAAATTTTGTCTAATTCATCTTGTATCTTCCTTTAGTCACTTAACGATGACACCTTACCATACACCACAGCATCATCACCAAACAACCACAGATTACTGCTCACCCTGTCCACCAAATAATTTCTGTATACAGATAATAGCAGTGGTTCTATCATATTTTCCTGGGGCACTCCTGACAATACCCTTATGTCTGATGAACACTCGCCATCAAAGACAACATACTGGATTCTATAACTTAAGTCTGAGTCACTCATATATCTTTGACTATTCCATGTGCTTGTACCGTCATGAATAATTTGCATTGGGGCACCCTGTCAAACACTTTCTGGGAATTGAGAAATATGAAATCTGCCTACTGCTCTTCATCCATAGTTTGCAATACAACATGTGAGAAAAGAGCAAGTTGAGTTTCACACAAGCGATCATTTCTCAAACCATGCTGATTCATGGACATAAGCTTCTCGGACTCAAGAAAATTAATTACATTCGGACTCAGAATATGTTCAAGGAATCTGCAGCAAACCGATGTTACGGATACGCAATTTTGCGGGTCTGTTCTTTTGGGTTTCTTATACCCAGTAGTAACCTGCCCTTTTTTTTTGGTCACTATGGATTTTGCACTGGGCGAGAAATCCGTGATAAATAGAAAATAAGTAAGAGGCCAATGGCGCAGAACGCTCTTTAAAAAATCGATTTGGGATTCCATTCTGATCTGGTGACTTATTTGTTTTCAACTCCTTCAGCTGTTTCTCTACATCAAGGATAATTAGTACTATGTCGTCCATATGGGAGTCTGTTGACAGTCATATGACAGTATGTTTGTATGATCCTCCTTCGTGAATGATTTCTTGAATGTGAAATTTAAAACTTCGACTTTTGTTTTGTTGTCTTTAAATGCCACACTGGACTAGCCAACAAACGACTGGATGGAACCCTTAGATCTGCTTAGTAATTTTGCACAGGACCAGAATTTTTTCAGCTACTCTAGCAGATCTTTTGCTGTGGTATGACGGTGGTACTATGTGTATGCTTCGCGCATAGATCTTTCCACAGACTTTCTACTAACCTTTGTGTGTAGTCATTTGGCAATTCTCTTTTGAATGAAGAGTGCAATAGCCTCTGCTTCATCAGCAGTTTCCGACTCTCATTATTAAACCATGACGGGTCTTTTATGTCTTAATCACTTACTAGGCACATAAATCTCTAGACCACGATTTACAATCTCTTTAAACTTTGCCTGTAATTCATCTACATCCCTCTTATTGTAACTAAGTGATTCAGTCCTTTTCCTTCATCCCTCTTCCTTCCCCTTCAATCCTTCAGTCTGAAGAAGGAGCCACTGGCTCCAAAAGTATGCCAATTACAACCATCCTTTATGTGTATGTTCTGCCACTACTTGGTGAATAGATTTTTTATCTATCCAATTAAATAATTTTGTCAACAATTAACTTGGTTTCACCAGTTATACATGACCAGGTAACTCACTGTCACACTCAACTTTGACTTCAATAGAGACAATATTTTTGTCAACTGAAATGAACACACTTCCTCCTGTGCTCTCTAATCTGTCTTTCCGATATATGTTCCACAACTCACTAAATATCTCAGAACTTCCCACTTCGGGTTTCAGCCACCTCTCTGCCCCAAGAATAATTTGAGCAAGAGAACTTTCCTGGAGAACAGTAAATTCGGGAACTTTACTATGAATACTTTGACAATTTACTGATAAAATTTTTACAGTCAAAGTGTATTTACTACAAATGTGATCTGACTTCACCTGCCGCATATCGACCAGCGAGTGTTCATAAGAGCATCTGAAAATACTGCCGGGCCTAAAAATCCGTCATGTGTACTCCACAAGTACTCTGCTAACTGAGTAGCTGCTTTCTTCGTGTAGTGCACCCATGACCTATCAAGGAGAGTCGTACAAAAGGAGTACATAAAAAGCAGACTAGCACTGGCATAAAAGGGCATTTCTGGCCAAAAGAAGTATATTACAAGGGCCTTTTTTTTCCCAACCTCCATTCGCTGAGTATAGAAGCTATGCAAGCAGCAAAAAGAGGACATGCACTGTGGGCTACTGCGCAACTCTCGCACTACACACTCCGCGATTGCCGACCGCAGGGCATCAGTCTACATTGCACTACAGCGGCCCTTGTAATATCAAACATGGCCCTTAATTTTCGGAGGAAATTTCTGAGAGTGTCGTTTGGAGCACAGAATTAAATTGTGGGAAAACCAGAAAACAAACAGAGATTGGAATACATCCAGCAAATAACTGAGAATGTAGGTTGCAAGCGCTATTATAAGATGAAGAGGCTGGCACAGGAGAGAAATTCCTGATGTGCTGCATAAAACCAGTCAGAAGACTGGTGGCTCAAAAAAGTTGCAATGCTCCTTAAACCTAGTCTGAAAACATCTGCCAGTTTGTCTAATGTACCGGGAATCACATTGTGGATACTTAATACAATAAATGCCTGTTCTATTACACGGTTTGGGTTCCCTGTATTTGTAGTGAATAAGATGTTGCCCATTATTATGAGGAATAAAGAAAGTGGGAATAATGCTTAAGTCTCTCAACCACTTTACCACTATCTCTGGAATAATACTACTGTTGTTGTTGTGGTCTTCAGTCCAGAGACTGGTTTGATGCAGCTCTCCATGCTACTCTACCCTGTGCAAGCTTCTTCATCTCCCAGTACCTACTGCAGCCTACATCGTTCTGAATCTGCTTAGTGTATTCATCTCTTGGTCTCCCTCTACGATTTTTACCCTCCACGCTGCCCTCCAGTACTAAATTGGTGATCCCTTGATGCCTCAGAACATATCCTACCAAGCGATCCCTTATTATAGTCAAGGTGTGCCACAAACTTCTCTTCTCCCCAATTCTATTCAATACCTCCTCATTAGTCACGTGATCTACCCATCTAATCTTCAGCATTCTTCTGTAGCACCACATTTCGAAAGCTTCTATCCTCTTTTTGTCTAAGCTATTTTTCGTCCATGTTTCACTTCCATACATGGCTACAATCCATACAAATACTTTCAGAAACGACTTCCGGACAAATCTATACTTGATGTTAACAAATTTCTCTTCTTCAGAAACGCTTTCCTTGCCATTCCCAGTCTACATTTTACATCCTCTCTACTTCAACCATCATCAGTTATTTTGCTCCCCAAATATCAAAACTGCTTCACTACTTTTAAGTGTCTCATTTCCTAATCTAATTCCCTCAGCATCACCCACCGTAATCCGACTACATTCCATTATCCTCGTTTTGCTTTTGTTGATGTTCATCTTATACCCTCCTTTCAAGACACTGTCCATTTCGTTCAACTTCTCTTCCAACTCCTTTGCTGTCTCTGACAGAATTACAATGTCATCGGCGAACCTCAAAGTTTTTATTTCTTCTCCATGGATTTTAATACCTACTCAGAACTTTTCTTTTGTTTCCTTTGCTGTTTGCTCAATATACACATTGAATAGCATCAGGGAGAGGCTACAACCCCATCTCACTCCCTTCCCAACCACTGCTTCACTTTCATGCCCCTCGACTCTTATAACTGCCGTCTGGTTTCTGTACAAATTGTAAATAGCCTTTCGCTCTCTGTATTTTACCGCTGCCGCCTTCAGAATTTGAAAGAGAGTATTCCAGTCAACACTGTCAAAAGCTTTCTCTAAGTCTACAAATGCTAGAAACGTAGGTTTGCCTTTCCTTAATCTTCCTTCTAAGATAAGTCGTAAGGTTAGTATTGCCTCACGTGTTCCAACATTTCTACGGAATCCAAACTGATCTTTCCAGAGGTCCGCTTCTACCAGTTTTTCCATTCGTCTGTAAAGAATTCGCGTCAGTATTTTTCAGCTGTGACTTATTAAACTGACAGTTCAGTAATTTTAACATCTGTCAACAACTGCTTTCTTTGGGATTGGAATTATTATATTCTTCTTGAAGTCTGAGGGTATTTCGCCTGTCTCATACATCTTGCTCACCAGATGGTAGAGTTTTGTCAGGACTGGCTCTCCCAAGGCCGTCAGTAGTTCTAATGGAATGTTGTCTACTCCCGGGGCCTTGTTTTGAATCAGGTCTTTCAGTGCTCTGTCAAACTCTTCACGCAGTATCTTATCTCCCATTTCGTCTTCATCTACATCCTCTTCCATTTCCATAATATTGTCCTCAAATACATCGCCCTTGTATAAAACCTCAATATACTCCTTCCATCTTTCTGCCTTCCCTTCTTTGCTTAGAACTGGGTTTCCATCTGAGCTCTTGATATTCATACAAGTGGTTCTCTTCTCTCCAAAGGTCTCTTAAATTTTCCTGTAGGCAGTATCTATCTTACCCCTCATGAGATAAGCCTCTAAATCCTTACATTTGTCCTCTAGCCATCCCTGCTTAGCCATTTTGCACTTCCTGTCAATCTCATTTTTGAGATCTACATCTACATCTACGTCAATACTCCGCAAGCCACCTGGCGGTGTGTGGCGGAGGGCACTTTATGTGCCACGGTCATTACCTCCCTTTTCTGTTCCAGTCGCGTATGGTTCGCGGGAAGAACGACTGTCTGAAAGCCTCCGTACGCGCTCGAATCTCTCTAATTTTACATTCGTGATCTCCTTGGAAGGTATAAGTAGGGGGAAGCAATATATTCAATACCTCATCCAGCAATGCACCCTCTCGAAACCTGGCGAGCAAGCTACACCGCGATGCAGAGCGCCTCTCTTGCATAGTCTGCCACTTGAGCTTGCTAAACATCTCCGTAACGCTATCATGGTTACCAAATAACCCTGTGACGAAACGCGCCGCTCTTCTTTGGATCTTCTCTATCTCCTCCGTCAACTCGAACTGGTACGGATCCCACACTGATGAGCAACACTCAAGTATACGTCCGAACGAGTGTTTTGTAAGCCACCTCCTTTGTTGATGGACTACATTTTCTAAGGACTCTCCCAATGAATCTCAACCTGGTACCCGCCTTACCAACAATTAATTTTATATGACCATTCCACTTCGAATCGTTCCGCACGCATACTCCCAGATATTTTACAGAAGTAACTGCTACCAGTGTTTGTTCCGCTATCATATAATCATACAATAAAGGATCCTTCTTTCATATGTATTTGCAATACATTACATCTGTCTATGTTAAGGGTTAGTTGCCACTCCCTGCACCAAGTGCCTATCCGCTGCAGATCTTCCAGCATTTCGCTACAATTTTCTAATGCTGCAACTTCTCTGATACTACAGCATCATCTGCGAAAAGCCGCATGGAACTTCCGACACTATCTACTAGGTCATTTATATATATTGTGAAAAGCAATGGTCCCATAACACTCCCCTGTGGCATGCCAGAGGTTACTTTAACGTCTGTAGACGTCCCTCCATTGAGAACAACATGCTGTGTTCTGTTTGCTAAAAACTCTTCAATCCAGTCACACAGTTGGTCTGATGTTCCGTAGGCTCTTTCTTTGTTTATCAGGCGACAGTGCGGAACTGTATCGAACAGCTTTCGGAAGTCAAGGAAAATGGCATCAACCTGGGAGCCTGTATCTAATATTTTGTGGGTCTCATGAACAAATAAAGCGAGTTGGGTCTCACACGATCGCTGTTTCCGGAATCCATGTTGATTCCTACAGAGTAGATTCTGGGTTTCCAAAAACGACATGATACGCGAGCAACAAACATGTTCTAAAATTCTACAACAGATCGACGTCAGAGATATAGGTCTATAGTTTTGCGCATCTGCTCGATGACCCTTCTTGAAGACTGGGACTACCTGTGCTCTTTTCCAATCATTTGGTACCTTCCGTTCCTCTAGAGACTTGTGGTACACGCCTGTTAGAAGGGGGCAAGTTCTTTCGCATACTCTGTGTAGAATCAAATTGGTATCCCGTCAGGTCCAGTGGACTTTCCTCTGTTGAGTGATTCCAGTTGCTTTTCTATTCTTTGGACACTTATTTCGATGTCAGCCATTTTTTCGTTTGTGCGAGGATTTAGAGAAGGAACTGCAGTGCGGTCTTCCTCTGTGAAACAGCTTTGGAAAAAGGTGTTTAGTATTCCAGCTTTACGCGTGTCATCCTCTGTCTCAATGCCATCATCATCCCGGAGTGTCTGGATATGCTGTTTCGAGCCACTTACTGATTTAACGTAAGACCAGAACTTCCTATGATTTTCTGTCAAGTCGTTACATAGAAGTTTGCTTTCAAATTCACTGAACGCTTCACGCATAGCCCTCCTTACGCTAACTTTGACATCGTTTAGCTTCTGTTTGTCTGAGAGGTTTTGGCTGCGTTTACACTTGGAGTGAAGCTCTCTTTGCTTTCGCAGTAGTTTCCTAACTTTGTTGTTGAACCACGGTGGGTTTTTCCCGTCCCTCACAGTTTTACTCGGCACGTACCTGTCTAAAACGCATTTTACGACTGCCTTGAACTTTTTCCATAAACACTCAACATTGTCAGTGTCGGAACAGAAATTTTCGTTTTGATCTGTTAGGTAGTCTGAAATCTGCCTTCTATTACTCTTGCTAAACAGATAAACCTTCCTCCCTTTTTTTATATTCCTATTAACTTCCATACTCAGGGATGCTGCAACGGCCTTGTGATCACTGATTCCCTGTTCTGCACTTACAGAGTCGAAAAGTTCGGGTCTGTTTGTTATCAGTAGGTCCAAGATGTTATCTCCACGAGTCGGTTTTCCGTTTAATTGCTCGAGGTAATTTTCGGATAATGCACTCAGTATAATTTCACTCGATGCTCTGTCCCTACCACCCGTCCTAAACGTTAGAGTGTCCCAGTCTATATCTGGTAAGTTGAAATCTCCACCTAAGACTATAACATGCTGAGAAAATTTATGTGAAATGTATTCCAAATTTTCTCTCAGTTGTTCTGCCACTAAAGCTGCTGAGTCGGGAGGTCGGTAAAAGGAGCCAACTATTAACCTAGCTCGGTTGTTGAGTGTAACCTCCACCCATAATAATTCGCAGGAACTATCCACTTCTACTTCACTACAGGATAAACTATTACTAACAGCGACAAACATGCCACCACCGGTTGCGTGCAATCTATCCTTTCTAAACACCATCTGTGCCTTTGTAAAAATTTCGGCAGAATTTATCTCTGGCTCCAGCCAGCTTTCTGTACCGATAACGATTTCAGCTTCGGTGCTTTCTATCAGCGCTTGAAGTTCCGGTACTTTACCAATGCAGCTTCGACAGTTTACAATTACAATACCGATTGCTGCTTGGTCCCCGCATGTCCTGACTTTGCCCCACACCCTTTGAGGCTGCTGCCCTTTCTGTACTTGCCCGAGGCCATCTAACCTAAAAAACTGCCCAGTCCACGCCACACAACCCCTGCTACCCGTGTAGCCACTTGCTGCGTGTAGTGGACTCCTGACCTATCCAGCAGAACCCGAAACCACACCACCCTATGGCGCAAGTCGAGGAATCTGCAGCCCACACAGTCGCAGAACCGTCTCAGCCTCTGATTCAGACCCTCCACTCGGCTCTGTGCCAAAGGTCCGCAGTCAGTCCTGTCGACGATGCTGCAGATGGTGAGCTCTGCTTTCATCCCGCTAGCGAGACTGGCCTGAGAGGATTTCCTCCTATCCATAGCGACACACATCTCCGATCCATAGCGACACACATCATTGGTGCCGACATGAGCAACCACCAGCAGATGGGAGCACCCTGTACCCTTCATGGCATCCGGAAGGACCCTTTCCACATCTGGAATGACTCCCCCCGGTATGCACACGGAGTGCACATTGGTTTTCTTCCCCTCTCTTGCTGCCATATCCCTAAGGGGCCCCATTACGCGCCTGACGTTGGAGCTCCAAACTACCAGTAAGCCCACCCTCTGCAACCGCCCGGATCTTGCAGACTGAGGGGCAACCTCTGGAACAGGACAAGCAGCCATGTCCGGCCGAAGGTCAGTATCAGCCTGAGACAGAGCCTGAAACTGGTTCGTCAGACAAACTGGAGAGGCCTTCCATTCAGCCCTTCAGAATGTCTTTCGGCCCCTGCCACACCTCGAGACGACCTCCCACTCTACCACAGGTGAGGGATCAGCCTCAATGTGGGCAGTATCCAGGGCAGCCACAGTCTTAGTCCGATCGGGGGATGCGTGGGACGAGCTGGCCGTCCCCGACAAACCCCCATCCAGACCCCCACAGTGATGCCCATTGGCAACAGCCTCAAGCTGTGTGACCGAAGCCAACACTGCCTGAAGCTGGGAGCGAAGGGATGCCAACTCAGCCTGCATCCGAACACAGCAGTTGCAGTCCCTATCCATGCTAAAAACTGTTGTGCAAAGAACGTCTGAACTGATCTACAGAGAGCACAAACAATTCGACACAAAATTTAAACTGTTATTAAAATACAAGATTGCCTAGTAAATGCAGTAATGCTGCTACTTGCGCACTCTGACACACTGCTCGGCGGCGGAAGGAGACTACGCGATTTTACACTATTCAGGTACTAAAACGCGATGCTACAACTCTCAAATACTACAATACGCCCGAAATTTATGAATTAAACAACGCAAATACCAAAAACACGCAAAGAAATTAAGAATTAAACTACGTAACAAATAAGTGAGCTAAGAGTATACGACTTGCTGCTGCAGCTGCTTATCCAACGGCGGCAGGGAGCAGATGTTTGTATTCCTTTTTGCCTGCTTCACTTACTGCATTTTTGTATTTTCTCTTTTCATCAATTAAATTCAGTACCTCTTCTGTTACCCAAGGATTTCTACTAGCCCTCGTCTTTTTACCTACTTGATCATCTGCTGCCTTCACTATTTCATTC
Organism: Schistocerca piceifrons; assembly: GCF_021461385.2. NCBI lineage: Eukaryota > Metazoa > Arthropoda > Insecta > Orthoptera > Acrididae > Schistocerca > Schistocerca piceifrons. Next base: position 557,095,777 of record NC_060144.1, read on the forward strand.
CTCAAAGCTACCCATTCTTCTTCTACTGTATTTCTTTCCCCCATTCCTGTCAATTGTTCCTTTATGCTCTCCCTGAAACTCTGTACAACCTCTGGTTCTGTCAGTTTATCCAGGTCCCATCTCCTTAAATTCCCACCTTTTTGTTGTTTCTTCAATCTAATCTATAGTTCATAACCAATAGATTGTGGGCAGAGTCCACATCTGCTCCTGGAAATGTCTTACAATTTAAAATCTGGTTCCTAAATCTTTGTCTTACCATTATATAATCTATCTGAAACCTTCTAGTATCTCCAGGGTTCTTCCATGTATACAACCTTCTTTCATGATGTTAGCTATGATTAAGTTATGCTCTGTGCAAAATTCTACCAGGCGGCTTCCTCTTTCATTTCTTAGCCCCATACTACAGTAGGGAGTCTTAAGATACTTCTCTCCCGTATCCTGTACAATGACTGTGCTGCCTAAAAACCCATTATTTCTACTTTTTTTTTTTTGCAAATTGTTTATTTCTTCCAAAATCTTGGTAGGATACCTTTTAGCATAAGTTAAGCACTTTACTGGGACCTCATTGCTTATTAAAGTCATCCTATTGACGTGGAACTTTGTGTAAAGGCCGTGCATTTATGGACTCTAGCATGCATAGAAGAACTATGTATCAGTGTATCAATGGTGATTAGTTTTTGGTAAATACAAACCCAACCCCGTCACTATGCACAGTAAGTAACAAATTCAAATACGGTACAGCAACATATTGTGGGAACTCTGCAGTAAATTTGATGATAGGTGCTTGGTTAATCAGGGTCTTACACAAATCTAAAAGCTGGTCCCTGTCCTCACCATAAATGACACTTATGTCACCAATATACATCCTATATAGCACCATTTTATCTTTGCACTGGGGGTGTTCATTAAAATATTTTCCCTCAAAGTGTGACGAAGTGGCTAATGGAGTGCCACTGCTGAACCTGCAGGTTTAAGGAGAACTTTAACTTTTTTTTTTTGTCTCATTAGTCTTCTGATGGGCGTGACACATCCTGCCACAAATTCCTCTCCTGTGCCAACCTCTATATTTCAGAGTAGAGCTTGCAACCTATATTCTCAATTATTTGCTGGATGTCTTCCAGGATCTGTCTTCCTTTACAGTTTTTTACCTTCTACAACTCCTCTACTACCATGGACATTATACCGTGATGTCTTAACAGATGTCCCACCATCCTGTGCGTTCTTCTTGTCAGTGTTTTCCATATATCCCTTTCCTTGCCACATGTCGAATGTTTGTTTCTCTTCTTTTCCAGTTTTCCCACAGTCCATGTTTCACTTCATACAACGCTGTGCTCCAAATGTACACTCTCAGAAATTTCTTCCTCAAATTATGGCCTATGTTTGATACTAGTAAACTTCACTTGACAGGGAATGCCCTTCCTGCAAGACATAGTTAAGGAGCACTGTAACGTTAATAAGCCAAAATCAATTATGTCTAAGCACTTACCATTAAGTAATCACAAACCAGGGAATATTAATGAGGACAATTCTATATTTCACGCCTATTGCAAGGGCTTGACTTTAAACATATTGGAATAAAGAGATATTTTCAAATGTAGACTGAACAATTCTGACACTGCTCTCAACAAAAAAGTCGGGTTCAAGCAAAAAATCCTCTGAATAGCTTTGCACAATGCTTTCAATTGTCAATTCTGGGTGTAGCTTATTGGTTTCTCTGCTGTTACTTCTTCACCCTGACATGAGCCCTTAATCAGTGCCCTGTATCTTTTTTATTGCAATAACATCAGACGGTTAACTGCTATAAAACATTTCAGTTTGCAACTGTTTTCAGTTTTTTCCACTGTTTATTTTTTTTAAATTTCTTATACATTTTACCTTTTAAATTCACAGGTTCACAACTTTATCATTTGTCACATTTGGCTTTTCTGCTATTGGATGCAGATTTTGGCATTTTTTACGCATTTCGCGCTTCGAATAACACTATTATTTATGCATTCTGTGTCATGTATCTGTTGCTTGCTTGCACTACTTCTGTTATTAGTCTTGCTGCTTTTCTTATTTGCTTGTTAAGCTAACATCTCTCATAGTGAACTGCCATTACTTTCAGTTATTACCTATATTTCTTCAGTATTCTTTATTCGGCATTCAATATAATGGAAGGAAACATTCCACGTGGGAAAAATTATATATAAAAACAAAGATGAGGTGACTTACCGAACAAAAGCGCTGGCAGGTCGATAGACACACAAACAAACACAAACACACACACAAAATTCAAGCTTTCGCAACAAACTGTTGCCTCATCAGGAAAGAGGTAAGGAGAGGGGAAGACGAAAGGAAGTGGGTTTTAAAGGAGAGGGTAAGGAGTCATACCAATCCCGGGAGCGGAAAGACTTACCTTAGGGGGAAAAAAGGACAGGTATACACTCGCACACACGCACATATCCATCCACACATACAGACACAAGCAGACAAAATCTCTGCCCAAACTCTTTGTCTTTAAATATGTCTGCTTGTGTCTGTATGTGTGGATGGATATGTGCGTGTGTGCGAGTGTATACCTGTCCTTTTTTCCCCCTAAGGTAAGTCTTTCCGCTCCCGGGATTGGTATGACTCCTTACCCTCTCCTTTAAAACCCACTTCCTTTCGTCTTCCCCTCTCCTTACCTCTTTCCTGATGAGGCAACAGTTTGTTGCGAAAGCTTGAATTTTGTGTGTGTGTTTGTGTTTGTTTGTGTGTCTATCGACCTGCCAGCGCTTTTGTTCGGTAAGTCACCTCATCTTTGTTTTTATTCGGCATTCATACGTACTTGTACTCTAGTTTCTTTTTGCGCCATGTTATGCGCCCCCTTCAAGGTGTTTACCATGAAAACAGCCTAAACAGCCTGCAGCATTACTGCTCAGTCCCCATGCTGCAGGCACATGGGTCACACAGGCATTCGGTAAATGTTGGCCATGAACGTTACCACTGTTTTCTCGTGGTTCACCGTATCATGTTTATAGGTGATTTACTGTTTGCAGCACAGGGTCATTATTTAACTTTGGTCAAGCCTATGACTTCCACCTAATGTCATAATGTCATATGGTGGCTTTCTTCTAGTAGACTGTATGCATTCCTGGTGGCAATTTTGAAACAAGAGACATTTTCCCATGCTGCACTTGCAAGTTGGGGTTCTTTGCAGCCATAATTTTGGATGCTATTATGGCAGTCCACCTGTGCTAGACGTTTGCCAACCAGTTGTTTGCACATGAAAATGACATCCTACTATCGCTATATAGGCTACATTTAAAAAAAATCATTTCATCCAACCTCCTGAATTTTTAAAACTTTTTTAATTCTTTAAAGAAGTAGGTTACAATTATTGTTATACTTTAGATTTCAGATACACGAAATCACCCCAAAACTATGGTAGTGTATAGTGGCTTCTGTCATGTAAAACTTGAGTCAATAAAAGCATTTTACAACTGTGGCAGATTTGTTTAGCATGAATATGTAGCGGAACAGTTATTGTTGTACCACAAATAAAAATTTATGACATTTCATATTGGTGTGCATCATTAATGTGAAGTACTGTGCATAAAAAGTCGTAGTTTATGTACAGACAATGGTGTGGTGCAATCAGTTTTCAAAACAAACCCAACATTGAAACATGTCAGGTTCTTAAACACACACACACACACACACACACACACACACACACACACACTTGGCAGATGCAGTTTATCTGTAAAATCTTATTAAAAATAAGAAAGGGAAACAGAACTGAACTCACCTTCTCTGGTGTCAAACACTTCATATTTGTGCTGCTTATCAAATGGCGCAGGTATTCATGAAGATCTGTTAAGTTTGTATTCACAGAAACCTGATGAACAAAGAGGAAGAATTTGAAGTTGAAATGACTTAATTTTGCTGTGACATAGAAAGATATTTAATCACAAATCTAATGCAATCTCTTTACAAAAAATTACTAATTGCATCAATGCAATACTAAGTGCTAACATTTCTCAAAGAAGTCTCCTTACTATTAGAGGCATGCAAACTGCTCTATAAACAACCACGACACAACGTAGTACATGTCTTCACCAGAGTAGGTCCTATTTTTCTCAATTTTTCTCTGAGTACTTGAACATTTGTATAACTAGATATGAATGAGTAAGACATTCAAGGCAAAAGTCTTTAATGGCTTCAACTGATCCCTGGCAATTATGCAGTCATTATTGTAAAATTCCACAATGATACAATCTACACTGCTCTGAGATGTTATAACAGGGAAAATATTTTTTAGAAAATCTGAACGATGTAGTGACAGAGCTTCATGATAATGCCTTGATACCCCTCAAGAGAACCTGCATAGCATTTCTGAAAATGGTTGGTTTTGGTAAAATGACTTGCCACTGTCAGTTTAAGTGATCCCAAGTTTCATCCCAAGTAGTACATCTTGCAAGGAAGCAATTAAGTCTAATGCAAAATGTCATAAAATTGCTTCACAAGTATATGCATGCCACTCTTTCAACTTAAGAATCGGCAAATGTAGCACCCACTTGGCCTTACATTATTAAATTTCAATGCAGCGTGAATAATGTGGTATTTCAAGCTCACTTTAACTTAGTGTGGTTTCAGGTGCTGGAATGCTTTCTAGAAACTACAGTGGCTGGCTCTGAGCACTATGCGACTTAACTTCTGAGGTCATCAGTCGCCTAGAACTTAGAACTAATTAAACCTAACTAACCTAAGGACATCACACACATCCATGCCCGAGGCAGGATTCGAACCTGCGACCGTAGAGGTCACGCGGTTCCAGACTGAAGCGCCTTTAACCGCACGGCCACACCGGCCGGCGAAACTACAGTTTGGAGCATCAGATGGTGAAGGCAGATCAATTGAAAATGCCCTACTACATCCCAGCAGTTTAGTTTTGAGAAACTGGCACCACCAAACAAAATCTCCATTCGTCTATGAAGTTTAATAAGTTCAAAACAGACTGCTTTCAGAAACTGGACGACGTTATAAAGTTATTAGTAGACATAAATCTCAGAGTAACTGTATGTACAGTAGTAGCGATAATGAGAGCGCTTGTGCATCTCCACCCTCCCATCACCTACATTTCTAATAATGCCACTACTTTTAAAATACTGGGTAATATTCTGAAATTCTATTAGAAATTTATTGTGTTAATTTTACTTCCTGCCATAACATAATACTTCGTATTGCATGTGAACGGTGACAGAGAAGGAAACATAATGCAATATCAACTTAAGTAATCCCATAACATCAATTTCACACGTACCTTATTTTCCCACTCAAATTCTGCCCACATCTGACGGAATTCAGTGTCATTGCAAGTGGCAGGAACTATGTAATCCATGATATCAATATGAATATCATTAAGTACAACAACATTGCGATCAGAAGCAGCTCCACTCACATCGTACACTGAAAATAACAATCACTAATAACATATTAGAAAAACTTTGGCTCCAGAGTGGAGTTATTTGAAATTTGCAAACTGGTTAAAAACTGGGCTCATATTCTATTTTGCAGAAACTCACACAAAACTACAGAACATTTGCAAAATGCATACATACCTATGTTACCAAAAATTATTCCATTTTCGGTTGAAGCAACCTTAACATTAGCTTTTATGTTGCAGAAGTCATGAGGTGCAAGAACCACAGGCTGTGGTTTCTCAACAAGCTTCAAATCACCCATTGTTGCAAGTTCAAGAGTACAGTTTTGTAAAGTATCATCTGTAATGTATATAAACATTTATTAGAAACTGGTGACCCCAATATTCAACTGACAAAAATTAATGTATGTATTTTTGCCTGGCATTAAGATATGACATACAAACTAACCTGTCTGGTTTACAATAAGCACATCAAGCACAATGTCGTACTGGTTGACATGGACATATGCCTCCGCATACACAGGGTCAGAAAACCCTGTGAGCTGAGTGACTTTACTGAGCCTGCTGCTGATGGCTAGGGTCTCTGGGCTGCTGCGAGAACCAGAGGGGCCACCTGCCACAGCCTGTGTCAGGCTCAACTCAAACACATTTTCTGCTCCTCCCAAATCTCCACGATGAGCTGACAATTGTACAAACGAGATTGGATCGTCTGCCTGCACTTTAGAGCCTGGCTTTTCCTTTGCCTGTATAAGAGTGAGATTAGGATTAATCTGAGAACAGAATGATTTGTATGACTTAATAATTACCAAATCATTATTTGTTGGGGTTGAGTTGTTTTGGGGGAAGAGACCAAACAGCAAGGTCATCGGTCTCATCGAATTAGGACGGACAGGGAAGGAAGTTGGTCGTGCCCTTACAAAGGAACCATCCCAGCATTTGCCTGGAGCGATTTTAGGGAAATCACAGAAAACCTAAATCAGGATGGCCGGACGCAGGATTGAACAGTCATCCTCCCGAATGTGAGTCCAGTGTGCTAATGATTATTTGTGATGATTTTGTTACTCACCAAGAGTAAATATAAATAATCAGCAATATGAACACTCACAGTATCGATTCATGGCATAGGGTGTATAAATGAGGTTCTTGTAATTATATATCTTAGTTTATTCACAGAGAACTCCCTTCATTCACAAAGAAAGCAGCTCATGTAAGAGAGCATCAAAAATTAGAGCAAAAAATGATACACATATGACAAATTAGACCAAACAGTTAGAGAAACTGAAGTATTTACTACCAGTGTCGTATTTACTTTGCAAGTAGGAAGCATTTTCTTCTCTGAACATAATCTGTTTCAGGTTTCATATTTTTCACTTTCCTGCTTCTGACATTACACATACCTTTTGTGTAGATGCTTCTTCTTCAGCTTTTGCAGCAAGCATGTTTGATAAAGCTTTGCGGCAGTGTTCATTAAATATGCCTACAATGACAGGAGATTTGTCAGACAGCACTTTCAGACACAAAAACAATCGATCCGCATCATCATTGGTCATGGCTTTAGAAGGAAGACCTGAAAGTACATTCAAAATGAATTTAGTTATGTGCTTTGACAGGTTAGCAAAATCATCACAGAGTTAATTTGTTCATTATTATTCGTAATAAAACAATATGGAAATCCATGTTGTATTGGCTGTTTTTCAAACAAAATCTCTACAGACTGACAGTCTAAGATGTGTGTCAGCTTTGTGTGATATTTAGAGATTACTGGAAAGATGATGATTACGAAAATTATCAGAACATTGCAGTAGTACAAACTTTTAACTCTTCTGCTAATACAAGATTCTTTATCACAATTGTGATTCTTTGTGAATCAACTTTAATTTTATTAGGCCAACACAAATTATTTATTAACTTGACTGTAGAATCCACACACAACCACACAGATGCAGACAATAAGCTATGACATTACATAAATCTTTGATTAATGGAACCTAGCAGACCTTTGAATAATCTGCCAGTTACTGATAGGGAAACGTGACAGTGACGTTGTAATAGACATTGGTGACAAAGCCTTAGACAGGACTGAGCATTTCAATCTTGTAATTTTCTTTGCCTGATACAAGGGTCATTTCAAAAGTCCTGCACACTGCGTATGCATGACAGTTACGGTGCGTTGTAGCATGTCAAAATTAATTTTGAACAGTTTTGTGTCGCTACGTAAATAATGTGATCATCTCAAACCACTACGACAGCAGCAAAATGTCATAAAGCAGATAAAGGATGTAAAAATACTTTATTTCTTGTAACTAAAAAGTCTGTGTGTGTGTGTGTGTGTGTGTGTGTGTGTGTGTGTGTGTGTGTGTGTGTGTGTTCTAGAAAAACCAGTATTGTAACCAGCTGTACAAGTGTTCAGCTAGAAGTGGCAAAGACCATCTACGCGACGGTGGCGGACAGCAGCAACGTGTGCCAGAGATCATTCTGGGTGAGCTGGCTGCTATACAACAAAACGACAGCCACAAGAAATTATATATTGTTTTTTAAAGAATAACGGTAGTGCCCTATGTTTGTCTAGATTTAGGGTTCATCTACAGTTTTGTTGAAAGACAATACTGTGAAAAGGAAAGTTGCTACCCACCATATAGCGGAGATGCTGAGTCGCAGATAGGCACAACAAAAAGACTGTCACAAACAATAGCTTTTGGCCGGTAAGGCCTTCGTCAGAATTAGGGGGCAAACACACACAGACACATTCATGCAAACCCAACTCACACACACATTACTGAAATCTCAGGCAATTGAGGTCACAGTGTGTGTATGTGTGTGTCGCCGTTGATACTTTGCTAGGAGAATTCGATATCGATTGTCAAGACAATTAGAGATTTTCTATGAATTTTGTTAGAAAGGTTTCAGCAGCTTGTAATGAGTGGACTTAGATTAGATAATACAGTAATGATACTAGGCACAATCAGTGGAACTGTTTGATGAATTTTATCTGAAAGTAGCTCCTGGTAATTTTGTTTTGTACTTGACCTGCGGTCAAGCAATCTTTGAATGATGGGCACAGTGTAGCATTTCTGGTACACTGTGTTAGTTTGAAGATTGGTATTTGTGTGTCATAGATACGACTGCAAATGAAAGTCTAACAAGGTCCAGTTTTATTGCCTGTTATAGTTTGTTGCACATGCCAAAGGATTTGGGTGTTACTTATAGTTTGGAGAATTTGGGATAAGCACACTCTCAGGTGGTTGAGTGTTAGCTATTTGTGTAGATTTGTGGAGGATAGTGTTACTAGGAGGCAGTAACTTCTTGTACAGTGTGGAGTATTTAATAATCGAGTGTTGTTCTCAAGTTTTTCTTGATCGTAGGATCAACTACAGAAACAAATAGACCAAAAGTGAATTGCAATTACCAGGATAATTAGTCCGTACTCTTCGTTAATGACACATTTATAGATATTCCCTTGCCCTAGTTGCACCAATTGAAGACGGAAAATCCAACTGCTATCATCATTCTAGTAGTACGTGATGAGTTATCAAACAGGAACAGTTTCTGAAAAGGATTGTTGGGCTTGAAACATGGATACCAGGTTCCGAACCAGAACTGAAGTCTCAGTTGTCACAATGGGAAAGTTCCAACCCTCCATACCTAACAAAATGCTGCCGCCAACAATCAAAAATGATGATTTTTGCGTATGACATGAGTGGAGTCATAGCTACAAATGAAGTGTCCCAGGGGATGCCTGTAACAGACGCAGAATACAAGCTGTTTCTGCAAAATGTTTTGCACCTGAAAATTTGTCAAAGGAAGCCTGACACACTTGCAGCTAGTGCCCTCATTCTGCATGATAATGCAAAACTGCGTATTGTCCTATTTGTGAGAACAATGCTTGACAAATATGGATGGGAAATACTTGCCTTCATTGGCTCAAGCTGAGGATGCTACTCAACCGCCAGATGATGAGCAACTGCCATCACTGCTCCAACAAACTTCCCAGCCACATGACTTGGTCTTAATCTGCAGCAACAGCAACTGGCTCCTCTTAGTCCCCAGCTCTATCAATAGGTGGCAGTGTGTCACTACAGGCGTTATACTAACTCCAGTAGGGGATATTTACTGCCACCTCAGCCAATTGTACCCTTGTGAATTTGCTACCCACATTGTTCATAATTTCTTCCAGCATTGGGATTGGCATTGCCACCAACTTTAAATCTCACATTAGCTGATGGCATGGCAGAACCCACTTCTACAACCCCTATAGCACAATACCACAAATCATATATTTCACCTACCCTGCAGGTGTCAGGCTAATACCAACCAAGAATTTGCTAGCATATTTGGGCAGATGGTCGCTGCATTTCTGTCTGTCATGGAAGTGAAGCCAACTACTGCAGAACAAATGAACTGCTTACGCTGTCATCTTCTCAAGGGTCTGTGATGAGGCACTATCAGGTTGCACACACCACTGTTACCTGCTGAGCTTCTAGGTGCCTTACAACTGATGCCAATGAAGCTGTTCAGTTAGTTCTGATTGAACCATTCAAAAATGGCTCTGAGCACTATGGGACTTAACTTCTGAGGTCATCAGTCCCCTAGAACTTAGAACTACTTAAACCTAACTAACCTAAGGACATCACACACACCCATGCCCGAGGGAGGGTTCGAGCCTGCGACCATAGCGGCCGCGCAGTTCCAGACTGTAGCGCCTAGAACCGCTCGGCCACTCCGGCCGGCTTGAACCATTCCATCAACTACTTGGGAGCCCAACGAAGGAAAAGAACAGCAACAACATGTCACCATTTCTAGTCAAGTTCTCTGTTTTCTTTGCACTACCACGTGCTTGCTTGTGTGAACACTTGTATAAAATTAGTAGCACAAAAAGGTACCATATTTAGTTGAATCAAGAATGGTAAAAATGTATTATTTCCTACAGATCATTTTTATTTTTATAATAAAGTATTTGCAACAGTCAACTGGAAAAGAACACAGGTTCAGGAAAAGGAATGGGCCCATTTTAGTACTGCTTATTGTCATAGTCTACTCACCAGATTTTCCAAGATGCAACACAGAAGCCATAATAAGCATGGCTTCTGCAGTAAACCTGTTTTGTCGACGGATATCTGGTACAGCTGTGCAATAACGCAGTGCTAGTTTCGCTAAGGTTGTTCCCAAAGCTGCTCCAATAAAGAAGTCACCTTCCATTAAATACTGACGAAGGGGAGGTCTTGCTTCACCTTTCTTTGCCACGCTAGTGAGAGAAATTGCTTTCTTTGTAATGAAGGCACATTTATTAAAGCATATAACTTTATGTGGATTATTATAGCCATTTTATGTTATTAAAGTATAAAAACAATAGTTACAAAAATGTCTCTTTGATAATTTCCAAGTGTACATAATGGAAAGAAAGGGAGATTACAATTGATCTCACTGACCCTGTATTCATTATAGATAAAGCAGCTGCTCATCTGGGTTACAATGGGAAGCCAATGAAGTGAAAAATTGCTACATTAACAATAAAAAATGGTAGGCTGAGAGAACAATTGGAGGCTGGGGTAACGAGGATGGATGGGGGAGGGGGCAGTTAAGGGGGACGAGATGAGTTGGAGGGAAAGGGAGGGATGGGAGGGGCAGAGAAGAGGGGGGGGGGGGGAGGGAGAGAGAGAGAGAGAGAGAGAGAGAGAGAGAGAGAGAGAGAGAGAGAGAGAGAGAGAGAGTTGATTTTGAAATGGTAAAGGGGAGGGGAGGTGGAGTTGATAAACTGATTCAGGGCGCCCAGTTTATTCTATTAAGAGAATCCCCTGAGGTTTCCAGGTTTAAAAATGTTAAAATGTGTGTGAAATCTTATGGGACTTAACTGCTAAGGTCATCAGTCCCTAAGCTTAAACACTACGTAACCTAAATTATCCTAAGGACAAACAGACACACCCACGCCCGAGGGAGGACTCGAACCTCCGCCGGGACCAGCCACACAGTCCATGACTGGAGCGCTTAAGACTGCTCGGCTAATCCCACGCGGCGTTTCCAGGTTTCAATTTCTGATTTGTTCAAATACATTTTGTGCATATTTACTCAACAACTTGTAAGTGATTATTATCAGTTCAACCATGATGGAAAATATATATACATTAAACTGAAGACTTTTTCTTTGTTTGATAAATAACGTTCAGTGATAAAATTTGTAGAAAAGTTAAACGATAAAATTGAATATGTTTTATTATAAATTTCATTTCCACTAAAAAAAAAACTCAAACTAGGTATAATGCCATCATGGACGTGGTGACATTCAATGACTGATTATGCTTTCACAATGTACAAGATAACACAAACAGGTAAGTACAGCACAACTGCAGTCTCGACAAAAAAATTAAATAGCCTATTTTATTTCTGTGTGTAAGGAATGTACACAATGTATGTTAAAAGTTATACTGCATATCAATTGCTAGTACAGAAGGGGAAAACGGGAGGGGGGGGGGGGGGAGAGGAGAGGTTATAACTCATACTACAAGGTAATTTTTTTTTATGCTGGGACAAACCCATATCAATTGTTGCACAATGAGGAGGTGGTTGTCAGTAAAACTAGAAACATGATTTGAATATAATAGAGGGAAACATTCCATGCGGGAAAAATATATTTAAAAATAAAGATAATAGAGGGAAACATTCCATGCGGGAAAAATATATTTAAAAATAAAGATGATGTGACTTACCATACGAAAGTGCTGGCAGGTCGATAGAAACACAAACAAACACATACATACACACAAAATTCTAGCTTTCGCAACCAATGGTTGCTTCGTCAGGAAAGAGGGAAGGAGAGGGAAAGATGAAAGGATGTGGGTTTTAAGGGAGAGGGTAAGGAGTCATTCCAATCCCGGGAGCGGAAAGACTTACCTTAGGGGGAAAAAGACTTACCTTAGGGGGAAAAAAGGACAGGTATACACTCGCGCACACACACACATATCCATCTGCACATACACAGACACAAGCAGACATTTTGTGTCTGTGTCTGAGTATGTGCGGATGGATATGTGTGTGTGCGCGCACGCGCGCGCGCGCGCGAGTGTATACCTGTCCTTTTTTCCCCCTAAGGTAAGTCTTTCCGCTCCCGGGATTGGAATGACTCCTTACCCTCTCCCTTAAAACCCACATCCTTTCGTCTTTCCCTCTCCTTCCCTCTTTCCTGACGAAGCAACCATTGGTTGCGAAAGCTAGAATTTTGTGTGTATGTATGTGTTTGTTTGTGTTTCTATCGACCTGCCAGCGCTTTCGTATGGTAAGTCACATCATCTTTGTTTTTAAATATAGAAACATGATTTGATTGACAAACATATTCATTGCACCAAGATTGGTATTAAATGACATATTGCACAGAAGACTGATAGGAAAAATTATAAGTAATAAGGGAAACTGTGTGTGTGTGTGTGTGTGTGTGTGTGTGTGTGTGTGTGTGTGTGTGTGTGTGCGTGTGTGCGTGTGTGTGTGTGTGTGTGTGTGTGGGGGGGGGGGGGGGCGGTAAATTTACTAAAGAAATGAAAAATAAAAACATCATAAAAAGATATATTTAGAATGATAGATAATAGCAAGTGCACATTTTTTATGCACATAAAAATTAACCTTCATTCTAAGAGACAAAATAAAATCATCGGTCAACATCAAAAATGATATAAAAACACTATGGAGTAGACAATATGTTCAGAATGTACTGTACATTTTACTGCAGAGTCTACAAAAATACAATAAGCAAAGATATTATACAATAATAAATTAGTAAAGGAATCTAACAACAAAATGAAAGGCATTTGAAGTGTTGTAAACATGAAACAAATAACAAGCCAAACAATAAAAAGAAAACTTTAAACTGGACCTAAATTATATTTTTAATGACTAACTTAGTAAAATAGTTGAGGACCTAAAGAAAAACACTTTCTTTACAAACATCTTCATGACAAACCAGGAAAGGCTTTTTGATGTCTTAGGTCACTACCAATCCATTGAGATTCATCACTTTCATCGTCATTGTCTGGACTCACTATGCGCATAAAATATTTACTTTTCCAACAACTCTGTCAGGAAACTGCATGGAGGTCATCGAGACCCCATATTCTTCCCTAAATTTTGATCCTCCCCATCTTTTCAAAATAAGTTGTACACAGTCTGTCAGCTAAATATACTACTAACCATTCAAATACTGACTTCATCCTGAAATCCTCCAGAAATTTCAGGCCACCATGGCTTAATCACACCTGAATACATGCTAGAGAAAGAAGAGAAAATCATTTTTGCCTAAAATCCACAGTACCATGTTGGATTAGGATCTAGAACTTAACTGCTATACCAAGGGTAATTCTCCCTTAACCCCTTAACCTATGATTTAAGTTCCAACAGGTTTTAGCATATGCTTCAGTAATGATTCAGCTATTTCAGTCTCATAATCAATGTAACTCTGAATTTTCATGTCATTTATTTTGTTGCGTAAAATGCATGAACTGAGTAGATCAATATTGAACAGAAAGATAATTTTTCAGTGTCCTTTCACATGTCTTCTCTTGATTGGGAAGCTTGTTAGTATTTGGTCTTGTTGATCAGTTCCAATCATTCCCTTACTGTACTCAACACACAACCCAATTTCAAAGTACAATTAGACCCTTGTGTAATGATCCCTACTGTTTCATCTTTTGTCATAATAATTTGAACATCTTGGTTATCTTTCCATTTTACAGGAATTATTCGATTACAGCTCCTCATTCTGTATCCCCCCTTTTAATTTTACTTTACAGAAATCTTTTGGCATATTCTTTCTATTCGCATTTACATTTCACACTTGTTTTATAACTGTGCAATAGCGTCTTAAATAGTTTTGGTGAAGAGTACCAATTATCTAGGTACAAAGTGTGTCCTCTGTGTAACACCGACTGTGATGGCTCTTTGACAACACTTTCAAAGGCACTACCATCACAATTTATCTTTTTATGGTGTGTATATATTTTAAAGCCATAGCAATAAACTGAATCTGACTCACATAATTTGTAAAACTTAATACCAAACTGTGTCCTTTTTGATGGATTGAATTGTCTGTAAGATATGCTTCCCTTATATTTCATGAGATATTCATCAATAGTAATATCCTGTTTTGCTGTAATATTCTGTTTCGCTGTATATGTTACTTTAAATTTTTGATTAAAATACTTGGTCACAGGTCCTATTTCGCTCAATTTGCCTGTATTAGCAACCAGATCATTATTTGTGAAGTGCAAACATCTTGTACTTTGCAAATATCTTTTTAGTGGCACTGTTTTTCTAAACATGGGTATTTCCGTAACAGCCCTCTATTATCAGTTCAGGTGAATTCTTGGTTTTATTCCTCTGCAACATTATTATGAACAATGAAAAATATCTTTCAATTTCATTTCACTCAACAGGAAACCAATTGTTATTGATTCTTTGTATTTTCTTTGGGTTGGTTCATATTTGTTCTGTGCACTGGTTAGTCTTGCTTACAATGTTCTCACAGAACATGTTATCAAATATTATATCAAATATAGCTCGTTCTCTTTTATTTACTCCTACCAGATGTAAGGTTGCCTCTTTTATGCCAGGGGTCATTGTATAGTTCCAGATTTTTGGACTACATGTTTCTTTCCAAATCCAGGGCTCCAATCGTTGAGTCTTGAGAATCTTTGTCAGCAGTATCATCCTTAACAACTAAATGGTTGCATTTTTGTCACACAGGGTGTGTGAAGTCACTACTGTCACTGTCGGTAGCAGAAGTATCAATGTAATGCTCATTTTATATTCACAATATTTAAGTTTTAAAAACATTTTCTGGAGATAAATCTTAAATATTAAAGAACATGCAAATGTGACCAATAATAACATGTAATTGAGTGTTATACAGTGAGATAATAAAATCTATCACAAGACTGGCTTGTGCTGTGTGTGGTGGGGCATATCTCAAGTCACTACTGTCGTACCACAGGTCAGGCTCATAATAATCACATTTGGCCCAAATACCAGACCATGAATCACACACATGGTTATAGGATTTGGAGTTAATTTATGCCTTGTACTGAAATGGACACTACAAAAGAGTTGCAACCAGTTCATGATATTTCCCATCACATGAGGGAGTTAGTTTGCACCTGAATACAGCAAAGAAATGCACAGCCAGAGCTCACATGTCCAAATGAGCTGTCAGGGAAAATTACAATAGGGCATGGTGCTAACAAAGTTCAGTACAGTTAATATCTTTTTTCAGCTGTATGGCAGTTGCACAATTCAAAGGGTTGGTGGGAGAAAGTGCTGGCGGCATAAAGTGCTAGCAGCATAAAGGGCTGGCGGCATAAAGGGCTGGTGGCAGAAAGGGCTGGTGGCAGAAAGGGTTGGTGGCAGAAAGGGTTGGTAGAAGAAAGTGCTAAGCTGCAAGGTCACTCCATGAGTTAGCGTGAGTTACATGTTTGGTTAAATTAAAAAACAATAATATAAATACAATAAGCCAAACAAATTATAAAGCTGGGGGGGTGCAGCAACGTGGGTATCATGTTTTTCACCTCTCCATTAGAGGGTACTACATTTTTCTTTCAGTGCCTCTCTCATCAATCTCAAGTTATGGAAGTAACTGAATATTTAATGACTATGAAAAATACTGAATTACTGAGGAATGGTGAGATGCGTTTGGCATTTGCTAAATATGCGGACAGTGCGATTAGAATAGATTAATTATTCATTCCATAGATCCATAAAAGAGGGAATCCTCCTGGGTGTGGAACATGTCAGATAAACACATTACTAAAATGCAATTAGAAAAACTTGAGTTTCATTAATTTTAATGATCCTCAGTGAATAAACAGTAAAATTATGTGCATGAATTAAATTTAAACTTCTAATATTTACAAGTTTAATACTTACATCTGCTTTCATTAAATCCATCATTCAGACATTTGCTAGTTTCTTGGCTATTACAACCAAGTATTGTCAAAAATGAAAGTAAATTATTCATTTCAGTGATCCTCAGTTAAGAACAGTCAGATTATGTACAAGATTTAAAATTAAACTTCCACTATTTACAGACTTAAGACTTACATCTGCTTTCCCCACATCCATCATTCACACAGTAAGTTACTTGGCTGTTACAAACAAGTATTGTCAAAAATTAAAGTATAATAAATTTTCATTAAAATGGTCTACTGCACACGTTGAGAAACTCATGGATGGAGTAGAAGGAGTTGGCCACCAAAAATTCTTTTAAATTATGTTTAAATTGTGCCTTGTCTGAAACTAAACTCTTAATGGTTGCTGGTAACTTATTGAAAATATGCTTTGCTGAATACTGGACTCCTTTCTGGGCAAGAGTAAGTGATTTTAAACCTCTATGTATATTGTTCTTATTCCTAGTATTGATACTGTGTACTAAGCAGTTAGTTGGAAAAAGAGATGTATTATTTACAACAAACTTCATTAAGGAATAAATATACCGAGAAGCTGTGGTTAATATGCCCAATTCTTTGAATAGGTTTCGACATGATGTTCTTGGATTTACACTACTCATTACTCTTATTATACACATCTGTACTCTAAACATTTTTTCTCTGTTTGTGGAGTTACACCAAAATATGATACCATATGACATAATGGAGTGAAAATAAGCAAAATATGCCAGTTTTTTTACATTTATATCTCCTATGTCTGACATCATTTGCATTGCAAACACAAACTTGTTTAGGCGCTTTATCAGTTCATTAGTACGTTGCTCCCAACTGAATTTATTATCAAGTTGTAATCCCAAGAATTTTACACTCTCAACTTCTCCTATTTCCATGTCGTTATATTTTATACACACACCAGAAGGAAATCTCTTTGAAGTTCTGAACTGCATATAGGGGGTCTTTTCAAAGTTTAATGACAGGGAATTGGCTATGAACCACTTATTAATGTCAGTAAAAATTTGATTAGCTGCCCTTTCTAAATTTATATTTGATTTACTATTTATTGCAATTTTTGTATCATCTGCAAATAAGACAAACTTGGCATCTGGTAATATAACAGATGATAGGTCATTAATATACACAAGAAACAGTAGTGGACCTAGTATGGAACCTCGGGGAACACCACATGTAATTTCTTCCCAGTCAGATGATGTCTGATTGCCTATTGCTGGAGTGTTATGTAATGACACCCTTTGTTTTCTATTAGTAAGATATGACTGAAACCACTTTGCAGCACTACCAGTGACGCCATAATATTTTAATTTACTTAAAATAATGCTGTGATTCACACAGTCAAGCACCTTTGACAGGTCACATAATATGCCAGTTGCCTCTAGTTTGTTGTACAATGAATTAAGGAATACCAGGGGAGAAATGGACATCTCTAAAAAGGGCAATCACAGACGTTGGACACACAAAAACAGGCAAAGGAAGGTAACTACTACAAAACCTTGTGTAACAAAAGGATTACTTCAAGCTTTGGCAACAAACAGTTGCTTCATCGGGAAAGAGGGAAGGAGAGGGAAAGACGAAAGGATGTGGATTTTAGGGGAGAGGGTAAGGAGTCATTCCAATCCCGGGAGCGGAAAGACTTATCTTAGGGGGAAAAAAGGACAGGTATACACTCGCACACACATACATATCCATCCGCACAGACACAGACACAGACACAGATATGTGTGTGTGCGCGCGCGCGAGTGTATACCTGTCCTTTTTTCCCCCTAACGTAAGTCTTTCCGCTCCCGGGATTGGAATGACTCCTTACCCTCTCCCTTAAAACCCACATCCTTTTGTCTTTCCCTCTCCTTCCCTCTTTCCTGATGAAGCAACTATTTGTTGTGAAAGCTTGAATTTTGTGTGTATGTTTGTGTGTCTGTTGACCTGCCAACGCTTTTGTTTGGTAAGTCTCATCACCTTTGTTTTTAGATATACTTTTCCCACGTGGAATGTTTCCCTCTATTATATTCATAAAAGAATTACTTCAATTCATTGACAAAAGAAGGAAGTACGAAAATGTTCATGGAAAGACAGAAACACAGAAATATAAATCCCTTTGGAGTGAAAGAAAAAGGAAATGCAGGGCAGCCAAGACACGAAGAAATAAAAATAAATAAATAAATAAATAAAAAAAATCAACTTCCAGTGAAATTAAAAGCACTGGTGCTAACATTAAGAATGCAATGGGAATTATGCTGATAAATGCAGAGGTGAAAGTGGATAGGTGAAAAGAATACACTGGAGACCTCTATCAGGGGGAGGACCTGTTTAATGACATGACAAGAAAAAAGTGGAGTGATATCAAAGACACAGGAGATCCAATATTAGAATCAGAATTTTAAAGAATTCTGGGAGACTTGAGATCAAATAAAGCAGAAGAGATAGATAATATTCCATTGAAATTTCTAAAATCCTTGGGGGAAGTGGCAACCAAATGAGTATTCAAGTTGGTGTGTAGAACTCATGAGACTGGCAACGAACCATCAGACTTTCAGAAAAATATCACCCACACAATTCCAAAGCAAGAGTAGATAAGTGTGAGAACTATCGCACTATCAGCTTTTCAGAGCATGCATCCAAGCTGCCGATAAAAACAATATACAGAAGAATGGAAAAGAAAATTGAGGCTCTGTTAGATAATGATCAGTTTGGCTTTAAGAAAGGTGGTGGCAACAGAGAGCCAGTTCTGACGTTGTGCTGGACAATGCAAGCAAGACTACAGACAAATCAAGACACACTCATTGGATTTGTTGACTTAGAAAATGTGTTTAGTATAAAATGGTGTGAGATGTTCGAAACTCTGAGCTAACAGGAGTAAGCTTTAAGGTAAGATGGGTAATATACAATATGTATAATAACTATGAGGGAACAATAAGACGGGAAGAACAAACTGCTGAGATTTAAAAAGGGTGTAATACAGGGATGCAGTTTTTCATCCCTACTATTCAGCCTCAACATCGAAGAAGCAACAACAGAAATAAAAGGTTCAAGAGTGGGATTAAAATTCAAGGTGAAAGAATGTCAATGATAATATTTGATGATGTCATTGCCATTCTCAGTGAAAGTGAAAGTGAAGATGAATTACAGGATCTGTTGAATGTAATGAACAGTAAAATGAGTACAGAATATGCACTGACAGTAAACTAGAAAAACAACAAGAGCCACGAGAAACAGAAGAAATGGGAATGGCAAGAAACTTGTTGAAACTGATGATGACAAAGTAGATGAAATTAAGGCAGCCTGCTGCCTTGGGAAGGAAATAACCTAACACGGGTGAACCAAGACAGACAAAACAAGCAGGTCAGCAAAGGGAAAGATGACATTCCTGACCAAGAGAAGTCTGCCGGTATCAAACACAGGCCTTAATCTGAGGAAGAAATTTCTAAGAATGTACATTTGGATTACAGCATTGTATGGTAGGGTATCATGGATTGTGGGAAAACCAGAACACGAGATAATTAAAGCATCTGAAATCTGATGCTACATAAGAATGGTGGATATTAGGTGGACTGAAAAGATAAGGAACGAGGAGGTCCTCCACAGAACTGAAAGAGAAAGGAACATATGATGAGAAAAGACAGAATGATAGGAGGCGTGTTAATGACACCAGAAATAACCTCCGTGGTACTATAAGACGCTGTAGAGGATGGAAACTGTAGGAGAAGATAGACAATGGAAAACATCCAACAAATAATTGAGGACATGGGGGCTAGCAAAGGAGAGGAATTTATTGTGAGCTGCCTGAAACCAGCCAGAAGATGACTTTTTTAAAAAAGGGGAAGGGAAGAAAAACATTCAAATACTGGTTGGTAGCTGAATGGGTATTACAGGGATTAAACCGTGTCATACAGCTGATAATCACATAAATTCTGTATCATTTACAAATGTGAGACACTTGTTCTTTGCTGGTTGAAGACTGCACAATAGCTGGGTTAATGAGTAATCTCTACATTCATAATTAAAAACTGTTAGTTAACCCACATTTCCAAAATATAACAGACTACACAGCTCATTGACAGTAACTGCTCCCTGTAAGCAGTAACATATTACCTCAAAGTTAAATAACTATGATAGTCTCTGATGGTCGTCATTTTTAGACAGTGTTAACTGATTTGTACAGTAAATATGTACCCTAATATTTTGAAGATTATATACTAGTTCATTTACAACAACATACAACATTCTTCCAGCAGGCTTTCTGCTCACGCTTATTAAAATGAATTGTCATTTGATATTTGTCATACGTTGCTACATTGTTGTCAGCTGCACCTCAGTTAATATACTGCTTGAGAATTGCTAAGCAACAACTGACACTTACTAAGACTAAGGAACAACTGACATCTGATAGCAAAATGAAATGTAGAGAATGGGTCATGTTAACTGCTGCGAAGCCTGTGCATGAACACACTGCATGCATTCAACAGTTCATGATATTTGTGCGCTTACGATCATGGACGACCAGTTGGATGACTTGAAGCTGGGCAAAGAGTCACTACTGTGGCCAAAGTAACGGCTGTGTCCAAAAGTGTCATTTCGTGATTAAAAATGGGCCGCTGAAGGTGGAAATGCGATGTGAAAACATGTCAGTGGTCACAGATGGATCACGACATTTTAAGAGGATCAATACATAGCCATAGTGGTCAAAAGAGACAGACATCTCACTCCTAGGCAGACTGCTGCAGATCTTGCAACCGCTACTGGTTCACATGTCTCTCCTAGAACCATTTCACAGCAATTAAATCAGGCTGCTTTGTATGCTCAAAAGCCTGTTAAATGCATCTCACTTCAACCATGCCATTGCTGGGAAGGAGTTCGTTTGTGTAGAGAACATGTTGATTGGGGTCAGCAACAGTGTTCCAGGTGATGTTCTCTCTGATGAATACTGCACCACAGTGATGAGTGATTCTGGCCAGTTAGTGGCGAGTGTGTGTGTGTGTGTGTGTGTGTGTGTGTGTGTGTGAGAGAGAGAGAGAGAGAGAGAGAGAGAGAGAGAGAGAGAGAGAGAGAGCAGGAGGTGGCGGAGGAGGACATTACACACCGCAGAATGTTCATGAATGTCATCAGCATGGCCTATGCATTACACGGTGTGGGCAGGCATTATGCACAACGGTCAAACACGGCTGCATATTTTTGTGTGAGGTACTGTTACAGCACAGTGCTATTGCAGGGAGATTATTCTGGATCATGTGCATTTGTTTAGGGGTGCAGTAGGTCCCGACTTTCTGTTTATGGATGACAATGACCGCCCCCATAGTAACGCTGAGGTGTCGGACACACTAGAAAGTGAAGATACTGAACTTATGGAATGGCCTATTTACTCTCTGGACCTGAACCCTATACAGCATGCCTGGGATGTTCTTGGCAGATGTCTTTCTCAATGAACCCTCCCATGCCATGCAAGAAATGAACACTAGCTTGAAACAGCAGTGGGACAATATCCCGCAAAGACTCCTCAAAAATTTGGCAGCCAGTATGAACAACAGGTGCAAAATGTGGGGACTAATGACCTCAGACGTTGAGTCCCACAGTGCTCAGAGCCATTTGAACCATTTTGCAAAATGTGCATTAGAGCCAAAGAGTGGCATATTCCTTACTGAGGGTCAGATATCAACCTTTATGTTGTGAATCTGAACAGTGCAAACATGAAAGTTTTTTACGTCTGTTATCTTGCTTTTCCATGTGGTGAAATCTGTACCATTTTTCATTATAATTATACCACACCACATATACTCGCGTATCATGTCTTTTTGGAAACCCAGAATCTACTCTGTAGGAATCAACATGGATTCCGGAAACAGCGATCGTGTGAGACCCAACTCGCTTTATTTGTTCATGAGACCCACAAAATATTAGATACAGGCTCCCAGGTAGATGCTATTTTCTTTGACTTCCGGAAGGCGTTCGATACAGTTCCGCACTGTCGCCTGATAAACAAAGTAAGAGCCTACGGAATATCAGACCAGCTGTGTGGCTGGATTGAAGAGTTTTTAGCAAACAGAACACAGCATGTTGTTATCAATGGAGAGACGTCTACAGACGTTACAGTAACCTCTGGCGTGCCACAGTGGAGTGTTATAGGACCATTGCTTTTCACAATATATATAAATGACCTAGTAGATAGTGTCGGAAGTTCCATGCGGCTTTTCGCGGATGATGCTGTAGTATACAGAGAAGATGCAGCATTAGAAAATTGTAGCGAAATGCAGGAAGATCTGCAGCGGATAGGCACTTGGTCCAGGGAGTGGCAACTGACCCTTAACATAGACAAATGTAATGTATTGCGAATACATAGAAAGAAGGACCCTTTATTGCATGATTATATGATAGCGGAACAAACACTGGTAGCAGTTACTTCTGTAAAATATCTGGGAGTATGCGTGCGGAACGATTTGAAGTGGAATGATCATATAAAATTAATTGTTGGTAAGGCGGGTGCCAGGTTGAGATTCATTGGGAGAGTCCTTAGAAAATGTAGTCCATCAACAAAGGAGGTGGCTTACAAAACACTCGTTCGGACCTATACTTGAGTATTGCTCATCAGTGTGGGATCTGTACCAGATCGGGTTGACGGAGGAGATAGAGAAGATCCAAAGAAGAGCAGCGCATTTCGTCACAGGGTTATTTGGTAACCGTGATAGCGTTACGGAGATGTTTAGCAAACTCAAGTGGCAGACTCTGCAAGAGAGGTGCTCTGCATCGCGGTGTAGCTTGCTGTCCAGGTTTCGAGAGGATGCGTTTCTGGATGAGGTATCGAATATATTGCTTCCCCCTACTTATACCTTCCGAGGAGATCACGAATGTAAAATTAGAGAGATTCGAGTGCACATGGAGGCTTTCAGACAGTCGTTCTTCCCGCAAACCATACGCGACTGGAACAGAAAAGGGAGGTAATGACAGTGGCACGTAAACTGCCCTCCGCCACACACCGTTGGGTGGCTTGCGGAGTATAAATGTAGATGTAGACACACACACACACATACATGGTGTGTGTGTGTGTGTGTGTGTGTGTGTGTGTGTGTGTGTGTGCATACCTGTCCCTTTTTCCCCCTAAGGTAAGTCTTTCCGCTCCCGGGATTGGAATGACTCCTTACCCTCTCTCTTAAAGCCCACATCCTTTCGTCTTTCCCTCTCCTTCCCTCTTTCCTGATGAAGCAACTGTGGGTTGCGAAAGCTTAAAATTTGTGTGTGTGTTTGTGTGTTTTTTATTGTCTCCTATCAACATACCAACGCTTTCGTTTGGTAAGTTACAGCATCTTTATTTTTAGATATATTACATTTTATAACGGCGCACTGGCAACAGCGGACAGTTCATGTATAACAATGAGAGCAATGCAGGAACTAAGGTTCAGGGTATAAAGTATCAATCAGAAAGTAATTTCAATGAGACTACAGCACACAATTTTGCGCTCTGCAAATATCTTGAACTCAAAGTTTGGGTCAGTTCTAGTGTAAGATTCCACCCATCAGCTTTCAGCAACGACTTCATATGTAAGGCAAAAGACGCGACATAGAGGCGATGTTTGAAAGCAACTGATCATATTCTTAAACAAATGAATGTAACATACAATAAAACATAGACCATTGTTATATATGGTCTACGCAATACAATTAAAATCACAGCTCATGTGATTAGTTACTTAGCCACAAATTATATCGAAAAGATTTGGCGGTAATGAAAATAAATAAGAACAGAAAAAGAGAAATATACACATCTGAAGTAAATATCATTGCAATTTATGTAAGTGAGAAAATTACAGACAATTTTTAAATACATCAGAGTATAGCACATGGTGAGGATGTAATATTATGAAATAGCGATTTAATGATGACTATTAAATCTAACAGGGCTATCGCGGTAAAGTGGTGGGTTTTGGCGAGCAGAAACTAAAATGGTAAAATGAAATAAATAGTTAGAAAAGCCTGTACACAAATAACGAAAATTCACAAAAAATAACAAAGACTGCAATCGGTAACTACAATTAACTTATATGGGTCAGTCCTAAATACCAATATCAACCATGGTTCATTATTTAGATCATTTTTTCAGCAGGTGTTTGGACTAATAATAGGATTTCTGCATTTATAATTGCTCTTTGAACTCTGTGACAAAGAAACAAATACTGGAATCGGTAACTAGAATCAAGCTATATCAGTTAGTTCTAGTTATCAATTCCAACCATTCCACAGTTCATTACTTAGACCATTTTTGGAACAAGTGTGTGCACTACAGTGTTACAGGATTTCTACGTTTAGTATTATTCTCTTCACTACCAAGAAAAAGAAAAAATATCTTGTGAGTCGGTTCCTACAATACTTGTTACTTTTTCGCAGGAGTTCACAGATCAATAAGAACTCTAGCAATCCTACACACGTACTGCAGACATGTCCAAAATTATGAACCATTGAACGGCTGGAATTGGTAACTAGAATTGACAACATGTACAGGTCAATTCTAGTTACTGATTCCAACGATAGCATGGTTCATTATTTAGATCATTTTTGCAGTGTGTGCACTGAAATGTAATAGGATTTCTGCATTTGCAGTTGCTTCCTGAATTGCTGTGAAAAAGTAATTAATATTGCAATTGGTAAATAGAATTAATGTATATGTAGGTCAAGTCTAGTTACCAACTCCAATATTAGTTACTTTCTAGTGAATTCTCGTTATTTGTGTACTGGCTTTTTTTAAGGATTTCTGTGTTGGTTTTTCCATGTTTCATTCTCCTGTTTTATATAGGTTACAATTTGTTTCTTTTTCCCCACTGTTATTTTAAATTTTAGTTTCTCCCTGCCCAAACCCCTCACTTTCCCGCGATAGCCTCCATAGATTCAATTATTATTATTTCTTTCCTTTCTCAGACGTTATGTCTGGTTAAAAATGGAAAGTGACACGGACCTTGATCAAGCGTGACTTCCTTTTAACTGTACGGTATATGTTACACTGCATTTAGGAACTTTTGGGTAATTGAATATGTATCAATAATTACAGATTTCATTATTATATTGATATCATTAATTTATATTGATATATTAATTACAGATTTCTGTAGTTGTATATATACATTTGGATGTAGCTGTATTGCGTTAATGTACTGGTGGATATTGTGTGGTATGACTCCAATTATTATTATTATTATTATTATTACTATTATTATTATTAACCTTATTTTATAATATTACTACTTCACCATACACTATATTGTTATGGAATGTAAAGGTTCTCTGAGGTACCCTTACTCACATAAATTAAGACAGTAATTTATTTCACACACACATATATACTTCTATTTTGCTATGTTCTTATTTATTTCTGTTATCTCCAATTCATTTCGACATAATTTGTGGCTAAGTTAATAATCACATGAATTGTGATTGTTAATTTCATTGTATGCTACATTCCTTTGTTTACAAATATCATCTGCAGCATCCGTGCCTCTAGTATGACGTCATTCCTCAAAGCTGACGAGTGGAATCGGGCACTAGAGTTTATCCCAAAGTTTTCTGTGAGAATGTCCATTTTGTTTTTCTTGGAAAATGCAGTTTTTGCCTTTCAAATTGCATTTACATGGAAAGGTTTTTTTATGAACAGTTAATGATGATGATGATCACACCAAGGTTTTACAGCAACTAAGCACTCTAATTGCAAGAATATAAAAGTATATCTATTTTCCCAAATCATCATGAATAAATCAAGAAGAGATGCAGTAAGAAATGTCCTGGCAGAAGATAAAGATGTAAGAGTACAGGAGAGAACGCACTGGATAGTAGAAGTAATGAACTATTGATAAGTGCACAAAAAAGAATGTGCCTGTCAATGATTAACACTTCTACAATTCAATTCAGTGAGTTGTCTCCTTTAAAGTATTTAAATGCACACATATGTGTACTCCAGTTCATTAAAGTATTCACCTGAAAGCTAGTGAACTTTTCATTCTTTTTTGTGTGCCTGTTGATGGCTCAATGCTTGGACTACTCAGTGAGTTATGTCCTTGAGTCATAAATTATTTACGCGGATGAAGAAGACATGTATTTGTGGCCTCCATAGCAGCAGTGCTGCTAAACTCCAATAAAATCATCTTCCTACGGGAACTGATAGTAACACAGGTTGACAGATTATGTTACATACCAAAAACAAGTCTCAACCTAAAGGAATAATGTAGTTTCAAATCATATTTTCAGTGTATCTTTTATGCCAGATATGTTAGTGCAGCTGCATAAATTGACTTACCAAGATGCCACTGTAGAAAACCACTAATCGCAGTTTGTACCTTCTCTCTTGTCAATACTAGACTTACCTGTCACTTATCACTTCTTTCACCTATGGCAAGGTTTAGCGATGTAAGGAAAGCTGAGTTGCAGCATGGTCCGTGATACATGCTGAACTGTAGATTGTCTTATACCTGGTTGCATGAGACAGTGCAAAAGTCAGAGGAGGGCAACAATGTACTACATCCAACAGGGCCATGACTAGTAAAGCACTGTGGTGTTCAAAACAATATTCTGGTTGATGACTGCTTTACTTTTTTACTTCTCTTCAAATTGCATCAGTGCACCTTGATGTCCCAAAAGATTAACACGACTCTCTCATAAATTGTCATTGCCTTGAATTTTTTCTTCAAATTTGGGTGCTTCCACTATTAACTGTCCCTACTTTCCAGTCCTTCATGACAGTGTCATCAACAATGATGTATGTTATGGCATGGAGTCACTAGCTGATCTGCTGTTTCACTGTCTCATTCACAGGCACACTTGTCTTCTACTCTGATTCCACCATTCAGTGCTAACAAAATCTCTTGCACAAAATCTCTAGTACTTCCTTAATTTTTCAAATTCTTCATACACTATCTGTTTACTTAAATAATTGTCTCCTTGCTGCACTTTCATTCTGATGTAAATTTTGGATGATATATGTTCTGGCCCCCAAAAACAAACAGCATTTTTATATGGTGTACATTATTTGATCATGAGATTTTTCTGGCAAACTGTTAATGGACTATTGTTTTTTATACACTATTTCATTTCTACAGAATATATAATAAAGTTTAAGCTATTTAATGCCTTAAAAATTCATGTGTTGATCATGGACGCTTCTCGTATTTAGTATAATTATCTCTTTCTCCTATAAGAGCTCGAGTCTAATTTATGTGGACAATATACATAAACTATCAAGAACAGTTCTCTGCAGCAGACATATATAATTTAACTGTTGGATCAGTATTATCAGTAAACAAAGGACATTTACCTTGCAGTGTTAAATGCTGATTGTGTAGCATATGTGCCATCAGGTGTCACAAGCTTCTGAACAGGCACTTGAGCCTGCACTGTTTCATCATCCACCTTCTCACCAGCTGCCCTGCGCAATTCATCCTCCACAATCGGGATCTAGGAGATGAATGAGGTAAATGATTAACTCTCAACAATCAACATACTAATTCTGCAGTAAAGAGTTCTTCACGTTATGGGGCAACTTGGATCTTTGGAGGAGAACAGTAATTCCAATACCTAAATAACCTAAAGAATTATTAGTCTTGGTCACACATTGATTTACCTGAAAAGATAACATAAGCCTGTCCTTATACGGTGAGACTTGTGCTGGCAACAACGACATCCTCGCAGTCTACCAACATCAACACTAGCTGGAGGTTCTCAGCATAGTGTAAACCAGTGGTGGTTGTAGCATTCGAGTACAAGAGCACGTGAACACACTAACTTTTCACATCTTGAGGATTTATTGGTTATTTTTCTTTAGATGCTGTTAAATGTAATGTAGATGCAGTATCTGAAATACATGGCACTAAATCTACTGCACTGTGCTACAATGCTCCTCTACACTCGGTGAAACTTGGCATCATGGTCACGAGCACACCTTCACTTGTGCACATTTTACAGATCTTCCACACACACACGCAACTGACGTGACGTAATTGCCTTATGGGCCAAAAACAAACACATTTCATAAACAATCTGCACAATTCACGGCGTGCACTGATAGCCCTTACCACTCAACTACGAGGGGGGATCAAATATAAACGGGATTTTTGTTCCTGAACATCCCTGTGCTTCTGCTATGCTTCACTCACAATGTATAAGTAAAACAAGTGCACCCCTACATTGCGCAATGCATAATTATCAAATTTCTTGCTCGTGAAGGAGTTACTGCAGCAGAAATTTGCCGAAGATTGATTGAATAGTTTGGTGACAAAACATTATCAAGGATGTGTGTTTTTTCCCAGCATAAAAAGTTCAAGGAAGGAAAAGAACGTGTGTAAAATCAGCAACACGATCACCATCCTTGTACCAGCATTACAGACAAAAACATTTGTGCAGTTAAAGACATTATTGATGGCTATCGACGGGCGAGAGTATCAGAAATTGCACAAAAAGTCGAAGTCAGTTATGAGAGCTGTCAAGCAATCATCAAAAATGACCTACAGTTCCGTAAAGTGTTTTCCAGATGGATCCCTAAACTTTTGACCAAAAATCTGAAATTGAGACATTTGGAGGTCTGTCAGAGGCTTACAGCAAGGTTTGCGGAAGAAGGTGATGCATTTTTTGAGTCAGATCGTCACCTGCGGCGAAACATGGGTTCACCACTACCCTCCAGAATCCAAATAAGCCAGTAAGGAGTGGCAGAAGAGAAACAGGAGGCCGCACCAGTGAAAGCCAAGACTCGACTATCGGCTGGCAAGGTTCTTTCAAGCATTTTTTTCGATCAGCGAGGCATTTTGCTAATTGATTTTTTGCGTGAGTGATGCACAATCAAAGCTGCTTACTACTGCAAACTGTTGAACAAGGCTAGAGTTGTATATCGCCACAAAAGACGAGACCGATCAATTCAACAGGTCAACCTCATCCATGGCAATGTGTGACCCCATACTGCAGCTCTGTCTGTCTTCAAGCTACAAGAAATGCACTGGAGTACACTCTAATTACAGCCCGGGATTATTGCCCTGCGATTTCCATTTATTTGGACTGCTTACAGAAGCTCTAGGAGGGCGACGATTTAAGATGACAAGAGTGTGGAAGACTTTGTGTGCAACTGGCTGGTGACACGGCCCAGTTCTTTTTATGATGAGGGTGTCAAAAAGCTGCCCACATGCTGGAACAAATGCATTTCCAAAGCAGAAGAATATGCGGAAAAATAAATAATAATTGCCTTAAGTTTTTCAATAAATGAATTTAAATGCAAAATAAAATCCCGTTTATAATTGATCCGCCCTCGTACAAGTTTACGTCAATGCCATCAGGAGGTAGCACACTGCAGCAGACTTATCTACGTTCGCTTGGCATAAATCCTGCTAGATGGTGGCACAGTCCACAGATATGCCAAATCACTCACTATATAGTACAATTACATTGGACATCAATATAAGTTATACTTATACTGACAGAAAAATCTATTTTGTGGGATTCTGAATGAAATGTAGTATAATACTAAGTTTTGGATTTTCTCATACAGTAACACATTTGAGGCACCGAAAACCATAAAGAACATCATTGTCGAGTGGGAGACTGTAGCATTTATTCATGCTTCTGACATCTGTTGATCTTATGGTGGGTCGGGCTTCTCCCTAATGTAGGCCCACATTGCACAGATATACGAACATTCACAAAAAGCTTCTTAATGGTTTCTTTGATGTTCATTTAAATATGGGGGCGAAGATGATTTGCTTTTCGCCCTTATGGCTCTCAGTGCCTAATTTGCGTTCAAGTAAGTGACCCTGTTGGTAGATAGTACTACTTGAATTTAATAATTTCCGCAAATGGCAGTATATTTGGAGCTTGTTGTCTAATGTGCGGGAATCAGCTTTCCTGTATAGTGTGAACATGAGGTCTGTTGAACCTGCATTAATTGCTAACAGAAAAGAAAAATAACCAGGAAAAGTTAGCCGCAAAGGAACTCGCGCCTCCCAGACCAGATCCGTTGCCTGAGAAAGTGATGAAATAAAATAAGCGAGACTACAAATGAAGATTTAACAATTAAGTGAATAATAATTTTAAGTAGTTGTGTATGTGCAATGTACAAAATTGCCCGATTTTCAGCCCAGAAGTTAATCTGTTAACTAATGCATGAATCAGGAATCTTATACATTTGTCTGAAAAAATAAAAAAGCATGAAAACTCTCACTTACACAAAAATTCGAAATGGAGAGTTGCAAAAGCTTAAAACCGACAGACTGTTTGCGCAACTGCTTGTTCTATTTCTTTTGTGCTCACTGCATACTGATGGACTGCTCATCATGGACTGAGAAATACTGCTGATGTCATCTTGGTTAGACACCTCCTCATCTTACCTAAGATTATACTTTCAGACACATTTTATATTTGTGCTAATGCTTTTAACATGACAGTTTGGTTTTGTATGTATGAGAGATATCAGGAAAATAAGATTACAAGATTTTTTCCACAAACACAAATGCATAATTTCAATGAAACATACAGCAACAATTGCATAGGTATTACATCATTTTTCCACATAGCCCCCATTTACATCAACACGTTCTGTCAACTGTGGGATGAGTTTTTTAATAACTGCACCTCAGGTGTCTTCTGCTAACTTATTGAACCACTTCTCCACTTCAATTTTCATCTCCTCATCATTGGAAAACTCTTTTTTGATCACACATTCCTTCAATTTAGGAAAACAAAATGATGCAAGACAGAGACTGTGAGAGGGGTGGTCCAAAAGATTGCAATGAAGTGTGGTCAATAACTTTTGCGTTATGAGTGCGGAGTGCAGCCTAGTTTTGTCACCAAGGAGGCAGACTCCCTTTGTCAGCATTGCAGGGCATTCATTCTGGATTGCACTGGGGAGCTTCTTGAGGGCCTCATAGTATTGCACAGAATTGATGGTTTCACCTCTCGGCAAAAATTCAACAAGCAGAATGTGTTTTCTGGTGCAGAAAGTGGCTGCCATGACTCTTTAAGCTGTCTGCTGAGTTTTAACTTTTTTTGCAGGGGAATGGGCATGTCAGCACTGCACTGACTTACTTGTTCTCTGGAGTATGGCGGTGAACCATAGTTTCATCCCATCACTATGGAGTACAGAAAAGTCTCTCTGTCACTCGCAAAATGATCATGAAACTCTAGCATGGTCTTGCCTATGCTGATTTTGCATTCTGCATCTCCAAAAACCTATCGTGCACACAACTTGCGATATCCTAATTGATCACTCAAGATTTCATGAACAATGGTCCACAGTTCATCCAGGTCATCAATGGTCACACAGCAATCAGAATGAATATGCTCTTAAAGTTTTTGCACCAGTTCATCGGTCGCAATGGACAGGCATCCAGGTCTCTTTTCATTGTGAATTTCCATTCTTCCGAAAGTGAAATTCTGTACCCATGTTGTAAGGTGTTGCCTTCTCC
Source organism: Schistocerca piceifrons (assembly GCF_021461385.2). Taxonomy (NCBI): domain Eukaryota; kingdom Metazoa; phylum Arthropoda; class Insecta; order Orthoptera; family Acrididae; genus Schistocerca; species Schistocerca piceifrons. The sequence continues at coordinate 557,127,528 of NC_060144.1, forward strand.
CCATACACTAGCACGACTGTGATGAATTGTGGCAGCACTCATGCCCTTGGCATTTGGGGAGTGTATCACAGCATGTACTTCACACATGATGGGAGATGGAATGACAGCATTCATCTGTAACAGCCAGCTCAATGAGAGTTGGGACGCTACTGATGAATGTTACCACTCATTCATTTCAGTGCTTACTGCCATAAACAACAGTGGTACCAAGTGAAAAACTCAGTTTGTTGGTAGAGCCACAGGCCTCATAACCTTAGTCTCTGGGTATCACTACAAATTAAATTATACTCATCTGATATACTAAGAAATTTACCACTGCATGATAGTTTCTTATACTTAAACAATAGAAAGTCCAGGATGGAATAACAATATGGAAAGATAGATTGCTACTCATTACACTGATGATACGTTCAGTCGCTGACAGGCATAATGAACCTATCTTTCCCATTTTTTTCTGATATTTAATCTAGTTTTAAAAATTGTTATATGTAACTGCCAAATGTATAAACCTTACATTTTGTTCCACTTTCTGAAATTTAGTTGTGTTTCATAAAATATTTGACTTAAAAATCTGTTTGCCTTTCTTCCACTAATGACAACCATCGTAATTTTTTTTCCTTAGTTGAGAATTACTCACCTTCTACACAACCACATGTTCAGTTTACGACTACATATCTGGTGCATCACTGCTCTTTTTAAGGTAGTTAACTTGATTTTCCTTATATGCTCTGTTGATGTTTCATATGTTCTGAAATACCTAAGTTTATATTTTCCTCTTATAGATCTGACGATGGCTATGCAGCTGAGGCCAGTTATCAAATAAATAAAATGTAACCAACATAAAGAATTCTTCAATTCTATAAGTAGGAGTTCCTGTGAAAGAGGTTTACTTTTCAGTTCAAAAGCCTCCACACCCCTTTTCACCATCTTACATAACCCAATGTTAACATAATTCCCAGTGGAAGGGAATATAGCATATTTCTGTTTTCCCACATCTAGTGTCAGTACTCATCATGGAAATACAATAGGATTCTGGTTTAATGATACAGATTTTAATGGTAAAACACATTGAGAATCTAAGACATTACTTAAAAAGTTTGTGAAAAATTCTAGTTACGGAATCAAATTAAAATTCAGACTGAACTGTAGTCACACATCACTTAGAAAAAAAGTATCATACTCTTCATGTCACACAGTCCGTTCTTAGTTTCCCGTAATTAGGAAGGAGGAACTATTACAACTATAATTGCAAATACTTCGAACATTATCTTACCTCTCCGAGAGTTTGTCGCACTTGGTTCATAACAGACTGAATGTCATCTGGTGTAGTTGCATATTCGCCAAGAATCCACAGTGCTGAACGATGAACTTTCACTGACTTAATTGTTGGGAAAGCATCTAAAAGCCTCTGCAAAACAAAGTAAATGTTTCTACAATATATTACAGAAATGAGGAAATAGTACTGATGGTAAATGAATTTTCATTTTACCTCAATGATCAATGGCCGAAGTCCTTCAAACTTCTGTATAGCTTCCCTCACAAACACGAGAACATCAGAGGCAGCAAGTTCATTAGTGTCTGACAAGAATTCAATCAAAACTGGGATGACAGTAGCTGCTACATCTGGAAACTAAATGAGAAATATTTAAATGTATATTTCTCATTCACACTGGAGACAATATACTGCACAGAGTTAAGTAGGTCACAAGCCTTTTGGTGTAACATTAGTCTACAAATATCTTGGATCTACAGTACCCAGGGACACGCATATATCAACAAACTTTCAATTTGACGTGAGGGATATGAAGAAAGTGATCAAATACCCAGGTATATTGGTAAGACATGTTATTTTGACAGGACAAATAGGAGACTGAGTAAAGAGGTTACAAGGAATAGATGTTATCAAGAATAGAGGGGCAATTAAATAGAACAATAAAACCACAAGCCAATAATACTTAGAGAATTATGACAGTAATAATTTACTAACGCCACAGGAAATCAAGTTATGGTGAAGAAGCAAACAATAATACACTGACCTGGTAAGGCATCTGTACATTCCTGCAATTAAATTACACAAATGACATGAACTATTCATCCAAGATGGATTTTTCATCTAAAATTAGTAGTCATACTGAGCATTTAACATTTCCATCAGTGAAATGTATTATTTTGTAATAATTACAGTTTTTAAGTGGTTGGGCAAATGGAACAATATAATGTTCTTTCCACTTGAAGACACAGATTGCACCTAAGAGAATCCACAGAGACCATGTTCTTCCATGATACCAACACAGTCGCTACGACAGCCAATGGCACACATAATATAAATAGGAAAAGCAAACTGCTCCTTGGTTTCTTGTATTGTCAGTACTAATTAGCACTGGTCAATTTGTATTGACATTGTCAAAACACTTACAACAGCTGAAGTGAGACTGACATTTCTTGTATGAAAATAAAGTTGTGGACTCTGGCTTGAGGACAAAGGATGGCAAGTTCATCAGACATGCAGCACACGCTCTGACTGGGGATGAAAACTGGCTCTGTCCTTTTCAAAGGAACCACCCTTTAATTGAAGGAAATCATGGAAAATCTAAATCTGAATGCCACAGTAAAATTTGAAGTACCATCCTGCAGAATGGGATTTCAATGCCTCCAACATAGCTCTGACTGTTTCACGCTGTACTACGAAATCATTAAATTTAAAGTCATGAATATTTTTGAAATACTACACAGTGGAGAAAAACAAACTGATAATGTTAGAGCAGCAGGGGATGGGGAATCAATCAAAACTTTCCAGATAACCATAAGTGTGAAATGCACCATAGTACGGCTATGAACATAAAACGATAGCCAATCAGCGACGGGTGTACAGAAGGTTGGAGCACTTCTGGCAGCCCGGTTTTGTCTGACTACGCTCCTGCTGTGTTACTGTGGCTGGCATTACCCGCTGCACTTACTATGTGCTGTTGGAGGCAGGAACTTCAAGCATTTGCTGTAAATAATGTTAAGCAAAACTGAGTGTTTAAAATTTTATTTGTTTACTTTTTCAATAATCTCTTAGTTCACACTTAATAATCTATTGTAATTTTTAGAAAAAAAAGTTCATGCAAGCTCTTTATACATTAGCTAATAATGTTAATTTCAGTGCAAATCTTCAAAAGGAAACATGTTCTATTCTGCAGCAGTGGGGGATACCAAAAATATTTCTTTAGAATCACATAATATTAACCACTCTTCATATCAGTTCAGTTCACAAACTAATTAAACCTCCTTGTCTTCCTTTTCTCAGTTTGTTTCTGCTTTTGAAGAATTCCACTGAAATTAACATTTTAACATTTTCAGTTGTTTCCACTCATCAACCAATCTTTTATGAGTAGACACTAGTGTTGCATACCTTGATGCAGCAGGAATGAAGGGTGCGAACGAGAAGCTGTCTGTATTTTCCCGTGTCCTCATGCTCCACCACATTATGAGTTTTAGCTACTTCTTTTTTCAACACAAGCACCATTTCCTCAATGTTGCGAGACGAAACAAGGTCCATTGCTGCAAATTTGAAAATCAGTCAAGGACATACACATGCAATTAAATTAAATGCATAGCGACAACTTATAATGGTGAGTTGCTTGATAAATATATCTACATTCTGATAATTACGGTTTTATCAGAATTCTCAAGAAGTTTTAGTAAAGCATGCATTTTCTCAACCTGTAACGTTTCCCCCTTTCTCTTAACTAAAGGTCTAGAGAAACTGCAATATAAGTTCCACATGCACACGAAATATATTCATTAACTATGCATTATCAATGATTATGAATATACGAGTTTCACAGCATATAACTTTTCAACAATGAATGCAAAACGTTAATCTTCAAGTTTAAAGTTTGCATTCTAAAACACAAAACAAATATCATACGTGGTGACTTTAACAGAAATAAGCAAACCAGAACCAACATATCGCAAAAGATATTTTTGAATCTGTAAGATCTTTAAAGAGATGTGTAAAAACTAAGTAATGTGGGAGGTGTATGTCTTGTTGACCATGATCTACTAGTTCTTTCAATCTGTTGTGAATGACATTCTCATTTAGAGATAGACATGCAAATTAGTACTGAGAAACGTACTGTATACGTTAAAGGTTAGAGAAAGGACAATATTAACATGTGGTAGATAAGGTGGCCCCTGGGTCAAAACTGGAGACATTTTTATTGCACTAAACTCTAGCTAATCCATCAGCCCGTTGTCCAGACTCTCAGTAATCCCATCCACATCCAGCCTGAAGTTGCTCAAGCAGAAATGATGCATACAATAATGAATTATTGTGTGAAATTGTGGCTTGCACAGTTCAGTCTCACATCATCTAAAAGGAATCACATTATTTTAGACCTCAAGTGGAAACTCCAAGTTAGAGATAAGTTGAACTGAAGTTCTTTATAGAAAGCCGTTGCTGCTGAGTATAGTGCTGGGCAAGAAACTATTTATGACAAAACACTAACCTAATGAAGAGATAATCAAAAGCATACAGGAAAGTTATGACGGAAAGTGATGACGAAAAGGATGTAGGAGGAGAGACAATGACAATATCTCACGCAGATGGTGCTGAAGTTGCAAATATCTTCTTGGAGTACATTATCCAACAACCAGTAACAGGCAGTACTGTTGTAACGCTTGTAAAGTAGTTGTGTGATACAGTATGCTGCTGCCACATATCATCTTTGAGTCAACTAAAAATTTGGGACATTTCATAGTGAGTGATGTTACTCTATAGAAACACACTCAAGGACTAAGTTTTCTACAAATGTGTCTTTGGATTTCATAAAGAATAATCCGTATGTGTTAACATTAAATTTTAGACACACTAAATAATCTGCACTTCCGCTAATGCGACACCCATATGTGCTACGAATGGCCAGATTAGTAAGAGTCTATTGTATTTAAATTTCACAAAAAGACAGTATTTTTCGTCTATAGTCTTTCCTCCTCTAAAGTGACAATTCTACTGTGATCTTCAGTCCGAAGACTGCTCTCTGAATAACTAATGCAACCTACATCCTTCTGAATCTGCTTAATGCATTCATCTCAATCTCCCTCTATGATTTTTACCTTCCTCCCCCCCTCCCTCGAAAATTCCCTCCAATACTAAACTGGTGACCTCTTGATGTCCCAGAATGTGTCCTATCGACCAATCCCTTCCTTTAGCCAAGCTGTAACACAAAATTCTCGTCTCTCCATTTCAATTCAGTACCCCCTCATTAGTTGTACGATCTACTCACCCAATCTTCAGTATTCTTCCGTAGCATCATTGCAAAAGCCTCTATTCTCTTCTTGACTAAATTGTTTATTGCCATGTCTCAGTTACGCACATGGCTACACTCCAGGCAAATACCTTCAGGACAGACATCCTAACACTTAAATCTATATTTGATGTTAACAAATTTCTCTTCTCCAAAAACATTTTTCATCCCATTGACAGTCTACATATGATATCCTCTCTACTTCAGCCACACGTATGAAATTCAAAATTACAAGAGTACTGCGTAAATTGTATTTTATTATTTATTGTGAACATTTATTAATTTATGTTCTTCTTTTTCAACACTTTAAAGAACACCTGCCCCAAATATCCAATTAAAAGAAGGAAGGAAGGAAGGAAAGTTAGTGTTTAAAATGCTGTTGACAATGAAGTCTTTAGAGATGGAGCACAAGCTCTTATTAGGGAAGGATGGGCAAGAAAACTGGCAATGACCTTTCAAAGGAACCATTCTAGTATCTGTCTTTAGCAATTTTGGGAAATCGCAGAAAATTTAAATCTGGAAGGCTGGATGGAGATTTGAATCGTTGTCCTCCCAATATGAGTCCTGTGTGTTAACCACTACACCACCTTGTTCGGTCCAATTAAAAGAAGTGAAATGCCGTTCTTATGATATCCCTCACATTAGGGAGGAGATGCTCACCATATTTAAAATTTGTAAAAGCTTTTGTGAAGGTGGGGGTCAAGTGGAATAACATCATGTAGAGGGCCTACCTGAAGTGTAACAAACACTACAAAGACGGACTTACTCTGTCTATAAGAGTAGCTTGTGAACAGTATACTGAAAGTGCTCCGAACAACTGCAGAGCAGCATCAGATTTCATTAAGTAAGTGCAGGCATGCATATGTGTGTGCCCCCCCCCCCCATCCACCCACCCCCACCACACAACCATACTGCATGAAGACACAACACTTAACCCATACGATTTCAGTGACTACTTTCTGAAATCAGTAACTGAACTGAAGTTCAAACTCAACACAACACACACACACATGCAGCGGTCTTGCTTGGTGCAGAGTTGCCTGGGAAGTATGTTTTCTATTAGAACATTATCATACCCAGAGATGCGATAAAAGTTGTTTCCATGTTCTTTACTCCAAAGTATGGAATGTCATATCTATAATCACAAAAAATACACTCCTGGAAATTGAAATAAGAACACCGTGAATTCATTGTCCCAGGAAGGGGAAACTTTATTGACACATTCCTGGGGTCAGATACATCACATGATCACACTGACAGAACCACAGGCACATAGACACAGGCAACAGAGCATGCACAATGTCGGCACTAGTACAGTGTATATCCACCTTTCGCAGCAATGCAGGCTGCTATTCTCCCATGGAGACGATCGTAGAGATGCTGGATGTAGTCCTGTGGAACGGCTTGCCATGCCATTTCCACCTGGCGCCTCAGTTGGACCAGCGTTCGTGCTGGACGTGCAGACCGCATGAGACGACCCTTCATCCAGTCCAAAACATGCTCAATGGGGGACAGATCCGGAGATCTTGCTGGCCAGGGTAGTTGACTTACACCTTCTAGAGCACGTTGGGTGGCACGGGATACATGCGGACATGCATTGTCCTGTTGGAACAGCAAGTTCCCTTGCCGGTCTAGGAATGGTAGAACGATGGGTTCGATGACAGGTTTGGATGTACCGTGCACTATTCAGTGTCCCCTCGACGATCACCAGTGGTGTACGGCCAGTGTAGGAGATCGCTCCCCACACCATGATGCCGGGTGTTGGCCCTGTGTGCCTCGGTCGTATGCAGTCCTGATTGTGGCGCTCACCTGCACGGCGCCAAACACGCATACGACCATCATTGGCACCAAGGCAGAAGCGACTCTCATCGCTGAAGACGACACGTTTCCATTCGTCCCTCCATTCACGCCTGTCGCGACACCACTAGAGGCGGGCTGCACGATGTTGGGGCGTGAGCGGAAGACGGCCTAACGGTGTGCGGGACCGTAGCCCAGCTTCATGGAGACGGTTGCGAATGGTCCTCGCCAATACCCCAGGAGCAACAGTGTCCCTAATTTGCTGGGAAGTGGCGGTGCGGTCCCCTACGGCACTGCGTAGGATCCTACGGTCTTGGCGTGCATCCGTGCGTCGCTGCGGTCCGGTCCCAGGTCGACGGGCACGTGCACCTTCCGCCGACCACTGGCGACAACATCGATGTACTGTGGAGACCTCACGCCCCACGTGTTGAGCAATTCGGCGGTACGTCCACCCGGCCTCCCGCATGCCCACTATACGCTCTCGCTCAAAGTCCGTCAACTGCACATACGGTTCACGTCCACGCTGTCGCGGCATGCTACCAGTGTTAAAGACTGCGATGGAGCTCCGTATGCCACGGCAAACTGGCTGACACTGACGGCGGCAGTGCACAAATGCTGCGCAGCTAGCGCCATTCGACGGCCAACACCGCGGTTCCTGGTGTGTCCGCTGTGCCGTGCGTGTGATCATTGCTTGTACAGCCCTCTCGCAGTGTCCGGAGCAAGTATGGTGGGTCTGACACACCGGTGTCAATGTGTTCTTTTTTCCATTTCCAGGAGTGTACATCTGACTTTTATAACAAATACTGTCATTTAATAAGTGCTTAGAATTTTCCCTAAGTCACTGAAAATTTCTGAGTTCAAACAAGTATATAAAATTGAGACAGCACCTCCCACAAAACTACTGACTTGATTCTATTATCTCACTATTCTCTAAAATTTTGACTCCCATTTGTACCATCAACTGTACAACTACCCTGGAAAGCAAGCTCTTCTCTCCAGCAGTCAGTATGGTTTCCAATAGAGGAAGAATACTATCATCACTATCCTTGAAACTGTTAATTAAACAGTGACTGCATTTGAAAACAAAAGCACGGTGTCTCAAGTATTGTGTGATTAATGTGGTCTGTGACAGTGTCGTTTTTGGTATAGCTTTACTACCATAGGCTAAGTAACTCCTCATTAACTGTAACTGATTCACATTCAAGTAACAGTGAACAATTTATATCAGTTAAAAATGAGGCACTCTGCTGTGAGGGCAGTAAAGACAAGGGTACAGCAGGGCTTAGTCCTGGCATAATTTTTTTTCGTTTTTGCTGTCAATGATTTGCCCAGTTAGTTGTATAAAAACAATAATTCTCAAGGAAACTATAACATTATGAGATGGAAAAGCTGGCAAATACTTACCTTTAGGACAAATGTCCATACTGAATGACAGACACACACAAAAGCACACACACTATCATAGCTTTCGGAACTAGTAGTTCTTCCCTCAGGGATGAGAGGAGGATGGATCAGGGAAGGTTAAAAACCAAGGGCAAGTCACTCAGACCTCAGAATGATGAATGGCCCATCATTTGGGAGGAAGAGAGGTAATAAAGATAAAAGGAGGGGCAGGGGGCTACTCTCTCTGATAGGCCCCACCACACTTTCATCTTTGTCTACCCTTGTCCTCACAACAGGTGCATCCCTCTCTCCTATCCGACAAAAGACCCAATAGTTACAAAGGCTAGAATAGTGTGTATACTTTTCTTTGTGACTACTGGCAGCACTGACATTTCTCGTAAAGTTAAGTACCGAGCTGCAACTTTACTTTATGTAAGACCTCAATCATTTATTTGCTATGCAGGTGATACAACACTGGTTAATTCACAAATTATTCTACCCCACAGTATCATCTTCGAGGGTAAAGGAGTGAATCTGGGACAGAAAAGAAAATTATTAAATCAGCGTCAGATGCAGCTGTAAATACCAACCTAAGTTGAGTGTCTTCTTACGAACTTCAAGATCTGGACTTGAGAGAACACGTAGTATGTCCATCACAAGATCCTGAAGCACTCTTTCATGTGTTGGGTGCTCCTTCAGAGCTATGAGACGATCCAATACAATTAGCTTCACATTATTGTCACTTTCTTTCACTATCAATTCAATGTAGCAAGATGCAGCAGCCTGTAAACATCAAGTTTTAAGAAATCATTATTTTTAAATGCAGTATATAAATTCCGAGTATCATAATGTACAATTTATTCCTTCCAGTATGCAAAGTAGCCATATGAAAAGTAGTCATAAACAAAATACCATGCACTGTACTCTTGAAACAGGTGAATAGATAACTCCTGATCAGTGTATTGCACTAGCAATTGTGCAGAAAGGACAAGTAGGTACTTGTTTTTGTTGTACTTTAAATGGGTATTGGATGATTCATTTATGACAACAATTGCTACCTGGTAGAGCTTACAGGCAGTGTGCCATCACAAACAGTCGGGAACAAAGTACTGGAGATCTCGAGCTGCCGTGTGTCATTTACTTCTGACACCATACAATGGCCAAGAGAGGCCTACACGGTATTGAGTGCAGTCAGAACAATGCCATTGTGTCCATTGATGGTCAGGTGAATGACACAAAGCTGCAACTCTAGAGACCAGTACCTCTCCGACTACTGGAAGCATGGCATGGAAAACTATTGGCTATGACAATGTGACTGACTTGCTAATTACTGAAGGAAGGCTGAACTGACCTGTTGGATGAGACAATATGATTGATCTTTTAATTACTGAAGGAAGGCTGAGTGCTTGTCACTAAGTGCCAAGAATGTTTACCCATACTGTCATACTCTTCATGACCAGAGTACCAAATGACATGTTTCAGAACGATGATGCCAAGAACCCACTGTGCAGTTCAGGCAACAAATATTTTGAGGTATGTACAGATCGTTAACTGGCCTGTCCAGTGCCCTGATTTGTCACCCAGAGAGCATGTCTGGGAAATGATGGGAAGATGATTACTTACATACCAGCAATCTTAATAAACTGACCCAGTATGTGTTCCAGAAAGAGCAATAAATACCCCGAAGTAACATTCAGAGGATGCTTGCTTCCATGTCACAATAAATATAAGACAGTATGTGTGTCTGTGATGAGGACGAATCATACTGATGATGATGGACACTAGTTCCAATTGAAATGAAAGTTACATAATTTAACACTCATAATGTGTTAACATCTCCACAAAGTTTGATGAAGCTCCGTGTTGTAATACATTCTAATTATGTCACCGAATAAAAAAACTAAATACGTTCGAAATGTGGTAAAAATTGCTCTTACAAACATTGTATCAGTTACAGTTTGTGTGCAGTCTACTATTGTGTCATGTCACTGCGATGTGCTGCAGGCTTAGATTGTCATTTCCGTGAACTAGAACTACAGAATAAAAATAAAAAAAAGTGAGGATGACATGGACATCTACACACTGTTCCTTGTTACAGATGTTACTCTTGACAGTCTAATGTAGATAAAATTATGTCACGTGTGTTCTTGCCAAACTTTATATATACAGAGTGCACTTTCCTTGCTGTAGAGGTTATGACATTTATACACAAAATTTCACTGTGTTCAAACACATGCTACTTGAGTGCTATAGGGATAAGACTACAAATAGTCTTTGGAGTATGTGATTAAGGTATTGTACCCCAAATACAATACATTGAAACGATGGAATATATTCTCGCACAATGTTCCGTTCCATACTTCAGGAATAAAATGTTGGTGTTATACTGCCTAGTTTTCACACCTATGATGCGTACGTTAACACGTAATTTTACAAGGCTGTGAAGTTCTCATTTACTTCACTGATTAAAACAGTTTACCAGACAGTGAAATAAATGCAGGACCTTTGCTTTTCTGCAGAAAATGCACTACCTAAATACCTTGCTATGCTAACATTCCATGGAGAATGAATGGCTTAGCCACAGCCTTGAGATTATTTCCACTACGAACTTAACATTGTCGAGATATGTGTACAATACAATGAACTATTTAGATCAATAATAAAATGTATAGTCTGCTGCTAAAACAAGTATTATTTCAATCATTTTATTAATGGGGGATACCACAGCTGTATATTTGTTAAAGAACACTTTGAATTTTTTCCACCTCAGCTGTTTTTGACAAATATTTAATTTATTATATCTTGCAAGACTGGCCAATTTTGACCTTACAGATCAAAGATACAACAAGTATAAGTTTGGCTTACTTACATAAAAAACAGTATTTTACAACAGACAGCCTAAAATTGTACTTACAGGTGTCAATGTGTTGTACAATTATCCTGACGTAACGTATTGTATGTTATTATAAACATATTAAGATCAGAATTGTAAAATACTGAATCCAGAATGAGCAGTGTGCCAAGGCATCAAATGCGTCAGCAGTTTGTGGCGAAATCCAGAAAAAGGAGGGAATCTTTATTACATTTTGGATGTAAAATAATTACAAATATAGCTCCACCAGATGGTACATCATTATTTGATTCACTTACCTCTTATATTTGGCATCTTTATAAATCTATCTTGGTCTTACTATCTCAACCTTCCCATTTTTTAAGGATGCTGACATTTAACATAGTTTTCAGATGTCCATTATGCTCTATGTGCTTTTTATGCTATAAACAGTCCTACGTTAATAAGTTAATTAACATATCTTCTAATTTTTAATATTTAATATCATCACTTGTTTTTACCCTTGGTCTTGCCACTATAAGATGACCGAGTGCAAACCCCCCCCCCCCCTTTTTTTGTTTGCCACTGGTAGTATTTTTTATGTTACACTACCTCACACCATGATTCAATAATAATTTCGCATAGTTTTGTTGTGTATTATATCATTATGTGAGAGTTACACTTGGATACTTTTACTTGCTACAGCAAACATCTTTTGTTTATTTGTTTATTTTTTTAAGACTTTACAATTTTTTAATTTATTGATCATCTTATGTTTTAGCTTGCTTTAGTTTTTAATCAACCTATCACTGCACCCATTTTAGCCACAAGCAGTAACACTTTCTCAGACCATGACACGAGAATAAAACATTTTATTATATATAATAATTTCACCGCCATGCGAGTTTAACACCCTGTCACCCGTTTTTGTGTACCAAACTATCTCTGTTCACATTTTAAATATTGAGAATGTTATATTTTAGACTGTTTTTGGATATTTTAACTTAGGCCCATGATGCTAAATAATAAACTGATTAAAAAAATAAACAAATAAATAAAGTATGTCTGTGTTTCATTAGGCAAGCAAGCCATGTACTACAATAACTATTCAGACTGAGTGTACGCTATCATCAGTCATAAATGTTGCTTTCTAGCTAAACATCACTTGTCACATATCAGTAGTTATGTAGTCACAAGTTTATTTATAATGATGCACCATAATGCAGAGTTACATTTCAGGGTGTATACACGGACAAAGAAAAAAAATGCCCGGATTTCTCCTGGATTTCCTGGTTAAAGATATATTTTCTCCTGGGTGAAAACATACTTTTTCCCTGTTAACTGACAGTAAATTTTCTCTCGAAACTGTATAACTTATCCATCCTTAGAATGGTTATGGTTTTATACACGGGTGTAGAATTACCGGCGCTTTAGAAAACGAAACACAGGGGAAAAAAACGTTTTGGAAAGGTCTTTGATGTGCAGTAACATGTACGCTGCATATTTTCGTATCACGAAAGTATAAATTCGAATTCCACCAAACAGCCCATGTTACTTTCCGAAGCATTGAAACTGAGATTGCGATGTGCTTTTGTAAGCCAGTCATAGCTCATGTCACGTGATTTTCACCAGCCGATGATACCAGGTATCGAGAGCTTACGACACGTGATGAAGTCAGCCATTAGCAACATCACTGTTAAGTAGTGCGAACACACAAACATAAAAAGTTAATGGTTTAAATTAATATACACAGTGTTGCTACAAGAAAAGTAAAGCTTTCACTTATAATATTGGTCTATAGGATTAATACGGAATATACATAGTGTTGCTACAAGAAAAGTAAATATTATAAACTTATAATATCGGTCTATAAGATTAATACGCTGAAAGAGAAGCTAAGCTTTCACATATAATGTTGGTCTTTTATGCACGTATTACAATTTAAGATATATCACACAAATGTGCCATTAAAATTTTTAACAACGACACAAATGTCTGTTTTTCTGGGCTTTAAATTCATCTAAATGGCTCATCATCAAAGAGTTTATTTTTAAATGAGAGTCAAACGCTCTTTGATTTAAGAAATTCATCGTATATTCTCGTACATAGTTCGACTTGCATAAAAGGAAATTTTCTTTGATAGTAACACTTTTCAAATCACCATTCGGAATATTTTACTGCGACCTGTTAGAAATAGGTTCGTTTCTGCAGTTGCCAGAGAGCGCCAGACGACGGGCGTCACCGTGCTTGTGCAGCTACAATGTCGTAGGGAGCCCCATGGTCGTACGTGTAAAACATTAAATGATCTTACATTGGGTCATAAAAGAAACAAGGCATTCGAACCTGGCTGCTTACACAGCCAACTGCCATATTTCTGTAGCCAGAAGCGGGAGAAGGTACTACTCAGCTGCGCATGCGCATGATTCTTCTTGTAACTGCTAAAATGAATCTAATGTAAAAAGTTGTGACGTCACGCTCATCGGAGGCAATTTGTTGTTACGAATCATTGCATATTCTTCCTAATGCCTTTGACAAATTTTCCTGTTGGCAGACGCTTGTATGACCACTTTGTTTTGTTGCTGTATATGGCGCATATACTTTGCAGTTTAAGTTTTATTTTCGTTTTTTCATTCATTCATGTTTTATTGTTAAAGTATTATTCTGCAGTAGTGGGACACAGTAATATTCTTTGTTAGAGTATCGGTTCTTACCAGTCAAAATTATAAAAATTTAACTGAAAAGAATGAAAAATTCCCAGAATTCTAATATATTCCCGGGTTTTTCCCAGTTTTTTACCGGATGAAAAAATTCCCAGGTGTTTCCCGGATTGTATACACCCTGCATTTCTAATTATTTTATGTTCAAAATGTGATACACACTTCCTTTCACCCTTTTCCTGGGTTTCACTGCACTAATCAAATGCTTTTGATGCCTTGGCACACTGTTCTGGATTTGGTTTCTTACAATTTCAATCTTTAAATACATGCTTACAATAGCATACAGTACATTGTGTGTCTGTCACAGGTAACAATCTACGGACATATAGATTCAAATTGCTTTAACTTTGCTGTAACTGGTTCCTCTGCAGACTAAATCAGAACTCATCTGTGAAGAAAACATTGGCCTACTGTTCGACTGCTCGGATGGCATGCTGATGACTCCACTGTAGACATTCGCTCCTGTGACGAAGCATCAGCAGGTCTCAGACAACAAAGGCTACTCTGCCGAAGCCTTCTATACATTGTTTCCCTCTATAGAACATGTTCAGTGTATGCTGCGAAGTCAGATCCGAGTTGCTGTGCAGTACTAAGCAGTACCGTTGTGCCCTTACAGCCAATAACGGTTCTCTCTTCTGAAGTCACATGTGGTTGGCCCTGTCCTGGTCTTCAGGATATATTTTCGGTCTCTATATACTGTTGCCACATCCGAAAAACCACAGAATGATTCACACTCAGCCATCAGTTTGTGACTGTCCTGCTTCCTTTCTTTCTCTGGCGCTCTACCACAGAGTCTGGTAGGCATCTTCTATGTGTCATACTGCAGCATCTGTGACTGTGTACACAGTGATTGTGGATAAGGGGCTACCCGGCAAACACTACCTCGTTTCATAGGTGCCCTGACATCATTGTTGGCATGGTTGTCCATTGACTGGAATGTCATCTTCTGTTCAGAACACGATCGTATGGACATCTTGTTCACAGTTTGTATTATTATATCATGAATTGGAAATCAGTGTAAAATAAAATAAAATCACTAAGCATATGGGCCATTTGTTAACAAAAGAAATAAGTCACTGATGAAGCAGGTGCCAGAAAAGCATTTGGAAAAATATCTATTTGAGCTCACATGGCAGTGGAATGACTGTACTACTCTTGTTGGGATAGTTGTGAGGTGCTGAACAATAGATCATTTGATGAAAATAATACTGTACCTCAGAACTTAAGCACTCTGTCGCAAAATCATGTCTTCTGATGAGAGACAACATGACGAATACAGAGGTTTTGATCACAGATGAAGGAGCAAGCAACAAAAACGTTTTGTAGTTTATATCCTTTATTTCTGGTAAGTAAGGTCACTAACATTGGCAGTGTCTGCACATAAATTAATAAAAGTGCTAATATGTTAAGCTGTAGTGTAAAACACAGGCAGAAACAAGTAAGTCACAAAGGCAGTGTATTATTTATTCTTGCAGTTACCTTGATTGCAGTTGGGGCACTAGACAGTGTTACTAGTGTACCAGCTGCTTCATAGCGAACAGCAGGGCTCGATGAATTCAGCAAGTTATATATGCACCGAATAAATCTGGAGCGCTCTGAGGGATTGGCATGACAGACCTAAGGAACAGAGAACAGGGAAGTGAGCACTAAGTACGTACTGCATATTCAGTAAAAATATATTGCAAAACATAGCACATTTATTGTGAAAACCAATCCAGTCATGTTGCCAAATGTTATGCAAAACAATGAAATCATTTTAACTGCACTCTTGATACTGAATTCATGCATTTTAATTCATTCACAACTAAAGACAACTTAGTGTATCTCTCTCGCTCTAGCTACTTATCGATGACCTTTACTTTAACTAAGAAAATATACATTACAGAAACTCCCAAGTGATTCAGAAAAGTTTTAAACTGCTGTCACCTTGTATGAAATCGAACTTCTGACACGTGGAGTCCATTCAACTATATGCTCTTTTATTACTGGGCTGGCCTTCTAGAAATCGTGCATTTTCTTTTCCGTTCTCTCAAACCAAATTAGTAAATTTATCTGCTTAAATGTGAAATTTCTGTCTTGTTCTAAATCCATATTACTTTTAATGGAGTAGCTTCAAGCTCTTTTCTTTTCTTTTTTTTTAATTCACATCTAATCTACACATATACTCTCCACTAAAAACAAATATTGTTATGCGACAGCTGTTGTTCAGTTCTTGTGTTCACATACTTGTGACATACTGGCCCAAGCATCTCCTAAGTAATGTAAACTTGAGGGTGCAAATATATCTACACCAGATTAAAACTGTGTGCCAGACCGACTCGAACTTGGGACCTCTGCCTTTCGCGGGCAAGTGCTCTACCATCTGAGCTACCCAAACATGACTCATGCCCCGTCCTCACAGCTTCACTTCTGCCAGTACCTCGTCTCCTACCTTCCAAACTTTACATAAGCTTTACTGTGAACCTTGCAGAACTAGCACTCCTGAAAGAAAGGATACTGCGGAGACATGACTTAGCCACAGCCTGGGGGAAATTTCCAGAATGAGATTTTCACTCTGCAGCGGAGTGTGCGCTGATACGAAACTTCCTGGCAGATTAAAACTGTATGCCAGACAGACTGGCCATGTCTCCGCAATATCCTTGCCAGGTGGCTGTAGTGTTTTCACTGTAGAGTTGGTGGCCACCCTTCATCCTCTTGGGCATACTCGTTCCTGCACTGGTGGGTCCTTTCTCATCTGCAGCAACATCTTGAGCAATTTGAAAGCTCTCAACCAATATTACCCTTGCCATCCCTTGAACATTGCTGTCCAGGATTCCCTGTATGCCCTTGAACAATGGGGATGCTCAGTGTTCCTTCATCTGGATCCCGGCCCACATTGGGATCCTGGGAAATGAACCTCCTGATAGGGTGACCAAACTGGTTACCAGTAAATCGCAGTTCAGTATGTACCATGTGAGTATAAGCAAAGCCCACATGACCAGCAACCATCGAGCCATCAGTATAGACTACTTCCAAACTCCAAGATGCACCACGGATGGACAAAAACCAGTGATGGAGGGCCTAGGGAGAAATCGATTCTTTTGGACCTCTCGATATGTCAAGCTGAAGCTGTGGCCGAAGGATACCATGGAGGTGTATGTGAGTGGGCAGGTGGAAGAGGAAACAGCTGGAGTTCAGAGGGGGAGTGGGTAGGGGGGGGGGGGGGCGGATGTGGATTGCAATCGTAGTCCCCAATCTGGGCCGCCTTTATGGGATATGGATTTCCATGTTTGGAAAGAGGAGACACTAGCTCAGATGCCTGGGGGAGCTGCAAATGTGGGTAGCATAATTAAAAATCTGTTGTTGTCGTCTGACCCGAAATGGGGGGACCCCAGCCTCCATTAGTAAGCTGTTCACAGTTCTATTTAAAAGGCTCCTGTAGCATGCTGAGCCCCGTAGTGGTGTATCAGATCCAGTATCCACATTGCTGAGGGTGATGCTGAACCATATGCCAGACTCCAATAATCAAGAGAGGATTGTATAAGGGCTCTCTCTGTAAAGCTGCAGAAGAGTAGTGCGATCTGTGCCCCAGCTAGTGTTACTCAGGTACTGAAGTGTATTAAGGTGCAGCCAACCAAGAATTGAAGACCAGTCCTAAAAAGCAGTAAGTCTCCAGCACATTGAGTAGGTGGCCATCGAGGTCAAGTTCTAGTTGTGGATGAACAGTACAATGTCGACAGAAGTGCATGACGAGAATCTTGGCAGCTGAAAACTGAAAGCCACGGGTGAGGGGTGCCTCTTGTATGGTGCCTTGTAATTGACGTTCAGTGACACAGCAATAGTGGAGGCAAATGCTGTCAGCATACAAGGAGGCTACTAGATAGAGAGGGACACTCAGTACAGAGCAATGCAGTGGATATTGGGGTACCTTGGGAAGTACCAACTTGAACATACAGTGTGACAGTCAGTTCTGGATAAAAATCAGGAGCAGACCCCAGCCACCCCACTCATGTAAGGTAGCAGGGATGTGGTGTCATAAGCCTTTTGCAGGTCCAAGAAAACAGCTATAAGGTGCTGACACTGGGCAGAAAGCTGTTCAGATGGCAGACTCCAGATAAACCAGATTATCAGTAGTGGAACAGCCTTGGTGAAAACCACCTGGGATGGAGCCAGAAGACCCCGAGACTCAAGAAGCCAACACATCCACCAGCTCACCATGCATTTGAGCAACTTACAGATAACATTGGTGAAACTTATTGGCCAATAACTGTCCATCTCTAGAGGGTGCTTACCCAGTTTCTGCACTGGGACAATGACACATTCTCACCATTGCGATGGGAACTTGAACTCGCTCCAGATGTGGTTATAGATGGCAAGGATATGATGCTGACAATCGACCAGTAATGGTTGATCATTTGGTTGTGGATGCGGTCTGGCTCTGGAGCTCTATTGGGACAATGGGCTAAGCCACTGACCAATTTCCATTCACTGGATGCAGCATTATATGGCTATAGGTGGCATGTAGCAGAAGGTAAGCCCTTCCACTCCACCTGCTCTTTTAAAATGCGGAAGGCAGGTTGATAATTCTCAGACGCTGAGGCTTGAGCATAATGCAGAACAAAATGTTCAACAGTGGCGTCGCGGTCAGTGTAGACAGTGCCATTCAAGGATACACCTGCAGGTGCCTGGTATCCCTAGAGATGTCTGACCTTAGCTCAAACCTGCGAAGGAGAGGTACATGGTCTGACTGTTGAAAGATACTGTTCCCACCATTCTCACTTCCATTGTTTTATTGGGTGACAGACCTGGGAACAGAGATGCTTAAAGGCAATACGATGCTCCATCAATGGGTGCTGCTTATGGTGTTGAGGATCCCGCCGATGATCTCTAATGGCCTCTGCGATTTCTTATGACCATCAAGGTACTGTCTTCCGCCATGGCAGACCCGAGGAACAGGGAATCATTAGATCAGCTGCCGAATGAATGGCTGTAGTTGTACTCTGGACTGCCTTACTGATATCTCCACCGGGCTGGGAGATAAGTGTGACAGCAGAGCCAGAAGCACCCCATTCAGAACTGTCAAGAGCCCATCTGGGCAGACGTCCAAGTGGGTGACACAGAGAGAGGCATAGGAAGTGGTCACTAGCACACAGGTCATCATGGACTCTCCAGTAAATGATTAGAGAAGACAAGGGCTACAAGTTGAAAGGTAAATGGCCAAGAAAGTTCCAAGTACCACACTGGATTGTGTGGGGGTAACAGGACTCAAGAGTCAAAGGTAAAGTTGCGTCAGTAAGTTTTCAAGGTCTTTCCTGCGGTCAGTGATCATGGTTCTACCCCACAAAGGGTTATGGGCATTGAAATCACCCAAGATTAGGAAAAGTGGTGAGAGCTGAGAAATCAATGCAAACAATATGTTCTGAACCACTTCACCATCGGGAGGGAGGAAAACATTGCAGATGGCCATATCCCGAAATGCCCTTACCCAAACAGCCAGTCTCCAAAGCTGTATTAAAAGACAAGTTTGCTATATAGTGTGTCCAAAAAGTATGTGCAAACTCTGCCTGACACCTTATCATAGGTAGAATGATTCTTATAATATCCCCGATATCCAGAGGGAACCGAGGTCCGAGCTGCTGGAAACCAAGTCTCCTGAGGCGCAATGCAGAAGGTATTTTAAAAGATGTCATAGCTCAGCCAGGTGGTGGAAAAAACCGCTACAATTCCACTGGAGAATAATGTTGTCAATGTACTGTGATGCCATGAAGGGACCAAGGAGGCAGGTTATGCCCTAGGGTCACCTGCTGCCACTGGCTGAGAGGTTATGGCATCAATATAAATAGGTTCTGGATTCTGTTGTGCAGTGCGAACTGGGGCTCAGGAGCCGCTGGAATCTCCACCTCAGCCACAAGAGTGGAACAGGTGGGATCTGCTGGCGTGGGGCCACCGAAATGTCCTCCTCTTTCTTGGAGGACTTATCCTTATCTTAGCTCTCCTTAGAGCATTTCAATGAAGGAAAGGACTTCTCTGAATAAGTTGCAGGTAAAAATTATGACTGCAAAGCCCTCTGAAAAGCAGCCTGTGGCTCCTTCAGCCACTGGCTGGCTTCTGGTTGTAGACTGGCGGAAACCTTGGAAGGAAGTGTCCCGAGTGGCTCCTTTCTGGCAAGAGAAGCCACAGGAAGGTATTTCTTCCACAGGTGGGAGGTGAGGACCAATGTCCCTGGTGGGTAGGAAGCCATTGATCACAAAGTAGGTGTGGGGGACGCAGCAAGAGGGGAGTTTCCAACTGTCAGGGGAAGGTAGGGGTGGGGGGCAGACATGGCTGAGTGGCCTTGAGCACCCTCTGTAGGAGGTGTAATGGGTGGGAGCAGCATCACCAAAGTGGGCAACGTCATCATAGCTGTACCATATGACACCGTTTTCCATGCTGGGTGCAACCACTCTTACTACTTCTTGGCCTCTTGGTAAGGTAGTTTGTCCAGAGTCTTTTATTCTTGTATATTTTTCTCCTTGTGGAAAACAGTGCAATCTGGTGAGCAGGGAGAATGGTGCTTTCTGCAGTTGACGCAAATGGTGGGATTGGTACAAGGAGAGCTTGCATGCAGTGCTTTTCTACAGTCCTAAAGAAGGAGCTAGTGCTGCAACCTGAAGACAGATGACCGAATTTCAAGCACTTGAAGCAAACGTCGCATCAGTAAACCATCACCTTGACCTTTTCAGGGAATGAATCACCCTGAAAGGCCAAGATGAAAGCACTGGAAGTGATCCTAAAGCACTTTGGCCACCTATGTACATGATGGACAAAATGTACACCCTGTTGCTCCAAGTTGGCGCATAACTCATCATCAGATAGTAAGAGCAGATTTTGGTGGCACATGATGCCCTGAAGCCTATTTAGACTGTAATGAGAAGTGACTGTCACTGGTATGTCACCCACCTTGTTACAAGTGAGCAGGCCTGTGACTGGGCAGGGGTTGCTGTTTTGATCAGAACTGACCCACTCTTCATTTTGGATTTGGCTGCAACTTCCCCAAACTTGTCCTCTATGGTTTCTACAAAGAATAAAGGCTTTGTGACCAAGAAGGAATTCCCATCAGCCCTTGAGCAAATTAAGTATGGGGGGGGGGGGGGGGGGTTATTTCTCTGCTTGCTGCTTAGCCCATTCCTCCCAAGGTCCAGCCAGGGAGGGGAACATTTTAGGGTCATCCCTCTGCATTATGAGGCCCTGGAAAGTCTACGTTAAAATAGCACTTACAATTTATATGTTTTCTCAAAGTTCGAGCTAGGAAGTTGAAACTTTTACAGGTTATTTATTGAAGTATTGGTTACAACTTAATACAGGGACTTTTAAAAATTTGAATTCAGTTGCTAGATTAATTTTTTCTATTGTAATGAAAATTCACTACTTTTTGTGCCTTTTTTTGTTTACAAATTCAACAATATAGAGGTTTTTGGAAAAAGACTTAAGTTAAGCAGACGGGACTGTGTATCGTTTTCTGAAAATTTGAAGCAAATTGGTCTGGTAGATCCTGAGAAAACATGAATTTGTATGAAAAAATAAAACTTTTGGGAATTCCAGGTCCACAGGATGGGTTACCTTAATCTTCTGCAAACTCCTCCTCCACCTTTCTCTTTGTCTTCCTCCTGTTTACTCCGGCTTGTATTTCCAGGCTATTTACAGCCCTGTCAGCAGCCCAAAGACATACCTTGTCTAAAACATCTTCATTCCCATATTTTGAAATACTTTGCATTTTACAACGTTGCCATTATTGAAAGTAGCAACCGAATCATACACACCAAAGTGAAGAGTTTCTATTCCAACAAACAGTCTTGGGGATTCTTGACCATGTAACACTATTTACACTTTCATTGGGGTTTTAAGTTTTTCTATGAATACACTTTTTTCAACTGTTCAGGTGCTGCTAAGTCTCTGCAAACAGGTTTCATCACCTCCATTACCACATCAGGCATACTATGTTTATAAGTGTACATTTCAGCACCTACTTACACCAAGAGTTTTCTCCTTTGGATACAAGTAATGATGCGGTCTTTCATCAGTTGAAAAGTATATATAAAAAAAGAGCCCAAACAGCATTCTCCATTTCATTGATACTGTGTGTGTTTTGCATAACAGCCAGTCCACAATAGTTCTGTAGTTTGTCAATTACACCAACAGTTAGCCTCCCCTTCCCATCCAACCCTCTACCATCACTGAGTTTTCATTTTCTGTATGAAGCTTTCCGTTGTCAAAGTCTTGATCCCATTCGTTTTCTGTCCAGTACTCTCAAATTTCTGCACTATAACATCATCACCATAGGGTTTCAGTTCTTGAATACGTTTGAAACTTTTCGAATCACTGTCACCGAGGTAATTCACATATTGCACTTTATAACACACAACAGAATGTTGAAATATATTAGCAATACCAGCCACTTCCATTCCTCCACTACTGCTATTATAGTTAGCTGTGCAATTATTTTCATGTGTACCTTTATTTTTTGTGGACACCTACAATATTTAGATATTACTGTTACTTCTAAAACTTTCCCTGTAT
Organism: Schistocerca piceifrons; assembly: GCF_021461385.2. NCBI lineage: Eukaryota > Metazoa > Arthropoda > Insecta > Orthoptera > Acrididae > Schistocerca > Schistocerca piceifrons. The sequence continues at coordinate 557,150,081 of NC_060144.1, forward strand.
ACATACTGATGGTAGATGATACACTGTGAAGAGGTGTATGTGTATGTCCCCATCCATGCCAGGTACCATCCAAAGCTGCAGTCGAGTCTCTGATACAACTGTTTTCTATTACTGCCTCTTCTACAGCTTTCTTCATAGATTCTACACAGACATCATCTACTTTACATGTTATAGATCTATTAAGGTTCGTAAATTTAGTTGGGGGATTTGGAAGATTCATAATATCAGAGAAAACTGCACTTGCAGTAGCGCCCTTACCAACTGCACGCAAGGCACAAACAAATCTAATGTGTTCATAGGTTTTGCTGCCGTTTTCTTCATTTGGAGTTACGGCCACAATATTCCAAAAGGTGTCATGTATGAACGCTTACCACACTTCAGTTCCATTTCACTAGCAAGTCCTATGCGATTTTTTATAGAGAGTTCCAGACCAACATCACTACACTGCATACATCTTACAAAGTTTGCAAAAATTCCATTGAAAATGGACATACCAAATATTTCATTCACATCCAATTCGCCTATAAAACATGCATACTTTTCACTAACTGAACCAAGCTTTCTCTGCGAAGTACTTTCTTTCTGACTTTCACTGCAATGGACAAGTGTACCAGTGACATCGCCTTTATTGTTTATGGTAATAATGCCAACCTTTGGCATTCCTACACTTCTCCTTTTCTTAGAAGCCTTCAGAGGATTTCTAGTCACTTTACGTTTATCCTTGACTATCCTTCAATAAAACAAGAGACTTCGATGAACAGAATTCACTACGAATATTTTCATTTCAAGAGTAAATAGACACGAAACACATGAGAATTGAGCAAACAATATATATCGAACTATCACACAGGTTAATCACAACACTTATTTCATTTTAGACCAGTTTAGCAGCATCACAGTGGGTCACACCCATACCAAACATATTTCAAAAATAATTTAAAAATAACTTTAGTCTCCTGAACTGAATAAATTATATATCAGTTGAAAGGGGAAAATCTGTAGATTTTTAAAATGCAAATAAGTAAAAATTGAACATTTCATGATTCTGAACCTTTTCGGAGCCATTTAAAAGAGGACTGTCCTTTCCTAGTGCTGGGGCCATATGGCCACCAGCGGAAGAACTTCATCTGCACAGTTTGTGGTTCATCCGCCAAGGTGCCATCCACTCAGAACGCGTGCTCTCCCCATGGATGCCACTCAGCCTCCTTGGCATACAAGGGGAGTTTTCCGCTCATGCCCCAACAGTGCGAACCCTGCATGGTTGGGGTGCAGGTGTCTGACACCCCCCTCCCCCTCAGTTGGATGGCAACTGTGCTGGGTTTTGGGTGCACTACCTTATTAAAGAGAAGGGAGCAAAAATGGAAAGGCACAAAGGTGGAGCATTGGGCCACTTAGCCTGCATGATCCATACTTCTGGAGATTTTTGAAAATTGTAGGCAGGTCAAATCCAGCAATGGGGCCATGCATTTATTTAATGAAAAGTTGAAGAAAAAGCTGAAAGTGGAAACTCAAGTCCCAATCATAAAACAGACCCAAGCAGGGTCTGCACCAAGAAAACCATTCAATGGAGACACAGGGAGGGAAAGGGATAGTGGAGGCATAAGCTTGCAGCACGGAAAGCAAGTAATGCTGCAAAGTCTGTAGCCCTGTGGTAGCTAAGCACATACTCACCAAAGAGTTGCGAGTCCTCTGGGTGGAGGTGGGGGGGAGGGGGGGGGGGGGTTTCCAACAGATGTCATAGTGAGGTACAGTCAAATAATTAGCCTTTCTTTAAAATAAAAATTTTCTTATTCTTATTTATTTGTCGGTATTTTAGGTAGAATATAACAATTTTATGTGGCGATTTAAAAGATCCAAAGAGGGTAGATAAGCTGCTTAAACTGGTCACCACTTGGTAAATATTTTTAATATTAAATGTGGGACAATACAAATAAAATTTTTGAATATTTAAAAAAGTTTTTAAAATTTTACACTTGATTATATGCTTATGATGCTTTCTCCCACACTAAAAAATCAGATTTATTCAATAACAGATGAACCGTAACTTTGTGTAGTTAAAGTAGTGTTTCCCTTTGAATGTTATACCATCACCATAGAATTTGCCACTAGCGATTTAGGGAGACAGTAGTTGTTGTTGTTGTTGTCTTCAGTCCCGAGACTGGTTTGATGCAGCTCTCCATGCTACTCTATCTTGTGCAAGCTTCTTGATCTCCCAGTACTTACTGCAACCTACATCCTTCTGAATCTGCTTAGTGTATTCATCTCTTGGCCTCCCTCTACGATTTTTACCCTCCACGCTGCCCTCCAATGCTAAATTGGTGATCCCTTGATGCCTCAGAACCTGCCCAACCAACCAATCCCTTCTTCTCGTCAAGGTGTGCCACAAATTTCTCTTCTCGCCAATTCTATTCAATACCTCCTCATTAGTTATGTGATCTACCCATCTAATCTTCAGCATTCTTCTGTAGCACCACATTTCGAAAGCTTCTATTCTCTTCTTGTCCAAACTATTTATCGTCCATGTTTCACTTCCATAAATGGCTACACTCCATACAAATACTTTCAGAAACGACTTCCTGACACTTAAATCTATACTCGATGTTAACAAATTTCTCTTCTTCAGAAACGCTTTCCTTGCCATTGCCAGTCTACATTTTATATCCTCTCTACTTCGACCATCATCAATTATTTTACTCCCTAAATAGCAAAACTCCTTTACTACTTTAAGTGTCTCATTTCCTAATCTAATTCCCTCAGCATCACCTGCCGTAATCCGACTACATTCCATTATCCTCATTTTGCTTTTGTTGATGTTCATCTTATACCGTCCTTTCAAGACACTGTCCATTTCGTTCAACTTCTCTTCCAAGTCCTTTGCTGTCTCTGACAGAATTACAATATCATCGGCGAACCTCAAAGTTTTCATTTCTTCTCCATGGATTTTAATACCTACTCAGAACTTTTCTTTTGTTTCCTTTACTGCTTGCTCAATATACAGATTGAATAACATCGGGGAGAGGCTACAACCCTGTCTCACTCCCTTCCCAACCACTGCTTCACTTTCATGCCCCTCCACTCTTATAACTGCCGTCTGGTTTCCGTACAAATTGTAAATAGCCTTTTGTTCTCTGTATTTTACCGCTACCACCTTCAGAATTTGAAAGAGAGTATTCCAGTCAACACTGTCAAAAGCTTTCTCTAAGTCTACAAATGCTAGAAAAGTAGGTTTGCCTTTCCTTAATCTTCCTTCTAAGATAAGTCGTAAGGTTAGTATTGCCTAACGTGTTCCAACATTTCTATGGAATCCAAACTGATCTTCCCAGAGGTCCGCTTCTACCAGTTTTTCCATTCGTCTGTAAAGAATTCGCGTCAGTATTTTTCAGCTGTGACTTATTAAACTAACAGTTCAGTAATTTTCACATCTGTCAACAACTGCTTTCTTTGGGATTGGAATTATTATATTCTTCTTGAAGTCTGAGGGTATTTCGCCTGTCTCATACATCTTGCTCACTAGATGGTAGAGTTTTGTCAGGACTGGCTCTCCCAAGGCCGTCAGTAGTTCTACTGGAATGTTGTCTACTACCGGGGCCTTGTTTCGACTCAGGTCTTTCAGTGCTCTGTCAAACTCTTCACGCAGTATCTTATCTCCCATTTCGTCTTCATCTACATCCTCTTCCATTTCCATAATATTGTCCTCAAATACATCGCCCTTGTATAAACCCTCAATATACTCCTTCCATCTTTCTGCCTTCCCTTCTTTGCTTAGAACTGGGTTTCCATCTGAGCTCTTAATATTCATACAAGTGGTTTTCTTTTCTCCAAAGGTCTCTTTAATTTTCCTGTAGGCAGTATCTATCTTACCCCTAGTGAGATAAGCCTCTACATCCTTACATTTGTCCTCTAGCCATCCCTGCTTAGCCATTTTGCACTTCCTGTCGATCTCATTTTTGAGACATTTGTATTCCTTTTTGCCTGCTTCATTTACTACATTTTTATATTTTCTCCTTTCATAAATTAAATTCAATATTTCTTCCGTTACCCAAGGATTTCTATTAGCCCTCGTCTTTTTACCTAGTTGATCGTCTGCTGCCTTCACTACTTCATCCCTCAGAGTTACCCATTCTTCTTCTACTGTATTTCTTTCCCCCATTACTGTCAATTGTTGCCTTATGCTCTCCCTGAAACTCTCTACAACTTCTGGTTTAGTTAGCTTATCCAGGCCCCATCTCCTTAAATTAGCACCTTTTTGACAGGGAAAATGAAATCTTGATGGTTGGGCAGGGGTTTGAACAAAGTACCATCCTCCTGAATGCAAGTGCAGTTGTTCTACCACTGTGTCACCTTGCTCAATGTGCGATACCACAAAAGAAAATTCTCAGCAGACAAGTCATGGTTCACAGACCCACACACATGTTCACTGTCACTGCACCAACCATTCCAAACACTTCCTCAAAAGAATACTCCAGTCAATGATAGTACAATATTTGAGGAGTAAAGGAGACCACTCACCATATAGCAGAAGCGGAGTTGTCAACAGGTGTGTGTGTGTGTGTGTGTGTGTGTGTGTGTGTGTGCGCACGCGTGCCGCGCATGTAGGGGGGGGGGGGGAGGGGGGCCTCAATCATTCTGTTTTGTGTATGCCCATCAATGACTCAATGCTCCTATTATTTGGTGTGTGGTCTCCTACTCTAAATTATTTACATTTGCCACAATTTTCCTTGCTATATTTACACTACAACACTTGCATTTCCACCAAGAGATTCACATGGTCACTATTTTACAGGTGTATTTAATCCAGCCATCAACAAATAAACTGGACAAGGAAAACAATGGGAAGTTTTTTTCCCCTAATAGCTGTTTTGCATATTCCATTTAAATTGTGCTGCAAGTTCCAATCTTCTTCAAATCGTCTTCAGGGTCACCATGCTCCTCACACATTTTAGCTGAATTAGAATCTCCCAAGCTGATTATTTATGTGTGTTGGTTTGTTGTAGATAGCAGTGGCCCTATCAATCTTCTCTAAGCCTCTTCAGATGATGTTTGTCTTTGATGGTAAGTCTCCACAGAACTGCATATGAAGTTCAATATGGAAAGGTCAACAGTCTCAGACACGGTCCAATCAGATATTCCAAAACTGCAGATCTTATTAACTGACAGCTATCTGGTAACTTTTATTTATAGACTTCCAGATTTTCATATACAGAAGGAGAAGGATTCATCCATATGTTGTTTCCTCAATCAAGACAGACTGACAAAGGAGGTTGTATTCCAGGAAAGTTGTCATATTTAGTGCAAAATGTTGTTTAAAACTCTTTATGCCTTCAATATCAAATCTACAGTTCTGCAAGTCAATCCTACTACCCTTCAACTGGCAGTGACTAGGGCTATCTTTCAATTACTCTGAATCCAAGTGCAACACTACTAGAGTGCTCTGCAATGACTAGCCGCTGGGAGTATAGCCCACTTTGCTACATGTCTACAATTAGTTTATCAAGAGACCCATCTGATAACAGTTCACTGCTTTTATCCGTACTTCTATTTTCACAGCCATACAATGGTCAAAGAGACGACTCAGTTTCAAAAAATAACAAGAATTTCTTTGTTATAATTCTTCAGGCTTTCCTGGCGATCTAATGACATCTTGGGTTGTCGGGTATTCTGCCAGATATCTGTCTACCGACAGAAATAGAGCATCTCAAAACAGTATTCTGCAAAAATGGATATACACCGAAACAAATTGAGATGGGACTCCAACCAGCCACTACACCACAAGTTCCAGAAGCAGAGCAAGATGAAGAAAAGAAGGTGGCATATTTGCCCTATGCTGGTTCTATTTCTGTCAGAATTAGTAGGATCCTCCGTAAACACAATATCATGTGTGTTTTCAGTCCATCCAGCAAGATCAGGGGACTGGCAGAAAATGTTAAGGACAACCTGAGTTTACGGAAACCAGGGATTTGTAATATACCTTGCCAATGTGGCATGTTCTATATTGGCCAAACAACAAGGACAGTAGATATCAGGTGCAAGGACCATCAGAGGCACACCCAATTACGACAGGCAACAAAATCAGCCATTGCTGAACACTGTCTAGAGCTAGATCATGCTATGAATTATGAAGAAATCAAGTTTCTACCACAGACATCCAGATTTTGGGATAGTGTTATAAGGGAGTCAATAGAGATAAAAGTGACCGATAATCTCATTAAGCGTGACACGGGGTACCAGCTAAGTAGAGCCTAGTATCCTGCCCTGGAATTGCTGAAGAAACAATGGGGACAGCTGCAGCACTCCACAAATAGAAGAACTGAAGGCGTGGACATGGAGAACAATCCCCATACAGAGTTCCAGGCGCACCAGACCGAAGATGGAACGCCCAGGGTTGCGTCTGATGGGTGCGGGCTGCAGAGGGAACATCTAGAACCACAGCAGACCGAAAGTGGAAACGCTCCAGCAGATCACAGTGAGTGGGAGAGGACCACAGGAGGAATGCCTGGTTCCACAGACGGGATTCCAAACACACCAGACCGAAGATGGAACACCCAGGAGTGTGTCTGGCGGGCGCGGACCGCAAAGAGAACACCCAGGACTGCAGCGGACGGAAAAGGGAACAGTAATGCTCCAGAAGATCGCAGCGAGTGGGCGCAGACTGCACAGGGAGTGTCTGGTGAAGGGGGAAGGCCACTGCCATAAATACTGGATCAGGTACACTCAAGGAGTAGTCTCAGGTTGCACCTGATGAAGGTAACGAGCTACGTTACCGAAATATTGTGCAAGTACGATGCTGACATCAGGCTGAACACCTGACAACCCAAGATGTCAAGAATTTCTTTCTTTTTTAAGAAACTTATTTATCTACTACACCAATGTTTTCCATATCAAAGAGTCTCATTACATATTATACATCTGTTCATACCTTCAAAATACTTTGGGAATGAGAACTTTGGAACAACATTTAGCTCTCTGGTGATGCATTTTTCAACTCACCTATACTTGTAAAATGATGGCCCTTTGAAGTTTCCTTTATTTTTTAGGGAGACAAAAATCACATGTGGCCATATCTGGTGAATATGGAGGATGGGGCATCATTACAGTGGTATTTTTCACCAAAAATTCAAGAACATGCAACAATGTGTGAGTAGGAACATTATCATGCGGGAAAAGTGATGAATTGTTTTTCTACTAATTCAAGCTTTTTTCCAGATTACTTGACACAAATCATCATTAGGTTTGAAAGTACTGCTCCTTATTGTGGCAAGAACTTGTGGTAAATTATGCAATTAAAATCGAAGAACAAAGCGAGTCTAACCTTTACATTTGATGGTATTTTACAGCTTTTCGATCTTAGCAATCCAGAATGCTTCCACGGGGACAATTGTACCTTAGTTTCGACATTATATCTGTAAACTCAAGCTGCATCACCTGTTATGACATGTTTCAGTAGTTCTGCATTATTGCTGATTTCATCTAGCAACTGCTCAACAACTTGCATTTTCTGCTGTTTTCGTAAAAAGGTTTTGCTGTCTCATATTTCATAACAACATCAGAAGAAATGTCATGGCATGAGCCAAATTCTATGACTGTGATTTGATGATTGTTCATGATCGTTTCTTTCACGTCTTCCATGATTTAATTAGTCGATGACACGAAGTGACATCCAGGGCGTCCATCAACATCAATGTCATCACAAAATCAAACAATGAAAAATCCAAGTGGAATAATGACAATATTATGAAAAGGAAAGATTGCTACTCGCCATACAGCAGAGACATTGAATCGCAGACAGACCAACAAAAAAGACTGCTGAACACGTAAGCTTTTGGCCGGAAGGCCTTCTCCTGTAACAGACAGCATACACAGACACATTCATGCAAATGTAGCTCTCTCTCTCTCTCTCACACACACACACACACACACACACACACACACACACGACGACTGTCTTTAGCTGCAGAGACCAGACCACGAGCAACTGCAGCTGTGCGCAATGGCCTCGGCAGCCAAAGACAATGGTTTGTGTGTGTGTGTGTGTGTGTGTGTGTGTGCGCGTATTGTCTATTTTCGAAGAAGGCCTTCTGGCTGAGTCATCAAAGTCTTTTTCGAAATGCTCATATCTCTTGTAAAATCTTGTTGTGCTCAAAGCATATTCTCCATTCGATATTGCCAAAAAACACCCATAACCTTTTTCATAGCTGACAACAGACTAAACATCTGATGTATCCAATTCTGGTACAGAAGCTTTTCAGACAGGTTTACCAACACAACAACTAAAAAATTGAGGTAATTTGTCTACCACAACATACAAACTTATGAAATTCTTATTACTTTTTTGAACACACTTTGTTTTCTTTATCTGTAACTTAAGTCTGAGAAAACATCTTTCAAGATTACTTTTCCTTTTCCCTATAATACACCTTCAGTCATTAAAGCAATTGAAAAGAAGATTTCAACTTGACTGGTTGATTTCAACTGACCACATATCTTGATACTCTTTGACAGGACTATGAGAAACTTCTGCTAACCAGTTTCTCCAACATTTTTCAGTTTTTGCTTTTGACCCTTTGTTTTAGCTGAACTGTTGTTTCCTCAGAATTTTATGAGTGGTCTTCCAACGGGGGTACAGGTGTCCTGAATCTTTACCATTTCTTGATGTTCTTAAACCAACACAGCTCTTTACACCACACCCACTCTTTCTTGGTCAGTCGATATTTACTGTGATTGCTTACTAATGAACACTATATTTATAAGGCTCATGCTGAAGCAATCTATTACTTCAACAAATAGAATAAGCAGAACATAGAAATATTTGGCCACAGGTTTTATCTGCCAAGCAATTGATAAACCGCTTTTACACCCTCTTGAAAGTGAACAGAATCAGTACAAACATTACCTGAATGATATTTTGTACCCTGCAGTATTTGGATGATCTCTGAACTTTATACTTCTGTTGGTCATATATTTTCCGTCCAACTCAGTACACAGTAACCACAAACACAGAATTCTAATACAACAAAGGCAGCAAGAAAAAATGAAACCAACTATTTTAAAGCAGTATCAATAGAAAATTTAATATGTCATAAGGACTTAATTTTGCCAGTAGCCACAGTTCTTACCTTATAAATGAGCTCTACAATAACTAGCTGTAGAATGTCACCAAATGAAGTAACTTGATCAAGACACGATGCTAAGTATGCAAGGGCTCTCTCCTGATCAGCATGCAGTAACATAAGGAATGCATTACGTTTGCAGGACATGTCCTGCTCCCCTTCTAGAAAGTTTGCTATCAGTTCAGGAGCATCAGGGATAAGGAATTCAAAGTTCCTGTAAAACAGTAGAACTAATGAAGCTCAAACATAACAAATTCAGAGAATTCAAGTCCAGCTATAACATTGATTTCTTTTAACATGCACTTGAACATAAAATGTTACCAAAATGCAATTCCACATTTTCCATAGAACTTGCACACAATACTAATTCCAGCACGAAATGCACTACAATATGAGTTATACAACACCAATATTTCATGAACCATTAGTATTCTTGGGATTTACCTATAAATGGTGAAAATTGCAAGGACAGCATTTCTCCGAACATATGAATGCCTGTGTTCTAAACAGGCTCGAATGGCTGGCATAAGTGGCTCCAGCAGCTCTGGTTCCTTCAGTTTGCACAGGAAGCGAAGCGTGGAGCCTCGCAAGAACTCGTTTGGATGTTGCAAATCCTGAAACCAAATACACAACACAACACTGACTAAACTAATTAAAGAACAAACAAACCACCTCTACCCAAATCACTTACAACACTTGATTAACATTAACTATTCACATACAGGAAATTTACCGAGCTCCTAAAAGCAACAGGTGAAATAATTGCTGATTTTTTATAATTTTAGACATAATGTCCAATGTTGGCAAGAGATCACGTGCTAAAGTACACTGTAAATACTGCACTTATACATATATTGTAGTGCTCTCTCTGTGATAACTAAAAACCAGAGTCAAGTGATGAAATGATGGTCATCTGTGCTATGATCAACTCGGAGAAGGGACGCAGCTGTCTTGCTTTTGATCGCATGCTCTTATGTGACACCATCCCTTGTGGAACTATGAGTGGTATGTTGCTCACTGCACCAGGTCAGTATTTTTCTTAGAAAGTGCATTTAAATCTAACAATGAGATGCAGAAGGAATGGGCTTCCCAATTTGGCTTGAAGTGTATGAGTAGAAGCAGAGAGATACCCCATTCAAGTTCCTAGAATATTCCTCCCGAATTGGCCGTACGAAAGGATAAAAATCTCTAAGATATATGAATATGGAGGATTTTTTAGTTGATGTATCGGTACTGTAGCTCAATGGTCACTGACTGGCAATTAGTTGGCTCGAGTTCGATTTCTGTTGCTATCCTCCTTTTTTTTATTTATTTTTTTTATTCCCATTTTACTATTATCTAAATTTAAATGTGTTCAAGTAGTTTAATTTATATATGTAAAATTAATATATTCAATTTAATTATGATTACAGCTCTTGTAAATCAAAAGACTATATAAGGTGGTAAAAAAGTAGGTACGTGAGGAAATTTAGTATAAAGGTGTATGAAAAGAGATGTGTCTGCAGGAGCGATGTCTGATTTTTTTAAAAAATAAAAAAAAAAAAAAAAAAAAGCCACACTCAATATTAGTATATTACACTGGGTAAAGCAAATATTGCAATACTGCAACAATATTAAGTCATGACTTCCCACCACCGATAGTGTCTGAAGCAAATTCAGCAACGCAAAGTCCACAAGCTATGCTGACTGAAAAGGAAATGCAACACTAAAAAATAATTACTGTAGAGTAATGAAATTTCAGGAAGACATTTGTCTAGCTAACATGTCGATAATGAAAACCTTGTAACCCCATTTTGTTAAATTTTACAGAAGAGGCAAAAATGGTTGCTTAAAAAATATATAAAGTGACATACTATTGCTACATGTGTAACTATATAGTAGAGCCTAGTTACTTACAGATTAGAGAAATCCATACACTTTCAAATCACTCTCTTTCATAATGGACTTACTGGTTACGCAAATTACAAGGTTTTCACAGAGCGATGGCGTTACAAGGTTTTCATTGCCTCCATCAATATTTTGGTGATTAACATGGCAAGATAAAAGATTAATGTAAGTGCAAGATAAGCAAACGCAAATGTGAAATGCTGGTACATTAATTAACAGTGTAACAACCAGAATGTTGAATGTAAGCATGCAATGTGTTGTGAAGGCACTGGATGTCAGTTTGTGGTAAAGAGTTCCATGCCCGTTGCATTTAGTCGGTCAATACAAGGACGATTAATGCTGTTTGTGTATGGCGCTGGAGTTATCATTTGATGATATCACAACACATGCTCAATTAGACACACATCTGGTGACCGAGCAGGCCAATGCAACACGATCAACAGTCTGTAAAGCATTTTGAGTTACAAGAGTGGTATGTGGGCAAGCATTATCATGGTGAAAAACACCCCCTGGAATGCTGTTCACAAATGGCAGCACAATAGATTGAAACAACAGACTGCTGTACGAATTTGTAGTCAGGTTACATTGAATAACGATGACAGTGCTCCTGCTGTCATACGAAATCACACTCCAGACTATAACTCCAGGTGTAAGTCCAGAGAGACTAGCACACAGACAGGTTGGTTCAAGCCCTCAACTGGCCTCCTCCCAATCAACACATGGCCATCAGTGGCACTGAAGCACAACCAGCTTTCATCACAAAACACATACCTCCACCCTGCCCTCCAATGAGCTCTCACCTGACACCACCGAAATCTCAAATAGCGGTGGTTTGGGTTGGTGGAACGCACACTTCAAGGCATCTGACTATGGGCCGACTGCAACAGTGCGTTGTGTCAATGTAGCACCAACTGCTGCTCACTTTTTTGCTGCAGGCACAGCACGATGCACCAGAGCCATACTCTGAACACAATGGTTCTCCCTGTTGATAGTGACAACTGGCCATTTAGAACCCGGTCTTCTTGCACCCGTACATTCTTGCGACTACCGCTGCTAGCAACTGTGTACAGTGGCTCCATTCCTGCCAAGTCTTTCTGCAATATTGCAGAAGGAACATCTGGCTTCTCGTAGTCCTATTACACAATCTTGTTCAAACTCAGTGAGGTATTGATAATTGTGTCCCTGTTGCCTTGAACGCATTCTTGACTAACGTCAACTCACCATCTCCAGTCTCAAGGGTACCTAATGCTGATGACAGTTACAGTGTGTATTTAAAGCAAACCTGATATGCAACCTCATAGTGGTGCTACAAGTGCCACTCTTATGTGAATGGCGTGAAAGCTGAATAGGCACGATCTTTCAGATGTAGAAACACACCAACCAACTTTAGTTTCTGTTGCACAACTCCTTCTTGGCATTGTGATTTCTTTTCCATCAGTGTATTTCATTCAAAATACAACTCAAATCCAGAATATTTCCACCAGCACTAAAGCTTAAATAAAAGTATACCACTTGACAAACAACTGGATGATGTATGTACACATATGGATGGCACTGACAATTGAGAAAACATTCAAGGTTGTCTTAATTACACCAAAACTAACAACAATTAAGTAAAAATTTACAAATTTGGACTTAATTTCAAATAAAAAATACTTCATTAAATATAAAATGGAACTCCGGTATTGTTGACTTATAGGAAAGGCTAAAACAGAAAGTAAACACAGCTTTGCTACAGTGAAGGTCCTCAAGAACAAGAACAACTTCAAAGGTAAGGTAAAAAAACTGGATTGTGGCTGAAGTGGAACAGCACATTTAACCTATCCGATATTTTCATTCTCTTTTCATTATTATTTACTCTACATTTTGAGCTATTGTCAACTTAATGCCTTGAACATGTCTGATAAATGAGTGGCAATGTTGAATTTACTTACAGAATAAAAAGTAAGAAATTTAAATTGAAGTATCGTTTTTGCACATGTTTAATTTATTGGAAGTTTCTAATTTATAAGAAGAGTAGTTTAGCCCACAGTTCAGAAAACTTTAAAAACCACAATAAAGAAAATGGCTTCATGAATATGAAACCTAAAAAATAAGAACCTCTTTGTCCAAAACAGAAAGTAACTAGCCCACTTAGAGAGGAATTTATGTCAATAACTGACAAATCATTGTACACACGACATTAAAATGCTATTGCTAGGGTAAGAAAAGGGGGTAAAGAGTAGAAACTACCAAAACTTTTCTTAGAAAATTGATTTTAATACATTTACTCAATAAATTATATTAGATTACCTTTCTGTAGGAGTCACAAACGAGTATCATTTCCTGCATAAGCTTTCCATCTGGTGTAGTTTTTGGTACTATTTCCCAGAATATCAATAAGAGTTTTTTGATCATGTGATCTTGCAGTGGAAGTACAAATCTGATTATAGTCATCAAAAGACCTGGGAGCCTTTCACCACTTGCTATCATTTGAATTACTTTCTTCAAAGCTTCTATTTTTACTTTTACATCTCCTTTCTCTGCAATGGCAAATTTTTCATAAAAGCAAATGTTTAAAAAGATATGGTAAGGAAAAAACAGTCTTTAATCTTAGCTACTGAAAACAAAGGAAGTTTAAGTGCATGCATTCAACACAACAGCAGTGCTTTACACAAAACAATGTCATCTCACAACCAGAAAGGACGAGTAAGAATTATTTTCAAAACTGGCTCATTTCATTTCAAATCACCCAAAATAAAATCATGTTACACATGATGGCGAAAATTTGGTGTAAGGAAGTACATGTGACAGAGTGTTAAAATAGTTTATCCCAAACTTTTTGACCAAAAGTACAGTTCAGATGATATTTTGAAACCTGGGTCATTTTTTACAAACTGGTGTCAAGAGACTAGGTGGCATATAAGTTTGTAACAACTACAACTTTTTTTGAAACTTCCTGGCAGATTAAAACTCTGTGCCGGACCAAGACTCGAACTCGGGACCTTTGCCTTTCGCGGGCAAGTGCTCTACCAACTGAGCTACCCAAGCACGACTCACGCCCCGTCCTCACAGCTTTATTTCTGCCAGTACCTCGTCTCCTGCAGGAGAGCTTCTGTAAAGTTTGGAAGGTAGGAGACGGGGTACTGGCAGAAATAAAGTTGTGAGGACGGGGCGTGAGTCGTGCTTGGGTAGCTCAGTTGGTAGAGCACTTGCCCGTGAAAGGCAAAGGTCCCGAGTTCGAGTCTCGGTCCGGCACAGAGTTTTAATCTGCCAGGAAGTTTCATATCAGCGCACACTCCACTGCAGAGTGAAAATCTCATTCTGATAACTTTTTTTATTTATGAACCAAATTTATTCAATTTGGTGCCACTGGAAGAAAAATGGATCAAATGTGACATAAAATTGTTCAAATGCTGCAAGTGTGCATACAAATATTTACAAATCTGTAAAGAAAGTCTTTTGAAAAAGTTTTTTTTTCCAAATATCAAGAATTTTTTCATCAAAACCTCAAGTTTCATCATCATAATTTTTGTTTCACATAATGCTTATGATCATACTTTTCAACATAAAAAATAATCAGAGTGGTGTTTGTTTTGTTTGGACATTTAAAATTGAAATAAAACAAATAGAAATATATGCATTTTATTTTATGACTCCTAACTAATCTACCATAAATTTTCTTCTGTTCACATAAAATACATCCGTAACATTTTACAAAGTGTTTATTCTTTTTAAAAAAGTTGTCAATGAAGAATACTGAGACTGATGTGAAAGTATATAAGTGACTGGTGCTTGTGGTTGCACTAAGAGCACCAAACTCATTAGAATGTTTTCATAAGGGATTTCAGTGAACACCACTATGAAATAGCCACAAATAAATTGAAGAAGTTAAGTTTATCAAGACAGTTACTGTTTCCCCTCCAGGCAATGCCTGCTCTTGCTAAACTGATGGAGGTCCACTTGGTCGCATAAACTAGACCTTTGCATCTCTGTGTTCTTCACTAATCTCCAGAAATTCTCCACGCCACTGGTGGTTATTGTCAATAGCTGCGATTAATATTTCTTCTTTAATTACTGGAGGCTTTGTTCTGAAGCCCAAGATGGATTTGTGTGAATTTGGTAGATGATGAAACCTACTTCATCTGCAACCTTTCATTCAGCAGTCTGAAGAAATAATTAACTCTTTTCTCAGGTATGGTGGGACCAGTTTCATATAATTTTTGTACACATTTCTGAATTTTATTATCTCAGCTGTAAAAACAAAATTTTTGTACTCCTGGAACATGGGTTGTGGTAAAAGTAACAGATCTTTTGGACTTAAATCATGACTTTTATATGGGTACTGTAACATTGGTCTTGTTGCTGGAAGTGTAATAGTACTACCAACTCCATCACATGAATCTTTGCGTGACTAGTGGCAAAAATTGCCATTATTCAGTTATCTTGCTTGTGACGGCACAAATTTGCTGAGTTCATGATGTTCTTATATTGTGCAGATCTGCTATCATTGAAGTGAATTACATGTTGGATGTGTGGTATTTGTTCCAGGATATAGGCGACAGCACTTTTCTGGAAAACATAGAATGAGTTTTTTCATGCTGCAATCAGTCACCTATACACCATAACACTGACTTAATGCAATCCTTTGTTTTAGAGTATGCACCAAAAGAATGAAGCATAATTTCACTGTTCTGCCAGTGAAATCCTTGTGCAGCATAAAATACGTATAGTTTAATGCAAAAACCAGCATCAAGGATCCTTTCTTGTTTCCTTGTGTTTAAGTAGCAATCCTGACATTTTGACATGTAATGATGCTGTATCAAGTTTTTTAAGTTTCTGGATGACATACTCAACAAATTCATGACTTTCTTCACTAATGTGTCCAAAGTAGGTTGATCAGTTTGGATCCACTGCTTGAAAGTAACATTTTCAATGACTTGTTCGGAGAAAGAGAAGGATGCTGAAAGTAGAACTTATAGGGGATCCAAAATACAGCATACAGCAGCTACATGAAGAAAGTGTGAAAAGTCTGAATCAGCAATGATTAAATCTAGGACTGGAGGCACTGGAGGAGGACTGGAGCGCTAATGAGTTATATGGTTTCCTGAAACAGTCAATAAGGAAGTGGTGGAGGTGGCTTTAATAAGGAAAGGGAGAAAACAGTAAGGACTGATTGGACGACCATGTATTAGTTGGAGGTGGCTGAGGAAAAGAAGAAACTATGTCACATATGATTAAGCTCTGGGAATGAAGAGGATCGGAATAGGTACACGGTATATAAAAGGAGAGCTAAGAAATTCCAGGGTGTATACGCGGACAAAGAAAAAAAAATTCCCAGATTTCTCGGTTAAAAATACATTTTCTCCCGGGTGAAAACATACATTTTCCCTGTCAACTGACAGTACATTTTCTCGCAGAACTGTATAACTTATCCATCCTTTGAATGGTTATGGTTTTATACACGGGCGTAGAATTTCTGGCGCTTTAGAAAATGAAACACAGGGGAAAAAAAGTTTTGGAAAGATCTTTGATGTGCAGTAACATGTACGCTGCATATTTTCGTATTACAGAAGTATAAATTCGAATTCCACCAAACAGCGCATGTTACTTTCCGAAGCATTGAAATTGAGATTGCGATGCGCTTTTGTAAGCCAGTCATAGCTCATGTCACGTGATTTTCACCAGCCGATGATACCAGGTATTCAGAGCTTATGACACGTGATGAAGTCAGCCAATAGCAACATCACTGATAAGTAGCGCGAACATACAAACAGAAAAAGTTAATGGTTTAAATTAATATACACAGTGTTGCTACAAGAAAAGTAAAGCTTTCACTTATAATATTGGTCTATAGGATTAATACGTAATATACATAGTGTTGCTACAAGAAAAGTACATATTATAAACTTATAATATCGGTCTATAAGATTAATACGCTGAAAGAGAAGCTAAGCTTTCACATATAATGTTGGTCTTTTATGCACGTATTACAATTTAAGATATATCACACAAATGTGCCATTAAAATTTTTAATAACGACATAAATGTCTGTTCTTCTGGGCTTGAAATTCATCTAAATGGCTCATCATCAAAGAGTTTATTTTTAAATGAGAGTCAAGCGTTCTTTGATTTAAGAAATTCATCGTATATTCTCGTACGTAGTTCAACTTGCATAAAAGGAAATTTTCTTTGATAGTAACACTTTTCAAATCACCATTCGGAATATTTTACTGTGACCTGTTAGAAATAGGTTCGTTTCTGCAGTTTCCAGAGAGCGCCAGATGACAGGTGTCACCGGGCTTGCGCAGCTACAATGTCGTAGGGAGCCGCATGGTCGTACGTGTAAAACATTAAATGATCTTACATTGGGTCATAAAAGAAACAAGGCATTCGAACCTGGCTGCTTACACAGCCAACTGCCATATTTCTGTAGCCAGAAGCGGGAGAAGGTACTACTCAACTGCGCATGCGCATGATTCCGCTTGTAACTGCTAAAACAAATCTTATATAAAAAGTTGTGACGTCACGCTCATCGGAGGCAATTTGTTGTTACGAATCATTGCATATTCTTCCTAATGCCTTTGACAAATTTTCCTGTTGGCAGACGCTTGTATGACCACTTTGTTTTGTTGCTGTATATGGCGCATTT
Source organism: Schistocerca piceifrons (assembly GCF_021461385.2). Lineage (NCBI taxonomy): Eukaryota > Metazoa > Arthropoda > Insecta > Orthoptera > Acrididae > Schistocerca > Schistocerca piceifrons. The sequence goes on from NC_060144.1 coordinate 557,167,706, forward strand.
ATTTTGCAGTTTTAAGTTTTACTGGTGTTCTGCGGATCGAAGCGTGGAATGTCAGATCTCTTAATTGGGCAGGTAGGTTAGAAAATTTAAAAAGGATATGGATAGGTTAAAGTTATATATAGTGGGAATTAGTGAAGTTCGGTGGCAGGAGGAACAAGACTTTTGGTCAGGCGAATACAGGGTTATAAATACAAAGTCAAATAGGGGTAATGCAGGAGTAGGTTTAATAATGAATAAAAAAATAGGAATGCGGGTAAGCTACTACAAACAGCATAGTGAACGCATTATTGTGGCCAAGATAGATACGAAGCCCACACCTACTACAGTAGTACAAGTTTATATGCCAACTAGCTCTGCAGATGACGAAGAAATTGAAGAAATGTATGACGAAATAAAAGAAATTATTCAGATAGTGAAGGGAGACGAAAATTTAATAGTCATGGGTGACTGGAATTCGGTAGTAGGAAAAGGGAGAGAAGGAAACGTAGTAGGTTAATATGGGTTGGGGATAAGAAATGAAAGAGGAAGCCGCCTGGTAGAATTTTGCACAGAGCACAACTTAATCATAGCTAACACTTGGTTCAAGAATCATAAAAGAAGGTTGTATACACGGAAGAAGCCTGGAGGACCTGGATAAACTGACTAAACCAGAGGTTGTACAGAGTTTCAGGGAGAGCGTAAGGGAACAAATGGCAGGAATGGGGGAAAGAAATACAGTAGAAGAAGAATGGGTAGCTTTGAGGGATGAAGTAGTGAAGGCAGCAGAAGATCAAGTAGGTAAAAAGACGAGGGGTAGTAGAAATCCTTGGGTAACAGAAGAAATATTGAATTTAATTGATGAAAGGAGAAAATATAAAAATGCAGTAAATGAAGCAGGCAAAAAGGAATACAAACGTCTCAAAAATGAGATCGACAGGAAGTGCAAAATGGCTAAGCAGGGATGACTGGAGGATAAATGTAAGGATGCAAAATACTAACGCGAATTCTTTACAGACGAATAGAAAAACTAGTAGAAGCCGACCTAGGGGAAGATCAGTTTGGATTCCGTAGAAATATTGGAACACGTGAGGCAATACTGACCCTACGACTTATCTTAGAAGCTAGATTAAAGAAAGGCAAACCTACGTTTCTAGCATTTGTAGGCTTAGAGAAAGCTTTTGACAATGTTGACTTGAGCAAGCAGTAAAGGAAACAAAAGAAAAATTCGGTGTAGGTATTAAAATCCATGGAGAAGCAATAAAAACTTTGAGGTTCACCGATGACATTGTAATTCTGTCAGAGACAGCAAAGGACTTGGAAGAGCACTTGAACGGAATGGATAGTGTCTTGAAAGGAGGGTATAGGATGAACATCAACAAAAGCAAAACGAGGATAATGGAATGTAGTCGAATTAAGTCGGGTGATGCTGAGGGTATTAGATTAGGAAATGAGACACTTAAAGTAGTAAAAGGAGTTTTGCTATTTGGGGAGCAAAATAACTGATGATGGTCGAAGTAGAGAGGATAAAATGTAGACTGGCGATGGGAAGGAAAGCGTTTCTGAAGAAGAGAAATTTGTTAGCATCGAGTATAGATTTAAGTGTCAGGAAGTCTTTTCTGGAAGTATTTGTATGGAGTGTAGCCATGTATGGAAGTGAAACATGGACGATACATAGTTTAGACAAGAAGAGAATAGAAGCTTTCGAAATGTGGTGCTACAGAAGAATGCTGAAGATTAGATGGGTAGATCACATAACTAATGAGGAGGTATTGAATAGGATTGTGGAGAAGAGAAGTTTGTGACACAACTTGACTAGAAGAAGGGATCGGTTGGTAGGACATGTTCTGAGGCGTCAAGGGATCAGCAATTTAGTATTGGAGGGCAGCGTGGAGGGTAAAAATTGTAGAGGGAGACCAAGAGATGAATACACCAAGCAGATTCAGAAGGATGTAGGTTGCAGTAGGTACTGGGAGATGAAGAAGCTTGCACAGGATAGAGTAGCATGGAGAGCTGCATCAAACCAGTCTCAGGACTGAAGACAACAACAATAAGTTTTATTTTCATTTTTTCACTCGTTCATGTTTTATTACTGAAGTATTATTCGGCAGTAGCGAGGTACAGTAATATTCTTTGTTAGAGTATCGGTTCTTACCAGTCAAAACTACAAAAATTTAACTGAAAACAATGAAAAATTCCCGGAATTCTAAAATATTCCCACTTTTCTCCCCGATGACAAAATTCCCGGGTTTTTTCCCCGGATCTCCCGGTTGTCCCGGGTCGTATACACCCTGAATTCAGAAGAAAGTGTAAGGAAGATGAATGGGCAAGAGCATGTGGGGAAATAGAGCATTTGCTTGGAGGTAGGAGATCGGCAGAGCATGGAGGATAACGAAGATGAAAATGGTTAGCAATCCTGCACCCACAATACAACTTATATCCACTGGTCAGTGGAAAAAGCAGTTTGAAGAACTTCTGGTAGAAAAAAGAAGAGACCACATGACAGAAGTCTACAATAAAAGTAGTACAAGGTAATACATAACCTATACTAGAGGAAGTAGTAAAAGATGTGCTTAAAAAGGTAAGTGTACCAGGAGGAGCTGTACTCAACTGTGGAAAAATGGACTCCCTCAAATGGTAAGACTTACACGTAAACTCTTCAATCAGATTGAAGAGGGAGAGGAAATACCAAGAGACTGGTGTGTATCATACATACCTGTTACCTATGAAAAAATGAAACAAGCAGCATCCAAATAATTACAGGAGAATTAGTGTTATGGAATCTATCAGAGACGTTTTAGTGCTATACTGAAAAGCAGGTTGGAGAATGAGATTGGCAGAAAGACACGAGGTGAACAGGCAGGTTTTACAGTGGAAAATCTTGCATGGACCATATTTTAAGCCTTTGACAGATAAGCGAGAAAGCATATTCTAAGGATCAGGAGGCACACCAAATACTTGTAGATTTAGAAAAAGCATATGACTCTGTTGTAAAGGATGAGCCAGACAATAAGGGATTTTACTTTATTATATGAGCCTCCAACCGGTAACTTCATTTTTCCATTACGGCCAAGCCACAGCCGGCAGTGTTAGCTGCCTGTAAATTCTTTCGTCCCACGGTCTAGTAACAGGAAGTCAGCACCGAGAAAGGGCACCTTGTTCACGCGCCTCTCTCGTGTGCTGACGAGGTAACGCCGCCCCAGGCGTCGCTTAGCAGGCAACGCTCTGGAAAGTTCCATGCCGCCCGCACGGTTTGCTCGGTCCTGACCAATCAGGGCGGAGGAAGCCGCGTGGTGCGTCGAACATACCCGGCCGCCCGTCGCCGGGCTCGCTCTCTTGTATTCTTGCTCACCCGCGAGTCGGATGCGCGCCCTGTAGCATTGATCATCTCCCGCTTCTCCCGGTGCTGCGGCACTGTGGACTTAGTTTTGGCAGACAACCACTTACGGTAGCTTCGCGATCAATGTTCGCCAAATTGCAAGCTCTGGCTCACCCTCACCTCCCTAGGCCTATGTAGCCCCTTTCATCATGCTTTAGCCAATAAATGGCCTTTCTCTAAAAATTACACTATTATTCCATAACGCCCACCGCCTGCCCATACCCGCCATCCTGTACAATTGGTGTCAGAAGTGTGGATACGTTCCCGTAGTGACTTTGTCGCTACACAAAATTTTTCCCGGCGAGACGCCGTGAACTTCGCGCATGGAATGCGCCAACCGGCCGCCACGTTTGCTCCACGTGGGCCGTGGCTGCTCCACTAAACACGCACAGGGCGCGCGCTGCAGCGAGGCAGCCCACGCTAGTCAGCCACGTGAGCCGGACGCCGCCGCGCTGCCCGCTGCCTGAGTTCGAGGGGCCTGCGCTGCGCTGCGCGACCGGCCGGGCCGCCGTCATCCGCCGCCGTCATCCGCCACGCCGCCGCCGCCCGCCGCTGTCACCGACGCGCCAGGGGCTGCCGCCATCGCCGACCGGCCGAGCCAGCGCCGTCCACCGGCAACACAATCGCCGCCGCCCGAGGGTCCGGACGCCGCCGCCGCCGCCGCCGCCGCCGCCGCCGCCACTGCACCATGCCGTCGCCGCCACCAATGCGTCGTACCATCGCCATCACCATGTAAGTCGCCGCGATGCTTACAACTATATCTTCGACGATCTTCCGCCGCTGGATTGAGAATCTTTGTGGCCGTCCTTTTTTTGTAACAATCATTACTTTTTTCTGGTCACTAGCGTCCCATAAAATTGTAAACATGCCGATAGGGACACGAGCGACGGAACGGGATACCCCCGTAGAGGCATCTGTCTTTCAAGACCCGCTCGAGGCCATAAATGCACAAATGCGCCAGTTATTCGCACAAAATCAGGAGCTACTTGAGCAAAACCGCGTCTTGAAACAGACGCTGGAAGCTAGTGCGCGAACTTCCATACCTGTGGCTAGCTCCACCCCTGTAACAAATGCTCAAACAGAGGCAACTAACACTAATTCTGTCTCTAATACAAACGCCACAATTTCTGCTAACATGGTGACTGTAAGCAATTTTCCTGCGGCTGATTTCATTCCCACCTTTTCTGGGAAGTCCCACGAAAATGTAGCTATGTTCTTACAAAATATTCGTGATGTGGGTCGCACGTGTGCCTGGCCGGATGATCTATTGGTCAATGTAGCCAGACTCAAGTTGACAGGGGAAGCCCGAATGTTCATAGAAACAGTGGACGAATTGCGTGACACGCACGAATTTGAAGTATTGGCCCGCGGATTGACTACGCGTTATTCCGATACCAGAGGTACCGCATATTACAGAGATCAATTATCAACCCTTAGGCAGAAGCCTAATGAGGATTTTGATGCCTTTGCAGATCGCATTCGAGCAGTGTCTTGTCGTACCTATAAGCTAGGCGAAAATGCCAGCGAAAACAGAATTTTGCGCTCAGAAGCCGAAGCGCGTGCAATTGATGCATTTTTCCGCGGTATTGACCCCCGCATCGGAGGAGAAGTCAAAGCAGCCTCCCCCACTTCTCTGTTTGAAGCTGTTCGTTTGGCAATGCTTCGCGAAGAGGTGTTGCGTTTTTGCGCTGCCGCCCCGCGCCCATCGGACCCAGTACCGGTCCCAGCAAAAGAAATATTTTGTCAGCGTTGTGGGAAGCCCAACCATACGGCAATGCGCTGTCGCGCGCCGTATTGCACTATTTGCCAGACAGTAGGTCATGCTAATAATGTTTGCTCCACAAAGTCACCATTTTCAAATCAGATGCGCGGCCACCGCCGCAACGGGGGGTCGAATCAGGGAAACGCTTGGGGGGCAGGTTCCGCCACCCACCCGCGCCCCCGACAAAAATAATACACCCGGTTAGGACCGAAAAATGTAAAGAGGTGGAACACGTTAGTCTATTTGGCGTACTCGGGAACAAATCAGTTAGAATTTTAGTTGATACTGGTGCTCAAGTTAGTGTATTGTTTGTGGAGAAAAATGATCGAAGGGTGTTACAGCCACCCCGGTACAATATCAGTGGCCTTGGAGAGGAAGTAATTGTCCCTGCAGGTTCGTGTGTGGTGAATCTGCAAGTAGACGGTGGTAAATACAGTCAGAGGATGGAGGTAGTGAGGCTAAAGAAGGGTGAATTTGACATCATACTAGGGAATGACTTCCTGCACCGTTATCAGGGGATAGTGGATTATCGAACGCGAACTGTGCAGTTCGGCGAAGCAATTCACCGATTTGGCAGTGCTCACCCCCGTCAGACGCGAGGGAGCTGCGAAAGGCGCCGTTCACAGTCTCCCATAAAACCGCAGATGTGGGCGATAAAAACCACTAACCCTGTGAGGATAAAAGGCAGAAGTGGAAAGATTCTCTGGATAGAGGTCAAAAATCAAGAACGCCCCAAGACAGACATTCTGGTTGACCCGCTCACCCAGAATGATGTTTTAGATCGTCAGTCAGTACATATAAAGAGAAGTATCTGCCGACCGGAGAGGAGACAGAAGGGTTTTGCGATACCAGTAAGTATAGATAATTTTGGTATAGAAGATGTTGTGATACCGAAGGGTACTATTGTTGCCAGTGGTCAGGAAATTTTTGAGGAAATAAGAGGAGCTGAGAAGCAGCGAGATAAAGATGAGAAAGGAAGGAGAAGAAAGAAATGTTCAGTTAGAGAAGTGCGATATGTCGCGTCGACGATAAGGAGTCAGTTAGCAGAGAAGTTAGGTCATTTAAACAGTGAGGAGAAAAGGACGTTGCAGCTAGTATTAGAGGAATTTTCGTGGTTGTTTGAAGAGAGGTAGTTTCTACCGGCCACGGATTTGGTTCAGCACGGAATTCCGACCGGAGAAGCTCGGCCTATTGCGCCAGTAGTTCCACCCAAAAAAGCAAGAAAAAAGGTAATACAACCGCCTAGACAGCAACGTAGATATGCTCTAAGGTCAAACCCCTATGATTTACGTTCCAGAAAGTAGGTCTGAAATGGTATGTATACAGTTGAAAAAGTCCTGCATGAAGTAAGAGAATCAATTGACGGAAAACACCGTCGTTACTATACCTTTAATTAAATTGTGCATGTTACTTATAAGTAGACATAAGAATTGGCAACCATTGGTAATGGTAATAGAATTTATGATGTCACATGCTAATGGAAGTGATTGAAGTTATGTAATCATTTTGTCTTGTCATTTAACGTCTCCAGTAATGTTATCGTAGCAGTCGAGAAATAAAATCACCAGCTTAATATTGCCCTACAGATTTTATTAGTCTTATCTAAAGACGGGAATCTATTTGTGATGTCTATCCGTGTTTTCAGTAAGGAACAAAATCGTGAGAGAGAACTTTTTCCTGGTACGTATTGTGGAAACTATCAGGATTAGAAAACATTGGAATTTCAGATCGATCTCCGGCTATGTTGTATTACCACCACGGTTAATAAACGGATCTATATGGTGTCAAGGAAGCCGGCACTTGCCGCTATATCTGTCCTGTAAACGACCGCTGTGTGGGAAACGCGTTAGCCAAGGAGTTGGGTTTGGAATGCCATCGTAAAATACAGTTTATGTAGAAGCCTAACACCTGCCAGTTACCTAAATTTTAGAAGAACAGAGTGTTAAATAAAATAATTGGAACCCGATAGTTTTGTGACCTCTAGCGATTTAAGTTATTAGAGTCCCTTAGAAAAGAACATCCTCCATGCATAACTGTCGTAAACAACATAACTCTGGAAGGAAATTTTGTGACTGTACCGAGAGATAAACTCCATGCGTAGCAAGAGGACGGACCCAGCGTGGACGCCAGTTATGCCGCCGAGCCAGTGAAACCGGACGCAGCCGTACTGTCAGCTGCGCTGTCAGCACTTTACAATCTCACGAGCGCGACGCGTGTCGCGCCTTAGCACCTCAAGCTGCACTGAATCTCAACACAGAAATTCTTAACCATTATATAACGAACCCTATGAATAACGTTATGCACATTTTCAATAGTCAGGAACTTACTTTGCTCCCTACACACTCTTTATATGACAAATGAACTCTAATTTTATTATAAACCAAAGCACCGACAGGTAAGTCATATCGACGTCTTCGAGATGCAACCAGCTTCGTCGAGCCGCCAATATTGACTATATGGAAGCAGGTAAGTAAGAGAATTAACAAAAGGAACAACAATCATATCCCTGAACGATTGACTGGGTGACTGATAATCACAAATATTTGCAAAAACAAATCAACACAGCAAACAGCATATCACATGTTTAATAATTATTGGTCCGTCCATTGAAGGAGACAAAATCATTTTTCATCAGAATTTTGTTAAAGGATGTATCAACGTGACATTACACTATTCCACAGCATTACACACAACATTGCCATTACGTAAAGACAGTTTTCTTCTAGGTAAAAGTACCAAAGACTATTAGTTGGTATGGAGACACAAACGAGAGCATAAAGGAATACCAAGGGATGCTTACATTCATTTTGCTACGAAATGTAACTGGAGGATAAGGAAGTTTTGCTTGAAAGAAATAATCTTTTAAACTTTTGCTTTTGTTGCGGTTTTGCCATGTCTTGTATCACTATGACGAGTTGCCAATTACTTATGTCTAATTACTGTGTCCAATTACTTAAGTCCATGTATTATTCCATTGTCGTTCATTTTCACTGTTTTATTACTACCTATTTAGAGAATTTTGCTAAAGTTTTGCCAGCACCAGTAATTTAGTAATTGTATCAACCTAGTGTTTCCATGTGTCGCTGTGTTACTATATTGATGAGGATAGTCATTTTGTAGGATTTCAAGCATGCTAGAGTAAGTTCCCGAGTACTGCCAATTATTTGTTTAATAATAATGATGTCTTAGGTAATAAATTCTTTTGGAAGGGTAATTTAGGATGTAACCATGCTTTTTCATTTGTATCTGAAAGTTTATCTGGAGGGATATACCACATGCCTGCCGCCGTGATAGGTAACATAAACGGAGTGAATCACGCCCACAGAACGAGCAAGCTTTGGCCATATACCTAGTCTGTTGGATGAACAAGAGAACCACCCGCAAGGGCACGTACCTGACGTGACGCGGTTGGCTCCCGCGCGGACCCTTAGCTGTCTGTGTCGTTTCTTCACTTTTCCGTTTCGCGACATAGTCCGTTCTACCCACTTTCATCTTTCCGCTATCAACAGAACAACCCTTGAAGAGTCATGCTCCACCCGCAAGGGCACGTAGTTACGTGACGCGGCCTGCACCCGCGCGGACCCTTAGCTGTCTGTGTCGTTTCTTCACTTTTCCGTTTCGCGGCATAGTCCGTTCTACCCACTTTGATCTGTCAACTTTCAACAGACACAATACTATTCAGCCCAGACTTTGATCTTCCATCTCGAAGAAGAGTTCACGAGAACAGTGTTCCGTGCTCTCTGACGACAGCTGATCAGGCAACGTCAGACGCGAACCGCGTCTAGCCCGCAGCTAAACGCCAGTAAGCGGAAATCTCTGTTCAAAACCTTGAGCCTTCTTTGTTTTCCCGTTGTATTTTCCGAAGGAATACCGACTATTGAAGTAGTAGCATTTAACTGTATGACATGTCCCAGGACACTGCGATACAAGCAAGGATAGACGGAGTTTTAAAAGCAACCAGCTGGGCCCGAGGAGGCCAGCACCATGGAGTTATAGAGACGGCGAGTTTAGTCGCAAAATGTTGAGAGGATGAAGACGGCGAATTTGGTCGCAAAGTAAAGTTAGTCGCAAGATGTTGAGAGGATGAAGACGGTGAATTTTGTCGCGCAGTGAAGTTTTGTTTTAGGTGAGAGAAGTCGGGTTTGAAGAAGAAGAAGAAGTATGCAGTAGCTATCTTGGAGTCGCAGAATTGTCATTTACACAGTTAAGAAGGCGATAACGTCTTGTCAACGATGCGCCGCGCACTATACCTTCATGAAGGAAAAGTCCTTCAGAAATTACGCTCAACTTAGTTGATTCTAATTCAAATCCTTACACTTTCTGTTCCCACTATGGAAATCTCTAGATTCTTGTCGAGTTTTGTTTTTCTCCTCTTGTTAGCAACAGCGTTGACATCCTACGACACAATCTATGTCCCACCTGCACCAAACTGGTGTCACTTTTCTTCGTCACTCTCACTTAATGGCGTGCAGCAAATATATTGAGTGACGAGAAAATTCTTCTCAAAATGTGAATGTTATTACACTTGGATGGTTAGCCCAAGGAGGCATTTAACTTTTTTGTTTGTTATTGATATGGCATTTGCAACAATTTGATATTATACTTGTGTGCCTCATTTCTACATTTATGTATGTTAATGTAATTTTAAACAGAACCCACTGTAACAGCTCATCTAGCTTTATGTCACGCGTAATCCCACTTCTATTTTGTTGCATTTGACAGTCATAGACCCCTCAGCTGCCGCGTGCAGCCCTGACGCGGCGCTGCCCTTGGAAATTATCTACCGCGCGCCTTTCTGACTTAGCGCGAGATTCGGCCTTGCAGTCAGCTGCCACTCTGACGTAGCCTCCGCGCAGATCTTTAGCAAACGGTTCCTGTTGGAGCACCACTTATAGCCTTTCATGCCACTACGCATTACTTAGTATTCGCACCCCTTTAATTATTATGTTATACCTGAAAGCTCATTCAGGATTCCCTTGTCAGCTAACGTTCAAGTTTTATCTAATAAATCAAATAATCACATCCTAACGTCACTTGATGATTTGCTAAAAAATGAAAAAAGGACAAATTTCTTACGTTCGCCTGTTGGTACACTTAAATGAATGGCAAACAGCCACAAACCAAACAAAAAAGAGAAAACAAGAACCTATCAGGCATGTGCCCTCCCTTAGTTTTAAGAGTGAAACTGAGATATCAGTTAATGTGGAAAAACTAGCGTAGTGTAGTGAAATGTTCCCTTAGTGATAAGTCCGTTTTTAAACGTGTTTGGAGCGTGTGAATCTCCCCTCATATCCTCCCTGCGCTGAGTTCCAGTGCACGGACCTGGCCACGGCCACGCCCCCTTCCCGCGGTAGCCTGCGCGCTGCCCGCTGAGGACACCACACCAGGCCGCCTCGCGCTAGGCGCCCCCGCAGTGACTCACCAGTGGTGATATCTTTGCATTTTCAACTTATTTTAACAAAAGCAAAAAAAAAGACATTTTTACTTCAACTTAGCAACAAGAACACTTGGCATGTTTACCTAATTCACACTGTTATGTTTTGTTCTAATTTTGTGATGATTTTATGATGTTTTGATGTTTTATGATGTTCTGATGTTTTATGATGATTCTTGTATACACACAATATTGTTGACATGTGTAAGCTCCCTTGCGACCCTTAGGAGGTCTTTAGAGTCTCTATACCCTCCCATAGATTAAGACCCCTGCCGTCTTCCGTGAGAGCCAATGTTCACTTTCTTTTGCAAGATAAATTTGTTTACATTCAAATAATAATTGCATTGAGCGAATTCACATACGTTCTCCGCTCCCACGGAAGGGGGAGGAATGTAAAGGATGAGCCAGACAATAAGGGATTTTACTTTATTATATGAGCCTCCAACCGGTAACTTCATTTTTCCATTACGGCCAAGCCACAGCCGGCAGTGTTAGCTGCCTGTAAATTCTTTCGTCCCACGGTCTAGTAACAGGAAGTCAGCACCGAGAAAGGGCACCTTGTTCACGCGCCTCTCTCGTGTGCTGACGAGGTAACGCCGCCCCAGGCGTCGCTTAGCAGGCAACGCTCTGGAAAGTTCCATGCCGCCCGCACGGTTTGCTCGGTCCTGACCAATCAGGGCGGAGGAAGCCGCGTGGTGCGTCGAACATACCCGGCCGCCCGTCGCCGGGCTCGCTCTCTTGTATTCTTGCTCACCCGCGAGTCGGATGCGCGCCCTGTAGCATTGATCATCTCCCGCTTCTCCCGGTGCTGCGGCACTGTGGACTTAGTTTTGGCAGACAACCACTTACGGTAGCTTCGCGAACAATGTTCGCCAAATTGCAAGCTCTGGCTCACCCTCACCTCCCTAGGCCTATGTAGCCCCTTTCATCATGCTTTAGCCAATAAATGGCCTTTCTCTAAAAATTACACTATTATTCCATAACGCCCACCGCCTGCCCATACCCGCCATCCTGTACACTGTGCTCAGCAACACTCAGTGGGAAGGGATGGAGTATATAGAAGCACAACAAATACCCGTACTTCAAAGAATATACCACCAACTGTGGGCAACAGTTAAAGAAGGGAGAAAGTTGAGTGAGATATTTCAAACATCAAAAGGGCTTAGACAGGGCTGCAGTAGGTTGCTGACCCTGTTTAAAATATATATGCAGTATATATTTTAATGGTAGCATCAGTAATGCAGAGGTTTGGGAATTTCTTTCCAGCATGGTACTATCTACTCATTATTATTTGTCAACGATAAAATACTGGCACCACGAAGCAGAGAGGATGTCAAATTTAAGATGATGAAGTTAATGGAAGCATCTGAACAAGGTGGGTTTAGAATAAATATGAGAAAAACAGAAAATCTGGTAGCGGGAGGAATAGAAGGGAATTATGAAAGCTATAAAGCAGTTAAAATACTTAGTATCTTAGCATCTACTAGCCATTCCTCAGGAAGCTGTGAAACAGATGTGGAATGCAGGATCTCGTGGGCAAGAGGAGCAATTAAAATGCTAAATGGAGCTCTGTGTAGCTGGAAAATATCAAAAGAAACAAAGAAAAGGATTCTGCAAACAGTAATAGGAAGTATACTAACATATGGTGTAGAAAGATGGACCGCGGCAGAGAAGCACGGTGCAGGCAGGAGAGATGGATGGAATAAGCAGGGCAGCCAGGATATCCGAAAGAGAATGGAGAAGAAATGAGGAAATTTGAGAGAGAATGGATAGGGAACTACCCAGTTGTGCAAAGAACCGAGAACAGAGCTCTTCAGTGAAATGGCCATGTACAGAGAATGGGCAAGGATGAAGGCTGAAAGCAATCCTAGTACGGTTGCCGCCAGGAAAGAGGAAGCATGGATGGCTGCGATTAACATAGAGAGTGGGAGTAATTACGACAACAAAGAAGAGAGACCTGAAAGAGGGATACTACAATTATTGTGGAAGTTCTCAAACGGGTATACAGGACAATTGCTGAAGGGTGGAGAAAGTGAAAGTAAATTAAGTAAATAAAAATGCAGTAAGAGTGGAAGCTGAAGTGAACAAGAGCGATCCTTGTATAGAAATTTTCAGAAAATATAAAACATTGCCTATCTGCTCTACATGCGTATCTACTCTATGTACCTCCTGCAAGCAGTAATGTTCATAATTATAAAACACAAGGAAGGGAAAACTTTCACAGAATTACAAGTAATTAACAGGCTTCAGACTGCCGTCCACGTAAAATAAGGACAATTTTTTGCAACAGATGGCCACCTGATTTTAAGATAGCTAATTTAAATAGAAGTACTTCATAACAGAGAAACACTGTTATTCAACAGAAGATTTTGAATTGTAAAGCCTTCTTGTAAACCTGTTAGTGTATAAAATCATAAGCTTGTTTTTGTGACAGCAAACTCATAATTTCTGATTATTTTTTATGAATGTATTTTATTGGTAAGAGAATTAAAATTAGTACAACCTTGTATCACAATACGTATGTGAATTAAAAGCTATGCCAATGTCTGGAAACAATGCTGTATGGACAACAAATAAATAAAATAATAAATAAATTCAAAACTATCCACTCTCTCTATTCACCAGCAACACACTATTCCTCACCCCAAATCTGTCACCTTAATCTTTCCTGGCATCACAACTTTTGGGCAAACAGGAGTGGTTTGAAAGCATACTGTTATTCAACTTCCTGCTCTGCAAAAAGCAGTTGTGGACCAAATATGCACTGCAGCATAATTCCAACTGAGCAATGGTTTTCAGTATGTCATGTTCATTGGTCAGAAACTACTACAGAATGCTGCTTCCTTTTCTGCATGTTTGAAACGGTGTCTCTTTCTTTACATCAGTGTTGTGATTGTGGTACGTACACACACACACACACACACACACACACACACACACACACACACAGAGAGAGAGAGAGAGAGAGAGAGAGAGAGAGAGAGAGAGAGGCTATAGTGATTTACTGAACAGTCATTGAAATAATGACTATTTCTGACAATAAAATTATCCACAAGTGCAAATAAATAATACAACAGGCAAAAAGTAAAACATAATGTCAAAGACTCAGCACTTAAGTGATATTTAGTGTTATCTCTGTTCACCATAAACTATACTGTGGCAATCACTTCACAAAAGATTTTGAAAAACCTGAAACTGTAGTAAATGAGAAATTAAGGTGTCAATGTAACAGTTCTTGCAAATAATGAAACAGGAATTTAAACCGTATGAACTGCTTTATGAGTTAAAGTTTAGAAGTCAGTTATGTGGACTGTTACCCAAAAATTCTAAATAATAAAAGCAAATTAGTGTTTAAAGACAACATACCAAGATCTATTTTCAACTGCATTTCATTAGGAGGATCAGAGTCTGATGGAAGATTAATAATTGTATAACATGGTTGCTCAACTGTCACCATTTTTATAAACTGATTCTGTTTCTTCAGTTATATCAATCTGTAAAAGAAAATAATTATCAGACCATAAAATGCTGAACACATAACTAAACTACAGAGCAAAACAAATTTTGGCATATATAAACACTTTGAAAGGTAATATGGAGAATGTAGCTTACATTCTGTGGCTAGGTCAAATAATATTCTCTGTATGTTAATTGTATCGTAAGAATAGTATGTCTTTTTTGATAACAATTATTTCCATTATGACTGTATAAACTGGCGAAATGAATGAAGTTGTTGACATGGCTAAAAAATGCACATCCTTGGCTGCTGCTACATCGCCTAACATGGTATAGCAGTTATAGTTGCTTGGTGGCAACAAGAAATATTTGGTAGACATTCTCTGCCATGCCGTCATTCAATGTGGAATTGCCATCTTCTTCATATTTAGGTTTGCTGCGTGACACTGTGCCAAAATATTGTATATACAACTATCTCATCTCCACCTGACTCTTCAGCTATTTGGAGCTACGAAATGTTTTCTTAATTACTGCCAGAAATTTGTCCCAGTTATTGAGCTTTTCCATATTCTCCTCAAACCACTACTGGGCTACACAGCATTGCCATCAAACCATATAACACAGAAACAACAATCAGATTTTAGTCACTAGGACAGGATCACTAACAAGAACTAACACATCTCACTGAAAACACATGTATGAGCACATTTTAAAGTACAGCCTTCCACTCTGGGGGCGAATCCACTGCAGTCCCAACACATCCACTGTAGTTTCATGATAAGTACTGGGAACAAACCCGTCAACAGCCATTAGTTCGCGTACAGAAAGTCCTTTACAAATTGTGTCAGCCCTGAGAAGGGTCTTTTTCATAGCTAGGACATTGTTTACTTAAAGCAGGTGCTCGAACCAGCAACCCTCTGATGTGACACAGTCTTGGTAACGTCAAATGGTTTTTTTCCAAACTCATTCAAATATTCCTGGCATTGCCCTGATGTGATTGGCGGCATGTTGAATGCGATCCATTAATTCCTCTTCGTTTCTAGGTTGTTTGCGTCTGGGTGGGTGAACTAGAACCTTGAAGAATCCCCACAGGAAAAAGTCCGGAGGTGTGAGGTCTGGTGATCATGGGGGCCATGTCCTATGAGCACCCCTGCCAATTAGCCGGCCGTTGAAAGTTCATTTAAATATGTGCGTACAATATGACCGTTATGTGTGGGCGCCCCACCAAGTTGCAACCACATGTTTAGCCGTCTGTCCAGGGGAACATCATCCAGCAGGCCGGGTAGAGTTTTTTTCAAAAAGTGAAGGTAATTTGCCCCATTAAGTCGAGGAGGTAGACGGACTGGCCCAATTAGATGGTCACCCACAATGCCTACCCACATGTTGAGTAAAAATCATTCCTGGTGTCTGTAGACATACGTGACATGGTGAATTCTCTTTGGTCAGTAATGAATGTTTCAAGTGTTGTAAAGGCCATCCTGATGGAAGGTGCACTCGTTGGGAAACAACACAATGGCGGGGAAGTCGGGATCTCAAGCAGCACATCACAAAAACCACCCTCAGAACCCTAGCCTGTGTTCATAGTCCACCACAGGATTTAGATCTTGAACAGGGTGGAAACTAAATGGATGCTGGCCATCATCCCTCAAAACCTCCCAGACTAACAGATGAGTGACCCTCATGTCATTTCCAACCGCTCGAGTACTTGTCGTAGGTGCTTCCTCGAAGGGCTCGGGAACAGTCTCTTGAAATGCAGCATCCTGTAGTGTTCGAGTTCTTCCAGCATCACTGTGATATCCTGCTAATGAGTCTGTTTTGCCAAGTCACCGATGAATTGCTGTAAACGTTTGCAGGTGTGGCTGATGTCTCGCTGGGTACCGTTCCTCATACAAACATCAAGCTCCATGTGCATTACCATCTGCTAGTCTATAACCGTATCTCGTTGTTCTTCAAACGAATACTGTGCTGCCATGCTTGCTGTACGACTAAATTGCAGGTGACGTTTGTGTGCTCCGAAGCAAAGATTACGTGTGAATGCTTCTGATGTGAGGTGGAGACAAACAGCAAGACCTATCAACACGTGTGCGTACCGCGTTGGGGCAGTGATGGAGTGAGGGACCTTTGCATGTGTGAACCAACAACCATAGTATTAGTTATGTGTTTATTTTACATTTAATAATTGATCACACATGTTATACAACCTTCAGTTTAGCACATGGTTACTTTAAATGTTCAAAATGTTCACATTTGGTGGTTATACACATAACAGAATGACAAGCAGTTGCTGCAACTACGTCAGTCAATGTTACAGTGGAGATCACTGCACATGTTGCTGTAATCTCCTGGCAAAGTTCCTCCAGCATACGTGGCTTACGTTGATAGACATTATCTTTCACAGTTTCCCACAAGCAAAAGTCCATAGGTGTTACACCTGGCGACTGTGGATGGAACTCAATGGGCCCCCTTCGCCCAATCCAATGCCCTGGAAAATGGTCAACCAGGAAAGCTCGTACAGTTAGGTGGTAGTGTGGTGGCGCCCCGTCCTGTTGGCAGAAGATGTCTACATCAGCTCTATAAAGCGCATGTATAACTGGCAAAATTGATGTGCATAACATTTCCAGGTACACTTCTTCAGTGACAGTAGCATCAAAGAAAAACGGTCCTTAGATGATAGTCCACACCACACATGAATGCCTGGTAGATTGATGACTTTATCCACATAAAGATGCGGATTTTCCTGTGCTCAGTACACAGTGTTATGCCGATACACAGTTCCATTAAGTTTAAATTGTGCCTCATCACTCCACACTACCTTTGTCACAAATTATTCATCATCAGTTACCATTTGCTGATACCATTCACAAAATTTCATTTGGCTATCTGGATCATCATCATTAATTGCATGCAGTAATCGTGGAATGTAAACTTTCCACTTTGCAGCTTTCACAATTCTTCGTACACTTGTACTGCTAACTCCCACTTCAAGTCCATATTGTGTAGCAGACTTCTGTGGAGAATTAATAAACTTTTCCAACATGAGAGCTGATGAATCAGAACTTGCAGCTGTACACTGTCTTTTCCTGATCTTCTTTTGTGAATATCACAAATCGTCCCATGCAATTCAAACTTGTCAATGATGCATTTAATTGTTAGGCAGGTTGGCAGTTCCGTTTCAAACTCTCACCTCCACTGCTGTTGCACTTCAATGGCATCATCAAACTTGAAAAATCATTTCACAATACATTTTCATTGCTCGAATATCAAGCGTGGTCCAGCCACTTGTTTTCTCAATACTAAGATGAAAGTACTAATATCTGTTGAGCCAAAGACCATACTACAACACACTCTTAACTCAGATCCAACGACAATATCTATATCTCAACAGAGCCTGACTAAGAGTGTATACATGTTTCTGGCAGACTCTGTCTGTCCACCTGTGTGTGTGTGTGTGTGTGTGTGTGTGTGTAAATAGAGCATATCACATCATTCCATAAATATGTAAGTTCCAGAAAGAACTCGGCAGCTCAATAACTGGGACAAATTTCTGGCAGAAATTAAGAAAACATTTCGTAGGTCCATATAACTGAAGTCAGGTGGAGATGAAATAGTTGTATATATAATATTTTGGCACTGTTTCACGCAGCGAACCTATATATGAAGAAGATGACAATTCCACATCTAATGATGGCATGGCAGAGAATATCTACCACATTTCTTTTGTAGGTCATCATCACAACAGAGTATTTCACCAAGTGGTGCCCACACACGGAGGCAATACACTAGAAAAAAAACTCCAAAAGGAGGCCAACACACATCCAGATGTCATATTAATTGCAGTTATGGAAGAACAGTGGGATCTTGCATTACTAATATGGCCAAAAAAGATACACACTTAAGAGCCAAAGAAACTGGTAAACCTGCCTAATATTGCGTAGGATCCCCACGACCATGCAGAAGTGCTGCAATACGATGTGGCATGGACTCTGCTAATGTCTGAAGTAGTGCTGGAGAGAATTGACACTGTGAATCCTGTCCATAAATCTGTTGGAGTATGAGGGGGTGGAGATCTCTTCTGAACAGCATGTTGCAAGGCATCTCTGATATGCTCCATAACGTTCATGTCTCAGGAGTTTGGTGGCTAGCAGAAGTGTGTTCCTGGAGCCACAATGCAGCAATTCTGGACATGTGAGGTTTCACATTGTCCTGCTGGAATTGCCCAAGCTCCCTGGAATGCACAATGGACATGAATGGATGCAGGTGATCAGACAGGATGCTTACGAACGTGTCACCTGCTCGAGTCGTATCTAGACATATCAGGGGTCCCATTATCACTCCAGTTGCACACGCCCCACACCATTACAGAGCCTTCACCAGCTTGCACAGTCCCCTGCTGACATGCAGGACACATGGATTTATGAGATTGTCTTCATATCTGTACAAGTACATCCGCTTGGTACAATATGAAACTAGACTCGACAGATCAGGCAACACATTTCCAGTCATCAACAGTCCAATGTCGGCATTGACGTGCCCAGGCTAGGCTAAAGTTTTGTGTCGTGAGACATCAAGGGTACACAAGTGGACCTTCGCTCCAAAAGCCCCTATAGATGATGTTGAATGGTTTGCATGCTCAGACTTGTTGATGACTCAGCATTGAAATCTGCAGCAATTAGCAGAAGGGTTGCACTTCTGTCACAATGAACGATCCTCTTCAGTTGTCGTTGGCCCTGTTCTTCAAGGATCTTTTTCCAGCCGCAGCAAGGTCGGAGATTTGATGTTTTATCGGATTCCTGATATTCATGGTACACTTGTGAAATGGTTGTATGGGACAATTCCCATTTTGTTACCTTGGAGATGCTGTGTCCCATCGCTTGTGTGCTGACTATAATACCATGTTCAAACTCACTTAAATCTTGATAACCTGCCGTTGTAGCAGCAGCAATTGATCTGAAAAATGTGCCAGACACTTGCTCCCTTATGTAGGTGTTGCCGACTGCAGCACCGTCTTCTGCCTCTTTACATATTTCTGTATTTGAATATGCATGCCTTTATCAGTTTCTTTGGCGCTTCAGTGTACGATGGTTCATGATATCTATTAATATCTAACTTGACTCGCACTGGAACCATCAAACACCATTCAAGATTCTCAACGACACAGATTCAACAGGTTACCTCACCAATCCAATCATTGCACAGAAAGACGGACATTTGGAGAATGAAGGACAACACATCAGTAGATTTCCACTGCAGTTTCCTAAGGCATGTAGTATGCAACTGTAAATTAAAGGTGTGAGCAACTACTACACAGTAATACATCTACAAACATAGCAGTTCTCTGATAGCCACACAGCTGCAGATGACTACTAGTCTGTTGGGTGAAACTCATCGCTGTACCATGGTCAGGTCGTTCACCGATGCATGGCAGTTATTCTCTCTATCTGTCATCGGCCAGAGCTTTCAACTACTTGTTCCACCTCAAAAATCAGGAAGATCAAACAAACGACTGTCTAAGGAGGGTGCCAAAAACGAAAATCCTCCATGTTTGACAGTGCCCATGGGAAATCACATAGGCGTCAGTCAATGACCAACCAGATTAGGCACTATTCAATACTGGGGCACTATTTTCCCCAATAGTAGTTGTCTTTCTTTGCCAGCTTAAGTGCTGTTAATGGAGAACCTTGCTGCAACTACCCACAAGAAGAACCTACTATCTAACACCAATTGGTCCTAGATTGACTGCAGAAAAACTTTGGCGAATAACCGATATTTAGTGTTACTTTTCGGTTGCATTCAACTCTGGAGAGAAGACACAACAGACCAAATGATCCTCTGCAAATCACCATACCAACAGAGGTGCTCATCCCACCACCAATCAGTTCTCATGTAGCGCTTTCCAGTTAACCTTTACATCTACATACATACTCCGCAGTCACCATATGGCGTGAGGAAGAGAGTACCCCCGACCACTACCAGTTATTTCCTTTTCTGCTCCACTTGCAATTAGAGCAAAGGAAAAATGACTATCTATATGCTTCAGTATAAGCCCTACTCTCAAATCTTATCTTCATGGTCCTTACATGAAAGGTATATTGGTGGCAGTAGAATTGTTCAGCAGTCAGCCTCAAATGCCAGTCAATAGCCATAACCTATGGATAATGGAACCTTCCTCTGACATCCTCGCAAAATAGAGAATAGCCACATGGCATCTGTGTGTCAACTGTGTTGTTGTTGTTGTCTTCAGTCCTGAGACTGGTTTGATGCAGCTCTCCATGCTAATCTATCCTGTGCAAGGTTCTTCATCTCCCAGTACCTAAACTGTAACCTACATCCTTCTGAATCTGCTTAGTGTATTCATCTCTTGGTCTCCCTTTACGATTTTTACCCTCCACGCTGCCCTCCAATACTAAATTGGTGGTCCCTTGATGCCTCAGAACATGTCCTACCAACCGATCCCTTCTTCTGGTCAAGTTGTGCCACAAACTTCTCTTCTCCCCAATCCTATTCAATACTTGCTCATTAGTTATGTGATCTACCCACCTAATCTTCAGCATTCTTCGGTAGCACCACATTTCGAAAGCTTCTATTCTCTTCTTGTCCAAACTATTTATCGTCCATGTTTCACTTCCATACATGGCTACACTCCATACAAATACTTTCAGAAATGACTTCCTGACACTTAAATCTATACTCGATGTTAACAAATTTCTCTTCTTCAGAAACGCTTTCCTTGCCATTGCCAGTCTACATTTTATATCCTCTCTACTTCGACCATCATCAGTTATCTTGCTCCTTTACTACTTTAAGTGTCTCATTTCCTAATCTAATTCCCTCAGCATCACCTGCCGTAATCCGACTACATTCCATTATCCTCGTTTTGCTTTTGTTGATGTTCATCTTATACCCTCCTTTCAAGACACTGTCCATTTCGTTCAACTTCTCTTCCAAGTCCTTTGCTGTCTCTGACAGAATTACAATATCACCGGCGAACCTCAAAGTTTTCATTTCTTCTCCATGGATTTTAATACCTACTCCGAATTTTTCTTTTGTTTCCTTTACCGCATGCTCAATGTACAGATTGAACAACATCGGGGAGAGGCTACAACCCTGTCTTACCCCCCTCGCAACCACTGCTTCCCTTTCATGTCCCTCGACTCTTATAACTGCCATCTGGTTTCTGTACAAATTGTAAATAGCCTTTCACTCCCTGTATTTTACCCCTGCCCCCTTTAGAATTTGAAAGAGAGTATTCCAGTCAACATTGTCAAAAGCTTTCTCTAAGTCTACAAATGCTAGAAACGTAGGTTTGCCAATCCTTAATCTTTCTTCTAAGATAAGTCGTAAGGTCAGTATTGCCTCACGTGTTCCAGTGTTTCTACGG
Source organism: Schistocerca piceifrons (assembly GCF_021461385.2). NCBI lineage: Eukaryota > Metazoa > Arthropoda > Insecta > Orthoptera > Acrididae > Schistocerca > Schistocerca piceifrons. The sequence goes on from NC_060144.1 coordinate 557,189,091, forward strand.
AATCCAAACTGATCTTCCCCTAGGTTGGCTTCTACTAGTTTTTCCATTCGTCTGTAAAGAATTCGTGTTAGTATTTTGCAGCTGTGACTTATTAAACTGATAGTTCGGTAATTTTCACATCTGTCAACACCTGCTTTCTTTGGGATTGGAATTATTATATTCTTCTTGAAGTCTGAGGGTATTTCGCCTGTTTCATACATCTTGCTCATTAGATGGTGGAGTTTTGTCAGGACTGGCTCTCCCAAGGCCGTCAGTAGTTCCAATGGAATGTTGTCTACTCCGGGGGCCTTATTTCGACTCAGGTCTTTCAGTGCTATGTCAAACTCTTCACGCAGGATCTTATCTCCCATTTCATCTTCATCTACATCCTCTTCCATTTCCATAATATTGTCCTCAAGTACATCGCCCTTGTATAGACCCTCGATATACTCCTTCCACCTTTCTGCTTTCCCTTCTTTGCTTAGAACTGGGTTTCCATCTGAGCTCTTGATGTTCATACAAGTCGTTCTCTAATCTCCAAAGGTCTCTTTAATATTCCTGTAGGCAGTATCTATCTTACCCCTAGTGAGATAAGCCTCTACATCCTTACATTTGTCCTCTAGCCATCCCTGCTTAGCAATTTTGCACTTCCTGTCGATCTCATTTTTGAGACGTTTGTATTCCTTTTTGCCTGCTTCATTTACTGCATTTTTATATTTTCTCCTTTCATCAATTAAAGTCAATATTTCTTCTGTTACCCAAGGATTTCTACTAGCCCTCGTCTTTTTACCTACTTGATCCTCTGCTGCCTTCACTACTTCATCCCTCAAAGCTACCCATTCTTCTTCTACTGTATTTTCCACCCCATTCCTGTCAATTGTTCCCTGATGCTCTCCCTGAAACTCTGTACAACCTCTGGTTCTTTCAGTTTATCCAGGTCCCATCTCCTTAAATTCCCACCTTTTTGCAGTTTCTTCAGTTTTAATCTACAGGTCATAACCCTGGAAATGTCTTACAATTTAAAATCTGGTTCCTAAATCTCTGTCTTACCATTATATAATCTATCTGATACCTTTTAGTATCTCCAGGGTTCTTCCATGTATACAACCTTCTTTCATGGTTCTTAAACCAAGTGTTAGCTATGATTATGTTGTGCTCTGTGCAAAATTCTACCAGGCGGCTTCCTCTTTCATTTCTTAGCCGCAATCCATATTCACCTACTACGTTTCCTTCTTTCCCTTTTCCTACACTCGAATTCCAGTCACCCATGACTATTAAAATTTCGTCTCCCTCCACTATCTGAATAATTTCTTTTATTTCATCATACATTTCTTCAATTTCTTCATCATCTGCAGAGCTAGTTGGCATATAAACTTGTACTACTGCAGTAGGCGTGGGCTTCGTATCTATCTTGGCCACAATAATGCGTTCACTATGCTGTTTGTAGTAGCTTACCCGCATTCCTATTTTCCTATTCAGTATTAAACCTACTCCTGCATTACCGCTATTTGATTTTGTGTTTATAACCCTGTAGTCACCTGACCGGAAGTCTTGTTCCTCCTGCCACTGAACTTCACTAATTCTCACTATATCCAACTTTAACCTATCCATTTCCCTTTTTAAATTTTCTAACCTACCTGCCCGATTAAGGGATCTGACATTCCACGCTCCGATCCGTAGAACGCCAGTTTTCTTTCTCCTGATAACGACATCCTCTTGAGTAGTCCCCGCCCGGAGATCCGAATGGGGGACTATTTTACCTCCGGAATATTTTACCCAAGAGGATGCCATCATCATTTAATCATACAGTAAAGCTTCATGCACTCGGGAAAAATTACGGCTGTAGTTTCCCCTTGCTTTCAGCCGTTCGCAGTACCAGCACAGCAAGGCCGTTTTGGTTATTGTTACAAGGCCAGATCAGTCAGTCATCCAGACTGTTGCCCTTGCAACTACTGAAAAGGCTGCTGCCCCTCTTCAGGAACCACACGTTTGTCTGGCCTCTCAACAGATACCCCTCCGTTGTGGTTGCACCTACGGTACGGCTATCTGTATCGCTGAGGTACGCAAGCCTCCCCACCAACGGCAAGGTCCATGGTTCATGGGGTGGGGGTGTGTGTCAATTAACAGTGGCTAAATAAAGTTACCAAAAAGGATACAATGAGGCAACAAGTCATGGGATACATTTTAATATTGTGTCGGACCTCCTTTTGCTTGGCGTAATGCAACAAGAAGTCGATAGAAGTTCCCTGCAGAAATATTGAGTCATACTGCCTCTATAGCTGTCCATAATTGCGAAAATGTTTCCTGTGCAGGATTTTGTGCACGAATTGCCTTCTCAATTGTGTCCCATAAATGTTCGATAGCATTCATGTTGGACGATCTGGGTGGCCAAATCATTCACTCTAATTGTCTAGAATGTTCTTAAAACCAATTGTTAACAACTGTGGCCTGGTGACATGGTGCATTGTCATCCATAAAAATTCTATCTTTTGGGAACATGAAGTCCATGAATGGCTGTAAATGGTCTCCAAGTAGCCAAATATAATCATTTACAGTCAATGGTCAGTTCAGTTGGACCAGAGGACCTGACCATTCCAAGTAAACACAGCCCACACCAATATAGAGTCACCACCAGCTTGCATAGTGCCTTCTGTCCACGACTTCATGTGTCTGCATCACACTTGAACCCCACGATCAACTCTTACCATCTGAACTTGGGACTCATCTGACCAAGCCATGATTTTCCTGTCATCTACGGTCCAACCGATACTGTCACGTGCCCATGAGAGGCACTTGCATCGGTCATCTGCTGCTGTGGCCCATTAATGGGTATGTTTGTTGTATGTCTCACACTGATTTTTGTGTGGTTATTTTGCACAGTGTTGCTTGTCTGCCAGCACTGACAACTCCATGCAAATGCTGCTGCTCTCACTCATTAAGTGAAGGCCATTGGCCACTGCGCATCCATGGTGAAAGGTAATGCCTGAAATTTGATATTCTCAGCACAATCCTGACACGGAGGATCTTGGAATACAAAATTCCCTAACGATTTCCAAACAGAATACGTCGCGCATCAGATTCTTACTGCAATTTCCCATTCAAAATCTGTTATTTCCCACCATGTGGCCATAATCACATTGGAAACCTTTTCATATGAATCACCTGAGTTAAAATGACAGTTCCACCAATCCAATGCCCTTCTATATAACACTACCACCAGCTGCATAAGTGAATATTTCCATCCCCTGACTTTTGTCATGTCAGTGTACATACCCACTGCCACACATTGTCAATATTTTTGGCTTCTGAAGGAAGCATAATATTTCTCCACTATTGATAATCATGCCGGCTGGCTACTGGTAGATTGCGGTTGACAAGACTGCCTGAGAAAAGATAATTTCCTTTCGTAACACCTGGTTACATCTACGAGTTCAGAACTGTAATGTATGTGCTCTGTGCAACACTCAAGCCACCTGCGAATGTATGCGGGGCAACCTACTTTGACATCTTAAATGGACATTGTGTCTTTGCTACCTGGATTCCATTGTTTTCTCGAAGTCATGTGAAGAGCATCCAATCCAGTTGACAACAGCACTGATGTCTGTCCATGACGTAGGTCTTCACCTGAATCTGAAAAAGTGCCTTTTCATCGTCTAAGAAATACAAATCTTGGGGCTAACACGAACAGTGTATTCTATGCTGATCTATAAAAAGTGAGAGTAAAAATGGATTCTACAACTCCTCAGCACATCAGGGAAGTGAGAGACTTCTTTAAACTATACTCGTACTACACACACAAAGGATTTCATTTGGATTGCATAGCCACTATAAGAAGTCTTGCACGAAGATGCAAATTTTCTTGGAGCGAAGAGCGAGAAAGATCTTTCTTTATCCTTCAGAAAATGTTCATATATTGTCAAAAATTACCAGCTATGATGAATGTCAAGACAGAATTAAAGGGCAGTCGAAGTGCAAATCTAGAGTACTCTTCGACTCTTAGACTGTGAAAAAGAGCCAAAAAGTTGTGTGGGCAAACAGGAAGTTATGGTACCATTTATATGGCAAATCATTCATTGTGATCGATCACCATTATTTATGCTGGCTAACAAGCCAAAAGGATCCATCAGAACAATTGGAAATATGGGCACTGAAGATTCCAGAGTATGTAGTCACAGTAATATACAAAACTTGAATCAGACACATGGATGCTGAAGTCATCAGATGAAGATTAGTGATCTCTTTATCATCACTACACTAAAAACATTGCACCCTGATAAAACGGAAGGTTTGGCATTGTACAACAGGGATTAGGACCCACTAACACGGAAATGGTTGCTTATCAACCCGGCTCACTTACAGCCAGCCTTACTAAAGTATTTCCATATCATTTTGAAATCAGGTCACATGGGATTTTTGAATACCCTTGAATGAATCAACCACAGATATCATTGACCATGTCACTACTGATCTGCCAGAAATTTTATAGCTGTTGTAGGGAAGTCAATGACAGAAGGCTATGCCTCAGTTAAGCATATGACATCTGGTACTAATTCATCCTGGAGTTCCCCCATTTCATCAGACTGTGGTTTCTCAGGTCACAAACAGGAATAAATGGACAGAAGTTTCATCAGGTGTCTCACACGCAACACAGCCGCCATGGATGTACCAACTGCCGAAGCATTGGAAATGAGCATAAAGCACCGAGTGTAATAATCTCTGATGACAAAAAAGTTTTGCAATCAAGATTGGTGTCGGGAGGAATTTCACAATGAAATATTGTCGACATGACAACTTCCCACCACTTGCAGCCAAATGGACTTGTTTTAATAAGACTTTGGCAGGGATGTGCTCTATGTAAGATGATGTCAGGTAGAGGCTTAGATATTATACTGTCTGTCTTGACATTCAGAGACACTAGATTTCACTCCATTTTTCCCGGTCTACAGGTGAGTGGCTGTAACAGTGGTACAGCAATCAGTCATGGGGCCTCCTGTTTCTAATTTTGGTAAGTGATTTAAGCTCTCACGGTCAGTTCTTGCAATCTGAAGATAAGAAATCTGTACTCTAAAGACATCAACGGCAGTAAGGCTCAAGAAGAAGCCTTAAAATGGGATGATTGTTATAAATAAAATGAAAATTAAATTTAAAAAGAAAACACACAAAAATTGGTATGTAGCCTCAATGACAAAGGTCAAGAGAGATGGGCAACAGTTAGCACACTGGACTCGCTTTCGATGGTTCAAATCTATCCAAATTTACATGATCTGTGATTTCCCTAAATCATTCCAGGCAAATGCAGGGATGGTTCCTTTGAAACGGCACAGCCAATTTCGTTTCCCCTCCTTGAAACAATCTGAGCTTGTGGCCCATCTCTGACAACCTTGATGTCAACGGGATGTTGAACTCCAATCTTCCTTCCTTGACGAAGGATACCTAAACTGTGTAGACGCTGTCAGACTTCTGGGATTCATGATGGACAGTAAACTCTCTTGGCAAGTGCACATGTGTGTGACAAACTGTCTCAATCATGTGATAATTGATCAGTCTGTGCTACTGGTAAAATCACTCTTTCATAGCAATATCACCTATGGCCTGTTACTATGGGGTCACTCTACATGGTGTGAGGAAGCACTATCGCTAAAAAAAGCAATGGACCATAAAATCAAGCAGAAAACTGGACCTCAGCAAACAGATAGTCACCAAGAGTGGTGATAATTTTCATTCAATATGTCTTCACCTGCCTCATGCATGTGAAAGAAAATAAGAAGCATTCACCAACAGGAGTGAAATCCACACCTATAACACACACAATAAGGAAAACATAGACATGTCGAACTGTTGACTCTCCATGACACAGGAGTCTTCCAGCGGTGCTACTGAAATATTCAACCATCTAAATACAGAAATACAACCCTGGGAATTGCTGAAATTTTGAGGAAAGATATGGCACGGTCTAAGCCAATAACTAGGGTCTAGTGCAGTAGGGGATACAACCCATCGGTTTTGGACAAGGACGTCACAAGCCGCCAGAGAGCAGTTTCCCATTTTCGCTTTTGCTGTTATGTTTCAGTTTCGTTTCTTTACTGATTGCTTAATAAAGTGGATCTGTTTATTCTATCTCTTGAGATTTTTTTTTTTTAAAAAGCCAAAAAACACTTATCAGCCACTGAAGGGAGCTACAACACTAAGAAGAATCGCTTCTCGATTGGCCACTTGTGACGTCATTGTCCAAAGCCGACGGGTTGTATCCCCTGCTGCACTAGTCCCAATAACTACTATACAATTTGAATGAGAGTGAAAAAGTAAATTGGACTGCCTAAATAGTGCAGTGCTGTATGAAATCAAGTGAACATGTACAGTACTTTTTAAAAATTCTCACAATTGTGTGTCACTAAGTGTTGCACTACACTTATTTTAATATATTCTTAACCCTGTGACACTGACACAGTCTAACCAGTCATGACTTGTGAATGGCATAGCTATGGTGTTGATAAATGATAGCAGCCACAGCTGTCATCTTACAAGCACACTTGAGAGTGATTTATATCTCTCATTTGACAGATGTGGTGACACAGTAAAAGCAAGACGGGTCATGCAGCAATTCATACCGTATTTAAAAATCATAAAATGAAAGGAAGTAGTATTGTAAATGTCACTGTCAGTGGTGGAAATAACACAGTTCAATGCTGCCAAATGCTTATTCAGTGTCATTGATCTGATTTCCTGAGTTGACATTTTCCCAGTTATTTTGCCAATTTTCTAATAATGCAACTATGTAGTGTGTCAGCAGTCGTACTTTATGTATTCCATTCCGGTAAATTTTGATGTAAGATCTTTCTCAATGTATTATAAACTACATAGGACACCATGATTTTTTTGTCTTCTATGGCCCCGTTTTCACTGCAAATAACAGTACTGTACCACTGGAAGGCGGACAACTCTAAGGAAGAAAGTCCATGTTTAAATGTATCATTCCATAGCTGGGGAAAGAAATTAACAGTGGGCTATGATTCAGAAAAATCGCAGAAAAATTGGGTGGTTGGGCACAGATCTGAACCTTACTTCTCAGTGAATCTGTTGTATTAGCCTATATAACTTGCACTAATCTCTCTACTCGAGCTATGTATGATTGACAGTCATTAATTCATGTCCCACTAATCAAAGTCACAATTCTGTTACGCAATTAGTACACGCGATTGCCAACCTGGGTGGCACTAGAATATTAAGAACATCTCTTTACAATAATCGCGATGGCTCTGGGATGTGACGGTCTTGGCGACCCAATTTTCACTACTAATGAACTGTATGTGAAACATAGCTTACCCTGTCAGTTATTAAAATAGGTATTTCAACTGGCTGTGAAAGTGAAGAGGCAACAACCACGAAAATACTGGGCAAAATTAGAAAATTAGTACTGCTCATCAGCACTTATTAATGCATGCTGGTTATGTAATTTTAATTTTATAGCAAATGAACAGGAGAAAATTAAAAAATATGTCAATGTTTGAACGCTGTGGAAAAATTTTCACGGCCTGTTGGTTACACAGCGATGCTTGTCAAAAATGTCGGATTCACGAATAGTTTATGCCGGCAGAGTGGCAAATGAAACGTACAAATTAACCAGCAGCAACAATAGCGGAAGCTTTGGGCCAGGGGAGGAACTGAGTGTTGAGTCACAGCATTTAATGGTTTCAAATATTTCAGTTTTGAGTCATAACGTACGACAGATTCGTAGCAAGAGAAGCTGGAAAGTTGTAAACATAGCACATACGCATGCATTACAACGTATGACGGCTACGAACGTCACTAACTTGTGACTTCAATAAAATTACAATAAAATGTCAACACGAAAATTTTATTGCTTCGGAAACAGTCTTACTTACAACAGTTACACTCTTCTGTCACTTCAGAGGACCAGCACCACGTATTCCAACGCTTCACCAAAGATCTTCACACCTCGCAGTTCGTAAACATTTCATGTATTTGGTTCACTACTTTGAGCACCCATTCTTTCCCGTCCATTATTTCAACAGAGGAGATTGCTCTTTTTCGTATTTTGTTCATGTACGGCAGGTATTTTCAAATTTCGTAAAAGTCCGGCATTTTACTCTACATGAACCCGTTATTTATAATGTTTTGATTGACCATTTTCAGTTTTATTTAATTTTTCTGCGATTTTTTCGACAATGACAAATAATTTAAATTAAAAAGGTGTGTAATATTATGGCCAGAACTTGGAACGTGAAAGAAACATTTTCAAGTGCTACATTATTAACATCAACGACTGGTTCGTCGGCGAACAATAGGCTAGGAGTCAGACTGTGGTGTGAGTTATTAGTTACATGGATCATTTTGCACGGTAAATCGTAATGATGCGGAACGAGTTAGTTTACATTCATATCGCAAATTAATTTTGGGCATATGGTAACAAACACAGATTTCTGGGGCAGTTCTGTAGTTAGCAGTGGCCAGCGAACTGTGTGCCTATTGCACTGGAATTTTTAAATGTCTATAATTACTAACTGTAGTAAATTAACACGGAATGTCTTCAGCACCACTGGGCAGTGGTTCTAATAATGGAAACGAGAGTAAATGTAAATCTTCAGATGAACAAACGAAAAATATCTTTGTTTTAAGGAAGAGCGTTGCGAATGTGAGGAATACGTGTGACTGTTATTGGAAACAGAAGGATAGCGGATCTCGGGAGGCACACAGACAGTGAAATAACCACAGAAAATTTGGTGGAACGAATAGTACTTCATTAGACATCGCTTCATATTTAGAAGCAAAACGTCTATGAGACAAAAAGAAAGTTCAAGCTGTGGCATTTGACGCTGTGTACCACCATCAAACTTTTAACAGGAGATTGCCCTCAAAATTAAAAGAAAGTACTGTTTTGGGATTCTCAGAATACTAAAAACAAACTGTGAGCATAACCTGAAGCAATAATAAACGACATACTTACTCCCTATTCTATTACATTGTTATTCAATGACGGGAGTAGATTATTTTCTGTAATCAAAGAATATTTTTATTGGAAGAATAATGGTATTCAGACGGAAGTCTTTGAGTTAGACACCTGAATACCGGAACAGAATTTTTGCCCAACATTCAAGGGCGATGTGAATGTTTGAACTCCAGTGCTCTTATACATTCCCAGCATGGCTACTCTGTTACAGTGCATTTTTTCAACATTTGCGATAAGCAATGTCTTTCTCACTCATATGCTGGTGCTCTAATCAGTCGCTGTCTTATTTCAGTATGGCAGTGCAGACATTGGACCTATTGGTGCAATTACTGGTTTGCTTAGAGCGCATAGAACAAGAACAAGAGCGTCTCTCGCAAACCTTAGTCCACCTGGATACCGCCAACTGCAGTCTAGATTTATGCTGCCTACTCTGTTTCTCAGCTTCAGTGACAAATTGGAGCCATGGCTCGGTTTCGTGACACGACTGGAAAAGTGTTTTGTGGTCCATAACATTCAGTGTGAGATTCAATGTAAGACATTTATACTTGCTTACTCTAGTACTAAAGTGTATCAACGTCTTCAATCTTCTGACCCAGGTATAGAACCCAGATGAAAGCTCAACTAACAGCCTACTAAGCTTTGTGTAAAATTCTCATTGCTAATACACGCAGTAAACATTCTACGGCGTCATCCACGTCGTTACAAGACTCATCAAGTCCATCAGACTTGTAAATAAACTTGAAGTCTGCAGCATATCTGCCACCATAAGGCCAACATCCGCCCTCTACGTGAAGCCGATCTGCAAGTTCCTAATAACATAAGCTCATGCATTTACTGTTTAGAATGCGATGCCCCCAGTGTGGCAACGATTTGGTGCACCAATACATTACAGGAGGAAATTTCAGACAATTATCGAGATTCATTTTTCATCCCAATTAGCAGCTTGCCTGCCATGTCAATGAAGGTACTGGGTACTTTCGTTCCAGTTGCTTCCACAGTTGCTGCACCCAGAGTTCTCCACTCTGTTAGTTTTCAGTATTTCTCCATTATCAGAAGGACCGTCTGACCATTTGCTGCAAGTCAGTGGGCTTGTGACCCAAGGATTTTAAACTGCAAAACTGACGCTTTTGGTACAGTGATTGTTCCCATTCCCGACTACACATCCAGTTGAGGTAGCTTAGTCACCAGTCTTTCTGGACTCCGCCATTCAGGATGCGCACCAGTTGATGTCCATATGCTGCACATTCCAGACCTGTGTACCACTGAAGGACTGGCCATTTGTCATGATTATTATGTTTGGATGTGCTGACAACAATATGTTCAAAGGATAGTCTGATAGTACATTTCATGATCCAGTAGTGTGGTATGTCATTCAGAAACCAGAGCTGGTCCTTCACATGGCTGCAGAAATGGATGATACTTCTTCAGCAGTTCCCAGACCTAATGCCACATAATTGGCACCATACACATACCTACACTCACAACTGCAGTAAAGATCCACCCAATGGATTGACACACTTAGGTTCCTAACGATGCAGTGCAAACAATACTGAGTTCAGAGCAATACTATTCAAGCAGTCGTCTTCAAAGATCTGTCTTCCCATTTGGAAAGTCATATCACAGGCATTTCAAAGCAGAAATCAGTGGAACACACTTTCGCAAATGTCTGTCCTCAAGCTTCAAAACCTGCTTCCAGAGGTTGCACAATATTGCATAAACAAACATGTCTCTTGGACCCAATCTATTTTCAGGGTGAGTAATCAGAGAGATGCAGCACTCTAATCAGACGATCTATGCACTGAGAAACGACTACAAAGTCAACCTCGCTGGACTAGTCGGTTTCATATCAATATGGTTGATCTTAGGAACCCATCGCTGCACACAGAGTTGCCATCCTTGCTTATCAGGACGACATACAAGTGTCACAGACAGGTCTTTATCCACTCTTCTGCTGCTCCCTCACATAAGTTCAAACACAAACACTGGCATCCACTGCAGATGTCTGGGATGAGGATTTTACGTATTTTCTGTTTACAGATTTGCTTCAGAAAGTTCCCGTCTGGGCCAACCACAGAATTTGCGGTCACATATGAGCTGATCAGTTACAGGAACAGGGGCACTGTGGATCCAGGCACCTGCACTCATAGATGTCAATGACAATGACTCCAAGGTGCCTTATCTGTTTGGAGGCACCACTGATACAGGTTTACATCACATCGTGATGCCTCCACCATCTTTCCCCATGGGGTATCCCCATGCTGTATTCTGTGACTTTAACTTCTTGCCAATGCAGCCAAGATTGGCAGGTTGTCAGACCACAGGTGTCCACTGATGACATCATAACACCAGCTGTCACACATTGCTTGTAAATAAATACATTAGCCAGCGTACATATGCCAAAATGACAACATGTTTACAAACTAGCCTACAGCAAGCTCCACGGAAACCTGTGGTGCCAGCATTGCCACCTACAGCAGCCTGCAACACCATTGGTAGTGCTACAGTCATGTAAATATTTTGTTTATGCCAGCCACATGCTTGCCAGAGGACAGACAAGTAGCCTTCCACTGGGTGTGTATTTATGATGTCAAGCAGCAGCTAGTGAACCACTTCCATTTGTGGAGCCTATTATAGGTAATCACAACTGTAGGACATCCATGAGCAGCTAATCTTTCGCCAGCAGGAAGCCATAGCTCTCCTTATCTACCACTACCACAGAGGACTTAGTGTCAACTCTAGCCAGCTAGTAGCTAAGATGTCACCAACAGGGAACCATCTCAAGTACTTTGTTTCTGTTACTGACAGCTTGGTGTTATAAGGTTCAGTAAACAGTGTAATGGATTACCTAAGACGAGTCTCTAACAATAACTTCAGTAAAATGGAAATTACACTTACTTCTCATAGAGAAGTGGCATGCTTCATAAACTCCTCAAAATCAATGTATTCTACTGGTTATGATAATATATCAGTGAAGTTAATCAAAGAGTGCTGATGCGAGTTGAGTTCCATCTTAAGTCATTTTGCAATCAGTCTCTTATCAGCGGAGCATTTCCTGACTGGCTAAAATATTCTGAAGTTTAGTCTCTTTACAAAAAGGGGGATAAAGAAATATCATCAGCCTATAGATCAATTTCTCCTCTGCTAGCTTTTTCAAAAATATTTGAAAAGGTTATGTTCAAGTATCTTCTTAAGCATATAACTACAAATAATATATTCTCCAGGTCACAGTTTGGCTTCCTTAAGGGTTCTGATATAATGCTATTTACACTTACAGTGAGAATGTACTTAATTCATTAGATAACAAATTAGAGGCTACTAGCATTTTCTGTGACCTGTCAAAAGCATTTGACTGTGTGAATCACAGCATTCTCTTAAGTAAATTAGAGTATTGTGTTGTCACTGGCAGTGGTGTGAAATGGTTTGAGTCTTATCAAAATAACAGGAAACAAAGGGTGTCCTTGCTAAATACCTGTGGAGTAAGCAATCAATTTTCATCTGGTTACATGTGGTGTTCCTCAAGATTCCACCTTGGGTCCTTTGCTTTTTCTTGTATATGTGAATGACCTCTCATATGTTACATTTTCAGATGCTAAATTTGTTTTGTTTGGAGATGATACTAATATTGCAACAAACAGTAAGTCAAGTACAGATTTAGAAATGGCTGCTAATCAAATTTTCGCTGACATTAATAAATGGTTTAAAGCTAATTCACTGTCACTGAACATTGAAAAGCCCAGAAAAGACTTCAGAGCCTGTAAGAGATTTCCTTCCAGCATATGTATAACATATGAAGACATTCAGGTAGAAGAGGTTGACAGTGTTAAATTTCTGGGATTTCAATTCAATGACAAGTTCAGTTGGGAAGGGCATACCACAGAGTTGCTGGAGTACCTAAACAAGTCTGTATTTGCAATGCAAACGATGTCAGATGTAGGAAATATAAATCTAAAAAACTTACATATTTTTCATACTTTCAGTCTGTTATTTCATACCCAAGCATTCTGGAGTATGCCGCACTGGATTAGCCGAGTGGTCTAAGGCACTGCAGTCATGGACTGTGTGGCTGGTCCCGGGGCATGGGTGTGTGTGTTGGTCCTTAGGATAATTTAGTTTAATAGTGTGTAAGGTTAGGGACTGATGACCTTAGCACAGGGGTTCCCAACAAAATTTTCTCAAGGACTCCATCGAGCATGGTTAGCACCTTGTCATATCACAGTACCAAGTACCTAAAAAAGCCAAATTAAGAGTCTTTTTATACGTTTTCTATTTTTGGTACTTAGAAAAAAAATTACATTCATTACTGAAAAAATATTAAGCTTAAAACTTTTTCAATTTAGCCATCATTGCTATTGTTAAATTTTTTATTTTTGCTCAAAATCTTTGTCTTCAAATGTGGGTGTTTAATGTAACAGACTGCTTAAAAAATAACAATTGAGTATCATACGAAGTATATAGCTCGCGAACCCCTGGGGGTCCACAGACCACCTGTTGGGAACCACTGCCATAGCAGTTAAGTCCCATAAGATTTCACACACATTTGAACATTTTTTGTTCTGGAGTATCTCATCAAACCTAGTAAAATTTTTTAGAGTGCAAATGCTTATAATAAAGTGTGATTTACGGTGTAAATTCAAGAACATCTTGTAGAAACCTGTTCAAGGAACTGGGTATGCTAACATTTATTCATTAATGAAAAGTACTACAAATAATATGTCTGTTCCCAACCAATAGCTGAAAACATAGTATCAATACTAGGAATAAGGACAATCTACATAAAGACCTGAAATCATTTATCTTGGTCCAAAATGGAGCCCATTATCCAGGAACACATATTTTTAATAAAGTGCCAGTAACCATAAAAAATGTGATTTCAGCTAAAGCACGGTTTGAACAGAGTTTGAAAGACTTTTTGATAGGCAACTCCTTCTGATCTGTAGATGAATATCTTAACAGGGACTCTTAGACAAGCTTCAGTAAAAAGTCTGTTGGATTTCAGTTTTGACAGCACTTGGTCCCAACAGTCAAGATTAGGTATTTTAGTGTGATAAATTTATTGAAATTGCATAACTATGTTTCATTCTAACTGTATATTAATTCTGTAAATGTTAGCAGTTCCAGTTTACTGTAATGGATGTGATTTAGGCCAAGAGAAATTGGCTCTCATGTTAGGTGAACCACAGTAATGGAGTTTCCTATCAAAAAGACGGAGGTTTCACTGCAGTCGGACTGAGGATCACGTTTGCCATTGTTAAATTAGTGCTTGCAGAATTATTTATGTATGTCGAGGTTGGCATCATTTATGGGGCGTTATACTTCCATAAAAAGTGTCTAACTCGAGGACTTCAATCTGAACACCATTATTCTTCCAATCAAAATATTGTTTGATTACACTGAATAACAGTGTAAAAGAACACGGGGCAAGTATGTCATTTATTATTACTTCCGTTTTTGACCTACCACAATAACGATTTCATGTGTTGTCTCTGATTTCACACTGAATGTTATGGACCACAAAACGATTTTCCATTCGTGTCATGAAACAGAGCCATGGGTCCAATTTGTCACTGAAGCTGAGAAACAGAGTAGACAGCATAAATCTAGACTGTGGTTGGCAGTGTCCAGGTGGACTAACGTTTGCGAGAGACACTCTTGTTCACGTTCTATGCGCTCTAAGCAAACCAGTAATTGTACCAATAGGTTCAGTGTCTGCATCGCCATACTGAAATAAGAGAGCGACTGATTAGAGCACCAGCATATGAGTGAGAAAGACATTGCTTATCACAAACGTTGAAAAAAATGCACTGTAACAGTGTAGTCACACTGGTAATGTATAAGAGCACTGAAGTTCAAACATTCACATCACTGCATCACTGAGCGAGGTGGCGCAATGGCTAGCACACTGGACTCGCATTCGGGAGGAAGACGGGTCAAGCCCGTGTCTGGCCATCCTGATTTAGGTTTCCTGTGATTTCTCTAAATCGCTCCAGGCAAATGCCGGGATGGTTCCTTTGAAAGGCCATGACCGACTTCCTTCCTCTTCCTTCCCTAATCTGATAAGACCGATGACCTCGCTGTCTGGTCTCCTCCCCCAAAAACAACCCAACCAACATTCACATCACCCTTGAATTCTGTTCCAATATTCCTCATCACAACTGTATGTTGTGACTATAGTGGAACTGCTTGCATAACTGAGATTCTCAGCTAGCCACATAGTAACACTTCTATCAAAGTGAATCAGTACAAGGAGTTTTAAACATAATACAACAGCAGTGCAGTGCAAGTCCTTTAATTGGTGAGTGGTCTCATACAGTTGACTAGTTTGGACAAGTCCAGTAGAATAGTTAATCAGTACTAAATGACGATGTCCATCAGCATGTTAATCACCGAATATAACCAAATACAATATTCTTACGGAGGCCAAACCCAAATTGGAAGTTCCTGAATGCAGAATACAACAAGGCAGGGGTCAGCAGTGAGTGGTGGCTGCACATGGTGATAGATTAGGTCCTCGTTGGCTGGAGTTGAGACCAAGTCCCACAAGACAGTGGTTGGTGAGGGAGAGATGACTTGCTACAGATGATGTTTCAGCTGGACGTTGATGGGAATACAAGTCCCAAAAGGCAGTGTTTGGTGAGGGGATCAATGGCTTCCTGCTGGCGATGGCTTAGTTGCTCATGGATGTCCTGGAGTTGGCTGTGTGAAAGTAACTGGTTCACTACCTGCTGGGTGGTGCCTTATATACATACCTAGTGGAAACTCACACATGCACCCTCTGTCAGGCACGTTACTGAAGTAGACAAAATAGTCAAATGACTGTAATGTATCCAATAGTGATGCAGGTGCAACTGGTTGGCAGTGCTGGTGTCCCAGGTTCCTGGGGAGATATACAACTCTCTTCCCTCTTGGATAAATCATTAAATTTTATTTGTTCCATACGATTAACAAAAAGAAAGAAGAAGGAATTATCTAAATGATGGGAGCAAATTCGTCAATCAGCGAAATCTACAATTGTTGGTCCGCTAATAATAGAGTGGTGCAGGACCGTGGAAGAAAAGTAAGTATTTTAATGCTAGTATTAGTGTACAAGAGCAATCTTTCTTTAAACAGATTAGATTCCGAAAACCAAATTCTGGAGAAAAACGCAGGTCCTTTTATTTTCCACACAGTATGCATTTAAGGGTGTGGCAGTGGCTGCCGATGAATAGCGTCACCTTATTAATAACACCAACGTTACTTTTACCTCCAATCACACTTCTGTGAAATACATTCAAAAACAAGATTAGGACAAGAAATATTAATAACATTACATGACGTTAATTCATGTTTAAATCGAATGTAATTAGTCTAAATTGTACAATATCATCACCTTCTGCACCAGTGCAGACAGAAAAGGTGCCAAGAGACAAGAGATACAAGAAGAAGTAAGATGGGAGCACCCACCACAATTTGAGAAGAAAAGTGATGTACATATCTGCAACACTAGAGGGAAAATTGACCATTATTACCCATTGTTAAGGGTGTCATTGGTTCAGATCGGAGCTCAATATGCAGCTCGTTCTATCCCACTGACGAATTCCTACCTAAAAACTGGTAACCAGTAAAAAAACGAAAAAACGTTTTTAAAGGTGTAATTGCATGAGTTGAAATAAAATGATACTGTGTTCATTGACATTAACACCAATCATGTATGTGTATCCTGTAAACTGACTCATTCCACATCATTTCGATAACAGGATTGTTCAAGTGGTCTATGAAACATGTAACTAATTAACTAGTTAAATGTTTTTAGACAAAACATAACGAAAACATCACAGAGAATATAATCTCTATGGTACCTCAGGTTTTTGGAGGCTCTAGATTCATTTTTATTGATTTTTAATATTTTATTACATAGTCCTCTTGAAAGGCATTATCATAGTTTGTTGTATTTGACTCGACCATGCCTTCCAACTAATGATCACGCAGCACGTGTGCTTATGCACAGGAATTCATTAATTTCTATGGTCTTTTACAACCACAGTTCACTTGTAGTCATAAGCAATTTCGTTCAACGTACATTACATTTTATACACACATACATCTAAGTGACACAGTTAAAAGATATTTTTCTCATCGCTCATAACTTTCATGATTTCCTTTTACTTCGATCATAGAGTTTTTGTATCAGATACAACTAAGCAACTGTCTGAGTGTTATTTGAAGAAGGCTGAGAATTTTCATGGGAAGCTACAAAGAATCTAAAATAGTTTATTTAACACATTTTCAACACTCGTTGTAATGAATATAGGGACAGGTGACAGGTGACATCAGTGGTCGTCAGATGTTGTCAGTCAGAAGCAGTGGACTCAGTCAGCGAAATACAAGGTTGAATAAGACATCCTTCTTCTGTACACTGAACAATCAGCAATGAGCAATTCACTGGTATCAACCCAGGTAAGCGATGTTTTCACTTTACAGCATCAGCTTCAGCGAAACTGTCTGGTTGCATTAAGAAACACACTCTGGACACTGGATTTCATTCAAAGATTACCCAGTATCTTAATATCCTTATATCAGCCACAAGCGTTTAATTGGTTTTTAGATTTATGAATAGATTTCACAACAGTTCCGACACCGGTCTTCACGTTAGTGCATTATCATTTATGTTACACCAATATACTTAAAATTAGTCCCCATTGATCCTTGTTAGTCTTATTGGAACTAAAAATCTTGTCATTACATTTACATGAAAGATATCAGTCTCACATCTATCACTGCATTCTCTTGTCGTTATTTTAAAAAGTATTTGCACTGTATAAAACACCCTTATTGTGTTTTGAAGATTTGCCACTATACGGACTCATCACAGCTTAAAGTTTGGATAACAGATCAATATTTATTTTGAAAACATGGCTCATATGCTCAAAGCAGAATAATTACCATGTGCGTATGCAAAAATATGCTCAAATCCAAGTAAAATTCTAAAGTTATACTCAATAAGAGGAGCATAATATCTTATTGTATATACAATTTCCACGCTAAAATATTCGTCCATCACTTAGCTATATCTACTTGTTCATTTACAGTTAATGAACTAACCGGCCTCTCTGGCCGAGCGGTTCTAGGCGCTTCAGAGCAGAACGCACTGCTGCTATTGTTGCAGGTTCGAATCCTGCCTTGGGAATGGATGTGAGTGATGTCCTTAGGTTAGTTAGGTTTAAATAGTTCTAAGTCTAGGGGACTGATGACCTTAGATGTTTAGTCCCATAGTACTCAGAGCAATTTTTTTGAGTTAATGAACTAGAAATGCGCATCATTTGGGCTCATGAGTTTTCATTTTACAAATATGAATTATTAGGAAACAGTACTGCTATACCTCTAAGCTAATTATATCACGTATATTTTAATTTTTTGCTCCACTTGAGACCTCATATTATCTTTAACCATTTTACTATCCTGATTAAATAACCACTGATTACTCATGAAACATCTGAACGACTAATATACATACACATAAGTTCAAACTATTGCCATGAGACAACTAGTGATAACTTTAAAAAATCTACTCGTTTAGTTTACAGCAACAACAATATGAGTCTCTTTTCAGGCTTATCTAGTTTTGCATTCTGTACACGAAATACAGCCTGTCAAATTCTACATCGATAGTTTTATTCTTTCTTGTTTATCTAGTTACATAGAAACATATTTGTCTGCAAATTTCAAGCAAAATAGTTCAGAATTTTATGTAGCATTCGCTGTACATAAATTGATACACCATAGTAAAACTATTCAGATAGGAAATTGCTCAGAGCATACTTTTTAGGTGAGGTAGTCATTAAAGATTTATACTTTATACCTTTTTTCAACTCAAAGGAATGCAATCATCACTACTACATGTGCAGATACCTTGCCAAATCTTGGTGACGGTAAAGTTCTTTAATTTAGCCTGCTTTCGGAAAAGCCAAAAGATAGCTTCAGGGGTGCAGGATCCAAACAGTCTTATATGGGTCTGTGTGCAGTAGTTGCCATTTACTATTTCTTTTCTGTAGGACTGAAGATTTTGGATGTCATTTTAACAACACCATTTCTCTGATTGAATATTCCTGTAAACCACTTAACTTTTTGTCATAGGTATTCTTTTGAATTCTAGCCTGTTCAGTGACTGCAATCAGAGTAAATTTTTCTTTAAGCAGGCATGGCAATGGATTTATCCAACAGTTAACCTCTTTGCTGTTCATTAAGAGACCTGAGGTCATGTAGGGCATCATGTAAATTGTAAGTTGTTTACTATGTGCTCTATTGGTTCAATGAACTCCATCCAATGTGTATGTCGTGTATGTTGATGCAAAACAGTTAAATTCTCTGAAAATACGTTAAATCAGATTACTTTGGGGATGAAATTTCGACATCAAAATTTGGTTGATGTTAGAGTCCTGTAGAAAATCTTTCCCTGTTTTGCATGTAAAGTTTGAAGCACTATTTGTTAGGATTGCGACAGGCTTACCAACCGTCACTATGCAGTCCCTAAGAATTCTTCTGATGATGGATGACAATGTTGTCGTCTTTTTTGCATGAAGTTTGGGATATTTTGAGAAATGATTGTAAAGGCCTACTAAGTGTTTTATTCCATCATCGACAGATACTATTTGCAAAGGTTGATTGGTAGTATAGCATATACTTCTGTGTAGCCATACTTGTTTGTGGGTTTTGTTCTCTCATAGATAAGACAAGTTTTCAACAACTGTTCTACATATCTCCTCAAATTAGGAAAATAACAATAAAGCTTTTGTTTTCTGAGACATTTTAATGTATCGTCATTCCTCCACACATAATCTGTAAGTGAAACACAGGCTTCTAGTATACACACATCAATTATTACGAGTTTTTTGGTTATTATATCTGTAGAACAATACACCATTCTGTATTTTCTAGGAGTGTATGAGTTCTTCAGATGGGTTTTGTAGGAGCAGTATCTTTATTTGTGCATCTGTGATCTGAGGTGTGGTTACATTAGTACACACACCTAAATTTTTTATTTAATAAAATTGCAGCCAAATAACCATACACAGTTAGTAACTTTGCTTAACATTTTAAATTTACATTTTACATTTTTGCATATTCATTCATAGATTTCAGTCTTTTACTTCGCAGTTTTATGTTATATCGTTTACAGGCTTCCTTACACATTTCAGACACACATGTTGTGGTTGGGTCAGGATAATTTTTGTTTTTGCAAATTAGGTGATAGAAGTAATGAATAGATAATCTATTTATGGCATATGGAAGTTCGAAGTTTGGTGTTGTCCATGAGCAGTTCATCATGGCTTTGTTGCCCTAGAACTCCAGCCATAGTTTTTCTCGTTTATCCTCCATGATCTTCGTTCAGTTGATTTCTGGAAGCGTTGGTGTGTGGCATCACATATCGAAGTTTGATGCCTTCAATTAGGAATGTCTCTCTCGCTACCAGGTACACTAGTCTAGATCTTGTTATCTTTGAGAGACCTAGCGCTCTTTTTAGATGAGTCGATTTATCTTTTTTAGTGTTCCTAGAGTTTTTTCTGTCAGGTGTCCATATAACCTCCATCCTGTAGGCCAGGATTGGCAAGATTTTTGCGTTGAATAATTTCATGGCCGTTTCTAGACTGAGTAGGAGGATGTTTTTGATGTCCTGTATTGCTATTATTGTTTGGGCTGCACATTCTGTTGTATGTTTTGTGAAGCATTTGGCTGTTGGTTGCGATGCCACCCCTAGGTGCCGGCCGAAGTGGCCGAGTGGTTCTAGGCGCTGCAGTCTGGAACCGCACGACCGCTACTGTCGCAGGTTCGAATCCTGCCTCGGGCATGGATGTGTGTGATGTCCTTAGGTTAGTTCGGTTTAAGTAGTTCTAAGTTCTAGGGGACTTATGACCTCAGAAATTAAGTCCCATAGTGCACAGAGCCATTTGAACCATTTGAGCCACCCCCAGGTATTTAAAGCCTGATGAGATTTTTTTTTTTTTTTTGTCCTCTGATGTTGATTTCCGCATTCTCGAGTGTTTTGCCTCCTTTTCTGAAAATCATCATTTCGTCCTTTGTTACGTTTATGTGTAGTTTGTGTTCACTGCACCATTTATCTACGTTCTCAATGATTTTTTGTAGCTTCTGTATATCTGTTGATCCTACAGCTATGTCGTCAGCATATGCATATATGTATACATCTTCTTCATTTTCTCAATTGGCAGTACTTCTTCAGTGGCAAGAATGTACAGCAAAGGGCTCATTGGGTCACCTTGTAAGACTCTGTTCGATTGCAAAATGAGGTTCGAAAAAGAGAGGTTGTCTGATATTGTGATTAAGTTGTATTCGAGGACTGACTTGATTATTCTTGACCATATGCTATCTTCTCCCATTGTGTTTTCCAGTTTTTGGACTATGAGATCTCTTTCCTGTAGGTCAAAGGCTTTGTTAAAGTTTATGAACACTCTGTAGAAAATTTGTTTCTTTTGTAGCGCTTCGTTGATGTCGTTTAGAAGAAGTCTGATTGCTGTAAGTGTTGATCTTCCAGATCTGAATCCCATTTGTGGTTCTGGGAGGTGATTGTCCATGCAGGCTTGTTTTTTGTGTAATTATCTTTTGAAACCTCTTGAAGTGAGTATTTTCTAGGGCTATGCTTCTGTACTTGTTCGTTCCATTGGGTTTCCTCTACCTTTGTAGAGAACTTTTATTATCGAGTGTCTCCATTGGGTCAGAATTCTTCCAAGTTCCAGGCATTTGTTGAATAGTTTGATCAACATGTGTTTGAGAGCCCCTTTCGCATATTGTATATGTTCATTATATATATATATATATATATATATATATATATATATATATATATATATTATTGGGTCCTGCTGCTTTCTTGCTCTACGGTGCTTTCATTACTTATTTTACATCTTCTTCATTTAGAGGTTCCCATAAATAGTCTTTTTTCTTTGTTTGATGTTATTTCTCTTTCTTTGAGGCCATTTGGATTCCTCGTTTGTCCAGTATCTTACTGAAGTGGTCTTCCCATTCCTTCATGTCTATTTTGTTGTATGAGTGTCTTCTTGGTCTTACTGCTATGTATAGGTCTTTTGCTGCTTCATCCACTTCTCTTTTTGCCTCTCTTTCTATGTTTTCTTTTTTTTCTCTTCTATTAGTATTATTGTTGATTTTCCTCTCTTCTGCATATGGTTTGTACACACACCTGAATAGTATTATCTATAATGTGTCTTTCTTTGAGAGAATATGGTAATCAGTAATTTGTTCTGATAAGTCGACAAGATAAATCAGCTCTTGGGGTGTCCACTACTACACCATCTTTATCTCTTATGTGTGTTATCTCAAAACTGTATTTTTGAAGAAAGGCTGTCCATATTGCAATTCAAGCATGAAGTAATTTGCAGGTTAATAAAAGGCTCAGTGCCTGTCAATCCCAAACTACCGTCAAATTCTTGCCATAAATGTAATAGATAAACTACTTGAATGTTCATATTGCAGCTAATGTTTCGCATTCGGTACCCAAATATGTACACTCGAATTCTGAAAGTGTCTTACTTGCAAAACTAATAATGTTTACTTCAGCCTTATTGTACTTTAGAAGCATTTGAAATAGATAGGCTCCAAGTCCAGAAAAATCTGCACCCATTGCATTATAGAAGCGCAAATTCTTGTTGGGATGACACTAGATTTCAGAATTTACCAAAACGTTTCTTATATTATCAAAATCTGACTGACATTTGTATGTCCAATAGCACACTGCATGTTTATTTAGAAAATTTAGGTTATGGAGCTACTGAACAATTGATCTGGTACAAATCGATGAAAAAATGAACACAGAGAATTAAAAGCTTTTAGCAGTCACTTTGTCTTAGAAGCTGGGAAATACCTTATTGCACTTTTCTCTTTTTTGCTGCAATCAGACGTTATCCCTGAGGGATAGATAATATGTCCTAAAAATCTAATTTCTTCTCTACCAAACTTTGACTCTGGAGGTTGATTGTCACTGCAGCCAGTGAAAATGTACATAATGTATGATGCAGTAGATCAAAATGTTCCTCCCACATGGCAGTAGCAGTTAAGATGTCATCCACATACAGTGTCACCTTATCTAGCAGGTTGAGCCCTATAACTGTATCTACAGCAGCAAGGAACACTCAGGAACTTACGTTGAGTCCTAAGGATAATACATGAAAATGGTAGCTTCTACCAGCGTGAACAAAAGCTGTATTTTCTAGATTATTTGGAAAAGGAGACCTGCCAGTATGAGTATCTGATATCAGTGCTAGTTAAAAACTGCACAGCATGGAATTTTGCAATAATTCGTTTAAACTTTCAGGTTGTGTACAAACTGGCACAATTATTCTGTTAATGGCATGTGCATCCAGGACTAAACGAATTTGCCAAAGACTTCCAGCCTAAAAAGTCGCCCTCATTCTGCCAATAGCCTTGTCAAAGAGGGCAGAAGAGTGGACAGAGGTTCAGGGTGTTCTCTTGCCCTTGACGTGGGAAACTGCCCCTAAAGGCGGAAGAATCACCAACCATGAATGGTGTGAGGATGCAGAAGGCAATGGAAACCACTGCATTAAAGACACATTCTGTGTATCGACAGGACATGTGGCTTGCAATGAAAAGGTGTCATGATCTTTCCATTGGCAAGAGGATCTCGAGGAGGGGACTGCAAAAGGGGAGGTGAAATTCCACTGTTTAATGCAGAGGAGAGGGCAGATAGGCGGAAGAAGTACATTGAAGGCCTCTTTAGGAGGTAAGACTTGTCTGATGACGTGATAGGAGAAGAAATACGAGTCGGTATAGGAGAGATAGGGGATCTGGTATTAGAATCAGCACTTAAAAGAACTCTGTATGACTTACGATCGAATAAAGCAGAAGGGATAGACGACATCCATCAGAATTTCTAAAATCATGAGGGATACGGCGACCAAACGAGCGTTCACATTAATGTGTAGAACATATGAATCTGGTGATATACCATCTGACTTTCAGAAAACATCATCCACATAATTCCGAAGATTGCAAGAGTTGCCGAGTGTGAGAATTATCGCATGATCAGCTTAACAGCTCATGCATCAAAGCTGCTGACCAGGAAAATATACAGAGGAGTAGAAAAGAAAAATGTGGATGTGTTACATGACAATCAGTTTGGTTTTAGGAAAAGTAAAGGCACCTGAGAGCCAGTTTTGATGTTGTGTTTGATAATGGAAGCAAGACTTAAGATAAATCAAGACACATGTATAGGATCTGTCGACCTGGAAAAACGTTTGACAATGTAAAATGGGGTGATGTACGAAATTCTCAGAAAAATAGGGGTAAGCTATAAAGAAAGATGGGTAATATACAATATGTACGAGAACCAAGAGGGAATAATTAGAGTGGGAGATGAAGAACAAAGTCCTCAGATTAAAAAGGGTGTAAGACAGGGATGTAGTCTTTCTCCCCTATTGTTCAATCTATAAATCGAAGAAGCAATGATGGAAATAAAAGAAAGGTTCAAGAGTGGAACTGAAATTCAAGGTGAAAGAATATCAATGATCAGATTCACTGGTGAAATTGCTATCCTTACTGGAAGTGAAGAATAATTACAGGATCTGTTAAATGGAATGAACAGTCTAATGAGTACAGAATATAGATTGAGATTAAATCGAAGAAAGATGAAAGTAATGAGAAGTAGCAGAAATAAGAACCATGAGAAACATCAGGATTGGTGGCACAAAATAAATGAAGACAAGGGAGTCTGTTACCTAGGAAGCAAATTAATTCATGACAGTCAGAGCAACGATGACATCAAAAGCAGACCAGCACAGGTAGAAAGGACATTACTGGCTAAGAGAATTCTACGAGTATCAGGTTTTAATTTGAGGAAGAAATTTCTGAGAATGTATGTCTAAAGCACAGTATTGTGTGCTAGTGAAATGTGGACTGTGAAAAAACCAGAAAACAAGAGAATACATGCATTTCAGATGAGGTGTTATAGAAGAATGTTGAAATAAGGTGCAGTCATAAGACAGGAATGAGGAGGTTGTCTGGAGAAACGGCAAGGAAAGGAATATATGGAAAATACCAACAAGAAGAAGTGAAAGGATGGTAGGACATCTGTGAAGACATCAGGAAGTAACTTCCATGGTACTGGAGGGAGCTGAGGAAGTAAAAATTGTAGAGGAAAAAAGAGATTGGAACACACTCAATAAATAATAGAGCACAAACATTGCAATTGCTACACTGAGATGAAGAGGTTGTCACAGGAGAGTAAATTGTGGTGGGCAGCATGAAATCAGTCAGAAGACAGTTAATAATCCCCTGTAAGAGGTCCGAGCAGATTCTAACGAAGGTGAACAATGTACTCAAAATATGTCAGATTTGTTTGATTCAGATGTAGTGACCAACAGTGCTCATCCAATTAGCAAACCTTTTCGCGAGTCAGACAATAACCGAATGGTTACACAAAACGTGACAAATGCAGACACACCATCACACAGTACAGTGAATAGAGTCTCTAATTTTGGCTGGGATCAAGTTATGGCAGTATTGCTACAAATTAGTGAATCGCGTAAACAACTTAATGAAAATCTCAAACAAGAAATTAATGAAAGTTTCAAACAGCTGAATGAAATACTAGATAACCATTTCAAACAACTTAATGAAAAATTCGACAACCATTTCAAACAACTTATTGAATCGTGCAAACAACTTAATGAAAGTTTCAAACAGTCAAATGAAAAACACGTCAACCTTAACGAACAGAACAAACAACTTAGTGAACAGATTACAGCCGTTACCGTGCAGTGTCATGATACTAAAGAACAATTACGTGAGGAAATTAAGGCTTGTGCTAGGAACAGTAATGAAGAAATTAGATCTGTTGCACAAGAATTAAGTAGTACACGTGTAGCCGCAACGAAATTATTTAGAGATGAAAGCAGTGCAGTCACTGAACAATGTTCTGAAAAAGCAACACAGTTATGCGACGAGTTTAAATTAATGTCCTTCCACACGCTCTGGATGTGAAAGTCGATAAGAAATTTGAACAACAGACCAGCCAAATTGACGAACGTTTTAAAGTGACAGAAATGAAAAATGTTTCAGTCACTAACACGTTACAGCATACGCCACATTCCGATAATTTGTCACACTCACACAGCCAGTGTAACTTAGGTAATTTACAGAGACTACGTGACTTAGAATCCGAGCAGGCACAGACAAATAGATTATCATACAATCCTGAACCAGTTCACACATTCAGAGACAATAACGTTGATTATAAGCAATTTTTATCCATAAAAAAATCTAAGGTATTTAAAAATGACAGAACACAGATTCACTCTTTCGACTGGATACAACAATTTGCTTTTGAATTTTCACCGGTATTGTCTGTAACGCAGAAACTAAAATTTATTTGCAGCGCGTAATTGACCTCAGGGGATTCATTACGCTTCGATGAATATGTGCCGTAGCATGCACAGGGCCCCGAGCCATAGTAGTGCTATTTCATCTTTAGTTTTCTGCACTGCTGCCTTCTCTTTTACTATCCCTTATATCTATCAAAACAGCTCTTCAACTATCGATCTATCTAGGATTAGAAACGTGTAAAGAAAACCCGATATGACAAGTTTTACCGAAAGTGACAATTTTCATTAGACACTCCAGAACTACCAGCGTAATTTTAATGAGTGACAAAATTTTAATCATCAGTATGTACAAAATTTTCAGCAGTCGCAAACTCATTTTGGTAACAATAGAGGTTTTTCCCAACAACAGCAACAAAGCCAGCCGGTTAGCATACCTAACCAACAATGTAGTGTGCAAGGTCAACCAAGCTTTAATGTTTCGCCGCCTACATGTATAGCGTCGGCTCCACCAAATAGTAACGCACAGCAACAAGGAAATCACTACATACAGAAGACACACCATTTTAACTCCGATCGCAACGCGCCGTATAGAAATGACTATCATGACAGACGTAAAAGTAATGAGCACAATTTTCAGCGTACGTTTAATAACAGTCGGTCTTACCAGCAGCAAAATCAGCCGCAACAACAGATTATCATGAATGAACCAGACAGTAGATACAATCCCGAACGTAATACGTCAGGACGAAATGACAGAACAGTACAAATAGTCGAAATGCCACAGCATCCTCCCGCAAATAACAGCACGTCAGAAAGAATTTGACTAGATACAGTACAGGTTGCATCTTCCAGTAACGCAAGCAATACTTTTGACACAGAGAATCTTGTCCACGAAAATGTTATTACTTTTGACGACGTCCGAGACACACTTTTGCATGAAAAACCAGTTATTCAAAAAACCATTTCCCACCCTGCCATTCAAGTAAAGATTGGATCATCCAGATTTTCAGCAGTAATCGATTCTGGATCACCTATGTCAGTTATAAATGAAGAAACTTTCAACGAATGTAACAAAGATAATACCTATCCTACATTACCATTAGGCAAAACTAAAGTAAAAGGAGCAGTACTGGTAAAAGAGTAGATGTAAAGTTACAGACACACTTATCATTTTGTATTGCAGGTCATACGTTTCACTCAAATTTTTGGATTGTTCCCTTATTGACAACAGACGTTATTTTAGGTACGAATTTTCTGGTACAACATGACGCAATTATTGACTTTCAAAATTCCTATTTAATGTTAAAGGATGAAAATGTACAACTGGCTTTAGAATTTCAGCACTCTTTGTCTGTAGAAGAACAAACAGTTAATCGTACAGAGGTCATTTCTGCATCACGTAACATAGACTGTCATTCCACATTGTTCACAGATACGTACGTATACAACTATAATACTCCAGACGAAGCCGACTATGACGTTATACAAATGATTTCTGATAAAGTTAAACAGAGCAGTGCAAATATAGACAACGAACGCACGCAACTACGCAATATTCTTTTACAGCACGCTCCAGTTTTTGACAACATCCCTGGTACTATTTCCGGATTTATGTATGAATTTCAAGTTAAACAGCACGACACATTTAAAGCCAAACATTATCCCATTCCTTATATTCACACAGAACAAGTTAAGAAAGAATTGCAAGCTATGCTTGACCAAGGTATTATTGAACTGGCAGTTAGTCCGACATAAACCCGCTCCATATTGTTAAGAAAAAGGATGGTTCACTTCGTCTCGTACTTGATTCGTGTCACATCAATGACATTATTATTAATGAAACAGCTCACCCACAGGCACTAGAAGAACTTCTACAGAAATTTCATGGTACTGCTATTTATTCCACGTTAGATCTGAAATCGGGATTTTGGCAAATTCAGCTTCATCCGAACTGCAGAAAGTACACAGCTTTTCTCTGTTTTGGTGACTGTTATCAATTTTGTAAATTACCGTTCGGTTTAAGTATTTCTTCAGCAGCATTTATTCGCAGTTTGAATACTATACTTCCGACAGAACTAAAAGACAGAATCACAATTTATGTAGAAGACATTCTTATTGCAGAACCTAACTGGTCTGAACACAATTTGATTCTTGAACAACTGTTACAAACCTTTCGTGCACGAGGACTCACAGTTAATCTTAAAAAATCGCACTTTGGCCAAACGTCTATAAAATTTCTTGGACATGTAATTTCAGCAGATGGTATTGTGCCTGACCCGGAAAAACTTCAAGCTTTACGTGACATTACTGTTCCTACGACGAAGAAACAACTACGCAGCTTTTTAGGTTTAATTACCTTTTTTCGTAAATTTATTCATTACTCTGCTTTAGACACCCCTAGATTATGTCAGTTGGCAGGTAAAAACGCTATTTGGTCCTGGGATAGCCAAGCGCACTCTGAATTTGTCAATCTGAAACAATCTTTGTTGAATGCACCACTTTTATCACATCCAGATCTTACTAGAAATTTTTCCATTGCCACCGACAGTTCTAACACCGCTTTAGGCGTTTACATTTTTCATGAAATTGAAGAAGATGGTTCTACAGTAATTAAAAACACCGCGTTTGCAAGTCGCATTCTGTCACCTGCTGAACGCAATTATTCTGCTACAGAACTTGAAACATTATGTGTTGTATGGGCATTTACGAGATTTAGGCATTTTCTTTATGGAAGACACACTATCGTTTACACAGATCATAGAGCTATCCAGTTTTTACTTTCAGCAAAATTTACACACGACAGGTTAAGCAGATGGAAACTTTATTTACAGGAATTTAATTTTACAGTTGTTCACATTCCCGGTACACAAAATATTGTAGCAGACGCACTATCCCGTTCTCTCAGCAACAATCAGCGAGATATCGTAACCAACTTCTGCCAAGTAAATTTTAGCATCATGTATATTCAACAAGCTGCATTTGAAAATTTCATTTCGTCATCATTACAAGACACAGCACAAGAGCAGAGCAAAGACAACATGTGGAAAGAAATTAAACGCCTTTGGCAAGATAGGAATAATGTTACCATCAGAAACCATTACACTGTACGCAATAACATTCTGTTTCGCCGCTCTCACCCTGACAGCAACAATTGGTTATTATGTATTCCTGTCGAGCTTCTTAACAAATTTGGTATACTCATTTAAGTTACGCACATTACGGAGCCAGAAAATGTTTTCTTATACTAAGACAGAACTGTTATTTTGCCAACATGGAGAAACGTATATGCTCTCAAATTGTACTGCCTCCATTTTTCCGTTTTTTTAACAGGGTGTACCAAAGCTCTCCCGTCTGCACTGATTTTCCACGATGTTATAAGTTGCGCTAGGGACCGCATCTACCTTCTTTCGATGTTAGCAGGCAACTACGCTGTTATGCGGCGGCTCGTTTCGGCCCATTCAACATCTGTCCTTCAAGTGTAACGAGCAACGGAGTTTATATTTCATACCTGCCACAGCGAATTTGTGTTCGTGGGGTCTCTATTCTAATTCGAACGTTTGACTTACGCTATACGTATTCGTTTCGGAATATCGTTTCTACGTCTTCCGTTAACTATACGTGGTTAACATTATGCAGACAATTAATAACATTTGTGAAATACAACTTTGTTTGCGGAAAACATAATGATGTTCGAAGTCGCCAGTTTTTCCACGACAAACGACTTTCAACAACTTATTATATGCATAATTGTTGCAACTGATTGCCGGTGTATATATATATTTGAATTACAAAAAACAAATACTAAAAAAATAGTTGCATGGTGCGAGATTCGATCCGGCGACCTTCGGATTACAAACCCGAGCGCATACCGCTGCGCCACAACGCTGCGGAAAATTATTAATCATAGAGAGTATTTCACCGAAACGGTTTTTTTTAACTGTCGATTTTCTCGACTACGTCTGAAGGTACGTTGTCCAAGACGCGACGCACACTAGCGACTGCGACGGGTCGCTACGTGACGTCAGATGTTGCCTGATGGCGCATGCGCAGTTCGAGTTAAGGCCGGTTCCCACTAGGGCTGCCGCGCGTCAAAACCGCGCATCAGCGGCGTGGTTGCCATGGAAACGGCGTCAGCGGCACGGCGCGGCGGGCTCTGCGTCGCGGTTTGACCATGTCGAACCGCTTCCGCTGCCGCGTGCCGCGCTCCAGGTGCGCGCCGCCAATCACAGAACGCGCTGAGCGTGACATCAGGTACGGAACCACGGGCCACGCGAACTTTCGCCGAACCGCTGGCGCGGACGCGGCGGCAGCTATGAAATACTTAACATCCGATTCCAAGGAAACTATTCGGTAGAAAAATTTGATTCTTGGGCATGTTACAGCCTGATATCTTCTCTCGATAAAGAACCGAATTTCTTTTCGTTATTCGTGGTGGTTACTTGCTGTATCGCATTTACGTAAACCTTTACACGAAATTTTAATGAGTGTGCAGAGGTAAAAACGCATTGCGTGGACTTTGCGTACAGTTCATTTTAGGTAATACATTATTGCGTATGAAATTTAGTCAACATATCGAAATTGCTTTTGAAACTGAGAGCAGATCGATAGCTATCACCGTTCTCGAGATATTGACTGATATGTCGGCGGACGGGCTGTGCCGTCACCGCTCGCGGGTTGCTCGCGACGCGACCGGTACTTCGTCCTGCTCGTCGTAAACCATGTGGTTGTATCAACCGCAAATTTCGTAAATGGTTCAAGAAATCGAATTTTTTTTTTTTTTTTTTTTTTTTTTTTTTTTTTTTTTTTTTTTTTTTGCAAACGATAACTTGTGAAAAGTCATGTATTTCGTCGCATGATAAATATCCTAAATCTGTTTATCTACCGAGATATGAAAGTAACTACAGTTTTTCAGAAGGGATAGATGAATTTTTTTAAATGGCATTAATAGCATGTCGAATGAGAAGTTAAACCGAAACTAATTTGCTGGTATGTCATAAGATGTAATTTACTAAATATGTAGAGCTATTGATTATTTCCTTTCTTTTTTCTTTATGCAGTGTACTTTACTGATTCAAGACGCGTTTCGCCTTTTACTTTAAGGCATCTTCGGTGGAATCTAGAATGACTCAGTTTTGTTTTGATCTGTGATACTTGCAGATTATAAAACAGTTCACATCTTTCTTTACGTGAATGACTGATTACTTACAGTGAATTGAGTTTTTGGCGGACATATACGTTTCCCCTCACCTGGTCACATGCTGGAGGTTGAACTAAAACTTAGATTATGGAACATAACCACATTTTCATGTTCGCTCTTCTTTCTTCTGTCACTAGCAGTAGACGTTTTACCGAAAACTCTGATTTAAAGTCGTAACTACAGTGTGTTCACCTCATGTCCCTTCCTGTCTGGTTTGTTTATGTACATGTTGCCAAACTGCAGAATTATATGCTGAAAACTAATGTTTGTTTATTTTTGTTCTCCTTATATCTGTATGTGTGTGTGGCTAGCCAGTGATAGTTATAGAAAGTTGAAAGTGAATCCAGTAGTTGTCAGACAGTGGTTGAAAGATTTGGTGTTCAGCTGATTTCAGTTTTGGTTTAAATGTTTTAAGGAGTGCATGGAAGAGTAAATTCACTGCTTACATTAATAGATAAAATAGTAGAATAGTATTTCAACAGATGATTACTATCAGAATACTATCACCCAACCCCTTTGTCCTCACTCTTTGACGCCCCATAATACGTCCTGTCAAGTAACCCCTATTGTTGTCAAAGTTGTGCCGTAATTTCCTCTTCCTCCTCTATTTAATTCCATACCTCTTCTATAGTCACACGATCCTCGTATCTAATGTTCAGCATTCTTATGAATCACCACGTTTTGAAAGCGTCTATTGCCTTTTTGACAGAACTGTTCATCGTCCACGTTTCACTTACATACAAGGCTGCACTCCACACAAATACCTTTGTAAAATAGTATCCAACCATTAGCATTTATATTCGGTGTGAACAAATTTTCTTTTTCAGAACGCTTTTCTTGCTATTGACAGTCTTCAGTCAGGTTTGCGTCTGCACCAGGAAATGCCTTACAATTTAAAATCTGGTTTCGAAAGCTGTTCCAAATATATATTATTCTTTCGTGATTCTTAAGCAAGGTGCTGGCGATGATTACATTATGCTCTGTGGGAAATTCTATCAGGTGGCTTCCACTTTCATCCCTTCCACCTAGCCAATGTATTCTTACTGTTTTCGTGTACCTGCCACCGTACCACACTTTACATTTTTGTCTCGCTTAACTATCTGAATAATCTCTCTTGTTGTACATTGTTTCAATGTGTTAGGATATAGTGAACAATCGTGAACGGTAGTCATGAAATCTGTTTATGGTGAAATGAGAAAACATGAATAATGAAATATGTGAAAGAGTACATTGTACAGAAAATGAAAAATTGGTATGTCTTCACCCAACTTCGTCTTTCCTTCATGTAGGTGTAAGATATAGTTAATCAAACGCACCACGCGTTTCAGTGGGTCCTGCCCCGTACCTCAGTGGCTGTCCGTCATTGGCTACCGCTAACGTCTGCCGCTTCCAGATGGGAACGCCAATTCCGCGAGCCGCCGCGTCAACGCGGAAAACGTTTGCTGCTGCCGTTTCCGCACGCCGCGCTGCCGCGCTCTAGTGGGAACCGGCCTTTAGGGATGCGACGCGCGACTGATGCGGCAGCTGCCGCAGCACTGCACCAGTGAAAGTTAAGTTACGTTGTGCAAGACGCGACAGTTGGCTGCGACTGCGACGCTGCCCCCTCCTCTTTTCCCACCCTGGCAGACGGCGACACGGCCGCAACACGACTGGAGTCGTCGCTGTTTCCCAAGCTCCGGTCGGCGGCAGCGGATTCAAATACATAAGAAAAATAAGAATTCCGATTTTCTTGCTGTAAAAAATACTGTATGTTAATGCAACAAAGTTACATCGGCTCCCAGAGTTAGTTTTTCGATACAGATTCTCCTTTTACTTTAAAAAATTGAAAAGTATCTCTTCCGGTTTTGCGTGTTTTTTTCGCTGTATATTACTTCTCAATCAATTGTGAGGAAAGTAAAAGGCACAAAAAATTGATGTTTGCGTATCTTACAGTTTCACATCACAGCTTGATAATGAGGTGTCTATTTTTCCGATATTCGTCACAGTTATCCCGATACTTAATTTACAAGTAACTTACTGCATAAAATTTGAATTGTGTACAGTGGAAAATGTGGTCGCTGGCTACTTTACGTATGGTTCACGTTAGGTCATACATCGTTGCCGATGAAAAGAAGCTAACATATCGAAATTATTTTTTAAGTTGAGATCAGATTGATATCGATCTCCGTTTCCGAGATTTGGGCTCATATATCTCCGGGAGCGTCGCGCCTAGCCGCCAGTTCTGTCGACGTGCAACGAGAATCGTGTGGTCATCACACGATAGAGAATGCATTTGTTTTGTTTCGCTGACACATTTGGACCTAATGAAACCATTTTATGTCATATTCCTCCGGTATGAGTTACTAATATTTCTCCATATGCTCTTGACAATTTCATTTAAAATGCCACGAAACGTAGGTTTCTTAAAGGCAAGTGATCAAGCAGAACCCATTTTCTTGGTTTTGCTGAGGCATCTGAACCTGTTCCAAGCTTTCTTTCTCGTTTATTTCTCTGATACGAGTCCCGAATATTCCTCCATCTGTTTTTGCACATTTCACCTAAAATTCCAATGAAAAATAAGTTTATTAACAATAAGCGCACGCTAGCTTCATTGCATTGTTTCAAGTTCTTGACAACAAGATAGGGTTACACCTTAAACATCTCTAGAATTTTGATTCTGAACGTCTACAGTATACACTGGCAGAAATGTGGAAGAAATAATGTCCATGCTTGTTCACAAAATTTCCCCAAATTATACTTGTCACTTTCTCCCATGCAGAAACTTTTGGAACAAGCTAAGGCAACTTTCATAGCCGACTGAATCTTTATTCCCATCGAAATGAACTTCCATATTCTTGTATTCTGACAGCATACATCGTTATGGATGACATCAACATTTAATCTTACCAAGCTGCACTCAAAAGATGACTCCAGGATTTACAAAAGACGAATTTAAATTGTGAACTGTGTCAGACCAGAAGGGCCTTGTAAAACAGTAGTGCACTTTTGGCACAAGTTTTTTTAGCACCATCTTCTACCAATGAATTGAAGTGAATGTGACAAATTACTTACTGCAGCATACTGTTTGCGCAATCTGTTGAGAAACGCCTTCCTCAAAAACGAACATCTATTGATTACAGAAAGCTGTACAACAATCTGGTGGTGGTTTTTCACAACTAGAAGGTATCATCAAGACACCAATCTACCGTTTACTTTCAAAGTGAAGGTATTGTAAAATGTAACTTTCTCGTTGTGCTTTAGATTGTTCATTTTATAATGTACTTGCCGTTTTCAATTTTTATCGTCACAAAAAAGAGTAATGCGAAAATTGACCTTCAAGTTCATTTTCATCATTCTAATTCTACATCTGCATGGATTATACTGATTTTCATAACTGGCCTGAAAAATTTGCATTAATGGGAAAATATTATATATTTCACTCACCTGCCAGTTTCAACTGTGCACCAATTTCTTCCCAAATTCTGTCTCTGAACATAGTGTCTCTATATTTAGGGTTCTTCAAATCGTAAAGGCAAGGCTGTTGCGAGACCAGCTCACAGAGCATCACATCCTGTGAGTGGCTC
Source organism: Schistocerca piceifrons (assembly GCF_021461385.2). Classification (NCBI taxonomy): domain Eukaryota; kingdom Metazoa; phylum Arthropoda; class Insecta; order Orthoptera; family Acrididae; genus Schistocerca; species Schistocerca piceifrons. Next base: position 557,224,140 of record NC_060144.1, read on the forward strand.
ATTTCAGTTTTCCTTGACTGGCTCGACATCTTTCTCGCAGCCGTACGTCTTTGTGTCGTGCGACTTCCGTCGCAACACTGCTCACTGGTGCAGTGCTGCGACAGCTGCCGCAACAGTCGCGCGTCGCATCCCAAACTCGAACTGCGCATGCGCCAGCGGACAACCTCTGACGTCACGTAGCGACCCGTCGCAGTCGCTAGTGTGCGTCGCGTCTTGGACAACGTACCTTTACGTTGTGCAAGACGCGACAGTTGGCTGCGACTGCGACGCTGCCCCCTCCTCTTTTCCCACCCTGGCAGACGGCGACACGGCCGCAACACGACTGGAGTCGTCGCTGTTTCCCAAGCTCCGGTCGGCGGCGGCGGATTCAAATACATAAGAAAAATAAGAATTCCGATTTTCTTGCTGTAAAAAATACTGTATGTTAATGCAACAAAGTTACATCGGCTCCCAGAGTTAGTTTTTCGATACAGATTCTCCTTTTACTTTAAAAAATTGAAAAGTATCTCTTCCGATTTTGCGTGTTTTTTTTCGCTGTATATTACTTCTCTATCAATTGTGAGGAAAGTAAAAGGCACAAAAAATTTGATGTTTGCGTATCTTACAGTTTCACATCACAGCTTGATAATGAGGTGTCTATTTTTCCGATATTCGTCACAGTTATTCCGATACTTAATTTACAAGTAACCTACTGCATAAAATTTTAAATTGTGTACAGTGAAAAATGTGGTCGCTGGCTACTTTACGTATGGTTCACGTTAGGTCATACATCGTTGCCGATGAAAAGAAGCTAACATATCGAAATTATTTTTAAAGTGGAGATCAGAATGATATCGATCTCCGTTTCCGAGATTTGGGCTCATATATCTTCGGGAGCGTCGCGACTAGCCGCCAGTTCTGTCGACGCGCAACGAGAATCGTGTGGTCATCACACGATAGAGAATGCATTTGTTTTGTTTCGCTGACACATTTGGACCTAATGAAACCATTTTATGTCATATTTCTCCGGTATGAGTTACTAATATTTCTCCATATGCTCTTGACAATTTCATTTAAAATGCCACGAAATGTAGGTTTCTTAAAGCCAAGTGATCAAGCAGAACCCATTTTCTTGGTTTTGCTGAGGCATCTGAACCTGTTCCAAGCTTTCTTTCTCGTTTATTTCTCTGATACGAGTCCTGAATATTCCTCCATCTGTTTTTGCACAATTCACCTAAAATTCCAATGAAAGATAAGTTTATTAACAATAAGCGCACGCTAGCGTCATTGCATTGTTTCAAGTTCTTGACAACAAGATAGGGTTACACCTTAAACATCTCTAGAATTTTGATTCTGAACGTCTACACTATACACTGGAAGAAATGTGGAAGACATAATGTCCGTGCTTGTTCACAAAATTTCCCCAAATTATACTTGTCAGTTTCTCCCATGCAGAAACTTTTGGAACAAGCTAAGGCAACTTTCAAAGCCGACTGAATCTTTATTCCCATCCAACTGAACTTCCATATTCTTATATTCTCACAGCATACATCGTTATGGATGACATGAACATTTTAATCTTGCCAAGCTGCACTCAAAAGATGACTCCAGGATTTACAAAAGACGAATTTCAATTGTGAACTGTGTCAGACCAGAAGGGCCTTGTAAAACAGTAGTGCACTTTTGGCACTAGCTTTTGAGCAGCATCTTCTACCAATGAATTGAAGTGAATGTGACAAATTACTTATTGCAGCATACTGTTTGCGCAATCTGTTGAGAAACGCCTTCCTCAAAAACGAACATCTATTGATTACAGAAAGCTGTACAACAATCTGGTGGTGGTTTTTCACAACTAGAAGGTATCATCAAGACACCAATCTACCGTTTACTTTCAAAGTGAAGGTATTGTAAAATGTAACTTGCTCGTTGTACTTTAGATTGTTCATTTTATAATGTACTTGCCGTTTTCAATTTTTATCGTCACAAAAAAGAGTAATGCGAAAATTGACCTTCAAGTTCATTTTCATCATTCTAATTCTACATCTGCATGGATTATACAGATTTTCATAACAGGCCTGAAAAATTTGCATTAATGGGAAAATATTATATATTTCACTCACCTGCCAGTTTCAACTGTGCACCAATTTCTTCCCAAATTCTGTCTCTGAACATAGTGTCTCTATATTTAGGGTTCTTCAAATCGTAAAGGCAAGGATGTTGCGAGACCAGCTCACAGAGCATCACATCCTGTGAGTGGCTCATTTCAGTTTTCCTTGACTGGCTCGACATCTTTCTGGCAGCCGTGCGTCTTTGTGTCATGCGACTTCCGTCGCAACACTGCTCACTGGTGCAGTGCTGCGGCAGCTGCCGCAACAGTCGCGCGTCGCATCCCAAACTCGAACTGCGCATGCGCTAGCAGGCAACTTCTGACGTCGCGTAGCGACCCGTCGCAGTCGCTAGTGTGCGTCGCGTCTTGGACAACGTACCTTGAGCAGTGTTGCGACGGAAGTCGCACGACACAAAGATGTGCGGCTGCCTGAAAGATATCGAGCCAGTCAAGGAAAACTGAAATGAGCCACCCACAGGATGTGATGCTCTGTGAGCTGGTCTCGCAACATCCTTGCCTTTACGATTTGAAGAACCCTAAATATAGAGACACTATGTTCAGAGACAGAATTTGGGAAGAAATTGGTGCACAGTTGAAACTGGCAGGTGAGTGAAATATATAATATTTTCCCATTAATGCAAATTTTTCAGGCCTGTTATGAAAATCAGTATAATCCATGCAGATGTAGAATTAGAATGATGAAAATGAACTTGAAGGTCAATTTTCGCATTACTCTTTTTTGTGACGATAAAAATTGAAAACGGCAAGTACATTATAAAACGAACAATCTAAAGTACAACGGGAAAGTTACATTTTACAATACCTTCACTTTGAAAGTAAACGGTAGATTGGTGTCTTGATGATACCTTCTAGTTGTGAAAAACCACCACCAGATTGTTGTACAGCTTTCTGTAATCAATAGATGTTCGTTTTTGAGGAAGGCGTTTCTCAACAGATTGCGCAAACAGTATGCTGCAATAAGTAATTTGTCACATTGACTTCAATTCATTGGTAGAAGATGGTGCTCAAAAAACTTGTGCCAAAAGTGCACTACTGTTTTACAAGGCCCTTCTGGTCTGACAGTTCACAATTGAAATTCGTCTTTTGTAAATCCTGGAGTCATCTTTTGAGTGCAGCTTGGGAAGATTAAATGTTCATGTCATCCATAACGATGTATGCTATCAGAATATAAGAATATGGAAGTTCATTTGGATGGGAATAAAGATTCAGTCGGCTATGAAAGTTGCCTTAGCTTGTTCCAAAAGTTTCTGCATGGGAGAAACTGACAAGTATAATTTGGGGAAATTTTGTGAACAAGCACGGACATTATGTCTTCCACATTTCTTCCAGTGTATAGTGTAGACGTTCAGAATCAAAATTCAAGAGATGTTTAAGGTGTAACCCTATCTTGTTGTCAAGAACTTGAAACAATGTAATGACGCTAGCGTGCGCTTATTGTTAATAAACTTATCTTTCATTGGAATTTTAGGTGAAATGTGCAAAAACAGATGGAGGAATATTCGGGACTCGTATCAGAGAAATAAACGAGAAAGAAAGCTTGGAACAGGTTCAGATGCCTCAGCAAAACCAAGAAAATGGGTTCTGCTTGATCACTTGGCTTTAAGAAACCTACATTTCGTGGCATTTTAAATGAAATTGTCAAGAGCATATGGAGAAATATTAGTAACTCATACCGGAGAAATATGACATAAAATGGTTTCATTAGGTCCAAATGTGTCAGCGAAACAAAACAAATGCATTCTCTATCGTGTGATGACCACACGATTCTCGTTGCGCGTCGACAGAACTGGCAGCTAGTCGCGACGCTCCCGGAGATATATGAGCCCAAATCTCGGAAACGGAGATCGATATCATTCTGATCTCAACTTTAAAAATAATTTCGATATGTTAGCTTCTTTTCATCGGCAACGATGTATGACCTAACGTGAACCATACGTAAAGTAGCCAGCGACCACATTTTTCACTGTACACAATTCAAATTTTATGCAGTAGGTTACTTGTAAATTAAGTATCGGAATAACTGTGACGAATATCAGAAAAATAGACACCTCATTATGAAGCTGTGATGTGAAACTGTAAGATACGCAAACATCAATTTTTTTGTGCCTTTTACTTTCCTCACAATTAATAGAGAAGTAATATACAGCGAAAAAAAACACGCAAAACCGGAAGAGATACTTTTCAATTTTTTAAAGTAAAAGGAGAATCTGTATCGAAAAACTAACTCTGGGAGCCGATGTAACTTTGTTGCATTAACATACAGTATTTTTTACAACAAGAAAATCGGAATTCTTATTTTTCTTATGTATTTGAATCCGCCTCCGCCGACCGGAGCTTGGGAAACAGCGACGACTCCAGTCGTGTTGCAGCCGTGTCGCCGTCTGCCAGGGTGGGAAAAGAGGAGGGGGCAGCGTCGCAGTCGCAGCCAACTGTCGCGTCTTGCACAACGTAACCTGAGACGTGCATCTTGGTGCTTTGCCACATTACACCTCTGGCCATTAGCTTTTATTATGCGCAGTATGAATCGAATCTGAATTTCACAATTGGCGGCCTCCCCTTGTAAGTCAGACACGACTTCACATATTCCTCCGTTACATCCCATTGTACCCGTTAAATTGAGACACATGGCCACTGTAGACATTTTTGGTCCGATTCCCAGAACTAATAGAGGTTTTTTTTTTTACCTCTTTGTCATTGTTGAACTCACTTCGAAATTTGTTACCTTCACTCCGTTACACAAAGCTACTGCTAAATCTGTTACGAAAGCATTTGTAAAACATTTTCTATTTCATGTAGGGCATGTATTGAAAGTAATTTCCGACAATGGACCACAATTTCGATCTGCTATATGGACACGTATGTTACGAACAAGAAACATTTCTCCGATCTATATATCCAAGTATCACGCTTCATCGAATCCTTGTGAACGACTAATGAAAGAAATTGGTAAACTATGTAGAATATACTGCCATAAAAAACATATTGATTGGGATACACACATACTATCATTCCAGGATGTAATTAACTCGATACCAAACGAATCTACTATGATATCTCTGACTTTTATATTGAGAAATGTTGAACCACCTAACAAAATTAAAGAATTAGTATCCTTTCCTACATCTCGTCGACTACGACACCATGAAGTAATTGACATTGCGCTGAACAACATCAAACGTGCTGCAGAGCGCCGGAGAAGACAGCAAAAACAGGTTTGTACACGCCGTGACTTTCACATAGGACAGAAGATATTAGTATGTACACACTATTTATCCAACAGAGGAAAGAGTAGATAAAGTAAATTTGAGCTTCTATACGCAGGTCCATATCGAATTCGCAGCATTCCTCACCCCAATGTAGTACACGTCGAAACTTTGAGAACCAAAAAAAGCAAAGACAATCACCATGTCTCCAATATTAAACCCTTTGTTGAATGAACATACTCTATGATTTTCACATTGTAATGCCATTTCCTGATTTTTATATGACCACTTATGCAATTATATTTATATGAACACTTACTGATGATTATTATATTTTTTCTTGGCAAGTACCTGGCAAGGTAAGGTTAGCAGGTCGCTTTTCTTGTCGTTACACATCAGACCGTGCACATTTTTCCAGATAAACTTACATATTTTATGACCAATTATGCAATTCTATCTATGTGACTACTTACTGATAATGATTGTATTTTTTCTTGGCAAGTGCCCGGCATAGTAAGGTTAGCAGGTCGCTTTTCTTGTCGTTATATATCAGACCGTGCACATTTTCCATTTTTCGTATATGTATGATTGTTTTCCTGTTTTGTTTGTATGCACTATGTAATCTTTAAGATATAACAAACACCAGTTGACTTTGACTTTTGCCTTATGATATCTCAACATCGTGACTATTCTACATTTTTGCTACTACATTATGATACTGTGTGTACATTTTTGCACCTGAACACTCTCTACGTTTTTTACATAATACGTTTTCTGTCATGCTATGCTGTATGCTTAATTATATCACTAGAAACAAGTTTTTATTTAATGAGTATATGATTTAAATACAAGATATTAATCCTTATTCACCATTTTCAGAAAGCAATAACGCATAAAAGAAATAACTTAAACAAACCACAGTGGATTACTATGAAATGGGAATTTCACCTTCAGAATGAACGAAAGAAAATGCAATACCATGTCATGAAGAGTAAATGGATCAGAATTAACAAGCATTAACAAGAATATACTATGCACATCGTATGACAGCAGTCTTAACTGATTATTTTTCTTTCAGAATACAAGGCGATTGATGCAGGCTGTCAGATAGAACTACACATCTTAGTTTTAGTGATGAAGTATGCTAGAAATAAGAAACTCTATACTATGAATAGTTGTATGACGTAAATGGTAATATGAATGGGAACAATGAAGTGTCTTTTTTGCAGATGATAATGAATGATGATGAATAATTATATGAAGAATATGCTAATATGAATAATGAAGTTTTTCTTTGCAGGTGATGATAGTAATGAAGTTATGGTAATACGAATAATGAAGCTTTTCTTTGCAGATGAGGATAATGATGAAGTTTATATATTTACTGTTAGTTAAGAAATGCTATGTAGTTATTTAAGTATTTGTTGCAGTTCGTTTTGACAGTATGTCTTATGTTGCATGGTATAATGACTGAATGTGTTGGAAAGGACAGCTTGAGCACATACATATTTACACGTTTCTTTACCTGTTAATTCAAAGTTCACTACTTTTCAGCATAATATGCGTTTCTTCTTTCAGCTCAATAATCCATTTTGTATTTTTTTCCAGGAAAAGCTATTCATGAAATTAATGTGCTATAAGCAGTTAGTCATTAAACCTATTCAAGTACTTGCATTTTTTTACCCGTTTGTGTGTGTCATTCATGAATGTGATCACATATACTCTACTTGTTCATAACCTTGCTACAGCTGACTCATGATGAATGATGTTACTAACCCTTATATCCAGCAATAAGTCAAAAGCAAATATTTTCATGCCCCAGCAGTTAATTATCGATCTCAACGCAATGCATTGCTAGCACAAAAAAAAAAATTTGCCAGTCCCAGCTGTTACCAGAATACAACCAAATAATGCTACTAGTTTAAGATGTATTTCTAGTTCTAAATAAAATGCAAATTTCTCAGATGTATTGAATCCATTATATCTATGCATTATTGGACCACAGACCTTGAGTAATAGTTACAGTGTGTTACTTTTTAAATATGTTCTATGTCACTTGAATGATGAGTTCTGAGTAATACTGAATGATGTTTTGTAATAATACATAAATGCTATGGCAATAATTTCTGTAAATAATATTTTTGTTATATAGTTACAGTGTGTTACATTTTAAATATGTCCTATGTCACTTGAATGATGAGTTCTGAGTAATACTGAATGATGTTTTGTAATAATGCATAAATGCTATGCCAATAATTAACTAACTCTCATTTTGAATGATGTCTTCTGAATAATAGTGAATAATGTTTTATAAAAGTATATGAATACTTTGTAACTGGCCAATGAATGCCACTGTTTCTTATATTTTAAATTTGTCTTATGTCACTTACATGATATCGTATATGAATACCAGTAGCTTGATGCTACAGTCATTAACTCTTGTTTTGAATGATAACTTCTGAACAATGCATAAAAACGGTTTGCAACTGGCCAATGAGTGCCAATGATTACTATAATCGATGAATTATGTAAATGCTATGCCATTAATTAACTCTTGTTTTGTTTGAATGACCACTTCTGAATAATGCATAAAAATGGTTTGTAACTGGCCAATGAGTGCCAATGATTACTATAATTAGATGAATTATGTAAATGCTATGCCATTAATTAACTCTTGCTTTGAATGATCACTTCTGAATAATGCATAAAAATGGTTTGTAACTGGCCAATGAGTGCCAATATTTACTGTAATCAAGTGATTTATCAATAATGTTCTGTAATACTCCATACATAGTACAGAAATGTTTAGTAACTAGGCAATGAGTGGCAACAATTACTCAAATCGGTTGATAGACTAGTGTAATTCTCAATGATGACTTGTATAAGACTTAATGTCCTTCACCTTCTGACCTAATTATCAGAAATTACTGCAATATCCGTGGAGGGTTATGTAAGAGGTCCGAGCAGATGTAATTTCAATGTATTGCTCACGCGCTGCTTACGATATGCAAGGTATAAGAGAATCTCTGACCAGAAATCAGTGTTGACTGCAGTAGGAACTGTGTAGCTGTAGCAGTAAGTTGTTGCTAGTCTGCAGTCTGCTCTGGTCTGGTCTGGTGTATCGTGTTGGCTGGGCCGGTCGCGGTGCAGCGATGTCGGAGCCTGAGTATTATTGTATAAGGTAAAAAGCAGCCTCGTGCGTATGTAGTGTTATCTCAGGTCCCATGTAAATGTTTTAAAAATGTTCTAATAATGATCTTTCTCATAAGAAATAACTTTTAACAACCATTCATTACAGTTTAAAGGATTTACTAATTTCTCCCATCCATGATCATAACGATTGTTGCAAAAGAAAAATCAGTTGCTTCCTTTCATAAATGACAAATCTATCGGCCAGCATTGCACAGGGCTGTGTCAAAAAACATTATTTTAAGAGCAGATATATATGCGTTATACGGCGACTTCATTGAGGTAACAATTTTTCTCTTTTTTATTCAGAATGATCTTTCAGGGCCATGACGCAGCACTGCTGACGTCCAAAATTTACCAGGTTAAATTCACAGTCAATTATTGAAAAGTTATAAATGAGTGACAATTTAATTGAGAGGTTAGTTACATTGTATTATTACCAGGTTACGGAAATTATTTTGTTGGGACGTTACACTGAATGTGAACTACATAATTATAATTTTTACTGTTGAGAAGTTTAGGAATTTTTCTGTTTTGAGGTTACACTAAATTAGAATCATATTCATATTATTTATTAAATTTTGTGGGGAGGTTACATCCCCCCCCCCCCCCAAAAAGTGAACTACAGTAGTTTGAGTGATATGGTTCAATGACATTCCAACAAAGCATTCATTTTGTTTCTCTGACGACAGTCTTTCATTTTGCCTATAGGATGGAACCGGACTTTTGGCGAAATATGTTGTGTGGCATCACATCCATATAGTTCACAAACATATTTATGACAGCTGGTTTCTCATCAAAAACATATAAACGCTTCATAAATTCATTTCTTGACTTTTGTTGTTGTTCTGAATGGAGACAGTTGGATTCTTACTACAGAGAGTTATTCTTACTATAGAGAGTTGAAAACTCATTTACAGGTGCATTCTTTGTTTCCTTAATACCATGGCAATATTTGCCATGTGCTGCTGGGATTCCATTAAGTCAACTACAATATCCTTACCTTTTGTCTTTGGTTCACAGATAACACTTCCCAATGGAAAATCTAATTTTATGTCAATTTCCTGGGAAAACTCCATGCCAAGTAAACATCGAATTATGAGATTCTTCAAAAATAGGAAAAGGCATCACATAACTCCATTTCCTATTGCAGCACCTACTTGTGTCTGGCTGTTGACAAGTTGCATCTTTGGACATAAAACTCCAGTTATATGGCACTTTTGTACCATGCGGTTTGACACTTTGCATGTTTCTTTAGTCTTGTTAAATAAATTTTGCGACATAACATTAACAGAGGTACTTGTTTCTAGACAAATTGAAGTAGGAATTTTCCAATCTGTGGCATTAATTGAAGATTGGACTGATACCTGTGAGTTACTAGAATGAGTGTCTTGATCCACAGTCAACTCATCTCTTATATCAGTTCCTTCAAAATATCTTAACAGATTGATGTCAAACGACCATCTTCAGAGGATTTAATGAGGCTGGAATTAGTTTAATGAAGTTTCATTATTGCTGTGACTTATTGGACACCTCAGTTATATTTTCCATTGGGACTTGATTCTAGCAATTAAAGTTAGCTGGACCATTGTACATCAGATTGTTTTGTGAGCGAGTATATTTCCATGGTTCTGATTCATTATACACGTATTTCAGTAACTGTTGCTGTTATTCCCCTTTTACTTCGGTAACCTGGATGACACAAATTATTGAATTTCCTCCTGCTGTTATGATGCTGATTTGGCAGATACGGTCGTTGCACTGCCTAGCAGACTCGAGTGATATTGGAGGCTACATCATGTGGGCAGCATGATAGTCATTTGACTGAGCTGTAGCTCTGCATGTGCAGCTGATTCAGTGCCAGCACGTTGTTGTGGATATTGCCTGTACCATTTTTGACCTTTACATCCTCTTGTATCATGTCTATTGAATCTAGTATTGACATACAATCTTCTACGCCCTCATCTGGAATATGTACTAATTTCTCAAGCATATCTAAAGGCAGTTTCACCTTCAAAATCCTTAACACCTCTTTATGACAAATAGGTTGTCCCAACACCGAGTTTTATTGAAATATTTCTCAAAATATCTATGGAGACTACTATGTTTAGCATGGAAGGGCTCCAGACTGAATACCTGTTTTCTAAGTCTTTCACGTAGGCATCTTGAGCAGTACTTCAACTGAAACGCTCTTTCAGACTGTTTATAAGTTTGACAAAGTTCTGCCGTGTCCATGGCCAAAGGGCTCCACCAGCTAGAATGTATTCTGTAGTGAAATGGATATTTTTTTGTTCATTTCAGGACTGGGGTAGCACACCCTTGAAAGCCTTTACGAGCACAACAAGATGTGATGTAAGTTTATATCTTTGCTTCATTAAACTTGCTTCTAGCAGTACTGGAGATAGTGTAGGTGGTACTCCGTCTTTGTACCGTATATGGTCTGCCAGCAAATCATCGGAATTAATTCCGTTACTGTATGTCACGTCATATGCAGCAGGACTGCTGTGACTATGATGTACTTTATCAGTAGATGACCGAGGCCCCTAACTATGCCCCTAACTGCACACAATTCCTGTTGCACTTTCATAATTTGTGCAGCAAATCTTTTCTTGAAGTCACTTTTATCGTTACCAATTCGGATATTACCAATTGTCTCGCTCAAACACGCCAGATGTGACCTTTTGTATGATTGTACTCATTTCTTGTTCATAGTTTCTCTTGCTGAGTGGGATTCTGTTTAATATATGTAACATGTGTCTTAGTGCTGCAAGTTTCTGGCTGTGGGGGTGGTTGGATGTGGGATGTATTATTGTGTCTGTGGCTGTTGGTTTTCTAAAGATGATAAATGTATGTTTACCATTTTCTTTTTTAATTGTAATGTCAAGAAAATTTATTTGATTCATAAGAATAAAATTCATAAGTTTTGTGGCGGCGTTCGTAGCGACAAGCAATTCGCTGTAGAAACGGCTTACGAAGTCACCGCCACACTTTTAATAGCGAGCCGACCGGTCTGCTGGAACAGTGAACAGAAAGAGGAAAACCCAAACACTCTGATTAAATAAAAGTCGGTACTTATCTTTATTAACGAAGATACAGCAACACAGTAGTGAACTCCGTGTCTACAGAAATCTGTCTAGTTCGAGTCGGAGCGGCTAGGTCAGCGTCGGCTGACGACAAACAACAACTCTGCTGCGATGAACACACGACTGACTAGCAAGTACACAATTCGGTGGCGAGTATACAACTGAGCGGCGAATACAGAACTGTCCTAGCGCTCGCGACTCTAGCGCTTAAGAAGCCAGAAGTCAGCGGTGGCGCGCGCAGACTTGCGGCGATTTCCTGTCTCACTGGCGCTGCTTATGCGGACGGCGTCCGGACTTTGATGCTGCCAACCTTTTGGCAGCGGGCTCGGGTGGCATTACTGGCTAGGATATAATACTCCTCCCCCCCCAAATCGCCGCACCGTCGTTGAATAATGACGTGGCGAGCGTCGACGGCGGGGGAGGGGTCTGGCCGCAGGCGTAGCAGAAGAGACCGGGGCGGAGACTGTTGGCGGTGGCAGTCCCCGGTCCGCACCCCAGCATTGGCTGCGCGGGGCCTCGGGAAACACCGACTGAAAACCGAGGTCAGGGTGCACACCTGTGACCACGGGCGCAGCTTCTGGTACTGGACGCGACGGGGCGTTGGGACCCACGAAGAGAGGCAGCGTCTCCTGACGCTGCGTCGACGGCTGCTGAGTGGGCGCGGACAAGGCGCTGTGGTGTCAGACTCCTTGGGGGTGCCCAAGGAAAGCGGCTGCAGGACAGGCTGCACAGCCACCGCTTGGGAAGGCGGCCCGGCTGAGGGGTCGACGTCCATCAGCTCCGAAGGCGGTGGCGACTGAAGAGGGACCGCAGGCGCCGGAGCGACCACCCGGGGCGCTCCCGGATGAAGCTGCGCAGGAGGCATCAACGGGACGGGCTGTCGGCGTGGTAGCGGCGACGGCTGCTGCTGCTGCCCTGGGGGCGGCAGCGAAGTCGGAAGGCGCGGCTGGAACCCGCCGCGGACCAAATCTGTGGACAAAGAACGAGCGGCAGAATCCGGGCCGCCAGCGCAGCGCAACTGGTTCTGATGCCTCCTGTGCACCCCAGTAGCACCTTGAACAGTATAAAAACCGCGACCCTGGACACTTATCACGGTACCACGGTCCCAACGACGGCGACCGTGATAAACTCTGAAAAAAAAACGGCGTCGTTGCGCTGAAAACGCGTGCGATGCTCAGAAGCGGCGGGTCGATCCGGGGGGTGCAACAACCGTAGTAGGGTGCGATGATGACGGCCGTGGAGAAGCTCCGCAGGCGAAGGGCCGTCGCATGGCGTGGTCCGGTACGACGACAGGAACGCGATGAGGGCCTGCTGACGAGAGTGCGTAGCACGAAGGCGGTCCATATGATCCTTGAATGTGCGTACAAAACGTTCCGCTGCACCATTCGATTGAGGGTGGAACGGCGGAGTAAGAACATGGCGAATGCCATTGGCAGAACAAAAACTTTCAAATTCAGCAGAGGTAAATTGTGGACCATTGTCAGACACTAAAACTTCTGGAAGACCCTCAATACAAAAAATTGAAGTCAACGCCTGTATAGTTTGTGCAGACGTTGTAGACTGCATGGGCACAACAAACGGAAAATTACTAAATGCATCTATCACGATGAGCCAACGAGAATTCCAATATGGACCAGCGAAATCAATATGTACTCGCTGCCAGGGACCGGCAGGGCGTGCCCACTCAAAATAGCGTTGAGGCGGAGCAGCTTGGTGTTCGGCACACGTCGAACAATCTGCAGACATCTGCGTAATCTGCTTATCAATGCCGATCCATGTACAATGACGGCGGGCAAGCTGCTTGGTGCGGACCACTCCCCAATGACCTTGATGCAACAAGTCGAGGAGCTTGGATTGGAGCACTTGGGGAACCACTACACGAAGCTGGTCATTCTCGGTGCGTAACAGCAAAACTCCGTGCGAAACAGACAACAGATGACGTTGCGGATAATAGAGACGAACCACAGGATCCGATAGGTCCTTTGCCTTGGACGGCCAACCACGTTGAACAAAACGTACTAGTAAACTCAGATGAGGATCCGTAGCTGTCTCACGTGCCACCTGACGATAATCAATCGGAAAATCCCGGAGGGATTGATGCTCATCGGCGTCAATCTGATGGCAAGAGTCGTCAGAGGAATCGAAGACATCATCCGCAGCAATCGGCAATCTAGAAAGCGCGTCAGCGTTTGCATGCTGAGCTGTAGGGCGATACAGTATCTCATACTGGTATTGTGATAACAAAAGAGCCCAACGTTGTAGTCTCTGAGCTGTCCGCTGAGGAACTGGTTTAGACGGATGAAACAGTGACGTCAGGGGCTTGTAATCTGTTACTAAATAGAATGGTCTACCATAGAGGTAGTGATGGAATTTTGTGACACCGAACACAATAGCCAACGCTTCCTTGTCCAATTGGTTATAATTACACTGAGCTCTGTTTAGCAATTTAGATGCGAACGCAATAGGACGTTCGGTGTTACCGACTCGGTGAGACAACACAGCACCGAGGCCGAAAGAAGAGGCATCACAGGCTAACACCAGAGGCTTGTTAGGGTCGTAATGGACCAGACAACGATCATTCAATAAAGCCTCTTTAAGCTGCTGAAAGGCTGATTGGCAATCAGCTGACCACACAAACGGGACATTCTTACGGCGGAGACGATGCAACGGTGCAGAAATCTGTGATGCATTAGGTATAAACCTAATATAATACGTCAATTTGCCAAGAACTGCTTGCAATTCATGCAGATTGCGAGGGGCGGGCAAATCACGAATAGCTGCTAAATGTGACTGGGAGGGATGAATGCCTTGAGCATTAATAACATGTCCCAGATACTCCATCTCCGTAAGGAAAAATGAACATTTATCGATGTTGCAACGTAGGCCTGCCTGAGACAACACTTTAAACAAACACTCCAAATTACGGAAATGTTCAGCAGGCGTCCGACCGGACACAACAATATCGTCTAAATAGTTGCAACACGATGGCACATGAGCCAGAAGTTGTGACAAAAAACGCTGAAGAACAGCTGGAGCTGACGCACAACCAAAAGGCAAACGCAGAAAACGGAACAACCCCAACGACGTGTTTATGACAAAATACTGTTGTGATTGCTCGTCGAGGGGCAATTGCAAATATGCTTCACGGAGATCAATTTTGGAAAAGAAACAAGCTTCCCCTAACTTATCCATCAGCTCGTCCGGTCTAGGCAAAGGAAAAGAATCAATGACAGTCTGAGGATTAACTGTCGACTTAAAATCAGCACACAAACGTAACTTGCCAGACGGTTTCTTTATAATAACTAAGGGAGAAGCCCACTGGCTCGCTGAAACGGGTTGAATAACACCGTTGTTTTGCCAACGACGAAGTTCATCTTCTACAGGTGCCCGGAGGGCGTGAGGCACTGGACGAGCACGACAAAATCGAGGCTGAGCATTATCTTTTAACGTAATATGAGCGGCAAAGTTCGCAGCACAACCTAGTTCGTCTTTAAATACGTCAGTGTATCGTTTACACAAATCGGTGATGCTGTCTTGAGGAACAACAACAGAATTAATTTGCAACACATTGTCTTGGATAGACAGGCCAAACAAGTCAAAACAGTCTAATCCGAAAATGTTTACATTGTCTGTAGCGCGGAGCACTGTGAATGAAACTGTTTTTGTATTGCCACGGAATGTGGCCGGCACGCTACATACACCTAACACAGGAATTTGTTCTCCACTATAAGTAGCCAAAGAATGTTTTGCCGCTGAAAGTTTAGGGCGGCCGATAGCCGCATACGTAGCACTATTTATGAGAGTCAGAGACGCACCAGTGTCTAATTGAAAATTGAAGGTCTTATCCTGGATGCGTAGCTTCACAAATAGTTTATTGCACTGTCTCTGGATCGGTGCAGTGGAGGCGGAAGACACAAAATCAGCGCGTTTAGCGCGTGTTCGCTGCTTACGACAACTCGTGGGTTGGGCGGGTGGAACAACAACTCCCGCTTCACTTGCAGTCTGTACATCACTTTTTAGAGCGTTTGAATTATGCTTGGGTCGCATAGCAGAGGGCTGGGTGGGTGGCTTATTGCGAACAAGTTTATTACCCACACGAACCGTGGAAGAGTCTTTAAACGCGACCTTCTGGGCGGGCTGGCTTTGAAGAACATGAATATCCATGGGCTGGGCAGCACTAGAATTGTTCTTGCGTTTACGCAAACAAACAGTCTGGATGTGTCCTTTCCTTTGACAAAAGTGACAAACCGCGTTTCTTAACGGGCAACGTTCACGAGGATGAGCAAGAACACACTTAGGGCAAGACTTAACTCTATCATTTTGCACACGCGGCTGACGAATGTGTTTAACATGACGCGGCCGGCTAGTGTTTACAGTCTGACTCTGCCGGTGGGGCAGCGGGCGTGACATAACTCGCTTAGCACAGGCAATTTGAGAAATACATGGCTGATCTAACTCACACTCAGCATAGTCAAAAGTATCTTGGGCTTCAATGATGTTCATCACAGTCTCTAATGACGGGTCAGGCAACTTTAAGATAGCAGCACGAATACGAGAATCTGCAATGTTTTGAGTAATAGCGTCTCGTAACATGACATCACTGTAGGAAGCTCCACACACAGAATTAAATCGGCACTGACGGGTGAGGCCCCGTAAATCTGTTAACCACTGTTTATTAGATTGATGTGGCAGTTTCTTTAATCTGAAGAACTTGAATCTGGCTGCTGCCACATGAACTCGCGACTCGAAATACTCAGCAAGCTTGTTAACAACAACGTCATAGTCTAAAGCTTCTGGCTGGGATTCCGGGAACAACTTACAAAGTAGTCGATAGACTTCCACGCCTGCAGTGGAAATTAAATAAAGCTGCCGCTCAGTACCTGTGATTTTGTAGACTGTCATGTGCGCCTGCAACTGCGCGAAATATTCTCGCCATTCTTCTCTTGATGCATCAAAAGCACGGAAAGGTGGTGCTGCCTGTGCTTGTTCCTTTTGTGTTGGAGGATTAGCCGCTTGTTTGGCGATTGCTTCCACCAGACTTTGTATTTGCTGACTCTGTAACAAGATCAACTGTTGTAATTCGGCAGACATAGTGAACACAAATTAAACCAGCCCCCAAAATTTTATCGCTATAATTAGTATAACCAGAAACAAGTTGAACCAGCCCTGCACACGAGTTCGGCAGTCCTCGTCGCCAGTTTTGTGGCGGCGTTCGTAGCGACAAGCAATTCGCTGTAGAAACGGCTTACGAAGTCACCGCCACACTTTTAATAGCGGGCCGACCGGTCCGCTGGAACAGTGAACAGAAAGAGGAAAACCTAAACACTCTGATTAAATAAAAGTCGCTACTTATATTTATTAACGAAGATACAGCAACACAGCAGTGAACTCCGTGTCTACAGAAATCTGTCTAGTTCGAGTCGGAGCGGCTAGGTCAGCGTCGGCTGACGACAAACAACAACTCTGCTGCGATGAACACACGACTGACTAGCAAGTACACAATTCGGTGGCGAGTATACAACTGAGCGGCGAATACAGAACTGTCCTAGCGCTCGCGACTCCAGCGCTTAAGAAGCCAGAAGCCAGCGGTGGCGCGCGCAGACTTGCGGCGATTTCCTGTCTCGCTGGCGCTGCTTATGCGGACGGCGTCCGGACTTTGATGCTGCCAACCTTTTGGCAGCGGGCTCGGGTGGCATTACTGGCTAGGATATAACAATAAAAATAAAATTTATTTGATTCATAAGAAGAAGAACAACACCAAAAATGCAACGGGAGCGTAATATGTAGGAAATTGTCCACGCAACCTGTAAGTACAGTTCAAAACATTACTACTTAATAGGAAATACCAACCACCAGAACTGTTTATAACCTATAGGCACAATGACAAAAATGTAAATAAAATAGCTAACATATGTACATATTCCAGGCCACTGATGATGCCTTGCAGAAAATAAAGGCGAAACGCGTATGGCACTAAAATTGTGTTTTATTCAGTTGCTGTCAGACGGTCCATAAGTAAGAATTATTAGTGTGCCGCAATATTACGCGCAACTGAGGAGGACAGGACTATAAAAGTTGAAGATACGTATAGGATCATCTAGGTCAGTACAAACTTCAAGAAGAATATTATCAGGTAAAACATTTGCATCACTTTCAAAGCTCGATCCTAGATCATGTTCTGAACTGCGTAAATTTTCCGCTACTGCGTCAGGAAATGCACTTTGTTCAATGTTAAGATACATGTTACCTTTAGCTATAACAATAATTATAATAAACCATTCCTAGAACGACATGTTTTTTTTTTTTTTAAAAAAAGAATCCAATATGCTTGCATGAAGTCTTCTGAGAGACTCGTATCGCACGCTGACGATAGTCGATAGCAGTTCCTGCTCTCGTCGATATTGCGTGTGACGGCAAAACGACGTCAGGTGTGCGGGAGGTGTTGTGAAACGAGTGTTAGCCAGTCAAAACAATAGCGTCCGTGACGTACATGTTATGAGGTAACGCGCCGTTATGAACGATTCATCTTTTTTGGACTCGCCACACCGTCAAATTACGTCTCAAACCAAGTGTTTTGAGAGTACAAGTACATTCATTTTCTGTCCACTCATAATTTATTCCATGCGTCGGACTGAAACTAACTGCCTGTCGGATGCGGTCCGTTGGCTGCCAGTTGCCCACCCATACCTGAAGTGGTGGCGTGCAGTATTTCTTAGCCACAGTTTCTGTATTTTTCCTTTTTTTGCAGAAGTCCTCTAATTTTCTCTTCCCGGAGTGGTTCCTGTCATTTCCATCGTAATGAATTTCACTGCTCCATTTGCGTACTGAACATGGAACACTAAGAATCAGAGTAAGAAACTTACAGGGCATGTCACGGTCTCGCCATTATAATTCTCCTTCCACCTTGGGCAAATAATTAAATGTTATTTGTTTCATATGATTAGCAAACAGAGAGAAGATGGAGTTGTCTTAATGACAGGAACATATTGATCAATCAGGACAATCCGTAATTACTGGTCAGCTTCTAATAGAGTAATGCATGACCACGGAAAGAAATATAAGTATTTCAATGTTAGTATTAGTGTAGAATAGCACTGTTTCTTTATATGGATCGGACTTTGAAAGCAAAGTTGTGGAAAAAAACGCCGAGTCTTTTATCGCTGATGCAGTATGTATTTAAGACTGCAGCAATGGCTGCCAATCAGTAGCATCAATGCTTCAGTAAGACCAACATCGTTATTGGTTATGATCACAGTTGTGCAAAATACATTCAAAAACAAGATATGGGCAGGAGATATTAATAACGTTACATGACATTAATTCATGTTTAAATCAAATGTAATTAGTCTAAAATCCACAACAGCATTAACTTCTGCTATCCATGCAGGCAGATAAGGCGTCAAGAGACAAGTGATACTACGAGAAGAACTAAGACAGGAGCACAAAATGCTTTCAGACAAAGACATAACTAACAATGGCACAGAATATAAATGTCTATGGTATCTGAGATTTTGGGAGGCTGTAGATTCAGTTTTCTTAATTTTTCATGTCCTATTACAGAGCTTTCCACAGGTTAGCCTGTTGACATGATGTCATTTCGGAGTGTGTATGCCAGAAGATGTATTTAATTACTTAATTAAGGCATGTTCTTGTGAGTTTAGTACAATTCTAAGTTACTTGTGTAACCAGTCAATTATAACTGGGACATTTCCTGACTGGCTAAAATATGCAGATATTAAGCCTCTATTCAAGGAAGGGGATAAAGAGATACCATCAAACTACAGACCGATTTCACTTTTGCCAAAATTCTCAAAAAGTTTAGAAAAAGTAATGTACAGGCAGCTTCTCAACCATCTGACCACAAATAACATATTATCAAGAACACAGTTTGGATTTCTGAAGGGTTCTGATATCGAGAAGGCTATTTACACCTACAGCGAAAATGTACTTAATTCATTAAATAACAAATTACAAGCAGCAGGTATTTTCTGTGATCTGTCAAAGGCATTTGACTGTGTGAACCACAACATCCTTTTAAATAAATTAGAATTCTATGGTGTCATGGGCAGTACTGCAAAATAGTTCAAGTCATACCTCGCTAACAGAAAACAAAGGGTGTCAGTGCAAGGGACTAGTGAATTAAGTCGTCAGTCGTCATCAGAATGGGAAGAAACTACATGTGGTGTCCCACAAGGATCCATCTTAGGGCCATTGCTTTTTCTTGTGTACATTAATGATCTGTCATCAGTTACACTGCCAAAAGGAGAGTTCGTTTTGTTTGCAGATGACACAACTATTGCAATAAACAGTATGTCGAGTGTAGTTCTAGAAAGATCTGCTAATGATATTTTCATGGATATTAATAAATGGTTTAAAGTCAACTCACTGACATTAAACTTCGAAAATACTCACTATATGCAATTCAGAACCTGTAAGAGGTTTCCACCCAGCATATGCATAAAATATGAAGACGAACAGATAGAAGAGGTTGACAGTCTTAAATTCCTGGGATTACAACTTGATAATAAATTCAGTTGGGAGGAGCACACCACAGAACTGCAGAAACGCCTTAACAAATCTATATTTGCAATTCGAGTGTTAGCAGACATAGGCGACATAAAAATTAAAAGGCTTGCATACTTTGCCTACTTTCATTCCATAATATCATATGGTGTAATTTTTGGGGCAACTCTTCAAGTCAAACAAAAGTTTTCAGAGTCCAAAAGCGTGTAATACGTATTATTTGTGGAGTAATTTCACGGACGTCCTGTAGAAACCTCTTCAAACAACTGGGTATACTAAGTACTGCCTCTCAGTATATTTACTCCTTAATGAAATTTGTCTGAAATAATATATCTATTTTTCCAACAAACAGCTCAGTTCATACATACAATACCAGGAACAAAAATGATCTGCACAAGCACTCAAAAGCACGTACTTTAACTCAAAAAGGGGTCCACTACTCAGGAACACTCATCTTCAATAATTTGCCAGCAAACATAAAAAATTTAGTTACAAATAAAGATCAGTTTAAAAGGAGCCCGAAAGACTTACTAGTTGCCAACCCCTTCTACTGCATTGACGAATTTTTTAATAGAAACAAATGATGTATTGTATATATTCATACTATTAGTATTGTTATTTCAGCTTAAAAAAAATCGATATGTTCCACATTCACGAGGATCTCCGCAGCACGGATCTATGGAACGAAAAACTAATCTAATCTGATCTAATCTAACTTACAAGTGATAAATGCCGGCAGAAGTTGTGATGCCTTCAGTGGACGCCTACAGTCCGGCAACCCGCCAGTCATGGGTGCTTTGCCGAGTAGTTGCAGTCCCAGGATACAGCACGGAGATACAGCATCTCTCGTGTCCCTCTATAGCGGAGATGCCGGAGCCACGTCAGTGTCGAGCAGGGATAAAGCAACACCAAAGAACTTGACGACCAGACACAATACCGACTACATCTTCGTATTCGTGTGCTGGCAGGCTATGAAGTGAATGACAATATATGTGGTATAGATGGGCATCGGTCTTGCCTGCCGATGCAAAGGAAACACTAACAGTTTTCTTTGGAGGCGTCAGTGCTCTTGCTCAAACTACTGATTCAATAGTCCAGATGTATCCATTTATGGGCATAGCAGCTGTTTCCCTCAGGTCAGAGAGTCCTCTAGAAGCTCTGCAAACGCAAATATGTGAACTGTTTAAGAAGGTCATGGCCCTACGAATTCAGACGTCTACCATCACATGGCACTGGCAGTGGTCTTCGAACAGGAGCAAGCATTCACTCACCAGTGAGTATATCTGCTGGTATCATAGAAAGTTTGGAGCAGAGTCTGGCGGTTTGGTCACCCTCTGACTTGGAAAACGACATATAAATGAGTAGTGACAATTCTGATTTCAAACTAGGCTGCCGTCGACTTTTTACAACATAGCCCTCTACTAAACTACAATTTCCCTTTGATATAGGTGCTCAGTTTACCGTTCTTCTCGTTTCCCATTGTGGAAGACCTATGGTAGTCAGCTGTATGCTGGGAATGAATCTTACATCAAGACCTACGATCATATCAGATTGAATTTTCGTCGTGAATTCGTATGAAGATCCACTGTCACCGACGTGCTGTTCGTTACTTTGATTACTTTACTACCGCCTTGCATATCTTCTCCATCGGCACCTATTTCACTCCACAACACAGTTATGTTGTCATGGACATGTATGCCATGACAACAATGGTGGCATCAAAGTGCTGCCAGCGCTTCACCGTACAATGACCTGCATCGCCAGTTCCCCCAAGTAACCCTTTCTTCACCTACTCCAGCACTGGAAAGACACTCAACTGCATATCGCTTGGTGAGCACGCTGGGATCAGAATTTCATGCAAGGCCTTGTCTACTGTGCCCATAAAAACTCAAGACTGCAAAGCAAGAGTTCGCTTTCATGTGTGAGCACAGAGATCTGCCGCTCTTCAGACAATAACTGGGCCTCGTCACTCCATATTGTCTGTAAGAAGAGCAACTGGTGGCGCCATTGTGGCTCTGTCATCAGCTTAACGCCAGAAGTACACCTGGTCCTGTGCCACGTATCAAAGATTTTGTTATACGTATTCGTAATGAGACAGTTTTCTCCACAGTCGACCTCATCAGTACTTTTTATCATATACTCATAGCACTAGAAGATGTACTCAAAACTGCTTTTTGTATTCCACGATTATCTTTAAATGTCATTCTGACTCTGCATAATCGCCCAGACTTTCCAGCACTTCATGGCTGAGACAACTTGAGACTTAGAGTTCTGTTATATCAGTATTGAAACTACCAGGGAGATTAAAACTGTATGCCGGACCTAGACTCGAGCTCGGCACCTTTGCCTTTCTAGGGCAAGTGCTCTGTCAACTGAGTTACTCAAGCACGACTCGCGACCCCTCCTCATACATTTACTTCCGCCAGTACCTCGTTTCCTACCTGACAAACTTCACAGAAGCTCTCCTGCGAAGCTGCAAGGCTAGCACTTCTGGAAGAAGTATTGATCACCTGCTCGTAATATCGTTCACTGGGACACAGCACCTCGACCGTCTACAGCAGCTCTTCACTAGACTGCAAGAATACAGCTTAGTGATTAACCTGTCAAAATGTGTCTTTGGGCCGATGGAAATAAGTCTTGGCGTATCTTATCAGTGGACAAGGAATCCTACCACCTCCAGCCAGAGTGGAAGCTAAACTATTTTGTTGCATTTCCCAGCTTCAGACCATATAAGCCGTGTAGTCTGAGTCTGACAAACAAAATAAAATAATTTCGTTTTTAGACAAATGTTGTATTCTCCGTTGGCGGTTCGCTTAGTCTGTGTAAGAGTGGAAGTGTGTCAAACTTTTATCCACGACATGTACCGCGTGAGATGGCGCACTGGTTAGCATGCTGGACTATCATTCGGGAGTACGACAGTTCAAATCCACATCCTACCATCCTGATTTAGATTTTCCGTCATTTCTCTATATGGCTCCAGGATGGTTCTTTGGAAGGGCATAACCGATTTCCTTCCCCATCCTTAAAACTTCCAGAGCTTCTGTTCTGTCTCTAATGATCTCATTACAGATTGGATGTTAAACCGTAATCTTCCTTCCTTTGTCGACTTGCATGCAGTGTAAACGAATTTTTAGAAGTTACACCCAGGCCAGGAGCCACACTGCAGTTGACTGATGAAGAGACACGTACTTCGCCAGAGCAGAAACTGAGATTGAAGAGGCTACGTTATTAGTTCATACTCTTCCTTTCGCAGCTCTCTCAAGTGCCACTGGAGCTGTGTTAGAACGTGTATCACATGACTGGAAGCCTGTAGCTTTCTTCAGTGTATATCTCAAGTAAATTCGTCGATGTGTGACCATGAGTTCTATGCGGCCTACGCTTCAGTCACACAGGTTAGGCATACGAATGGAGGCAGACATTTCACTCTTATCACACATCATAAGCTAGTAGTGTTTGATTTTCATCAGCAGCCAGGCAAGGCATCACACGTCATTTGCCGAAGTGGCCGTGCGGTTCTAGGCGCTACAGTCTGGAGCCGAGCGACCGCTACGGTCGCAGGTTCGAATCCTGCCTCGGGCATGGATGTATATGATGTCATTAGATTAGTTAGGTTTAATTAGACCTAAGTTCTAGGCGACTGATGACCTAAGAAGTTAAGTCGCATAGTGCTCCGAGCCATTTTGAACGCGTCATTTGCAGCATTTGGACTTCATTATGCAATTGACTAATGGTGTTAATGTTGGGGTGTACTGAATGGAACAGTAGACACACTTGAAAATGTATCTTATCGTAATGACGTCATTGTAAAGGAACTTAACCTTATATCACTTGTTGAAGCTCTGGAAGGAGACAACTGAGAGCATCGTCAGGCTTACAGCTGCTTCCAATAACGCGTTCGAATGTATCAACGTCACAAGCAGGACCGTTCGTGACAGCAGATTTACGTTGGCAAGCAATTGTTTCCCTCGACAGCCTCCCTCATCCTAGAGCAGGGGCTGCCAGCACTTCTGACTGCTAAGTATAATCAGATATTGACTGTACCCCCACCCCCTACCATCATGAACATTAGCGCCCAACTGAACTTCAGAATGAAAAAAAGTTCTTTCAATTTTTTGATTTTAAAATGATGAAAGATACGCGACATTTAGTTTTTGTAGACTGTTTTCTTTACTGAATGATGCAGTCGTCAGTGTATCGCGAGTGCTACCTACAACATCTTCTGAGAAAGCTGTCTAAACGCATTGAGGAAAGACACCTATTACGAAATATGCTTCCTCTGCAGCACTCCTCTCCCTAATGCTGCACTTATTGTTTCTAAACCACTTGGATGCTGGACTCCTTTGCTTCTAAAGTGGCAGACATTGGAAGACATCAGGATGGCAATTCTGTGTCTTTACACAATGCCACCAGTAATAAGAATAATAATAATAAAAATGATGATAATGATAATAATAACAATAATAATGTGTAGTCCTCACAGCAGTTGATAGCCGATATATAGTTACCGTTGTGTTGTGCTGTTGCGAAGTTAGTAATGAAGCAACTCCTGATCCGCTGCGCGAACTATCTACAACTCGGAGATGACATTTCCGTGGGCTATTTAAGCATATATGCTGTGTATGTCTCAGTTTTACTGTCATCGATGGATGGTACGAAGTACATAGTGTGAGTGTAGTGGGTGGACTATGTGAATATATATTACTGGTGACTTATGTGATCATATTACAATCTTATGAAAAGTGGTAATGGTTATGATAATTTAAAAATAACTTAGTTTCATGACTGGAACACAATCGAAAACTTTTGTTTTTACCCCTCTGAAAATTACGTTTCACTACTCAGTGGGTAATTATCCCCAGGTCGGGAATCACTGTCCTAGAACAAGGGCTGCTATACATCTAGTGAAAATACATTTGTCTGGACAAATATTGAGTAGGATTGCAAAGCAACTGTACGTCAATGCAGTGCTTGTGAGCACAACAAAACAACTCGGCAAGTTACAGCTTGACTCGGTACCTTCAGCCCACCGAGCCAACAATTTGAATGTATCCACATCGACACCAATGGACCTTTACTACCATCAGAAGGATACAATTAATATCAGTCAGCGATTGAGCATTCCTTTCGTTTGCCTGAAGCTTATCCACCGAAAAGTGCAATAGCAGCAACTGTTCTCACAACTATCTTTGGTGAGTGGATTACCAGCTTCGTCATACCTTTCCGTATCGCCAATAACCGGGGTAAACAGTCCGAGTCAGCTTTTTCTTGGTATGAACTGAAATCGAGCCTGCGCCTCCCACCCCGTTTCTAACGGTCTGTTGGAACGGCTCCGTCGCCAGCTAAAGGCCTTACTCAGGTGCCACGCCACATGGAATTGGACTGGTAGTCTCCCTGTTGTCCTACTAGGTCTCCGAACGATTTCAGAGGAGACCTGGATGCGACAACGGCTGCATAAACACTGCGACTTCCTGAAGAATTTTTCACCGAAATGCAAATAATACCACTGAAGCATCAGACTTTGCACAACGACTACTTTCACAATTCCGAATGTGAGGCTTGGTTGCTTCAAAACAATATTCTATCCAGCAAAAGATCATTTTCTGCCTTGTATTCCTGCAAACAGATTTTCGTTCGACAGGGCGCCATTGAAAAATGTCTCCAATCACTGTACGATAGACCATGCAGAATATTGGCGCACCATGACTAACATTAGGTGCTTGCCTTGCGATATCCATCAACAGCAAACGTTTTCTCCGGCTGTGACTCGCACCGAAATACTATCGATATGTGATTCAACGATAACATCGAGTGTTCCCAGCCCACTGCCGCCATAGCCTGTACCAGCGCGTAAACCTCCAGTCACCATTCGTTTTGGGAGTTGCATGTGCTTTGAGTATCTTTGCAACTTAGAGTGAAGGATGATCTGCGCAATGAATCGTCAACTATGGGAGTGTTACATGTGCTGTGTAAATCGTCTGAGTAATCAAGTTTTCTTTGAACTTCGAACAAATGAAAGAAATAAAGACGTTCTTTGCGGTCTACAGTTAAATGCTGCAATTAACTGTTGTATTTTGAGCTGAACTTATATTTGTATATTAGAGATTCACTGTAACAGGCAAGGTCGTGGCATTGCAAAAATGTTATTGTACGATCACAGAGTGATGGCAAATAATATTTTTAAAGGGGGAGCTCACATTCACAAACTAATGAGAAATATTAAAAGTAACAGGAATTCGTAAAACTGTCATTGCCTTGTATAGTTGGGCAGAGAAAAATACCTGTGTAGAAGCGAATTAGTAACTGTAACTCTTAATTTGAAAACTGTTTTGAACGCTGCTGTGAATCAGTCTATGCATGTTGTAGGAAATCCACAAAGGAAAAATCGCATTTCAGCTTCCAGAGTAAATGTTTAATTCTTTAAAGTCAACGGAAATACGAATAAACATGAAGAACAGATTGGGATGTCCGTTTTTCCTACATACTAAGGGTCTAAATTAATTTAATCAAAAGCATTGCCCCTAACAGAAATCCCATGTACTCCAATTATGGAGTGATAAAAAATATCTTCTTCTTTTTGTGTAAAGAACTACTAAATAATAAAGGCAAGAAATATATATCTTGGTTGCCATTATTGCGAACCGACAGCTTAAATGATGTGTCCTAAACATATCTTTATAAAATACTTGTACCTTTAACTGCAGAGCGATACACCTAACTTTCTTGGATGTGATTCTTGTTGTTATAGTAGCTTTTCCCCCACTTTGTACACGTGTTACCTTCATACACCACGTTTGTGATGATAAGATCTTAGTTTGGATTCAAGAAAGAGAAAAAACCTCGCTCCTTAACCACAGCACCAAAAATTCACGGGACGACAACTAAGACTACATGCTCGACACATACAAAACAGACCACATGCATTACAAGGCGTCAGATGTAAAGTCATTGAACAACGAGTATTATTCATCTGATCTGCTGTCTCGTAGAGCTTCCGCTCTTGCCATGAGACATCGGTTTCTTGGAGCCGTAGATGACCTTCAGAGGCTAGATACAAGTTAATTTCCACAGAACAGAAATGTCTATGAAGTGAGCATAACTTAGTGTACATGTCGTCAACATAAAACTGAAATTTCACGTAGCAGTACCACGATGTTGTTGTTTACATTTTGTGATAAATCCAAAAGATAAAAACTGCAGAAAATTGCCCTGCTTTCACAATTATTTTTTAGAAACAGGGGTGGTGCTGATCTGTTGCTGCTATGGATGCAAATCGAAATTCGTCCAATGAGGAAAAGTTAATTTTTATAGGTTAATGTCAAAAAGGTCTGGTCATTGTTATCAAGTTAATAATAGGGCCTTGTGTTGAAAAATATCGATGCACAGTGTAAAACACAGTCATAAAGTAGGTGCTGGATAAATCTGGCAGTGCAGGATTGGACCACCTGCCAATCTGTCGAATGTATACATTATTTTTGAAAATACAGATTACAAAGCTAGTATTCTATAGTTTCCTACTTCGTATACATTTCCATCTTTATACAATGATTTTACTTTAGAAATTTTTAATCTTTGTGAAAAATTACTTCTCATTATTTTGAGAAGCTGTAAATTATTTTTGGGACCTAACAACATTGAATCAATAATTTGTTCTCTTGGAATGGAGGTTTTATTATCCCTAAAGCAATTATCACTCATGTTGACTGGAGTATTTGTGAAGTAGCCATTTACGTTATATATTAGAGTTAGATTTCTGAGTAACATTCCATGATGATCTTTTAAAACAATGCCCTTTTCATTTTCATCACTTTTGTTTATTTCTTTTGTACTACGTTCCATATTGCATTTGATTTGTTTGTTGTTTTTATAATTTCTTTCTCACTGTGCATTATCTTACCTCATTTAATCACTTTCCTACAAATTTTCTCTACATGAACTTATTCTTTGAAGTGTTGACTTTTATCGTCTTTTTTGAGTTGATTGATGTGTTTAGAGTTTCACTAGACACTCTGATTGCAGGTGGCATCCACTGGCTGTTGTTCCTTGGCACAACTTCGTTTTTTGCGAATTGTTTTGGAATATAACTCAAGTAGAGACATGAAAGTATTAGAAAATGCATTGAATGAGTTGTCACTTGCCCGTTTTCAAAATACAGTCTTACAGATCTCTTTTACTAACATTTGTTTACAAAAATTTCAAATTTTGTGTGTAGAAGTACCTTTTATATTCCCACTTACTCAAGAAGCATTTCCGAAATACACACTGGCGAGATATACACAGCACATTTGATGTTAAAGTAGAGTGTGAGGTTTCTTTAGTAAGAGAAGAACGATCTCGTATGTGCATAAATACTTCGTGCATATTAAATACCATCTCTAGATAGAAGAGATGTTGCGCTTCAAATGCAGTGCTAAGACTGAAACGTGTCAGTATATGGTTGGCGATTGAAGTTCGAAGTGTAATAAGGTCTTTGCGATTAAAGAAAAGATCCCAGCTGCAATTCAGTATCAAACAGGGGAAGTTTATGGAGAAAATATACTATCTGGAAAACAGGTGTGGTTTTGGTACCTGGAATTTTTTAAAGGCGAGCAGATGTGAGAGACTAGCAAATGTCATGACGGTAAAATACGTTCAGCTCAGATGATTTATGAAGTGGCTTGGATAGTCAATTCATGCCAATCGTAGTATGAGGCAGTTTATACACAAACTCAACATCTTCATTGGGACTGTAGTGATTATTGTGCACAATATATTGGACAATAGAAAGTCGTGGTCTAACTGGGTAATGTGGCAATTTTCATTCGAGAGTAATGTTAAGCGAATGAGGTTGTTTCTCCACCACTTACTGTGGTATCAGGCAGAGGATGTTCCAGTGGTGCAACATACTGTCACAGGAGACTAAACATGGTTGCAGCATGTGACATCTGAGACGAAGAAAGTATCAGTGACATGTGGACTTTACCCCACTCCCCATAATAAGTTGTAAACAATGGTATCCGTGAAGAGAGCTAGAGCCACTGACTTTTGGGATGTCCTGGATGTGATGCAGTTATGGTAAAGCCCTGGTATGATTGCAAAAGGTAGTTCAAAGAAAATGACTAGGACTGATTTCGAAAAGTGGCCTCACACCAAACAGTTTTGATCTCCTCGGAGCATTAAAGATGTGCCTGGCCAATCGCCACCCCAGAATTAATGCCAGCGTTCAGATGGCTTTTATTAAATGTCTCCCAGACATGGTTCGTTTCGACAGTTTAGTTTACTGGTAGAACTACATAAATGGCAATGGTGACTATGCAGAAAAGTAAAATGTACCAGTCCATTAATAACTTTGTGTATATCAGTGATTTCCTGACTAAAATGTTTTCTCATAGAGGAGCCATTCCCATACAATATATTTTACAGCATAGTCACAGGGCAGTCTTAAATTTATTATTCTACTAAATTAACGTGTGGGAGTAGATTATATGCCTCTAAAATCTTGGTTATAAATGCAGTTACAATCTCAACGAAAACTAAAAGAACGTTCTATGTATCATGAAGGGACACAGGTAATGACAATGTAAATCGCCTTAGGAACTTTACTGTAAAATTTTATGCAAAGTCTTCTGAGTATCAAAATATATGTATTTATCAGAAGAATAAGGTCCTGCAGCACCTATGTAAGAACTATCTAAAACGTGATCAAAATGATACAGGTAAATGAATCAGAAAAATAAAGAGCTTTCTTTAATAGTAGATAAATACCTGGTGAAACATAGCACAAAACCAGAGTACATCTCAGTAACAGATAGTTTAGATAGCCTACAACACAGCCATTAGCAAAAAGTATGAATTTAAAAAAACCCTGGCAACAGAAAAGGATATACTTACATTTTCTTCTTTTCTTTCAGCGCTTGTCCTGCGTGCCTGCGGGGTCCGCTATATGGGTCCGTTATCTCCATTTCGCTCTATCACGGGCTGCATTTGGGTGGATGTTCACGCATTTACTCCGCCCCTGGTAGCTGAGTGGTCAGCGCGACGGAATGTCATGCCTAACGGCCCGGTTTCGATTCCCGGCTGGGTCGGAGATTTCCTCCGCTCAGGAACTGAGTGTTGTGTTGTCCTTATCATCATCATTTCATTCCCATCGACACGCAAGTCGCTGAAGCAGTGTCAATTCGAAAGACTTGCACCAGGCGAACGGTCTACCCGACGGGAGGCCCTAGCCACAAGGCATTTCGATTTCACGCATTTAAGGTCTTTATGAATCGTATCAGCCCAACGTTGCTTGGATCGTCCTTTGCGTCTTCTGCCGACGACTTGAAGTGTGTAACCCGCCTTGGCAATAGACTCATCACCTGCCTGTAAAACATGCCCAAACCATCGAAGACGACTCTCACGCATCTTTTCTTGGATCGGTGCAACGAAAAACTGTTTCCTAATGCTGACATTGGAAACGTGATGTAACTTAGTGAGGCCCGCTGTCCACCTTAGCATCTTCGTTTCTATTACACTTAGGCGGCGTTCTGTCTCAACTGTAGTCGGCCAGCACTCACAACCATACAAGGCGACTGGTCGGATGACAGTGCGATAGATTTTTTGTTTTAAATTGTCTTTCATCCTGCGGTCGCAAGTGACTCCGGTTGTAGTTGGCCACTTCATCCAGGCTGCCAGAGTTCTGGTGTTGACCTCTTCGGTGAGTCAGCCGTCAACAGTGATCGTGGAACCAAGCTACTTAAACTTACTCATACAAGTCAAATCTTCACCATTAATCGAGGTGGTTTCCATTTCATGACTGTCTGATGTCATGCCCTCGGTTTGATAGATGATATAGTAAAATCAATAAATCAGAACTTATTACCGTTTGGAATATTATGTGGCTAAGCCACAACATGTGAATCATAATGTCATCATGTAAAAATTAAAATTTTATGGAGATGTATGTGCAGAAAGTTCAGGCCTTTTATATTATCTCCTTGAGAGAAAATAAAGTGTATTAGGTTCAAGCTGATCACATACAAATACACACTAACAATCTGAAGGAATCCGTCACAGGATACTATAAAGCTCTATTTCGAGTTCTCTATTGTTTCTAATCTGCATGAATGATATGCTACCTGCATTGTCAGGAAATGCTAAACTTGTACTTTTTATAAATTACAAGTACAGGAATAGAGCATAATGCCGGACTTCTGACTGAAGACACTTCTTGAAATACCAGAAAGCATTAACAGATGCTACAAGAGGAATGGATTATCACTTAATTTCGACAAGCCTCAGTACATACAATTAATAACTTCGCTTAAAAATCCGCAAGATACTAAAAAATGAGCCGGCCGTTGTGGCCGAGCGATGCTAGGCACTCCAGTCTCGATATATATATATATAATGGAAAGAGCTTCGTATTGATGTGCGGTTTTCACAGAATGGATTGGAAGTCAAAAGCTCGTAGTGTTAGCCAATCAACAATTTATAATAATACTCAGAAAGTGCATTTTTGTGCAAACATACATTTTTTAAATGGAACAATGCCTGTTGGCATTAACTAACTAAAAGTGGGGTAAATTAGAATTTCAGTGGTTGAAACCTACAATTATGGATAAAGGGATGTAAGGCGAAAGGTTAGTGCCCATGTACCATCACGTGTCATTTCTTGTTACTACCTTATTGACACAAATACCTCTGGAACAGGTGGGCCTTTGGCAATCACAATTTCAGTTAATTACAACACAGATTGAGTAAGATATCAGATCTCAATAATAGGGCAATAAAAGCAGGTAGGCCTTGATTAATTACGGTATGCTTGTGCGTTCCTTGAGTGCACTGTGACTTGCTAATCAGTCAGTGTGTGACGGCCCAAGCCGCAGGTGGTGAGTGGACGAGTGCAGGAAGAATGCAGTTAGTTCTTGAACAATGTATACGGCAACGTATCCCTACAGACGTCAACCATCTCCGCAATTATTTATCAACCAGTTACGTGAAAGTTCTAGTGTAGCACCTAGACAGTGTAACAGAAGAAAACGGACAGAAGAAGGGGAAATTAACGTTCTTGCTGCCGTTGCAGTCGATTCACACGTTAGTTCCCATGCAATCGTACGAGGAATTGGCTTGAGCCAGACAAGTGTCCTATGCATTCCCCTTCGACACAGGTTCTAGCTCTCCATCAAGAGCTGCATGGAAACGATTATTTCTGTACGTGGACATTAAGGCAGGATACCCCAGATGTATTCATAGTGGTGGAGCCACATTTACAAATCATGGCCAGATAAACCACCGGAACTTGTGTTGTTGGTCTGTCGTCAATCCCCATTGGCTTCGTCAGGTGGAACGTCAGCGTCCATGGAGTTTTTCGTAGATGGAACACTGAACGCTGAACGTGCACAAATATAGCAGACTTCTTCACGGATGTTAGAAGGTGTTCATCGTATAAACTTGAAAGTTAGTTATTCTCTCCGGCCTGTAGTGCGAGAAGTAATACAGCACGTCTTCAAGAAGTGTTTCCAAATCGCTGGATTGGACGCAGGGGACCTGAACCTTGGATGGCC
Organism: Schistocerca piceifrons; assembly: GCF_021461385.2. Classification (NCBI taxonomy): domain Eukaryota; kingdom Metazoa; phylum Arthropoda; class Insecta; order Orthoptera; family Acrididae; genus Schistocerca; species Schistocerca piceifrons. The sequence goes on from NC_060144.1 coordinate 557,256,766, forward strand.
CCGTATTTGACGCCTGTAGACTTTTTCCTGTGGAGAGAGCTGGAAGACGTTGTCTACAAGGTCATCCGAGGGCAGTTCAATAAGTAATGCAACACATTTTTTTTCTCGGCCAATTTTGGTTGAAAAAACCGGAAATTTCTTGTGGAACATTTTCAAACATTCCCGCTTCGTTTCGTATAGTTTCATTGACTTCCGACAGGTGGCAGTGCTGTACGGAGCTGTTAAAATGGCGTCTGTAACAGATGTGCGTTGCAAACAACGGGCAGTGATCGAGTTTCTTTTGGCGGAAAACCAGGGCATCTCAGATATTCATAGGCGCTTGCAGAATGTCTACGGTGATCTGGCAGTGGACAAAAGCACAGTGAGTCGTTGGGCAAAGCGTGTGTCATCATCGCCGCAAGGTCAAGCAAGACTGTCTGATCTCCCGCGTGCGGGCCGGCCGTGCACAGCTGTGACTCCTGCAATGGCGGAGCGTGCGAACACACTCGTTCGAGATGATCGACGGATCACCATCAAAAAACTCAGTGCTCAACTTGACATCTCTGTTGGTAGTGCTGTCACAATTGTTCACCAGTTGGGATATTCAAAGGTTTGTTCCCGCTGGGTCCCTCGTTGTCTAACCGAACACCATAAAGAGCAAAGGAGAACCATCTGTGCAGAATTGCTTGCTCGTCATGTGGCTGAGGGTGACAATTTATTGTCAAAGATAGTTACAGGCGATGAAACATGGGTTCATCACTTCGAACCTGAAACAAAACGGCAATCAATGGAGTGGCGCCACACCCACTCCCCTACCAAGAAAAAGTTTAAAGCCATACCCTCAGCCGGTAAAGTCATGGTTACAGTCTTCTGGGACGCTGAAGGGGTTATTCTGTTCGATGTCCTTCCCCATGGTCAAACGATCATCTCTGAAGTGTATTGTGCTACTCTTCAGAAATTGAAGAAACGACTTCAGCGTGTTGGTAGGCACAAAAATCTGAACGAACTTCTCCTTCTTCATGACAACGCAAGACCTCACACAAGTCTTCGCACCCGAGAGGAGCTCACAAAACTTGAGTGGACTGTTCTTCCTCATGCACCCTACAGCCCCGATCTCGCACCGTCGGAATTCCATATGTTTGGCCCAATGAAGGACGCAATCCGTGGGAGGCACTACATGGATGATGAAGAAGTTATTGATGCAGTACGACGTTGGCTCCGACATCGACCAGTGGAATGGTACTGTGCAGGCATACAGGCCCTCATTTCAAGGTGGCGTAAGGCCGTAGCATTGAATGGAGATTACGTTGAAAAATAGTGTTGTGTAGCTAAAAGATTGGGGAATAACCTGGTGTATTTCAATGCTGAATAAAACAACCACTGTTTCAGAAAAAAAAGTGTTGCATTACTTATTGAACTGCCCCCGTATCAACTACACCCGACGATATGCACCGATGTATTACTGCAGCCTGCTCGGGCATCACTGAAATGCTAGCACGTGTGCGGCTTTCGTTCCATACCAGACTAGAAGCGTGCACTGCAGTTGCCGTTGGTCTTTTTGAACACAACCTGTGATGGTCAGTTGTCTCGTCACTGGTCAGAATCCACGTAACCAGTGTATGCAACTGTGTTGTTCTTCAGTGTGTGCTACCACAGGTATTGTACAAGTGTCGGTGTGGGGACTCTTGAAAATACGATATCTCGTAAACGGCTCGCACTAGAATCCTGCAACAAACGCCATTGAGCCGTCGCGGGGTTCGTGGCGTCGCCTTTCGAATTCCTGGCGCCGCTAGCTCGATCTGTCGTGTGATGTCCCTCTTGGTTCAGGCCATTAAGATCCTTCCTCGAGGTTGTTGACGCAGGACGGGGCGTGTCGCGGCAAGGTTGGTTGGGGGGGGGGGAGTGGTAACGGAGAGAGAAGGACGGCGTGAGAGCTCCGCCCGGCGACTGAGGCGACCACTCGGCGCTATCGCCTCGGGCACGCAGTCCGGCGTGTGGTTGCTGGGCACGTGTGTGGGCCGATTCGAATCCGTGGCTGATTTCGAGTGGCGTCTTCGTGCGAAGTCTGGCCAGCCAGCTCTGGCACGTGGTACACCTATGAGAATTGAAGCCAGTTTCGCTGTGCTGAATTCTGGGCTCCCTTTGGAACCGGCAAGCTTCAGCTTCGATTCGTGAACTGCAAATATCGTAAACTATGTGAGCCGACGGTGTTTCCTGAGCCGGAGCGATAACGTGTTTATTCTATGCTGTGGCCGGACCTCTTCCCATCCCCCCCCCCCCCCCCCTTCCTCGACGGTACCATCGTCACGCGTTACCTAGATAGTTGGTGGTTGGGTTTTAGCCGACCTCCCTGTCAAACGTCTTCGAACACCATATAAGTACGTTTCTCTCGTAATACGGCCGGGTGCTAGTTTCGAGATACCTTCGGAAACCGCAGATGTCATCGCTCTGCGATGGTGCACTCAACGACGAGCCTCGGAGCACGAATGGCAAAAAGTAATTTTTTCGGATGAATTCAAGTTCTGTTTACAGCATCATGATGGCCGCATCCGTGTTTGGCGACATCGCGGTGAACGCACATTGGAATCGTGTTTTCATCATCGCCATACTGGCGTATCACCCGGCGTGATGGTATGGGGTGCCACTGGTTACACTGAAACGTCCCCTTTGAACAATTATACATGACTGTGCTTAAACTGACACACAATATTTTGTTAGCGCAACGCAATCTGACTTTCAAAATTCCCTACAAAAGAATAGCCCTGACTAACATTAAACTATACCTTTCACAAATCACTTACCTCACAAAAATCTTCGCTGCTCAAGCTACTGCAATACAGCGAGCGCCACTACTGCCAGCTAAATAAAAGATTCAAACTATGGAAGGCACTAACTACTGATAGGGATAGTTAGCAAATGAAAGATATTAATAGAGAACAAACAATGTATTTACCTTGATATCATCATATATAAATATAGCAGTTCATGACAAATTTCAAAACTCCGCCATCTCTCTCCCCACATCCACCACTGCTGGCAGCTCACCTCCAACTGCGCAATGCTACACGCTGTTCACATCCAGCTGCCTAACACTACAATGGCGAGTATTACAACAATGCAAAGCAGCCACATACTGCACACAGCACAGCCAGTGATATTCATACAGAGGTGGCGTTACCAATAAAAAAACCTAAACAGCCTACTTACATAGCCCCCATGCTCCCCACAAAAAATTTTACAAATTGGATTGGGCAGTGGCCAATACAGATTTGAAAAAATTTTTCATAATTACAATAACAAAGAAATCAAATGCACACACTTATTGATACAATGTTGGTCAAAAGCTAAAAATTTCACACAGTCCATAAAGACAGTCCAGATTGTTCATCACAGTAAAAATGCAGAGTTTTTCTCAAAGTCTGAGCAGTAGAAGAAAATGCACACGGAAGTAGTGGATTTCCATGCAGACTTGAAGAAGTAGTGTTGTCCTTCCAACGAAAAGACAGTGCTGACTCTTGACATGGATACAGGTAATGGGCCACAACAGAGCAAACCCACAGCAGAGTCAGTCGAAATTTTGAAGAGTATTGGTAGGTAGGTCATCACAGAGCAGACCCACTGTAGTCCTGGTAGAGATTACGGTATTGGTGGGCCACCAGAGGTGCAGACCCACTGCAGTCCTTGTAGAAATAATGGTATTGGTGGGTCATCAAAGATGCAGACCCACTGTAGTCCTTGTAGAAATAATGGTATTGGTGGGCCACCAGAGGTGCAGACCCACTGTAGTCCTTGTAGAGATGGCCAGCAGCCATCTGTTGCGATTGTGCAGGTGCACATTCACCATCGAAGAGTCTTGCGGAGAATATAGCAAGTCCATAAACCACCACTTGTGCACTCACAAAGTTTTTTGGAATTGTCCTTAGAACGAGCAATGCTGTTATCCAGTCCCTTGCTGAATTATCAACACACGTGCAAACACTAACAGTCCCTACTTCTCACATATTGTCCATATACTATGACCAACAGAAATGTGTGCAGTGAAATGGAACTTACAAGTTACTTAATTTGATTAACTGGTGTCAATTACAATATTATAACACGAAAATATAATTACAAAGGTACAAATACATCATTAAAAACATAACAATACAGATAACATTTGTAGTACAGGCTTTACAAAAGTATAGAAATAAACATATACATCAGTGTTACAGGAATTATGACATGAGTAGAAAAATAAAAAATGAGAATCACTTTCGAAACATCAACTTCACACATGAGCATTAACACAAAACAGAATAAATAATGTCTAAACATCTTTACAAAGTAAATAATACATTATTAATGCCAATTGTATTTGAGGATAGCAGTATTCCTCATCATAGTGAATGTAACTTAGTATTAGAAGAGAAAAAAGTTCTATGAAACAGTACACAGAGACAGGAAGAAAACAAATACACAAGGGTACACAAACATATAGTGGGATAACACAATAGGGAAAGGACAGGGTTTGTTTTACTGCAGTATTTTGCATGGAGATCTCCCTTTGTTCATCATTATTCCCAGAAAGTCCTATCTAAGCCTGCTTTCTGTATTCTGTTCATATTTCTTTCAAAATAATTATTTCTGATTGTACAATACACATTTGGGCCCAAATCTTTTTCATATAACTTCGCAATGCATTCTTTACCTATTCTCCATAGTCAGTTTCTTATATAGTCTACCCCCTCTTAAGCTAACTTAAATCTACTGAGCTCAGATGCTAAACTAAGGGACGAGGCAATGCAGCAGCACATAAAACAATTAATATAAACAGCAATGAAAAAAAATGGAAAATCGCAAAGCAAGCTACAGTAAATCTAAATTACCAAGCAATTCAACATTACAACTAATATGAGGCAATGCGCAGCAAACAAAAAAATAAATCTGGCTTAGCAGAGTAACACAAATTAAAGTTCAGTAGCACTATGCCTGGCAAACAGCAGCTTATATCTAAACATGACATAGCTCAAGCAGAAAAAATAGTACACTAAAGATAACAATGCAGATAAGGGAAATGTATAATCACATCTTAATGTCTAAGTAATTAAAGTGGTGCGCCACAACAACTTATTGTAAAAGAAATATTACCATGTACTTGAAAAGAATATTATGTATGCAGTTACTGTTACTAGTCCCTTCTTATTGTTCTTTCCTTTCCAAGTGCTCCTTTTTTGAAGAATGTGGATCACAAAATTATTATTTAATAGATCTGTTGACAGAAAGTGTTCACATTAGCAAATGCATTTAATTTTATTTTATGAAACCAATGCTGCAACACAGCTGGAAAACAGATGTCAAATGAAATAAGCAATTACACAAACCAAAGCATAAAAACATCATTCAATAGCTATGTGGCATTTCGTGTCAGTAGCTCTCAACTCTCGTAGAAAGACACTTGTCATTATCAGGTTTGCAGATGTAAGAATATTTCCCATCAATTCATAAGCATTTCAGTAAATATCATAAATTAAGAGCTCCACAGTGTAATCATATGTTTTCAAGTTCGACCGTGTCGTTTTTGCGATGCTTTCTACAAAGGAACATCAATAGCAAGGATAATGACCTCCCCTTTTTTTTTTTACCTGTGCCGCTGAAAGGCTAATGGCTTTTTTTCGGGCAGCTGTCGCCCAGGTGGGTGCCAGCGGCGCATTACGTGCAGGTGGTCACTTAACTTTCTTACAGAAATATTTACGACAGCAGTTTCCGCTACAGTGACAGTATCACATAAAAATATTTCACAGGTCAAGAATTAGCGTTGCAAATCTGTAGAAACAAAATCCTATAAATATAAGTGTCCAAAAAAAATATTCATCAGCATTGTGATACAGTCACGCATTTATGCACATTTCATAACTCTTAAAGTACGATTCTTGGTTTCCAACATACTTCTTATTCCTCATATACGGTAGCATCATTTTATTGATCATAAACATATCTCAACAGCATAGTACACATCATCGTCGTAATAATAACATCATAGCACCTCAGTCAAGTCTCAAAATCGTCGTAGCTTTCTCCAATAATTTCAAAACCTAAAAAAAATTCTCTGCTCATTTCAATAGTGTCATCTACCTCAAACGTACTTTAAAATCATGCTCCCTTACCAAATATATCATTCAAAGCTCTCATAGTATCACAATGGTTCCGAAAAATATGAGCATTTCACAAAGTACAGACAAAATACAATTTCATAAGTGTGAAGTTATCCAACTGTGTAATTACGTAAACATCTGTCACTGATGTAGTAAAAAAAAAGTTTCTTTCTCTGTTAAATGATCAGATAGCTGTGTAATTTGTGTGTTAGAGAAATATGGTACCGATGTGTAAAGTTGTATAAACAAATACCATATTAGCTACGGTTCCTTGTGGTTGCCACACACATGGTACACAAAGTAAGCGTGTACCCCCCTGAGGATTAATGTAATTATACCCTCAGGTGTTACAGATTACAGCAATGGAATGAAATGTATCATGGAAAACTTTCTTTGTAATTCAAAAATCTTTAAAAATAAATGTTTTAAGTACAAAATTAATCGCTCAAATACGTGTACTGTAGCGCTAAATGTGCGTCTTGTTGCAACATAATCTGTGTGGAAGTGTCGTAGTTATCGTCCTCCGAAAGCTAAGTTCTGCTGAAGTCAATGTACTTACCTCATAATACACAAAAGTGAAATGCTTTGCATATAGATATCTTAGTTATTACGCTTATTGCCGTGATGAAGAAAGTACTGTGCTGTAACGTATTGTTGTGCTACGGAAAAGGCTGTCTCATTGTAGCTATACCACAAAAGTCACTATTAAACATGTTTTACTTTCCAGAAGAATTCAGAAAAACTGTGCAGATATAAAGCAGATACACCGCAAAAGCAACAAGGTAAATTGTGTCACACATTAGTAGCGTCATGATATAGTCGCGTAGCTGTCAAATAAACTAACCACTGTGTCACCTGGTATCTCTCAGAAAGCACCTTGAATCTATAATGTATTTGCAAGTAAACCAAAATGTTGCATTAAAATCTCATTAGCAGTACTGGTAAATGTTCTAAGTATGTGAGCCTTATAGTCGTTACGTAAACGTGCAACTAACAAGCAAGAATGTACACACACAATATCACTGTGTCGTCTGTTCGCAATAACAATGCATTCGTAATTTCTGTTTAAATAAGTTCTCTTGGTCCTTGACTGGATATTTAACTTCAAACATTGTTGCATATTAACAGATTCTAAGTCTGACAAAGCATACTAGTAATGTAAAGTGAAAAGTAAAATGGCAAAGACAAAGTTAAAAAGCAGATTATCTTTCAATAAACGGTTTTACATGTGAAATGTGGTGTAAACCTTTACTCTTCCTAGTACGCAGAGTTTCAACTTTAACGCAATTATCATGTGGTATACGTCGGTAAAGGATACTGGAATTTTTCTCAAGGTTAGCGTCTATTTTATTTTTCTCTGAGCCACCTGGCACACACGGCTGCCTGCTGTGCGAGTCATTGTCTGTCTCTTTGTTGGCGCGCGTCGTTATTGGGATTAGGAGACCTAACTTCTACAAATTCGCCTTGCTGAGAGGGCCCAGCCGTGTTAGAATCCCGCCAGTTCTGATGAAATTGACGTCTGTCGTTATGATTATATCGTCTGTCGTCATGTCGGTAGATTCCGTAGATTCTTCCTTGTCGGTCACGTGGTGGAGAATTTCTCCCTGAATCGTAACTGCGCGCTGGTCTGTTGCGTCTAAAGTTATTCTGTCTCCCTTGATAGTATTTATTTTGGTTCCCATATTGTCTGTTTCTCTTATTTTCTCTGTGATAGTCATTACCACGGAGAGGTGATCTTTCCCTGTAGTTATTACTACTCTACCAACGGTTGTCATACGGGTGGTGTCTGTTTTGGTCACGATTTGTGTTGTGAGAATAGCCTTGTCGTGTCAAGTTATTACTTCTTTCATCGCGGAATTGCGACGGATGTGACCTGTAATTGTTGTGTTCCTGGTTTCGCGTTCCGCGATTGTCAGTGTCAATTTCTAATTCTTGTAAGAGTCCCTGAAATGCTTCAATGTCGTATTTGCAACGTCCTGCCAAAATAATATGTCGTAAATGTTCAGGCAGTTTGATTAAGCAAATGCGGATGAGTTCTGAGGGGCTGTATGGGTTTGAAAGATACTGATTCTTATGCAAAATGTCTTCAAAATATTTCATAAGACTGAAAAATTCAGATTGTTCGAAACGTTTCATCATTATGATGCTATGTTTTACTCGGTCTTGTGTGGCTTGAGACCAATATGCTGAGAGGAAGGCATGGTAAAACTCTCCTTCACTGTGGCAATCGTGAATTGCCGATCGCATTCTTACAGCTGGTTCATTCTCCAAGTAGCCGCACATAAATTCTAATCTGTGTTCTAACGACCAGTTGGGAGGAAAACAATGCGAGAATTGATGGAGCCATGCTTGTGGATGAATGTCGTTGCCAGAATTCTTAAATGTTTTGAATTTACGTGTAGTAATGAACAGCTTATAGTCAAAATCATCATGTCGGCGAGTCGCATATCGGTCATTGTTAGGTCGTGTCGGCCGTTCCATCTCAAAATTCGGTGCACATTGCCAATTTCTTTCATAACTTCCGAAATGCCCTGTGCTATTATTTTGTGGCTGTTCCGTATTTCTGTGTCCCTCTTCCCGTATTGGGGCGCGAGTATCCTCTGAAATGCGTAATTCTTGTAATACCTGTGTCAGCTGATCTTGTACTTCCCAGATTTCTCTTTTGTACTGTGTATTGATTTGATTTTGATTCTGTTTGAATTTTCTAATTTGTTCATACTCTTCTGTGTCAGTGAAGGCTACAGGTCTTGTGTCATTCAGATCATCATCTACCTTTGTAGATAAGTTAGTGACCTGATCCGAAAGTTCGGCTACTTTCTCCGATAGTGAACACATTTCCTAAGTGTGTTTTTCTGAACCAAGTTTCAGAGTGTCCATTTGTGTTGAAATCGAATCTACTGTGCCCTTAAAGTTTTCCTGAGTTTTTGCAAGTTGCGTAACCGAATCGGTAGATGCAACTGAGTCAATTTTAGCCCACAAGGTCTCATGATTTTCATGAACAATGGTTTGCAGTTCTTTTATGGCTGCTTCGTGATTCTGTAATGCATTTTCATGCCGCGAAAAAATAGGTTGAAAATGCTCACAAATTTGTGTTTTTACGTCATTACAGACTTTTTGACATTTCGATTCAATGTTATGTAACTCGGTAGTTAAATCTTCACGTGTTTGTTCAAGTGAAGTGTTTAACTTTTGAAGATTTTGTTCCATTGTGTCTAACTTTTTAAGATTTTGTTCCACCGTGTCTAACTTTTTAAGATTTTGTCCCATTTGTCTCTGATTTTGTTCCATTTGTTGCATTAATTGCAATAATAATGTATTAGTGTCTGGAATCTGTTTCTCTACGCTTTTCGGCAGTGCATTTGCACCGGCAACATTCACATTTTTACAAGCAGAAAATGTGTCTTGACTTATTTGAGAAAACGGTGATGACCCAAAACCTGAATCTACAGTATTTGCAAAATTGTGTCCTGTCATTTCGGATTCCTGAGGCGAGCTGTTGCCGACCGATCGATCGATAATGCTTCCCTGTTCACTACCTGTTTCAATGTCTACACCATTGTTTGCAGCCCGCTCCATTTCCCTATGCACAATTACCAAATTACTACTTTGAACATCAGTTAATTCATTACTCGGTGGCGCTAACACACTGCTTTCATTTTCACTGTCATTTCTCAGTTTACTTTGGAGCCTTGTATTACGTTTTTCACACGCCATTATTGTCACAGTATTTCACACGACAACACAGAAAAACACAATTTGAAGATCAAAAATAAGATAACACATTAACATAGCACTGAAAATAATATCTAGTTAATTGCAGCTGCGAAATACTTGGTGCAAATCTACATGCATGCCACAACTGTTTTACTGTACAACAATGAAAGACTACAACTACAAAGGAGATTTTCTCTACAATTACGCGCTAGCAATAAACAATAGCTACACTAATTACACAAACTACAAGAAAAAATCAGAAGATTCCAGTGAGGTATCCTCGGCTAAGGGTCGACATATGAAACGTCCCCTTTGAACAATTATACATGACTGTGCTTAAACTGACACACAATATTTTGTTAGCGCAACGCAATCTGACTTTCAAAATTCCCTACAAAAGAATGGCCCTGACTAACATTAAACTATACCTTTCACAAATCACTTACCTCACAAAAATCTTCGCTGCTCAAGCTACTGCAATACAGCGAGCGCCACTACTGCCAGCTAAATAAAAGATTCAAACTATGGAAGGCACTAACTACTGATAGGGATAGTTAGCAAATGAAAGATATTAATAGAGAACAAACAATGTATTTACCTTGATATCATCATATATAAATATAGCAGTTCATGACAAATTTCAAAACTCCGCCATCTCTCTCCCCACATCCACCACTCTCGGTCACCTCTTGTTCGCATTGACGGCTCTTTGAACAGTAGACGTTACATTTCAGATGTGTTACGACCCGTGGCTCTACCCTTCATTCGATCCCTGCGAAACCCTACATTTCAGCAGGATGATGCACGACCGCATGTTGCAGGTCCTGTACGGGCCTTTCTGGATACAGAAAATGGTTGACTGCTGCCCTGGCCAGCACATTCTCCAGATCTCTCACCAATTGAAAACGTCTGGTCAATGGTGGCCGAGCAACTGGCTCGTCACAATACGCCAGTCACTACTCTTGATGAACTGTGGTATCGTGTTGAAGCTACTTGGGCAGCTGTAATTGTACACGGCATCGAAGTTCTGTTTGACTCAATACCCAGGCATATCAAGGCCATTATTACGACCAGAGGTGGTTGTTCTGGGCACTGATTTGTCAGGATCCATGCACCAAAATTGCGTGAAAATGTAATCACATGTCAGTTCTAGGATAATATATTTGTCCAATTAATACCCGTTCCTCATCTGCATTTCTTCTTGGTGTAGCAACTTTAATGGCCAGTAGCGTATTACAAAGCTTCGTGCAACAGTATGCATTTCTCCACGGATGTGGATCCGGAGCAAAAGAGTAATACATGAAGTAGCAAAAGTACCTGTGTTGGCGGCCGTTGCAATAATAAACCCTCATGCCAATTCTCGTAGCATGGAGAGACTGTTGGGAATCCCTCCAACAAGTGTGCCGCGCATTATTCACAGGCATAAATCCCATCCGTACCTCGTGGCGCTACATCAAGGACTTCATGGCAATGACTTTCAAATTCAGCTGGAATATTGTCACTGGGTTCTGCGGTGAGAATTGTTTACCTATGAAATCACGTTAACAAGTCGTGGGAACGTCGACTTACTTATATGCAGTTCTGCTCACCGGAAAATCTACACTTGCTTCATCAGTGGAGTGTCAATATATGGAATAATATTGTAGGACAACACATCATTGGCCGTATTTTATTGATGGCACTCCCAACGGGCTACAGTAAGTGCAGTTCTTGAGATGAACCTTATCTGGAGTAATGGAAGATGTACCTCTTCATTTGCGTCAGATAATGTCGTATCAGCATGTTGGATGCCCCGCGCATAGTGCCAATAAACGGACTAAACCAACAATTTCCATATCGATGGATAGGACGGGGTAGTCCTGTTCATATATCCAGCGGGGTCATTGGGCCTCATCGCATGGATTTTTTGGTTGGAACGTGTGAAAAAATGTGGCACATCGGCAGGTTCCAACAACAATGGACGACATAAAATCCCGTAGTACCACTGCATGTGCTGCAATAACAGCACAAACACTGACAGCAGTGAGCCAATCAGTACACAGCAGTGTTGCCATGTAAATGGCGTTCTCTTCGAACATTTGCTTTAACGTTTCTCCTGTGAGAAGTATGACTGCATACCGGCGTACATTTTGTGTCTTTCGCAAAAGACGTATGTTTGCTTTGCAGGAGCTATTGTATGTTTATGTAATCGTTTCGCCATGTGCAAAAGTTCACTTGTAACGCACTGATTAAAAATGTTCAGTGACATGTTCTGTAGATGTCATGTACCATTATGTGATTGATGTTCCACTAGCATTTACCCTTCTGTTAGATCCTTGGTCGGTCATTACTTTTGTTTATCCTGGCCGATGAGATTCGGTATTTCGTATGCGTTATACCCGTTCTAGTACTGTGGAAACAGTCAATACAGCACAAACTAGTGAACCATTTCCTTATTTTTCATTGTGTGTGACTGGACATTTGTTTTGTTTCCAGTCCACTCAATAACAGCATAAGTAGCAATAAGTACAGCGTTTGTCGCATCGTAGTACACCAAAATCGTGATTACAAGCAATGTGGGGTTCATGCTTCCGTCTAAGGATGTGCAAAAAAGGCGTGTTTCGTTTATTTCAAGCGTCAACTACACTTTGTAATATCTCGGGATGTAATTAACGTATTGCAATGCAACGAAAGCCATTCTCTTTGTGATTTTTCATGTTATTGATTGCGAAAGAAAAAATACGGAATATCCATTTTACAAAGAAGTTTGTGTTGAAACTAACATTTGCTTACGTTTTAAAATGTCTCATAGTATTTACTTTCATGAGCTCCTGCCTTACATTCATAGTCGTGAAAGTCGTTTTCAAGTGAAAATAGTTAAGTAGGACGCAGTGTATATACACTCCTGGAAATGGAAAAAAGAACACATTGACACCGGTGTGTCAGACCCACCATACTTGCTCCGGACACTGCGAGAGGGCTGTACAAGCAATGATCACACGCACGGCACAGCGGACACACAGGAACCGCGGTGTTGGCCGTCGAATGGCGCTAGCTGAGCAGCATTTGTGCACCGCCGCCGTCAGTGTCAGCCAGTTTGCCGTGGCATACGGAGCTCCATCGCAGTCTTTAACACTGGTAGCATGCCGCGACAGCGTGGACGTGAACCGTATGTGCAGTTGACGGACTTTGAGCGAGGGCGTATAGTGGGCATGCGGGAGGCCGGGTGGACGTACCGCCGAATTGCTCAACACGTGGGGCGTGAGGTCTCCACAGTACATCGATGTTGTCGCCAGTGGTCGGCGGAAGGTGCACGTGCCCGTCGACCTGGGACCGGACCGCAGCGACGCACGGATGCACGCCAAGACCGTAGGATCCTACGCAGTGCCGTAGGGGACCGCACCGCCACTTCCCAGCAAATTAGGGACACTGTTGCTCCTGGGGTATCGGCAAGGACCATTCGCAACCGTCTCCATGAAGCTGGGCTACGGTCCCGCACACCGTTAGGCCGTCTTCCGCTCACGCCCCAACATCGTGCAGCCCGCCTCCAGTGGTGTCGCGACAGGCGTGAATGGAGGGACGAATGGAGACGTGTCGTCTTCAGCGATGAGAGTCGCTTCTGCCTTGATGCCAATGATGGTCGTATGCGTGTTTGGCGCCGTGCAGGTGAGCGCCACAATCAGGACTGCATACGACCGAGGCACACAGGGCCAACGCCCGGCATCATGGTGTGGGGAGCGATCTCCTACACTGGCCGTACACCACTGGTGATCGTCGAGGGGACACTGAATAGTGCACGGTACATCCAAACCGTCATCGAACCCATCGTTCTACCATTCCTAGACCGGCAAGGGAACTTGCTGTTCCAACAGGACAATGCACGTCCGCACGTATCCCGTGCCACCCAACGTGCTCTAGAAGGTGTAAGTCAACTACTCTGGCCAGCAAGATCTCCGGATCTGTCCCCCATTGAGCATGTTTGGGACTGGATGAAGCGTCGTCTCACGCGGTCTGCACGTCCAGCACGAACGCTGGTCCAACTGAGGCGCCAGGTGGAAATGGCATGGCAAGCCGTTCCACAGGACTACATCCAGCATCTCTACGATCGTCTCCATGGGAGAATAGCAGCCTGCATTGCTGCGAAAGGTGGATATACACTGTACTAGTGCCGACATTGTGCATGCTCTGTTGCCTGTGTCTATATGCCTGTGGGTCTGTCAGTGTGATCATGTGATGTATCTGACCCCAGGAATGTGTCAATAAAGTTTCCCCTTCCCGGGACAATGAATTCACGGTGTTCTTATTTCAATTTCCAGGAGTGTAGATCACTTTGTCATGGTATAGTTGAAAATATACTATTACTTACATACTTACAGGTCGTGTTTTACAAGGGTGGGACATGTAGGTGATCATTCCGTTAAAGTAGGGACCATCCCAAAATTTGTTTGAAGTAATTTAGGACACTGGAAAACTTAAACTTGAATGGTTGAGGAGGGACAAGAAGCAGCTTGTTTAGAACAGCACAATTTCATTCAGTTTGCCGTTAGTGTACAACACCGTTTTGTTTGTAAGTTCTTGCAAAGAAGTTATTTCATGATGTTAGAAGCTAGTACTCCACTGTTCATTTCTGAACACCATTCCCTATGTGCAGAACCCAGACTATCAGCTGGAATCAGAGGGATGATGGTGCTTGGTTTCAAGAGTCTCCTATTAGAATCACTCATATTGTGTGCTTCACCCCATGTCCACGTGCAGGAAACGTTTTAAGGAAATAGAATGTTCAAAACTAATGCACAATATATATTTGTTGCCAATACAGGACGACGGCGTAGATTATCTTCATTCAGAAAGATTCCCGACAATTAGTAATAAAATGACATTTATTAAATATGAAGAAATACTCACCTTAAATGATGCTTCTTCTTGTTAAATGTCCAGCAGAATTATTAGAAGTCCTCTAAAATATTAGAACCCTTTCACAGTGCCTTTGAGTGATGTCTACATTGAGTCCAGAGCTGGGCTGTGATGCCTACGGAGCCTAAGTCTCGGAGACGACGGACGAATACTGCAGCATGTAGATTCTGTGCTAACTGGAGAACTGAAGAGAATTGTCTGCCGTAGTTCAGTGCTCCTTTATTTGACGACGGATCGACCAGTCGCTATCCACACACGTGATGCCCATGGGTTGGACAGTTCATACTGGCAGTCCATACAGCTGCTGCACTACTTTCGAGCGCGGTTTATCGATTTGGGGGGGGGGGGGGAGGGGAGGGGGGGGGGAGCTGGGTACCTTTTGGCGTCGTGAGCAACGTCACTACACCCCTTCCCTCTCTGAATCAACACACCGTCGTCGAAGAACTATATGGACAGCGTTGGTGGGGGTGTGTGGAGGGGGGGATGAGGCACTGTCGCCAGGTGTAGATGAGGAGACTGGCGTCGGAAGTGTGGAAACCGTCGGCAGGGTGCACGCCCAGGGCAGGTCTTCAGAGGCGCCAGGAGGAGAGGCGTCCCTGGTGGCTCTTGACGGCAGACGGGTACGGAGATGACGACAGAGGTCCAGGTCCATGGCAGCCGGGTCGTTCGGCGATTGTGGGTACACGCCCATATGGGCCGCCAGCGGGGAAGATGGTGTCGCTGGTGAAGGCTGCTCGAAAGCGTGTGAGCGCGCATGCAGCCTTGAAGTGGGGCAGCCCGGAGGAGACGCCACGAAGCCGGAGGGAGGCCTGTGGTCTGAAGGCCGACTGGGCGGGCTGCTGAAGCCAGGGGTGGCCATCGATCGGAATCTGTGGAAGGAACTCTCGTGGCAGAATCACCATAGTCATCATAAGAGCGGTACCTCAACTGGTTCTGGTGCCGATGACAGATGTGACCAGAAGCCGATGTGACGCCCCCACCATGAAAAGCAACCACAGTGCCTGGACCCAAGCATGTCGCTAATTGTACACTGAAGAGCCAGAGAAACTGGTGCACCTGCCTAATATCGTGTATGGCCCCAGCGAGCACGCAGAAGTGCCACAACGCGATGTGGCGTCGATTAGTGTCTGAAGTAGTGCTGGAGGGAATTGACACCATGAATCCTGCAGGGCTGTCCATAAATCCTTAAGAGTACGACAGGGCGGAGATCTTTTTTGAATAGCACGTTGCAAGGCGTTCTAGATATGCTCAATAATGTTCATGTCTGGCGAGTTTGGTGGCCAGCGGAAGTGTTTAAACTCAGAAGAGTGTTCCTGGAGCCACTCTGTAGCAATTCTGGCCGTGTGGGGTGTCGCATTGTCCTACTGGAATTGCTCAAGTCCGTCTGAATGCACAGTGGATGTGAATGGATGCAGGAGATCAGACAGGATGCTTACCTACGTGTCACGTCAGAGTCGTACCTAGACGTATCAGGGGTTCCATGTCACTCCAACTGCACACGCCCCACACCATTACAGAGCCTCCACCAGCTTGAACAGTCCCCTGCTGACATGCAGGATCCACGGATTTATGAGGTTGTATCCATATCCTTACACATCCATCCACTCGATACAGTTTGAAACGAAACTCGTCCGACTGGGCAATATGTTTCCAGTCATCAACAGTCCAATGTCGGTGTTCACGGGCCGAGGCGAGGTATAAAGCTTTATGTCGTACAGTCATCAGGGGTAGACGAGTGGACCTTCGACTCCGAAAGCCCATATGGATGATGTTTCGTTGAATGGTATCCGTGCTATCACTTGTCGATTGAAATCTGAAGCAATTTTCGGAAGGGTTGCTCTTCTATTACGATGAACGATTCTCTTCAGTTGTCGTTGGTCCCGTTCTTGCAGGATCGTTTTCCGGCCGCAGCCATGTGGAGATCTGATGTTTTACCAGATACCTGATATTACACTCGTGAAATGATCGTACGGGAAAACCTCCACTTCTTCTCTACCTCGGAGATGCTGTGTTCGTCGCTCGTGTGCCGACTATAACACTAAGTTCAAACTAACTTAAATCTTGATAACCTGCTATTGTAGCAGCAGTAACTGATCTAACAACTACTCCAGACACTTGTTGTCTTATATAGACGTTTCCAGCCGCACTGCCGCATTTTGCCTGTTTACATTTCTCTGTATTTGAATACGCATGCCTACACCAATTTCTCTGGCGCTTCAGTATATATGTGGAAGCATACTTTGTCAGATACTATGAACTTTGTGCGAAGCCACTGAGGAGGCAGCACAATTCGGGACGCAATAAACGTAAAATAGCACGGAGGACGTCCATGTAGAAGCTCTGCTGGAGGCTTATCCTTAGAAGGCAGAGAGCAATAAGAAATGAGGAATAAGAGAAGAGCATTCTTTCTGGAGTGTTCTCGGTGGAGCTTCGTCATTTGCGTCTTAAATGCTCTTACGAAGCGTTCGGCTTCCCCATTGCTTTGTGCTGAAAAAGCTGCCGTAGACAAAACTCTGAACGTGCGTCTGGGCGAAGAGTAATATGCGCAGTATAATCTTTTGCGCACCCCAGAGATCCAGCAAATAAAATTTGAAATTCATCACATAAGGCATTAACATCAATAGAAGGTGTTTGAAAAGCCAGGTGCAGCACATTGTTCTGTATTTTCTGTCCAAAGCAAAAATGTTCTTACTCGAAGCTGCACGAAAGACAGTAAATAGCACTATTTTTGTGGTGTTCTTATAAGTAGCATGTAAGACACATGTTCCTAAAATGTCATGTTTAGCATCATGATAAGTCGCCACACATGAATTTGAAGGGAGCAATGGCGGACTGCCAAGCAATTTGTAAGTATTTTGATTCAGTAATGTAAGAGACGCACCTGTGTCCAGTTGAAATTTCGCTTCCTGCTGACCCAATCTGCACAGAAATGAACAATTTATTTGAACTTCTAGTAACTTCTGATCGACGCTGGACAGGTTTTACTTTATTAGCAATAGCGGATTCGGATGGAGATTTAGACGTCTCGTCTTCTTGACATTCTGGTGGCATAAATGACATTTGTAACCATGCGATCTACTTGTCTACATGGTGAATGTTTTTGCGAATGTGACTGTTGAGAGCGGACTTGCTGTAAATGACCAGGTTTGTACGAAAAAAAAACCCACATACATAGCTTCATTTTGAGGACAAAGTTTAACGTTCGTGGCGGACAAAGCATCGTGGGCACGATTTTAATTTATTTCCTCCAGATGGACGTAATGACTGTGAGTGCGTGTGTGAGCGCGTCTCTTGTTTTCGAGAACGCTGTGCTTGTGGTGGGAGTCGTTTGCCTCGGCACTTTGTCAACAGCAGCGATTACAGGAAATGGCATGTCGGTGTTTGCTGAATCATAAGTCTCCCACGAATCGAGAAACTGCATAACATCGGACGGGATTGGATTCCGGTGTTGCAATATTTTAGAACGGATTCTTTCATCAGGAACGTTCTGAGTACTTGCGTCAAGGTGCATTTTCTCAGCAAATTATTTTCTACGTGACCAGTCACGTTTGCAATTTCTAGTAAGACTACGTAGCTCCTTGTAGGTTTGCTGTGGTCGTTTGGTACATCGAAAGAATTTCAATCGAGTGACAGTAACTGAATTTTGCTGTCATAGCAATCCGTGAGAGACATAATAATCTGCTCATAAGTGCTCTTGTCCGGGTCATAATTGGGAAAAGAGACTTAAGGCCTCCTTGCCAACCCAGCTTCGAAAAAAAAAAATGACCGACGATCCTCACCTTTGATACTGTAGGTCGCAAAGTGCTGCTGTATTTGCTGCGTAACTACGAAAACGTGGCACAGCGATTTTATTGCTTTGTCCCTCTTGTCTAAGAAGCGATGCTTGAAGAGCAGCCATGAGCTGCATCATCTGTTGTGACTGAACAAAATAATTCATGTAAGTTCACGTTAACAATTTGTCCATTTTATTTGGACTGTTGAGCTCCGTGGCCGTGGATAATGATATTTTACTATAAAACACAGCGACCAGCCACTTTTCTTTTTAATGCGTTTTATTTATGCCAATATGCATTTCGGGTTTGCACCCATCTTTAGTTGGCAAATTACATGTATCTTCAGTTTCTATACAGTGGTAAAATATCGACAGCAGTTTGGATGCTGCAGCTGGCCTGCGCAAAAGCAACGATTCCAATCATTTACTTCAATTTCGCGAGTTTAAAGTTACGCATTATCAGTTGTTCATTTTACTTACATTCTCCTCTCCTTGTTTTTTCTTGGCTTTTCTTCTTTTTTGTAACAGCACAAACACTTTTTGTCATGTATTTTTATGTTAAAAATCTTAATTCTATCTTTGTTATTTGCAAATGTATGAATTACTGCTTTTTATAAATGTGTTATGTTAGTTTGTTATGTTCAATACTGCCTAAGTAACCCAAAGAAACTTAGTATAGATCGTAGTCAGAATACTTCTGTCACCTAAGTCAATGTTTAGTAAACAGTAGCTTAGCTAGAACCTCAAAACTTTCGTAAAATATAACTCTGTCCATAGATAAACTGCTTGTATATAAACAAAACTGTCAGTCGACAACATCGCGCATAACGCAGTGCGCCTGTGTAAAATTCGTGACAAAAAGTGTTTGTGCTGTTACAAGAAAGAAGAAAAGCCAAGAAAAAACAAGGAGAGGAGAATGTAAGTAAAAAGAACAACTGATAGTGCGTAACTTTAAATTCGCGAAATTGAAGTAAATGATTGGAATCGTTGCTTTTGCACAGGTCAGCTGCAGCATCCAAACTGCTGTCGATATTGTACCACTGTAGAAACTGACGATACATGTAATTTGCCAGCTGAAGATGGGTGCAAACCCGAAATGCATATTGGCATAAATAAAACACATTAAAAAAAGTATTTTAATAGAGGTGGAGCCCCTCCACGCCCACACCGGCATGATGGCCAACACAAAAGGTCTACTGCCATGTCTGCATAAGGGTTAGTATTCACTAAAGTGAGGTGTCGCAGGATGTGGGTACTGCGATGTCTGCGTACGTCTGGTTAGGATTAACCATTAATACGCGCTCATCTGGAGATAGATTGGTCGAAATCTGACGAAGGGTAGCGGTTTGAAGGGCAGAGGAAAAAAAGTGCCAAAGCAAGAGCCAAGGGAAAATAACCTCTGCTAAAGTTAGGTCGGGCGGCAAGAGCAGTAGTGGTTGTCTTGCTGCCTGCGATAGGTTGTGTAAGGATAGGCTTTGTTAGTAGTGGGTATCATGCATGTCGATACCTTGACGTTGTGCATTTGTGCTGCTCGGCGGCTGGCGCTGGGTGCTGGTACAGAGTCCTCGTTCAGCGTCCTGCAACCTGCAACAGTTAGGTTTGTTATCGGTCTTGTGTCCGATAGGTCATATACCGGAGGCACAGTGTGAGGGAGTGTTGGCAGATTGTTCGTGCGTCTGTGGGCGAGCTCGTCGGTGTCCCTGCTGTGGCCTGTTGGTTGGCTCTAATAGCAGCTGGTAGTTACCAGTCAGTGTTGCTGATATGCAGGGGCTTACCGGCGTTTGTCGCTGTTTGCGTATGTTAGTTTACCATAGGTGGTTATGCCCTAGCTAGCAGTGTCTTTGGCCGCTTGTGTTTCCACCTGTGGTATTTTATAGTAAAATAAGTTCACGTTCTCGTTAGGTATCACGGTAAAAAATGAATCACACAAATATACAGGGTGTTTCAAAAATGACCGGTATATTTGAAACGGCAATAAAAACTAAACGAGCAGCGATAGAAATACACCGTTTGTTGCAATATGCTTGGGACAACAGTACATTTTCAGGCAGACAAACTTTCGAAATTACAGTAGTTACAATTTTCAACAACAGATGGCGCTGCGGTCTGGGAAACTCTATAGTACGATATTTTCCACATATCCACCATGCGTAGCAATAATATGGCGTAGTCTCTGAATGAAATTACCCGAAACCTTTGACAACGTGTCTGGCGGAATGGCTTCACATGCAGATGAAATGTACTGCTTCAGCTGTTCAATTGTTTCTGGATTCTGGCGGTACACCTGGTATTTCAAGTGTCCCCACAGAAAGAAGTCACAGGGGTTCATGTCTGGCGAATAGGGAGGCCAATCCACGCCGCCTCCTGTATGTTTCGGATAGCCCAAAGCAATCACACGATCATCGAAATATTCATTCAGGAAATTAAAGACGTCGGCCTTGCGATGTGGCCGGGCACCATCTTGCATAAACCACGAGGTGTTCGCAGTGTCGTCTAAGGCAGTTTGTACCGCCACAAATTCACGAAGAATGTCCAGATAGCGTGATGCAGTAATCGTTTCAGATCTGAAAAATGGGCCAATGATTCCTTTGAAAGAAATGGCGGCCCAGACCAGTACTTTTTGAGGATGCAGGGACGATGGGACTGCAACATGGGGCTTTTCGGTTCCCCATATGCGCCAGTTCTGTTTATTGACGAAGCCGTCCAGGTAAAAATAAGCTTCGTCAGTAAACCAAATGCTGCCCACATGCATATCGCCGTCATCAATCCTGTGCACTATATCGTTAGCGAATGTCTCTCGTGCAACAATGGTAGCGGCGCTGAGGGGTTGCCGCATTTGAATTTTGTATGGATAGAGGTGTAAACTCTGGCGCATGAGACGATACGTGGACGTTGGCGTCATTTGGACCGCAGCTGCAACATGGCGAACGGAAACCCGAGGCCGCTGTTGGATCACCTGCTGCACTAGCTGCGCGTTGCCCTCTGTGGTTGACGTACGCGGTCGCCCTACCTTTCCAGCACGTTCATCCGTCACGTTCCCAGTCCGTTGAAATTTTTCAAACAGATCCTTTATTGTATCACTTTTCGGTCCTTTGGTTACATTAAACCTCCGTTGAAAACTTCGTCTTGTTGCAACAACACTGTGTTCTAGGCGGTGGAATTCCAACACCAGAAAAATCCTCTGTTCTAAGGAATAAACCATGTTGTCTACAGCACACTTGCACGTTGTGAACAGCACACGCTTACAGCAGAAAGACGACGTACAGAATGGCGCAGCCGGCCGCGGTGGTCTAGCGGTTCTAGGCGCGCAGTCCGGAACCGCGCGACTGCTACGGTCGCAGGTTCGAATCCTGCCTCGGGCATGGATGTGTGTGATGTCCTTAGGTTAGTTAGGTTTAAGTAGTTCTAAGTTCTAGGGGACTGATGACCACAGTAGTTAAGTCCCATAGTGCTCAGAGCCATTTGAACCATTTGAACAGAATGGCGCACCCACAGACTGCGTTGTCTTCTATATCTTTCACATCACTTGCAGCGCCATCTGTTGTTGAAAATTGTAACTACTGTAATTTCGAAAGTTTGTCTGCCTGAAAATGTACTGTTGTCCCAAGCATATTGCAACAAATGGTGTATTTCTATCGCTGCTCGTTTAGCTTTTATTGCCGTTTCAAATATACCGGTCATTTTTGAAACACCCTGTATATCATCAATAAGAAATACTGTTAAAAGTAAGTTCTGCTGTCCGCCTTTCTCAAACAGAAAACTGCCCACATACGCAGTATTTCTACGCACAAGCACTATACTTTTTTCTCGCCATCTTATGGTCGGTGTAGAGAAGACGGTGTGTCAAAGAGAAATTGCCGATTGCGCCATTTTGCTGGGACTGCAAGAGGACAGCGTGGGTTATCTTCATTCAGAAAGATTGCCAACAATTAGTAATCAAATGACATTTATTAAATATGAAGAAATACTCAACTTAAACGATGCTTCTTCTTGTGAAATGTCCAGCAGACGCTTGAAATTATTACAAGGACTCTAAAATATTAAAACCCTTTCAGTGTGTCTCTGAGTGATGCCTACGTAGAGTAGAGAACTGGGCTACGATGCCTACGGAACTCAAGTATCGGAGACGACGGACGAACACTGCCGCTAGTAGACTCTGTGGTAACTGGAGACTGTACACGACTCGGCGGACTGAAGAGAGCTGTCCGCCGTAGTTCAGTGCTCCGGTGTTTAACGAGACATCGACCAGTCGCTATCCACACACGTGATTCCCATGGGTTGGCAACTGCGGCCCCGGACGGACCTCGGTACAGTTTTTACCGCCAAACCATACAGCTGCTGCGTAGCCAGTGTTTATAACGCAGCTTGTCGATTGTGGTTACGTACTCTCTGGAGTCATGAATATCATCACCACAATGGCCTTGTCACAGTGGTAACGCTAGTTCCCGTCAGCTCAAAGAAGTTAAGCCTGTTGGGCTCGGCTAGCACTTCAATGGGTGATTATCCGGTGTGCTACGCGCTGTTGAGAAGCGGGGTGCTCTCAGCCCTTGTGAGGCGAGCTGGGGAACTACTACTTGATTGAGAAGTAGCGGCTCTGGACTCGTAAACAGACGAAACGGCCGGGAGAGTGATGTGCTGATCACGTGCCTCCCCATATCTGCATCTGGTGACGCCTGTGGGCTGAGGATGAGAAGGCGGCCGGTCGGTACCTTTGGGCCTTCGTGGCCTGTTTGGGCAGAATTTAGTTTAGGTGTGCTTTCTGAAAAAAGTCTGTCTTCAACCCCAACACATTAGAAATAGGAGATACCCACTCTGAGATTAAACATCTGAGTACAGTGCAGAGGTGGAGTCAGTTCAATGAGTGCATGGTCCACAAATTGTAATGTAAAAACTATTTTTGTATTACTGCTCCTCTAGTTTCCCCAAACAACAGTTCCATTCTGTATGTATAGTTCAAAAAGATGATACAATTTGCATAGTAGTTTTTTGTTGGTATAATGTGAAAGCTGTTTCATAATAAATTAATACATATTACAGTGCTGAACTTATGGCAGACACTGACAATATGTGTTCTCCAGTATAGCTTACACCTAAATCTAGTTCTCAAAAAAAATTATAGAAATAACTTCGTCGAGTCTGGTTTCATCTATAAAAATATCTATGTGATCTTCCTTTTCTTTATTTGTTATCGCCATGATCATTATCAATTTAGATTTATAAACGCTTCTTTCCAGTGTTTCCACATTTTTTCTACATTTACTAATATCATGTAATCAGCATAGAGTATATTTTTTTACCTCTCACTTATTTCACTGTAGTTTATGAAGAGGTCGAAAGAAAGAGGACCAATAACAGATCCTTGTGTTATGCTATAGTTAATGGCCCTGATTTCAGATCTGCATCCAGACTTTGTAGTCACATACTACTTTCAGTTGCCAACTTATGATTTCATTCATTGTGCTTTATATCCACATATGCCATAGCTTTCAAGTTTTTCAATTAGTGCTGTATGAAAGATAGTTTCGAAAGCTATAGACGAATCCTGGGCTATAACAGATTCTGTTAGGCTTAGGATAGATGTTTCTGCATATTGTGCTGAAATCAGAATTCTATGTTTCTCTATGAATATAGTCAAGATACTACGCATATTTTTGAGGAACCAGATATTGAAGATGCTAGTCTTTAGTTACTTGTGTCATCTTCGTCAGCTTTGTTGTGTATTAAGACTACTTTTCCTATTTTTCATTTTTCTGGAGATACTCCTTCTCTGAATGAGGAATTTAGTATATGTTCACTCATATGCTTTGTTGGATAATTTGACCTATAGAAGATAAGCTGTTATAGGAAAGGGACAGGGTAGGAAATGGGCTGTATTATTTTCGGAGCTATCATTGTGGCATCTGGTTATTTGAATATGTCAACCTGGAAGGCTGGAGTAAATAATGAAAGTAGCCAATTAGTTTTTGCTGAGTGGTAGTGTATAGTTATATTTACTAGTATTTTGTCTGTGTGGTAATGTGAAATTTAATTCGTGTTTAGAGAAACAGTTAAGCTCATATTTAACTTCGTAAGTTGTCTCGTAATTCTTGAAAAGCGATCAGCAGCGCAAAAGTTAGTCAGAAATGCACCATTAAACTGTGTACCGCAGTGCTCCTGGCGAGAGTTAAATTTATCAAAACAGTCGTCTTAGCAATAATACATGCAATCTGACTGACAGAAAAATATGAAAGATATAGAACTACTAAAAATGCCCTGCCTGAAAACTGTGTCATTGTTGAAATGTTAATTGCATCACATGTAAATTATAAATTGCGTCCCTGTTTGTGCAATGAATAAATGCCGTGTTGGTGCTACCTCCGAACAACTGTGGCTGCTTATGCTTTTCTAGTTAAAAAATAAAACTTCAAACTGCTAGCAATGCGATGTGTGATACGTGCTTTAAGCTACAGAGACATCCGCAAAACTTCTGTGCTAACAAATTTCATCACTGCAATGATCATTGTCAATTCAAGTTCTGTCGCTGAGAAATTCGGGAAAGCAAAATTATATATGTCAAACTTGAAACAAAGAGACGAATACTGATTGATGGAAAAACAATAAAGTAATTGTATTAAAAAACTTTATATCACTGAGACAAAACAATTTAACACTTTAAATATTAAAAATTCACTTTAAATTAATAGTGGAAAAATTTGAAAAAATTCTCTTTACTTTCTTTAAGATACGTATGCTATCCATCTTTGAAGAGATATCAGTGAATCACACTTTCTTACGTTATCATAAAAATCTCCAATTGTAAATCCCTGACCAAATTAATTACTATGCTTAGATGTTTCGACAAAAGCGCTGCCTTTTGAGGTCTTCTGAATGAATTAACAAAACATCTCTCCATATATGAAAAATAATATAAGAAAATTAAGCCGGCACACAGCATGGCCTAAACACAACTTAGTCCATCATAGGATACAACTCTACTCCTCTCTCTCTCTCTCTCTCTCTCTCTCCAAAACTGCACTCCACTCACAATCAAAGGTTCTACTAACAGTCTCTCCCAGCGCAACCCTTTTGGCACAGATGTTGCTCGCTGTCACTGAGATGCTCTAATTTTCTGCGTGACATCCAAAATATTACAAAAATTACAATTTTCCGTTTGAAACAAAACCCTTACAATAAGGAAACAGATTTCTTCCAACTAAATATTGCTGTAATCTGTACATGAAACTGTCTTATTCGCATAATCTGCGGAATGTTTAAATTTTATTGTTTTTAGGGTAATTACTTCATTTTTTTGACTTCACATAGATCAACTGGACTACAGTGGCGCCTTACGATTCCTTGTTTTGGACGGTTTACCGTCAACAGAAATTCATCTAAGGTTATCGAATTTTATGAAAGTCTGCCAACTCATTTTGAAAATTTATGCAATTATTGGGAGTGGAAAATAAAGGAGGGCCGAGTTCTAATGTGCCTTAGAACTGTTAAAAATGTCTCAGGTCAAAGGTGTCTCGAGAAGGTGTGCATTATGGTACTGGACGTCAGCTAGATGAGGATGGCTGAAATAGCTGACTGCATAGGCATATCAAAAAAGTTTAGCTACGAGAGATTGATTTTTGGCCTATAGCAAACGAGAAAACTAATTTCTAAATAATGATTAGGTCGTCTTAAAAAGAATACAACTGATACTGTGCAGCTATTTACTACTATGGATGAGACGTGGAAAAAACAACACCACTGATATATTTGGACTCAAAATAATATACGAACGCTCTCAAAGTTTATAGCTCCATGTTATATATAAGGGTTGCCCAGAAAGTTGTGCACCACATTTTTTTCTCAGCCGAAAACAATGCTACAAATGGGAAACGTTACGTATGTATTATTTGAAGTCTCCTGAGGGAGCGCGCCAAGTTTTCGTCACTTCCGACAGATAGCGTAGCAGCAGGACAGTTTAAAAATGGCGCCTGTAGGTGATGTACGTTACAAGTAACGTGCCGTCATTGAATTTCTCACTGCAGAGAAAGAAACTGTGGGGAATGTTCACAAACACTTGTGCAAAGTCTGTGGAGCATCTGCTGTCGACAGGAGTACAGTTAGGCTCTGGGTTCGGAGGATGAGGTCATCAGAAAGCGGTTCGGCGTAGCTCCACGATTTGCAGCGGTCGGGGAGACCATCCATGGTTGCCACACCTGACTTGTTGCAGCGAGCTGATGCCATTTCGCGAGGACAGACGCATTACGACTCGAACTGTTGGCGCTGCATCTGTCAATCAGCAAAGGAAGTATGGGGGCATTTATCCGCACTATTGGGTATTAAAGAGTGTGCACAAGACGGGTCCCGCGGTATCTAACGGTGGATCACAAATCGCACAGAAAAAACATTTATCTTCATTTGTTGTAACGTTTTGAAGCTGATTGGGAGGCCTTATTGTCCCGGATTGTGACAGGTGACGAAGGCTGGGTTCACCGTTTTGAGCCTGAAACAAAACTACAGTCGATGGAATGGTGCCATTCCCACGCTCCACAGAAAAAAAAAAGAAATTCAGGCAACTGCTTCCACCTGTAAGGTCATGATTACCGTGAACTGGGACTGTGAAGGTGTGATTATCATTGATATGATGCCAAGAGGCGGTACCATTCATTCAGAAACATATGACAACACGTAACAAAACTCAAGACGCGCTTCTGGCGACTTCGGCGCCACAGTAACCCAGGAGGTGTTTTACTGCAACA
The DNA here is from genome assembly GCF_021461385.2 of Schistocerca piceifrons. Classification (NCBI taxonomy): domain Eukaryota; kingdom Metazoa; phylum Arthropoda; class Insecta; order Orthoptera; family Acrididae; genus Schistocerca; species Schistocerca piceifrons. The sequence continues at coordinate 557,283,987 of NC_060144.1, forward strand.
CGATAACTCTCGGCACTGCACAAGTCTGGGGACCGTTGAACACATCGCAAAACATAGTTGAACAGTGTTACCCCATCCACCCTACAACCCTGACTTAGCCCCCTTGGACTTCCACTTGTTTGGGACATTAAAGGATGGTTCAAATGGCTCTGAGCACTATGCGACTTAACTTCTAAGGTCATCAGTCGCCTAGAACTTAGAACTAATTAAACCTAACTAACCTACGGACATCACACACATCCATGCTCGAGGCAGGATTCGAACCTGCGACCGTAACGGTCGCTCGGTTCCAGACTGTAGTGCTTAGAACCGCACGGCCACTCTGGCCGGCATTAAAGGATGCCAAAGACATTTTGAAGACGATGAAAAGGTAATTCACACAGTGAAGCACTGGGTTCGCCTCTAGGAGAAGCATTGGTACCGACAGCGCATACAACCCTTGTGCCAGTACTGCCAGTGTCGTCGTAACTGCCGCCTGCTTCACATCTCCTGTGCAGCAAGCTACGTAAATTTAAGTATTAACTGTGTTTTTCTTACTTGTCACTTCTTTTCCCGTGTGTTTTTGCTTTTAGGAAGCTTTAATTTTAGAGTACTAGTAATGGTGTTCCATAGATTTCTTGTTTGTTTTGAATACAGTCCATACACAGTTAGTGCTTATTTTCATTGTTTCCAACAAGGTCTAGTACTCACAGTCTAGTCAGCTATCAGCTACCTTTAGTGAATTAGCAGTCTAGTTAAAAGTTGATTACTCTCTACAGTAAATGGTTGATTTCTTAGGATGGATAGGATGTGTGACTACTGTGTACGGACGCAGGAGGAGCTGGCCACTGTTCAGGAACAGCTGAATGTGCTGATGGCCGCGTTAAGCCGTCTTGAAGGCTGCTGCCTCTAAGTGTAGCGGCAGTGGGGAGTCTGGTGCGTGGTATGGTACACCCAGGTGTTACATGCTTCACCCACGGTTCCTGCTGTCGAGACATCTTCACAGGTACCGGGCGCGGTTGGGCCACCCTCTCCCCAAGGGGAGTGGCGGGTTCAGCGGCGTTCGCGTCGCACGAGGCGGAGGGTCAATGTGGAGGCTGGCCGTGTGGCATCACCCGCTCTGCCTGTGAGTGGACATGTGGCTGCTCCTTCAGCAAGGTCCGAGCAGGCACACGGGGGGAGGGGTTTATTAGTGATTGGGAGCTCCAATGTTAGGCGGGTGATGGAGCCCTTTAGGGAATTAGCGGAAAGGACGGGGAAGAAGGGCAGTGTTCATTTTGCTTGCCGGGGGGTCTCATCCGAGATGTGGAGAAGGCTCTGCCGGCGGCGATAGAGAGCACTGGGTGCACCCAACTACAAATTGTTGCTCATGTCAGCACCAATGACTCCTGCCGTCTGGGTTCAGAGGTCATCCTCAGTTCATACAGGCGTTTGGCGGAGTTGGTGAAGGCGGAAAGCCTCGCTCGCGGGGTGGAATCTGAGCTAACTATTTGTAGGCTCTTTCCCAGAACCGATCGCGGTCCTCTGGTTTGCAGCCGAGTGGAAGGCTTAAACCAGAGGCTCAGACGATTCTGCGGAGATCAGGAGTGCAAATTTCTCGACCTCCACTATCGGGTGGAGAAATGTAGGGTCCCCCTGAATAGGTCAGGCATGCACTACACGCAGGAAGCGGCTACAAGGGTAGCGGAGTATGTGTGGAGTGCACCTGTGGGTTTTTAACAGATGGCAGGGACAAAGAATCCAGTGAAATTTTTTTAAGTGCATTGTCTGAAAACTACCTTGAGCAGTTAAACAGAGAACCGACTCGTGGCAATAGCATATTAGACCCTCTGGTGACAAACAGACCCGAACTATTTGATACAGTTAACGCAGAACAGGAAATCAGCGATCATAAAGCGGTTACAGCATTGGTGATTTCAGCCGTAAATAGAAATACTAAAAAAGGTAGGAAGATTTTTTTGTTTAGCAAAAGTGACAAAAATCAGATTTCTAAATACTAGACGGCTCAACACAAAAGTTTTATCTCAAGTACAGATAGTGTTGAGGATCAGTGGACAAAGTTCAAAACCATTGTACAATATGCATTAGATGAGTATGTACCAAGCAAGATCGTAAGAGATGGAAAAGAGCCGCCGTAGTACAACAACCGAGTTAGAAAACTGCTACGGAAGCAGAGGGAACTTCACAGCAAACATAAACATAGCCAAAGCCTAGCAGACAAACAGAAATTACGCGAAGGGAAATGTAGTGTGAGGAGGACTATGCGAGAGGCGTTCAACGAATTCGAAAGTAAAGTTCTATGTACTGGCTTGGCAGAAAATCCAAAGAAATTTTGGTTTTGTGTCAAAGCGGTAGGTGTGTAACCTCCCCCTCACTTATCGACCTTAATGACAGTGAAAAATTAAACCACATGCACCTAATGGAAATTTGGGAAAAGCAATCGTCACCGAACTTAATTTGTCGGTAAAGTGGGAGGAACGGGTTACATCTAAATGAAAGGAAAAATGCAAATGAAATTGGTGGAAATTAATTTTGAGAAAAGGTTAAAATTAATAAAGAAAGTAACTGTGATGTCGTTACGTTAACAATTAATTGGCGTTAATTAGATATTTGAGATTTGGGGAAATTACGGTCGCCAGTCCTGTGGACAACTACTATAATAACTGAAAATGAAAGATTAATGCACATATAACTAGCACTAAAAGCGTGGCAACTGAAGGTTGACATGTGTTGTGTGAAAACTGAATGTTTGTGAGAAGTAATAAATTTCGCTACACTCTGACTTAATTTAGCAAAAGAATTAATAAAACCGGAAAATTAAAAGTTAATTTAGTGACTGAAATTAATACTGAACTTTGTTTCTGAAGCACTACAAAATTCAATAAAATAAGGTTAGTCTTGGGCTACCTCAACAATCATTTCAAAAGCTACTTGAATCTACGCAATTTAGAAATAAGAAATTTAACTTTGAACTTGAATTAAATGATTATGATTAACAAAAGTAAAATTTAGTGCGTACCAAGCTGAGCTGCAGTCACAGGTAAGCTAAAATACGGTAACAAAACTCGCACTCTTAATTTGTGCTTGTGTAATCTAAATATTGTAGCCAGCTATGAATACTTTAACTGAACTTTGAAATTAAAGCTGTGAAATGGAATGATATTACTTTAATGCTGGTGTTTGAATTTCAACGACACTCGGGTTCATTCTGGAAAAGGAAGGGACCCTGCTTGGTAATGCAATTGGGACAATGAGTAACAAAGGTTCATGCTACGTTGCTGTAATTTAGTGAAAAAAATTTAACAGTTTGAAAAGCTGAGGTCTGCCATACAGTTCTAAAACTTTACGTGCTTCCAGTCTTCTTTGTCGGTTGATTGAAGGTTTGAAGTCGTCGATCGAGGAGGTGGCGACAATCACTCATTGTCGGCCGTCGCTGTTGCAGAAGCTGGATGTTGGCGCGCCTTCTTCTCGACACGGTCAGCCCTACTCCACCCAGACTCCCTCTGCCCGCGCTCCATGCGGCAGAGTTAACACTACCAAAGATCCTAAACACTTTGGTTCTCCACACGACCTATCGTTGTAGTCGTTCGACAGCGTAGTTTACCCTAGGCCAGACCCAGCGTAAAAATACAAATAATATTTACAAAACAAACCAATTATATATCGACATAAATGCATATATATATATATTAAAACAGTTACAATATATAAAGACACAGAAATGTCATATCTTCAGGTAACAAATAAAGGAAAAAAATTTATAGTACAATAGATGGAAATAGGAGGATATGCATTTCCGGCGTTACAGGTGGATAAAAAAAAAGTCCAGACACCTGTGACCACAATGGTACTGAAACAGAGGATGACAGACTCTAGGCCGAAATACTAAATGTCTTTTTCCAAAGCTGTTCCACAGAGGAAGACTGCACTCTAGTTCCTTCTCTAGATTGTCGCACAGAAGACAAAATGGTAGGTATTGAAGTAGATGACACAGGGATAGAAAAACAATTAAAATCGCTCGAAAGAGGAAAGGCCGCTGGACCTGATGGGATACCAATTCGAATTTACACAGAGTACGTGAAGGAACTTGCCCCCCTTCTTGCACCGTTGTACTGTAGGTCTCTATAAGATCGTAGCGTTCCAAAAGATTGGAAAAGGGCACAGGTCATCCCACTTTTCAAGAAGGGACAAGGGACGTCGAACAGATGTGCAGAACTATAGACCTATATCTCTAACGTCGATGAGTTTTAGAATTTTGGAACACATATTATGTTCGAATATAATGACTTTTCTGGAGACTAGATTCAAATGGTTCAAATGGCTCTGAGAACTATGGGACTTAACATCTGAGGTCATCAGTCCCCTAGAACTTGGAACTACCTAAACCTAACTAAACTAAGGACATCACACACATCCATGCCCGAGGCAGGATTCGAACTTGCAAATCCTAGCAGTCGCGCGGTTCCGGACTGAAGCGCTAAGAACCGCTCGGCCACCACGGCCTGCTGGAGACTAGAAATCTACTCTGTAGGAATCAGCATGGGTTTCGGAAAAGACGATCGTGTGAAACCCAGCTCTCGCTATTCGTCCACGAGACTCAGAGGGCCATGGACACGGGTTCCCAGGTAGATGCCATGTTTCTTGACTTCCGCAAGGCGTTTGATAGTTTCCCACAGTCGTTTAATGAACAAAGTAAGAGCACATGGACTATCAGACCAATTGTGTGATTCGAAATATGTATAAATGACCTTGTGGATAACATCGGAAGTTCACTGAGGCTTTTTGCAGATGATGCTGTAGTATATCGAGAGGCTGTAACAATGGAAAATTGTACTGAAATACAGGAGGATTTGCAACGAATTGACGCATGGTACAGGGAATGGCAATTGAATCTCAATATAGACAAGTGTACTGTGCTGCGAATACATAGAAAGAAAGATCCTTTATCATTTAGCTACAGTATAGCAGGTCAGCAAATGGAAGCAGTTAATTCCATAAATTATCTGGGAGTAGGCATTAGGAGTGATTTAAAATGGAATCACCATATAAAATTAATCGTCGGTAAAGCAGATGCCAGACTGAGATTCATTGGAAGAATCCTAAGGAAATGCAGTCCGAAAACAAAGGAAGTAGGTTACAGTACACTTGTTCGCCCACTGCTTGAATACTGCTCACCTGTGTGGGATCCGTACCAGATAGGGTTGGTAGAAGAGATGGAGAAGATACAACGGAGAGCAACGCGCCTCGTTACAGGATCATTTAGTAATCGTGAAAGCGTTACGGAGATGATAAATAAACTCCAGAGGAAGACTCTGCAAGGGAGACGCTCAGTAGGTCGGTACGGGCTTCTGTTGAAGTTTCGAGAACATACTTTCACCGAGGAGTCAAGCAGTATATTGCTCCCTCCTACGTATATCTCGCGAAGAGACCATGAGGATAAAATCAGAGAGATCAGAGCCCACACAGAGGCATACCGACAATCTTGCTTTCCACGAAAAATACGAGACTGGAATAGAAGGGAGAACCGATAGAGGTACTCAAGGTACCCTCCGCCACACATCGTCTGGTGGCTTGCAGAGTATGGATGTAGATGTAGATGTTTCGCGCTGGAGGAGGGCCATAGAACGAGATGGACATTACGAGGAAAAATAGGGCGTATAGATAAAACACCACTCTTTCGTATGTGTAATTCTCATTACGTTCAATAAAGAATTGTTGAAGAAAACCAAAGCGGTGCGTACTTTCTGGGCAGCCCTCATATATTTTATCGTGAAAACATGAAAGAATTCCGAGATAAAAGAAGTAAAGTACCGTAAGAGATGAGAAACTGTTCTACCTATGTAACAAAAGTGTCGTTACTGACGAATTTGAATTCTGTTGGACCTTGTAGAAACTTCCAGCAAGAAAGTTGTTAAGAAAACTATGAAACAGATTTTGTTTACATCTGAGACACAATTACTGTACCGTGTTACGTATGAACGCGTTTTATTTTCGAGAGTCTCTGTGTGCGACAGCGCGCGTGTACTTGCATGCCGCCGCCAGATTTCCGTTCCAGCGCGTCACCTAATACGACCGAGAGATGTTTTCCTGCCTCTAAAATTTTTTTATTTGCTGCTTTTACTGACACTTCTTCACTGCACCCGCCAGCCAAATCGCCGATATACGCCATACAAAAGTAACTGTAGGTACTTTCAGACCAATATTTTAGTTAAGTCGAGCAAAATATATTTTTGCGTGTGGTTTTGTGAACCCATAAGTTTTATCGAAGTGTGCGACAAGGCTATTGTTCTCAGAATGCAGTACGTGCGTTTCACAATAAACTTCGTTCTTTCTGCTGCAGTGCTCTGCATTCTATTAAACATTTCTGAATCAAAAACCAAGTGAGAAGAGAAAACAAAGAACGGAGGTCTTTGAGTCAGAGTAATTAGTTTTTTCACGGAGTTAACTCTGTATTTTTCCAGCTATCGGTTATTGTCCTCTGCTGTAGTATCGAAGTACAGTTCTATACATTAATATTTTGTCAAAAGTGTCACTTTCCGTTGATATCCGTACATCTCTTTGTTCAGAAATCGAAATACGTGCTAAGGATTCTGCCGATATTTCTGCACTGATAATACGGAATACAATCGCTGTGGAAATATAACAACATTTTGTTTTTATTTTATGAACTTGGGCGAAATCTACGTCACTCCTGGCTTCTTTATTACGTTCGATACGACGAAGACGCGTTTTAATGTCTTTTTGGCCTTTATGCGCACCGGCCGGAGTGGCTCTACACGTAAGGCCTTGCTCCTGCATTTTGTTCACAGCCAAACACACGTCAATGCATCGTTCCAAGGCAGACTGAAACCACACCTGAACACACGATATAGCATGGAAACAACACAACATTCAGCTGTCGCCGACCTACTGCACTCTTAACAGTGTACATACGGCAACAAAGCTATAAGGCGAGCGAATCACTCCGCTTACGGGTTAAACACAGATCAAGCATGAAAAGAGCAACAAGGTGTACTGAACTGTGGAAAAGGAAGCAAAATGGAAAGAATGAACCGTCCAAGCTCAAGATGTGCAACATAGGATAAATTTGGTTATCCACGGAGTCGTGGGTATGTTGTCGTGATGACGAACTGCACAGGGGGAGATGCGTGTTCAACTATCCCCCGTGCCCCAAAATTATGAACTGTCTCTCCGGTCACTGACGTGTCTGTGTCGTGCTGTGATCTCCGTTTGCAAGAACAAGCTGTAGGGAAGGGACCTGCAGATGTACGTACTTCCTATTTATTCTACACAAGTACCACATTTAACGACTGTTACGTTCCGTTTTGCAAGTTTTGACTCTTGAATTCCTTTGCTGTAACATAGTTCACACCCGTTTATTCGTTGTTTTCACTTCTGCGAGAGGTCTATGAGGCATCTAGCCTGCTCTCACAATTCATCACCTTTACTTGCGACGATAATGTATTCGTACCATATGACTCATTTTCTATAACCGATGTACAGTATGACAACTGCCGAGACTACAGAAGGATAGTTATGATCTTCCTGTCCGGTCATTGAAGTGTCTGTTCTCCTTCTGTAGTCTTGTAGTCTTGGCAATCGCCATACTATACATTGATCACAGAAAATGAGATCCGTATTCAGGTCTCCCTCGTGGGGATTTGAACCCGGGTCTCCCGCTTCGCAGTCCAATATCTTGACTACACAACCACGCCGCTATGACTGTTGTAATTCTCTCAATATTACTTGGATCGTCCACTGTTTCAATTTTGCTTCTCTTTTCACAAGAAGGTGTACTTCTTCCTGTTTTCTTGCCTGATCTGTGTTCAGTTTCTGTCTGGCTATCCACTGTACCATTTTACTACTAACTCTAAGGGAGCGTGCGGCAGGGAGTTTCCCTGGCGGACTACAGGGAGCGGCTGCGACCTTGATATGTCTGATTTTGTGACGGCCACTTAAGCAAAATATTCACCGGTGTATAAGTGAAAAGCGGTATAATGAAAGATGTCGTCTGATATGACCCATAAATGGTCTCGGAATCACAGAAAACGCAAGTCAGAGGAAAGCTGCCATCGAAAGAAAGCCATAAAACCTAATAAGTTCAGTGCCGAGCGTCGAAAAGAAGACGAGAAGGAGTGCAAAGCGATTACGTAGTTCGCCCATTGGATGTACAGTAGCCAGCGACAGTCCAAACGTGAGATTTATCCATTCTGTAACCATTATATTGCTTTGGTAATCGGTATATTGAAGAGATTGATAATTAAATTACGCATTAATACTGAGAGGTGGCTTGCCTTTAGGATGTACACAGTGACTTGCCTCGTCTCATATTTATATCTTACTCTGAGTAATTCGTTTTGGGGAAGTATAGCGGAGTATGGTCATTACAAGGCTAGTATTTAGAACTCAAAAGATATGAATATTCTCCCCTTTAACTGCATGCAATGAAAAGTTGATATTCTTTCACACGCGGTCTTCCCACGCAGTGTCTCTCGTCACCCGGGTGGTCCGGTGACAGGAGGGGTCTGCTGATCTTGAAAGGGCTATGCCGACGGGTGTGAGGGAGTCGAGTGCATGCTGTCCAGACGCTGACATTGTCATAACAGCGGGGGGCGACACGCCCACAGGGGCCTGAAGGTGCTGCTGGGGTTAGAGATTCCGTTACTTCGCAGAAACTTAGGGAAAACGCTTTCTGGCGGGATACCAGTGAGGTGTGGGAATGACTTGTGGTCCCAGGCAGTCTTGGCGGGCTAATTCCCGCGTTTTCTGCAAAATCATAACTGTGATTGGCTTGCCCAGGGGTTAGCTCCGTGATGTAGCAAAATCGGCGCAGAAATTGGCGCCAAGTGTCTCCATTGGTGGAATAGTAGTGCTTCGGCAATAGAGTGAAATTTTCCACCGGTTTTCGAGTTGCTGATTGGAACGTTTAACCATGGTCACTGTGGTGAGGTCGGTAAGTTTCTGTGTTCGGCTTGCACAGGTGCTCTTGTTAGAGTCGGCTCTCGCCTTTCGGTCGGTGTAGGTTACAAGACGGAGCTCTCGATGCTCTGGACAGCCTGCCTTCCATTAGTTGCTGTCTTCCGAAGTTGCTGAAGTTTCGACTTCAACGTAACTTTCCAAGTAGAGTTGGCAATTGAGCATTCTGCGTACAAGCGACCTATGTTGTCCGTCTTGAGCAATTTTGGCTAAAGTTGACTGTATCGGAGTTACTGTGTGACTTCGCTTGTGAAAATCAATCACTGTACCGTCAGTGACTGTGTGGCGGGCCTTCTTCGTCTCCCTCAGAGGCGCATTTGTATTGCTAGGAAGTCTTTAGTCTGGAACAACCAGACCAGGATAATTTGTTTCGGGCTATACTCGCGACATTATCATCACCACGACGGGACGTTGAAGCAACCAGCCATTGCCTCCAGTACGCCAGGTCATGTCCTTGCAGTTAAGAAGACAGCAGCACCGGCAGATTAGGGATAATCAGAGCTCAGCAGAGCTAACCTGTCCCCGTATTTTCTAACGTAGATCTGTGTTGGCTGCTCATTGTCTGAGTTCTCACTACTGCAGCAGCAATTAATGTTGAGTTGGCTGGGTGTTTCTCTTAAGATTTGAGTTGCGAGGAATTGGCTCCATATACCACTTGGTCATAAATGTCACAAGCTAGTTAATGGACAACTTCACCTTCACAGCATTTATTTGAGTATCTAATTTGACGTGTTGTAAATGTTTCATGTGTTTTGTTTATTATTTTGAGTTTAGTCATAATAAATCAAATTGTTATTTTGGACAGAACTTTCATTCTGTAGATTGGTAGAGCAACCCTTTCATTTCTCACTGCGTTAATGAAACTTTCCTTTATCAAATTAATTTCTATCAAATTAAATTATTGCAGGTGTCAAACTCTTTCCTACTCCAGGGTTGAGTACAGTCAGTTCGCGTTTCTTCTTAATCCATGTGCAACAGCAAAAGTCAGAGTTATAGAAGGGGGGGCTTAGAGCATCATTTCCATGTGAAGATTCTAGAAGAATTTAGTGTTAAGTACACTGCTAGCCCCGGTACCTCGCAATACGAAATACGTGTTACGATTTTATCCTAAAGTTTTCACGAAAAATCTGCTAAGCGGGTTCGAACTGCGCACACAGAAATTTTTTTTATTTCGCTCATCTGACCTTTCGAACAGTCTGTCTTTATTTTTTGTCATCGCTTTGTTTTTATTTCACATTGAGCATTCTAGAAGTATCAGCCTTCATAGATCGGGGTCGAGCCGTAGTTTTTGGACTGTTTTTCAGAGACACAAGCTAAGTAGCTGGACTATATTATCGATATGTGAGTGTTATAGAGAAGGAGCAGAGGGAGCTAAGTTGAAGAGCGGAGTTGCGGACTGGGCGGCGAGCACGAGCGAAAGTGAGGATGTGTGCAGTGAAGTTACTGCAGTCGCCAAGGGGGGGCACAGCCAGGAGAGAAGTGCGGTACGGCTGGGCGAGGAGAGAGGTCGAATTGACAGCCGGTGACGGGGGGGGGGGGGGGGGGGGGCAGCGCGGCCACGGAAGGTGTATCCGTCAGCCGCTGGTCGTCTGTCCTACAGCACCGTGCGTGCATTGGCAGGGACCAGCGAGGACAGAGGGACTCGCTGCTAATATTCGACTACGTGCTAACACAGACCGTTCGTGAATCTGGGGAATAGGAAGATTTAACAACCAGCGAAGGTCACTGCACCCGCGAACATAAAGTGTACTAGAGCTCTGTTCAATCCACGAAGAATCTGGCTCTTGCCCTACTGCAGTTGATGAATGGTAATTTTATAAACTATGCTCAGTTTTGTTGTCTTGCTCATGTAAAGACAGAAAGAAAGAGTAAATTTTGGAGCATTGAGAAACAGACAAGTGAAAGGGGTGGGTAGTGCTAAATGAGTAAATAGTTTCTAATTATCAGGTTCAAGATAAATGCTGAGTGTATATTTCACACGGTTTTTAAGTGGGTGTATGCACTTGCTAATGACAAGAAAAGCTTTATACATTTTCTGCCTTATTGAAAAGCTAGTGTGTTTAGAGCGTATTGCTCAAAGCTCAGAGTGATTTCTAAAAGCCTAGTAAGACAGTTAATAGCGTATGAAGTTTTTATTTTTTGATATTGTAATTTTTATTAATTGACTGTTCTACACAAATTTTAAAAGGGAATTTATTTATGTAGATTTTTTCAAGAATTAATCCTTTTGGTAATAATGAAGTAATATTACACAACACAGTACCCATTGTGCAGCAATGTCTGATTCTTATTCGGGCCACTGATATCAATAAATGTTTTTAAAAATTGCTCTTGACATTCAGTAAACATCTTGTATGTTCCACTTCCCCAAATCCGTGTCCCGACATTGTTCACACCGAAATGTTGTTTTTTAATTTAATAAGGCTTATCCGTAGCTAACACCTGGTTGAAGAATCATAAAAGAAGGTTATATACATGGAAGAAGCCTGGAGATACTGCAAGGTCTCAAATAGTTCAAATGGCTCTGAGCACTATGGGACTTAACATCTGAGGTCATCAGTCCCCTAGAACTTAGAACTACTTAAACCTAACAAACCTAAGGACATCACACACACCCATGCCCGACGCAGGATTCGAACCTGCGACCGTAGCAGCAGCGCGGTTCCGGACTGAAGCGCCTAGGACCGCTCGGCCACTCCGGCCGGCGGAAGGTCTCAGATAGATTATATAATGGTAAGACAGACATTCAGGAACCAGGTTTTAAATTGTAAGATATTTCCAGGGGCAGATGTGGACTGTGACCACAAACTATTGGTTATGAACTGTAGATTAAAACTGAAGAAACTGAAAAAAATTGGGAATTTGAGGAGATGGGACCTGGATAAACTAAAACAACCAGATGTTGTAGAGAGCTTCAGGGAGAGCATTAGGGAACGACTGACAAGAATGGGGGCAAGGACTGCAGTAGAAGAAGAATGGGTAGCTTTGAGAGATGAAATAGTGAAGGTAGCAGAGAGGCAACTAGGTAAAAAGTCTAATATAAATCCTTCGGTAACAGAAGAGACATCGAGTTTAATTGATGAAAGGAGAAAATATAAAAATGCAGTAAATGAAGCAGGTAAAAAGGAATAAAAACGTCTCAAAAATGAGATCGACAGGAAGTGCAAAATGGCTAAGCAGGGATGGCTAGAGGACAAATATAAGGATGTAGAGGAGCATATCACTAGCGGTAAGATAGATACTGTCTACAGGAATATTAAAGAGACCTTTGGAGAAAAGAGAACCACTTGCATGAATATCAAGAGCTCAGATGGAAACCCAGTTCTAAGCAAAGAAGGGTAGGAAGAAAGATGGAAGGCAAGAGAATGTAGATGAGGATGAACTAGGAGATATGATACTGCGTGAAGAGTCTGACAGAGCACTGAAAGACCTAAGTCAAAACAAGGCCCCGGGAATAGACAACATTTCATCAGAACTACTGATAGCCTTGGGAGAGCCAGGCCTAACAAATCTCTACCATCTTGTGAGCAAGATGTATGAGACAGGCGAAATACCCTCAGACTTCAAGAAAAATATAATAATTCCAATCCCAAAGAAAGCAGGTGTTGACAGATGTGAAAATTACCGAACTACTAGTTTAATAAGCTACGGCTGCAAAATACTAACACTGAAACGTCTTCTTAGAAAAATCATACATGACTGTGCTTAAACTGACACACAATATTTTTAGCGCAACGCAATCTGACTTTCAATAGTCCCTACAAGAGAATGGCCCTGACTAAATTAACCTATACGTTTCCCAAATCACTTACCTCACAAAAATCTTCGTTACTCGAACTACTGCAATACAGCGAGCGCCACTACTGCCAGCTAAATAAAAGATTCAAACTACTGAAGGCACTAACTACTGATAGGCATAGTTACAAATAAAAGATTTTGATAGAGAACAAACAATGTATTTACCTTAATAGTGTTCAAAAGTCATAATATATATATCAGTCCATGATATCCAATATTACAAATTTACTCTTTCTGATGGACACACATCCAGATCGTCCGCTCTCAAAATTCCGCCATCTCTCTCCCCACATCCACCACTGCTGGCGGCTCACCTCCAACTGCGCAACACTACACGCTGTTAACAGCCAGCAGCCCAACACTACAATAGCGAATATTACAACAATGCCACCCAGCCACAGACTGCACACAGCACAGCCAGTGATTTTCATACAGAGCGCTACGTGGCGGTGGCGTTACCAATATAAGAACCTAAACAGCCTACTTACAACACGAATTCTTTACAGACGAACGGAAAAACTGGTAGAAGCCGACCTCGGGGAAGATCAGTTTAGATTCCGCAGAAATGTTGGAACACGTGAGGAAATAGTGACCCTACGACTTATCTTAGAAAATAGATTAAGGAAAGGCAAATCTACGTTTCTAGCATTTGTAGACTTAAAGAAAGCTTTAGACAATGTTGACTGGATTACTCTCTTCCAAATTGTGAAGGTGGCAGCGGTAAAATACAGGGAGCGAAAGGCTATTTGCAATTTGTACGGAAACGAGATGGCAGTTATAAGAGTCGAGGGGTATGAAAGGGAAGCAGTGGTTGGGAAGGGGGTGAGACAAGGTTGTAGCCTATCCCCGATGTTATTCAATCTGTATATTGAGCAATCAGTAAAGGCAACAAAAGAAAAATTCGGAGTAGGTATTAAAATCCATGGAAAAGAAATAAAAACTTTGAGGTTCGCCGATGACATTGTAATTCTGTCAGAGACAGCAAAGGATCTGGAAGAGCAGCTGAACGGAATGGACAGTGTCTTGAAAGGAGGGTATAAGATGAACATCAACAAAAGCAAAACGAGGATAATGGAATGTAGTCGAATTAAATCGGGTGATGCTGCGGGAATTAGGTTAGAAAATGAGACGCGTAAAGTAGTAAATGAGTTTTGCTATTTGGGGAGCAAAATAACTGATGGTGGTCGAAGTAGAGATGGTATAAAATGTAGACTGGCAATGGCAAAGAATGCGTTTCTGGAGAAGAGAAATTTGTTAACATCGAGTATAGATTTAAGTGTCAGGAAGTCGTTTCTGAAAGTATTTGTATGGAGTGTAGTCATGTATGGAAGTGAAACATGGACGATAAATAGTTTGGACAAGAAGAGAATAGAAGCTTTCGAAATGTGGTGCTACAGAAGAATGCTGAAGATTAGATGGGTAGATCACATAACTAATGAAGAGGTATGAATAGAATTGGGGAGAAGAGAAGTTTGTGGCACAGCTTGACAAGAAGAAGGGACCGGTTGGTACGGCATGTTCTGAGGCATCAAGGAATCACCAATTTAGTATTGGAGGGAAGCGTGGAGGGTAAAAATCGTGGAGGGAGACCAAGAGATGAATGCACTAAGCAGATTCTGAAGGATGTAGGTTGCAGTAGGTACTGGGAGATGAAGAAGCTTGCACGGGATAGAGTAGCATGGAGAGCAGCATCAAACCAGTCTCTGGACTGAAGAACACAACAACAACAAGGCTTATCCTTCTATTTCAGCCGGCCGAGGTGGACGAGCGGCTCTAGATGCTTGAGTCCGGAATCGCGCGACCGCTACGGTCGCAGGTTCGAATCCTGCCTCGGGCATGGATGTGTGTAATGTCCTTAGGTTAGTTAGGTTTAAGTAGTTCTAAGTTCTGGGGGACTGATGACCACAGCAGTTAAGTCCCATAATACTCAGAGTCATTTGAACCTTCTAGTTCATGCGATACTTGAATGTAAGCGGATAAGCAGTTTTTACAAAAAACTTTTTAATTGTTTATAACGATACGTAGACTTTGCCACCTGTGGATGTGTATTTTGCAGACCTTTCACATTAGCACATCGGGCATGGTATAGCCTCCCTGGAAATTGTTCTTCGACCTAAAGGGGAACTCCGCCCTAAAGTAAGCCCGTTTTTGAATTGTAGAGTACAGTCTCTCAAATTTGTACTCTGAGCTAGCACATATTCAGTGTCAACGTCCCCGTGATCGTATGCTGTTCCCAGCCTAGTGTCACGTCTTGGGTTGGTCTGGATCGCTTCGTTTGCCGGAGACAGTGTGTAAAAATGTGGGGGCGTCGGCTACGCTTGCAGCGACACAAAGGCCACGACGGGGAGGTCGTGGTGGGAGGTGCGGGTAATTTATGAGTACGCGGCGCTCTCGCGTGGCACTTAGCGACCGGTGCCTCATTACGCGCGCTGTAGACGGCACCGGCACACACCGCGGAAGCGGCTGCCGCCTGAACAGCGGCTCACCAGTCCCGACTGTAGAGGACTCGGCGGCGAGAGGCTGTCCGGTCCCGAACCAGGTGCTCACCTCGGCACCCTGGCGGCTTCCGGCCAGTGGTCGTCAGACTGCGGCCCGCGGTCCGCATGCAGCCCGAATCAAGTGTTCGCGCGACCCGCATTTTATAATACACTACTGGCCATTAAAATTGCTACACCACGAAGATGACGTGCTACAGACGCGAAATTTAACCGACAGGAAGAAGATGCTGTGACACGCAAATGTTTAGCTTTTCAGAGCATTCGCACGAGATTTGCGCCGGTGGCGACACCTACAACGTGCTGACGTGAGGAAAGTTTCCAACCGATTTCTCATACACAAACAGCAGTTCACCGGCGTTGCCTCGTGAAACGTTGTTGTGATGCCTCGTGTAAGGAGGAGAAATGCGTACCATCACGTTTCCGACTTTGATAAATGTCGGATTGTAGCCTATCGCGATTGCGGTTTATCGTATCGCGACATTGCTACTCGCGTTGGTCGAGATCCAATGACTGTTAGCGGAATATGGAATCGGTGGGTTCAGGAGGGTAATACGGAACGCAGTTCTCGATCGCAACGGCCTTGTAACACTAGGAGTCGAGATGACAGGCATGTTATCCGCATGGCTGTAATGGATCGTACAGCCACGTCTCGATCCGTGAGTCAACAGATGGGGACGTTTGCAAGACAACAACCATCTGCACGAACAGTTCGATGACGTTTGCAGCAGCGTGGACTATCAGCTCGGAGACCATGGCTGTGGTTACCCTTGACGCTGCACCACATACAGGAGCGCCTGCGATGGTGTACTCAACTACGAACCTGTGTGCACGAATGGCAAAACGTCATTTTTTCGGATGAATCCAGGTTCTGTCTACAGCATCATGATGTTCGCATCCGTGTTTGGCGACATCGCGGTGAACGCACATTGGAAGCGTGTATTCGTCATCGCCATACTGGCGTATCACCCGGCGTGATGGTATGGGCTGCCATTGTATACACGCCACGGTCACCTCTTGTTCGCATTGACGGCTCTTTGAACAGTAGGCGTTACATTTCAAATGTGTTACGACCCGTGGCTCTACCCTTCATTCGATCCCTGCGAAACTCTACATCTCAGCAGGATAATGCTCGACCGCATGTTGCAGGTCCTGTACGGGCCTTTCTGGATACAGAAAATGTTGGACTGCTGCCCTGACCAGCACATTCTCCAGATCTCTCACCAATTGAAAATGTCTGGTCAATGGTGGCCGAGCAACTGGCTCGTCACAATACGCCAGTCACTACTCTTGATGAACTGTGTTATCGTGTTGAAGCTGCATGGGCAGCTGTACCTGTACACGCCATCCAAGATCTGTTTGACTCAATGCCCAGGCGTATCAAGGCCGTTATTACGGCCAGAGGTGCTTGTTCTGGGTACCGATTTCTCAGGATCGATGCACCCAAATTGCGTGAAAATGTAATTACATGTCAGTTCTAGTATAATATATTTGTTCAATGAATACCCGTTTATCATCTCCATTTCTTCTTCGTGTAGCAATTTTAATGCCCAGTAGTGTAGAATGCATCTAGCTACTAACTGCCGAATGCAAAAATGTTAACTAACGTCAAGAACTTCGGAAGACAGCAATCTTCTTGCTCAGAAACGAACAAAAATACCTAAAGGGACAGTAATATTGTACGAACTGCATAATTTTATGTGACGTTGGTGAATTCGGCCGTGAATTAAGTAAAGTTGGCTGATCACTTCGGGAGCAGAGGGCTAAGTAGTGTGGCCAGCATCAGAGGCTGTTAGAGATGGAATGTTTTATTGTTCGTCTTCCAGTCTTACCAATCAGCTGCTATGGTAGAAATTTCAAACTAAATTTACATGCATTCGTGCATGCGCATTACAGAGACGGTCATCTTCAAAAATGGTTCAAATGGCTCTGAGCACTATGCGACTTAACGTCTGTGGTCATCAGTCGCCTAGAACTTAGAAGTAATTAAACCTAACTAACCTAAGGACATCACACACATCCATGCCCGAGGCAGGCTTCGAACATGCGACCGTAGCAGTCGCACGGTTCCATACTGTAGCGCCTAGAACCGCACGGCCACTCCGGCTGGCGGTCATCTTCAAATGTGATATTATTTGTACCAACGAATATGAAATTAAATTAAGGTTGTAGTAATACAACGTGTAATGTCACGTGAAAAAAGAGGGGAACTAATAATTCTGGATATTCCATATTACGACTCGACAGCAAGAGTAAAAGTTGTATTCAAGGAAGAAACAAACGAGTGCTCGTGTCTGATAAATTATTAAGTGAAACTCGAACGTAAAAATCACTCTGCTTGGTCATGCTAATGGCTGTAGAAGTTTCAGCTACACTACGTCGACGAGGGCTTTGAGCCGTGCGTGGCTCGTGTTCGTACCATCTCTCTCTTTTTACATTCTGTTTTTACTGTACTGCCACCTCGCGTTGTTAATTCTATTACTGGTGTTACTGAGTTGCTGCCTTGCCTGCCCGTTAGGGGCAGCAGCAGTGCTTATCGATATATTACCTCTGCTGGACTGCTACTACTTCCCTGTTGTCGTGTGTTGAGAAGTGAGTTCGTATCTGACAGTGAGTTGGAGCGTGCCAGCAGTGCAGTTCGGACCTGGCAGTATTTGAGTTGGCACGCGGCACAAGTTCAGTCGGGGCGCGGCAGCAGTGTGGTCCGGACCGCCATGAGTCGCCGGACGGTTGGGGACGACTTTGGTTGGTCGGCGGTCGGTCGTCTTGCCGGACGACGTGTATTTGGCCGGCGATCGCTTATGGGTTGGCTGTGTGTGCCGACTCATGATTCGTCCCTGTTATGGTACAGTCACTGCCCTTAGCATTGTTTAGTTCTTCGTGCAAGTGTTCGTGAAACTGTGCGTAGCTTGTCTGATTTTGATTGACAAGTTATTTTAAATGTAGTCGGCGTACTGGCTCTGAGAGGTCGGCCGTCTCGTCGGGCGACGTGTAACTGGTTCTCAGAGCGCTTCTGGGGCCCCTTCAATTACCATCTTGTGGAATGTGGGTCGGTCCTTTCCTGGTGCAGGGATGTCGCTTAGCCAGTGAGCGTGTTTCCTCTGCATAGTTGCGTCCGAGCCAGTATTTCCTCCGTCGGGTGTCTGGAAGTGAGGGGGAGACGTACCAGCAGTGCAGTCGCGACGGAGCAGCAGTCGCGGACGGACCAACAGGCAGTCGGTCGGTTGGAGTGGATCAGCCAGGAAATCTCGGCGCGGCGCAGTGTGCTGGGCCCACTGGCGGTCTCTACGCAGTGTCGGGGTGTGTGGAAGCTGGTCCGATTGCTGCGGGGTTCGTGGCTCACCGACCCAGGACATCAAAGTTGAGTGGCGATTTAATTACCGAAGCCAGACTGTTCACATTGTGCCGTTGGTTTTCGTGGTTGGCTGTTGAGGGTATTCCAGTGAGCAACAGCGAGTGTTCGAGTTGGCGAAAGTTTGGCCACCATCCGGTAGAGTTTAACTGTATTTTGGTTATTTGAAGTCCAAGTGCACCAGCGGAATTTTTTGCCTTGTGGCCGTTAGCGTTCCGGTTACCTGCCCTGGCCGCTGACGTAAAATTCAGGCAGTGTCTTTTCCTCACCGTGTTGTCGCTGTCCAACACGTGTGTGTAGCTTTGACAGCTTATGCATACTTGGTTGTGGGCTGCTACGCCTTTTACGTTAAGGCTTTGGAGTTCCTTCTGCACTGGTCGGGTGGAAGGCAAGTCGTCTTGTCGGTGGGTTCGTTGACTGTTTCTTGGTTGGGCCGACTACCTGTCTCTCCTAAGCGAACGTTAGTATTTCAAGTGCACACCGACCCCCGGAAACTTCTGAGCTTCGCTGGCTGTACTGCCTTTTCTTATTGGTGTTTGATTGTGTATTTTAATGGCTTACAGCTGATGGTTTGAATTTGAATGCTTTTAGTTGGATTTCAAATAATGGGCCTTCAGCCGCTTTAGAATTGAAAGTTCCTTACGTGTCAAGTCCTGCATTGTTTGGCCTTTCAGCCTCATTTAAAATATTTTTTATGATAAATTTTGGGCCTTCTGCCTTTTGAAAATTTATTGTATTTGTGTTTTTCAATAATGGGCCTTCAGCCCCTTTAAAATTTAAATTCCTTACTTGTTAAATCTTAGATTGTTTGGGCCTTCAGCGTGTGTAAAATATTGTTTAAAAATAGAGCTTTGGGCCTTCTGCCTACTAAAAATTATTTTAGTTGTTTTAAGTAATCGGCCTTCAGCCGCTTTTAAATTAAAGTTCTTGTCTTTCAAGTATCAGACTCTGTGGGGCCTTCAGCCTAATTAAAGATAAGGCCTTATGCCTTGTGTTTTTTTTTTTAAATAATTTTACCTGCAGTCTTAAATCATGGGCCTTCAGCCGTCTTTAAGTCAAACTTGTTTGCTTTTCAAGTGTTAGATCTGTTGGGCCATCGGCCGAGTTATAGAACTTACTTACGTGAGGCCTTTTGCCTTCTAAATATTCTGTTTTG
The DNA here is from genome assembly GCF_021461385.2 of Schistocerca piceifrons. Classification (NCBI taxonomy): domain Eukaryota; kingdom Metazoa; phylum Arthropoda; class Insecta; order Orthoptera; family Acrididae; genus Schistocerca; species Schistocerca piceifrons. Next base: position 557,303,743 of record NC_060144.1, read on the forward strand.
AGTCTGAATTTTGAGTTAATGGCTTTCAGCCGTTTTTAAATTTAAGTGGTTGTTCACTTAAGGCATAAGATAGTGTGGCCTATTCGGCCGATAACTAAGTTCAAAACTTTTTGCTGTATTGTTTGGACAAGTAAATAAAGTTGTATGTGTTTGAGTGTATCTGACAGCCCGCTTTTGGCCCCTTTCCACAATTCCAACTACCTGTTCTGTCCTGCGAAATTAAGCAGGGCGTTTCAGGCTTCGAGAGACGCTGCGGAGATTGACGAACGAAACTGCAAATACACACGGCTACATTCAACGGTCTCGAGAGCACGCAACAAGAAATTTGCCACAGCTCTTTACCAACGCTTTACCGCAAGGCCAACCACAGACAAGAGGAGTTTACGTTTGATGGATATTTCAATACACCACAATACAACACAAGGCATAAGGCCTTATCTTCAATTAGGCTGAAGGCCCCACAGAGTCAGATAGTTTTACTATTGGTGTTTGTAATAGATATGGCCAACTGTCAGAGTCTAGTGGAGAGGAATCTCTAGTAGCTGTAGATGTAGGAAGTATGCAGCAGACCTCAGCAGTTACGGTGGCTAGGACAGTTGCAAAGTCTAAGAGAAAGAAGAAGGTTCTGCTGTTAGGTAGTTCTCATGGTAGAGGTGTAGGCCAGCAGTTGCAGGAAGTTTTGGGGAGTGAGTACCAGGTCACCAGCATTGTGAAGCCTAATGCAGGATTGGCTCAGGTGACTTTTAACATAGGGGGGTTATGCAGGGATTTTACTAAAGAGGATCAGGTAGTGATTGTGGGTGGGGCTGGTAATAGTATTGATAGGGATGGGGAGTATGACATAGATGGTGGCCTGGAATAGATACCCACTCAGACTGGCAACACGAATGTGCATTTCGTGGAACTGTTTCAGCGTCACGATCGGCCTCATCTTAATACAGCCGTCAGGCGTAATAACATGAGACTTGGGGGTGCGCTGATGACAGAAGGCATGAGTCACATTTCAGTGGTGTCGGTGGAGTCTATCAGTAGGACGGGTTTCACTAGACATGGCCTGCACCTCAACAGGTATGGGAAGGGGAGGTTGGCAAAACTTATAGGTGACAGCATAGGTGGGGGTGGTGGGATCACTCATGGGAAAATTCCGGTAGTTGTGGGTGTTAGAGCTGTACCTTTTTTAGATTGAAGTCAGCTGATAGGTATTCCTGCTTAAGGGAAGTCTCTCTAACAAAGAAACCACTTTCTACAAAGCTTGGGTATCCGATTAATTATTGGTATATCTGAACACTTCTTAAATAAGGAGATAATTCAGAGGCTTCCCTTACCAGGATACAGGTTGGCTGGCAGCTTTTCTAGGAGCTCTTTGCGGTGTGGGGGAGTAGCCATGTATGTGAAAAACGGTATCCCATTTGAGTCAATTGATGTTTCAAAGTACTGCACTGAAAAGGTGTTTGAATGTTGTGCAGGTGTGGTTAAATTTAGTGGAGCTAAACTTCTTACTGTTGTTATTTATAGATCCCCAGACTCCGATTTCACAACATTTTTGCTAAAGCTAGAGGAGGTTCTTGGTTCACTTTATAGGAAATACAAAAAGTTAGTTATATGTGGTAACTTCAATATTAATTGTATAAGTGATTGTGCAAGGAAAAGGATGCTGGTAGACCTCCTTAATTCATATAATCTTATGCAAACCGTATTCTTTCCAACGAGAGTGCAAGGGAACAGTAGAACAACCATAGACAATATTTTTGTTCATTCGTCATTATTAGAAGGGCATTCTGTTAGCAAAAAGGTGAATGGCCTTTCAGATCATGATGCACAAATTTTAAGTCTAAAAGATTTTTGTGCTGCAACACATGTTAAATATAGTTACCAACTTTTTAGGAAAGCTGATCCAGTTGCTACACAGACTTTTGTAAACTTTATCAAGGAACAAGAGTGGCAAGATGTTTATAGTGCTGATACAGTAGACGATAAATATAATGCTTTCCTCAAGACTTTTCTCGTGCTCTTTGAAAGTTGCTTTCCGTTAGAACGTTCAAAACAGGGTACTAGCACAAACAGGCAGCCTGGGTGGCTGACTAAAGGGATAAGAATATCTTGTAGAACAAAGTGGCAATTATATCAAAACGTTAGAAACAGTCAAAATCTAAATGCAGCAGCCCATTACAAACAGTATTGTAAGGTGCTTAAAAAAGTTATTAGGAAGGCAAAAAGTATGTGGTATGCAGATAGAATAGCTAAGTCTCAGGATAAAATTAAAACCATATGGTCAGTCGTAAAGGAAGTGGCTGGTCTGCAGAGACAGGTCGAGAATATAGAATCAGTGCGTAGTGGGGATGTCCGTGTTACTGATAAGTCGCATATATGTACAGTACTTAATAATCACTTTCTGAATATAGCAGGTGAACTAAATAGAAACCTAGTCCCAACAGGGAATCATATAGCGCTCTTAGAAAAAAGTGTTCCGAGACTGTTACCTGAAATGCTCCTCCATGATACTGACAAGAGGGAGATTGAGTTAATAGTTAAATCACTTAAGACCAAGAACTCTCATGGATATGACGGGGTATCTAGCAGAATACTGAAGTATTGTTCCACGTATGTTAGCTCAGTACTTAGCCATATCTGTAACTTTTCCTTTAGGAGTGGTCGGTTTCCTGACCGATTAAAGTACTCGGTAGTGAAGCCACTTTATAAAAAGGGAGACAGGGATAATGTTGACAATTATAGACCTATTTCTATACCATCGGTGTTTGCTAAAGTTATCGAGAGGGTTGTATATACAAGGTTACTGCAGCATTTAAATTCACATAATTTGCTGTCAAATGTACAGTTTGGTTTTAGAAATGGCTTAACAACGGAAAATGCTATAGTCTCTTTTCTCTGTGAGGTTTTGGACGGATTAAATAAAAGGTTGCGAACGTTAGGTGTTTTCTTTGATTTAACGAAGGCTTTTGACTGTGTTGACCACAAAATATTACTGCAGAAGTTGGAACATTATGGAGTAAGGGGAGTAGCTTACAATTGGTTCGCCTCCTACTTTAAGAACAGAAAGCAGAAGGTAATCCTCCGCAATATTGAGAGTGGTAATGATGTTCAGTCCCAATGGGGCACTGTTAAATGGGGCGTTCCCCAAGGGTCGGTGCTGGGGCCACTGCTGTTTCTTATTTATGTAAATGATATGCCTTCTAGTATTACAGGTGATTCAAAAATATTTCTGTTTGCTGATGACACCACCTTGGTAGTGAAGGATCTTGTGTGTAATATTGAAACATTATCAAATAATGTAGTTCATGATATAAGTTCGTGGCTTGTGGAAAATAATTTGATGCTAAATCACAGTAAGACTCAGTTTTTACAGTTTCTAACCCATAATTCAACAAGAACTGACATTTTAATCAGACAGAATGGGCATGTTATAAGCGAGACGGAACAGTTCAAGTTCCTAGGTGTACAGATAGATAGTAAGCTGTTGTGGAAAGCCCATGTTCAGGATCTTGTTCAGAAACTAAATGCCGCTTTATTTACCATTAGAACAGTATCTGAAATAAGTGACATTTCAACACGAAAAGTAGTATACTTCGCATATTTTCATACGCTTATGTCATATGGTATTATTTTTTGGGGTAATTCTTCTGATTCAAAAAGAGTACTTTTGGCTCAAAAACGGGCTGTTCGAGCTATGTATGGTGTAAGTTCGAAAACCTCTTGTCGACCCCTATTCAATAGTCTGGGAATTTTGACATTGCCCTCACAGTATGTATTTTCTTTAATGTCGTTTGTTGTTAGCAATATTAGCTTATTCCCAAGAGTTAGCAGCTTTCACTCAGTTAATACTAGGCAGAAATCAAATCTGCATGTGGAATGCACTTCCTTGACTCTTGTGCAGAAAGGAGTGCAGTATTCTGCTGCATCCATTTTCAATAAGCTACCACAAGAACTCAAAAATCTTAGCAGTAGCCCAAACACTTTTAAGTCTAAACTGAAGAGTTTCCTCATGGCTCACTCCTTCTATTCTGTCGAGGAGCTCCTGGAAGAGCTAAAAAATTAAGCAAATTCCAGTGTTACATTCTTGATTTTCTTTATTTAAACTAACGACTTGTCGCCTGAATATGTTTCTTATATTTCCTTTTATGTTTCTACAATCGTGTTATAATTTCATGTATTGACTCGTTCCATGACCATGGAGACTTCTCCTAAATGTGGTCCCACGGAACAATAAATAAATAAATAAATAAATAAATAAAACCAAGAATACATATTAATCTTGTCTATAAAACCATAAAATGCAATAAGAAATAATAATATAAACGCAATGAGTAAAAGTAAAAGACATTCAAAACATCTATTAAACACTTCCGATCGTGTCTCACATTGTAAAACGCATTTAAAGATAAGTGAAATCACTGTTATTAATCGATGAATCATTCCCTCACACAGACAACATAATAATACTTAGCCAGACAATTACGATGTCAGAGGTATGTGGTCGCTGAGGTTGGCAGCAATGTGAAACCGAGACAGTCTTCTGAACGGCGGCGGCTTTTAACGATAGGTACTTGGGGCTAACGGTCAACTTACGGCGTCTTTACTATGGCTTGGACGCTCGTGACTTACTAATTTATGTAGGTTACTAATTACTAGCAAGATCACACTAATTTATGTTGGTTGCCAATTAATAATCAGATTGTACATGTGTGGGCAAAGGTGCGGTCCCACAATGTCTGTATCGGCTCTGGAGCCGATACAGCCACCAGAATGCGCGCGCACTAAGCCACTATAGCCACGGCTATACTGTTCAGGCGCTACATGTGGAGGAAGGGCGGGGTATCACCCACCTTCCCGTGTGAGGTCGCTGAACAGAGAGAGGTAGGAATGTGACGTCATCTGCTGTCGAAGTAAAATGTGTAAGATTCAGAAAAATCACGGAGACGACCAGGAGAAGGAGAAAAGCGACGCTCTCAGGAGATTGTACACAGAGTGGCCAATAAGCTTAAATTCCACAGCAGTCCTTTGACTGTCATCTTCCGTAATCTGTATTTCAGTCACCTTTCTCGTTTCGGTGTCTGATACTTGCTTCGTACAAGGTCACTGATGTAGTCCGTTGGCGAGCGTTCTCATAATTAAACGAAAGTGGAAAACATTGTTCAGTCAGGTGCAGGAGTAGTCTTAAAGTTTTAATTAATTCATCGAAAACATCAAGCATCGACAATGAACCTTATTGCTGGTGTTAGTTCTTGTCTATATCTTCACCCTACGATAGTCATGTATGGCATGGCGGAAACCTTTGTAGCAGAAGTCTGCATTTTGGCTGTTCAGGAAATGTTCCACCTGGAAAATCACCTCGTCATCAATCAGGAAATGCCTGTCACGAGTTGTTTTCTTCATACAAGGAAAGAAGAGTCACTGGATAATTACAGGGGGAGGATTTGGGGGGGGGGGGAGGGGGGAATTTGATAGACCATTTGTGACTGTGTCTTGTGTAAGATTAGCTGGCGGGATGTGGTGATCCTCGAGGACCAAATGCAGCCCATTGTACAGCTATTCGCGACACTTCATCTTGACAGCCTTCCGTAACGTCACCGGAAGACTTTGAAAATATGGCCCTTTGACGCTTTGCCTTTTACGAGCACTCTTCACCTTGCCCGATAATGACTGCGACTTTGCCTTTTCGGCGGTGATGAAACCATACGGTTCCGCTGCTTGCTTCGCCCATTTGTCGGAGGGTCACAGTGGTACACCCACCACAAGTCCATGGTGATTAGGCTGCCGAAGAAGTTCAGATGTTCAAATGTGTGTGAATTTCTGAGGGATCAAACTGCTTAGGTCATCGGTCCCTAGACTCACATGCTACTTAAACTAACTTATGCTAAGAACAACACTCATACCCAAGCCCGAGGGAGGACTCGAACCTCCGGCGGGAGAGCCAAAGAAATAATGGGGGCTGGTCTGACACGATGACATCTATAATTACATCTACAGACAAACTCCACAAGCTACTGTACGGCTCCTGGCGGAGAGTAACCTGTACCACTACGACTCGTTTCCTTTCCTGTCCACTCGCAAATAGACGAGAGAAAAATGACTGTGAATGTGCTTCCGTTCGGTCCCTAGTCTCTTTAATATTATCTTTGTGGTACATACGCGAAATGCTCGTTGGCGTCAGTAGAAACGTTCAATTGCTGGTTCTCTGAACTTTCTCGATAATGTTCCGCGAAAAGAACGTTGTCTTCACTCCAGAGATTCCCGTTTTTGTTCACGAAACATCTCCGTAACACTGACGTATTGATTGAACCTACCGGTAACAAATCCGGCAGCCCACCTCTCTCAATTGCTTCGACGTCTCCCTTTAATTCGACCTTAAGGGGGGGGGGGGGGGGTCCCAAACACTAGAGCAGTACTCAGGAACGTGTTGCACTAGTGTTCTATACGCGGTCTCTACCATGTACACGATATTCCCTAACGGGATCGGCAACACCTCAGACATTGAACATGACAGGGTTGCATATGCACAAGGCGTTGGTTTTCCGGACAGCGTCGATCACAGCATGGACGACTGACAGCAGGACAAATGCCACCAGAGGTGAGTAGAATTTGCCTTTGTTATTACACTGAAGCGCCAAAGAAACTAGTATAGCCTTGCGTGTTCAAATACAGACATATGTAAACAAGCACAATACGGCACTGCGGTCGGCAACGCCTATCTAAGACAAGTTCAAATGTGTGTGGAATCTTACGGGACTTAACTGCTAAGGTCATCAGTCCCTAAGCTTACACACTACTTAACCTAAGTTATCCTATGGACAGACACATGCACCCATGCTCGAGGGAGGACTCGAACCTCCGCCAGGACCAGCAACACAGTCCATGACTGCAGCGCCCTTGACAGCTCGGCCAATCCCGCGCGGCTCTAAGACAAGTGTCTGGCGCAATTGTTAGATCCGTTACTGCTGCTAAAATGGCAGGTTGTCAAGGTTTAAATGAGTTTGAACGTGGAGATATAGTCGGTGCACGAGTGATGGGACACAGCATCTCCGAGGTAGCGGTGAAGCGGGGATTTTCCCGTACGACCATTTCACGAGTGTACCGTGAATATAAGAAATCCGGTAAAACAACAAATCTCCACATGGCTGCGGCCGGAAGAAGATCCTGCAAGAACGGGACCAACGACGACTGAAGAGAATCGTTCAGCGGGACAGAAGTGCAACACTTCCGCAAATTGCTGCAGATCTCAATGCTGGGCCATCAGCAAGTGTCAGCGTGCGAACCATTCGAAGAAACATATGGGCTTTCGGAGTTGAAGGCCCACTCGTGTACCCTAGATGACTGCGCGACACAAAGCTTTACGCCTCGCCTGGATCCGTCAACATCGACAATGGGCTGTTGATGACAGGAAACATGTTGTCTGGTCGGACGAGTCTCGTTTCAATTTATATCGAGCGGATGGACGTGTACGGGTGTGGAGACAATCTCATAAATCCATGGACCCTGCCCGTGCGGGCTTGTCGCGCGGTTAGAGGCGATATTTCACGGATTGCACTGCCACTCCTGCCGAAGGTTCGAGTCCTCCATTGGGGATGGGTGTGTGTGTGTTGTCCTTAGCATAATTTAGTTTAAGTAGTGTGTAAGTTAAGGGACTGATGACCTCAGCAGTTTGGTCCCTTAGGAATTCACACACATTTGAAAATATTGAACATGGACCCTGCATGTCAGCAGGGGACTGTTCAAGCTGGTAGAGGCTCTTAAATGGTGGGGGGGGGGGGGGGTGTAGCTGGAGTGATATGGAATCCCTGATACGTCTAGATACGACTGTGACAGGTGACACGTACGTAAGCATCCTGTCTGGTCACCTGCATCCATTCACGTCCATTGCGCATTCCGACGGACTAGGGTGATTCCAACAGGCAATACGACACCCCACACGTCCAGAAATGCTACAGAGTGGCTTCAGGAACACTCTTCTGAGTTTAAACACTTCCGCTGGGCACCAAACTCATCAGACATGAACGTTATTGAGCATATCTGGGATGCTTTGCAACCTGCTGTTCAGAAGAGATCTCCACCCCCCCTCGTACTCTTACGGATTTATGGACAGCCCTGCAGGATTCGTGGTGCCAGTTCCTTCCAGCACTACTTCAGACATTAGTCGAGTCCATGCCAGGTCGTATTGCGGCACTTCTGCGTGCTTACGGGGGCCCTACAAAATACTAGACAGGTGTTCCAGTTTTTTGGCTCTTCAGTGGTCGTAATAAATCCTTGTTTTTGTTTACCTGTGTCTTACTATGACTTATCAAGCGTCTCCTCGTGGGAGATATAGCAGTCTCCTTTACAGATGAACCACACTTCCCTAAATTTCTTCCCATACGCCGAAGTCGATCAATCGCCTTCCCTATTAGTGACATTAAATGCTCGTTCAATTTCATATCGCTTTGCAGCGTTACTCCTAGGTATTTAACCGACGTGACTGTGTCAGGCAGTAAGTTGCTGATGTTGTTTTCAAAGCCTGCGGGATTGTTTTTCCCACTGATCCGCATTCACTTACGTTTTTCTGCATTTAAAGCCGGTTGTAATTCATCGCACCACCAATGACCACACATTCCCGCACACCATATCGTCATCAGCAAACAGCCGCAAACTTTGCTCACTCTGTACTTCAGTTCATCCATACAGGGTGAGTCACGTAACGTTACCGCTGGATATATTTCGTAAACCACATCAAATACTGACGAGCCGATTCCACAGACCGAACGTGAGGAGAGGGGCTAGTGTAATTGGTTAATACAAACCATAAAAAAATGCACGGAAGTATGTTTTTTAACACAAACCTACGTTTTTTTAAACGAAACCCCGTTAATTTTGTTAGCACATCTGAACATATAAACAAATACGTAATCAGTGCCGTTTGTTGCATTGTAACATGTTAATTACATCCGGAGATATTGTAACCTAAAGTTGACGCTTGAGTACCACTCCTCCGCTGTTCGATCGTGTGTATCGGAGAGCACCGAATTACGTAGGGATCCAAAGGGAACGGTGATGGACCTTAGGTACAGAAGAGACCGGAACAACACATTACGTCCACATGCTAACACCTTTTTATTGGTCTTTTTCACTGACGCACATGTACATTACCATGAGGGGTGAGGTACACGCACACACGTGGTTTCCGTTTCCAATTACGGAGTGGAATAGAGTGTGTCCCGACATGTCAGGCCAACAGATGATCAATGTGGTGGCCATCATTTGCTGCACACAATTGCAATCTCTGGCGTAATGAATGTCGTACACGCCGCAGTACATCTGGTGTAATGTCGCCGCAGGCTGCCACAATACGTTGTTTCATATCCTCTGGGGTTGTAGGCACATCACGGTACACATTCTCCTTTAACGTGCCCCAAAGAAAGAAGTCCAGCGGTGTAAGATCAGGAGAACGGGCTGGACAATTTATGCGTCCTCCACGTCCTATGAAACGCCCGTCGAACGTGTACCTCACCCATCATGGTAATGTACATGTGCGTTAGTGAAAAAGACCAATAAAAAGGTGTTAGCATGTGGACGTAATGAGCTGTTCCAGTCTCTTCTGTACCTAAGGTCCATCACCGTTCCCTTTGGATCCCTACGTGATTCGGTGCTCTCCGATACACACGATCGAACAGCGGAGGAGTGGTAATCAAGCGTCAACTTTAGGTTACAATATCTCCGGATGTAATTAACATGTTACAATGCAACAAACGGCACTGATTACGTATTTGTTTATATGTTCAGATGTGCTAACAAAACTAACGGGGTTCCATTTAAAAAAACGTAGGTTTGTGTTAAAAAACATACTTCCGTGCATTTTTTATGGTTTATATTAACCAATTACACTAGCCCCTCTCCTCACGTTCGGTCTGTGGAATCGATTCATCAGGATTTGATGTGGTTTACGAAATATATCCAGCGGTAATGTTAGGTGACTCACCCTATATATATATATATATATATATATATATATATATATATATATATATATATATATATATACAGAATGAGAGCAGTCCTATCACACTACCCTGGGGCACTCCTGATGATACCCTTGTCTCTGATGAACACTTGACATCTAGGACAACGTACTGGATTCAATTACTTAAGAAGTTTTAGAGTTATGTGCATATCTGGGTATCTGTTCCATACGATCGTACCTTCCTAAATAGTCTTCAACGGGGCGCCGTGTTAAAAACTCCGTGGAAGTCTAGAAATACGAAATCTGCCTTTTCCCCCCTTCCATGGTAAGCAGGATATCGTACGGGAAAAGGTTAAGCTGAGTTTCGCATGCGCGATGTTTTCTAAATCCTTTCTGATTTTTGGTCAGAAGTGTTTCCGCTCCTGCTACGATTCTTTTTCAGTGGGTGTGAGTGTGAGCAGTCGCGGATCCTAGCAGGTGGCGACCTTCGACACGTTCAAAACGTCGCGCAAGGTGTTCAAAATATCGTCTGGATTGTGATTCCCCATTTCAAGCTCCGGGGCTTCTGTTGCAATCCCCGGTTCTTCAGAGAGTAATGGTCTCCCGCATTGTTCTTTGTCATTCAGATTCATCTGGTTACTGGTAAAGCGTCTGCGCCGCCTAACTAGTGCGTGATATAAGGATGCATTGTTGCTGGACACTCACACGGAGTCACCAGTGACAGCTGCAGCGCTCTTCCCTTTCAAATGCGAAACAGTAAATACCATACGCTGCTCCACTTCATAAATCGGCTGCGCCAAATTTTTGGCTCCTTTAGCACCGTGTTACGAGATTTGAATGTGTATCAGAACTACAGCCATCATCATTATCATCGTTTAAGACTGATTATGCCTTTCAGCGTTCAGTCTGGAGCATAGTCCCCCTTATAAAATTCCTCCATGATCCCCTATTCAGTGCTAACATTGGTGCCTCTTCTGAAGTTAAGCCTATTACTTCAAAATCATTCTTAACCCAATCCAGGTACCTTCTCCTTGGTCTGCCCCGACTCCTCCTACCCTCTACTGCTGAACCCATGAGTATCTTGGGTAACCTTGCTTCTCCCATGCGTGTAACATGACCCGACCATCTAAGCCTGTTCGCCCTGACTGCTACAGCTATAGAGTTCATTCCCAGTTTTTCTTTGATTTCCTCATTGTGGACATGTTGTTGTTGTTGTTCCCATCTACTAGTACCTGCAATCATCCTAGCTACTTTCATATCCGTAAACTCAACCTTATTGATAAGGTAACCTGAATCCACCCAGCTTTCGCTCCCATACAACAAAATTGGTCGAAAGATTGAACGGTGTACAGATAACTTAGTCTTGGTACTGACTTCCTTCTTGCAGAAGAGAGTAGATCGTAGCTGAGTACTCACTGCATTAGCTTTGCTACACCTCGCTTCCAGTTCTTTCATTATGTTGCCATCCTGTGAGAATATGCATCCTAAGTACTTGAAACTGTCCACCTGTTCTAACTTTGTTCCTCCTATTTGGCACTCAATCCGTTTATATCTCTTTCCCACTGACATTACTTCCGTTTTGGAGATGCTAATCTTCATACCATAGTCCTTACATTTCTGATCTAGCTCTGAAATATTACTTTGCAAACTTTCAATCGAATCTGCCATCACAACTAAGTCATCCGCATATGCAAGACTGCTTATTTTGTGTTCACATATCTTAATCTCACCCAGCCAGTCTATTGTTTTCAACATATGATCCATAAATAATATTAACAACAGTGGAGACAGGTTGCAGCCTTGTCTCACCCCTGAAACTACTCTAAACCATGAGCTCAATTTACCGTCCACTCTAACTGCTGCTTGACTATCCATGTAAAGACCTTTGATTGCTTGCAAAAGTTTGCCTCCTATTCCATAATCTCGTAGAACAGACGATAACTTCCTCCTAGGAACCCAGTCATATGCCTTTTCTAGATCTATAAAGCAAAGATACAATTCCCTGTTCCACTCATAACACTTCTCCATTATTTGCTGTAAGCTAAAGATCTGGTCCTGACAGCCTCTAAGAGGCCTAAACCCACACTGATTTTCATCCAATTGGTCCTCAACTAATACTCGCACTTTCCTTTCAACAATACCTGAGAAGATTTTACCCACAACGCTGATTAAAGAGATACCTCTGTAGTTGTTACAATCTTTTCTGTTTCCATGTTTGAAGATTGGTGTGATTACTGCTTTTGTCCAGTCTGATGGAACCTGTCCCGACTACCAGGCCATTTCAATTATCCTGTGTAGCCATTTAAGACCTGACACTATACTGTATTTGATGAGTTCCAACTTAATTTCATCCACCCCAGCTGCTTTATTGCACTGCAGTCTATTGACCATTTTCTCCACTTCCTCAAATGTGATCCTATTTCCATCATCATTCCTATCCCATTGTACATCGAAATCTGAAACATTACTGATCATATTTTCACCTACATTGAGCAACTCTTCAAAATATTCCCTCCATCTGCCCAAGGAATCCACAGGATTCACCAGCAGTTTTCCTGACCTGTCCAAAGTACTTATCATTTCCTTCTTACCTCCCTTTCGAAGACTGCTAATTACACTCCAGAATGGTTTTCCAGCAGCTTGACCCAAAGTTTCCGTGCTGTTTCCAAAGTCTTCCCAAGATTTCTTCTTGGATGCTGCAATTAACTGTTTGGCTTTGGTTCTTTCTTCAACATAACTTTCTCTGTCTACCTGAGTTCTAGTATGTAGCCATTTTTGATACGCCTTCTTTTTCCTTTTACAGACTGCCTTGTCTGTGTCATTCCACCAAGCTGTTTGCTTCATCCTACCTTTGCACACTACTGTTCCAAGACATTCTTTAGCCACTTCTAGTACTGTGTCCCTGTACCTTGTCCACTCCTGTTCCAATGACTGTAATTGACTACATTCAACTAACTGGTACCTTCCTGAGATCACTGTTATGTACTTGTGCCTGATTTCCTTATCCTGAAGTTTCTCCACTCTTATCCTCCTACATATGGACCTGACCTCCTGCACTTTCGGCCTTACAATGCCAGTTTCACTGCAGATTAAATAATGATCAGTGTCATCAAAGAATCCCCTGAATATACGTGTGTCCCTCACAGCCTTCCTGAATTCCTGATCTGTTATTATATAGTTAATGACAGATCTGGTTCCCCTGCCTTCCCAAGTATACCGGTGAACGTTCTTATGTTTAAAAAAGGAGTTTGTGATTACTAAGCCCATACTGGCACAGAAATCCAAGAGTTGTTTCCCGTTCCTGTTGGCCTCCATATCCTCTCCAAATTTACCCGCAACCTTTTCATACCCTTCTGTTCGATTTCCAATCCTGGCATTAAAATCACCCATGAGCAGAACACTGTCCTTGTCCTTTACTCTAACAACTACATGACTGAGTTCATCATAAAAACTATCCATCTTATCTTGATCTGTCATGGTGTGGGTTCCTGTAGTCATGTCCTAGTTCATGAACCGCGGTCAACGTGTGAGTGGCCAAGTAAGTGGTCCCGACAGTCGGGATACCAGTTACTTTGGAATAAGGCTGGGCATCTCGGACATATTCTGAGTCGTGGTCACCTTTGTGCTCATACGGCAAAGACTTCCAAATCCACCGGTTAGTCCCTCAGCCGTTAGGGGTAAAACCCAATGGGACTCGGGGCAAGTAAGGCTAGCAACCTGCTTCCCTGGTACTTTAAATATGATGCTGGCAACAATCAGAGCAAAATGCCTCGGACCTTTGGAGGTGACGGAGTCCCACCTCTAACTGACAAACCAGGGACTCCTAAGATACGACTCGGAAACTACAGCCATGAGGCAGAAAAAAAAAGAAACAGTTTTACTTTTGCAGAGCTGATAGTTAAAGCTTGAAGCCCAGCCCTCGTACTTTAGTAAATAACAGGACAAGTGGCTTCCGTCGTCCCGTGGTCCGCTGAACGGTCAAGTTGGTTTCTGCTGTAGAGCTGTAGTGATTGTGCGATATGAAATGACTACTCTGCAAAAATAAAGCGGTCAAGGCTGCCACAATCGAAGATTTTGAAAATGCGAAGGGAATACCGGGTTTTCGGAGAAAGAAGATTAAACTGAAAATTAAAACAACGAATTAGGAATAAAGAAATAGCTTACTTCCTTAGTCGAAAGTGCTGAGTCAGGGTACTATGGCAGCACCCAGTAGCTGGAAGGTACACCATTCCTGCAACTTTGTTTCACAGTACATCAGATTACGGACAAGAGGTGTCAAGATACAATGAAAATTAATGATTCACATATATATGTTTCATCATATTCGTGACAGTCAGTGACATACGTCGTCACATGAGCTACGAGTGCCACTCCTCTCGATTTCTTTTTCGACTAATGTCATCTAATAGTGCCTTGTCTCAAATTAAGTTTTGTCTTATTTTACAGTACTTAATATTTATTGAACATGCTCCATTACAATGCACCATTATATGTTTGTATGTTAATTTGCAACGTTATTCGTACATTGTTAGAGTAACTATGATAAAACAAATCGTGCTATTACTTTCAGTACCATATTTTCTTAATAAAACATTAGAATGAACCAAGTCTTAACAATTTACTTAAACATCGCATATCATATGAACCCAACATTGACTGTATGAGCTATGGTTTGGAAGGTGTTTGCCTTACTGTATACACCAAAGTTTTTCATCTTATGTACTTTGCTATGAGATTGGCGGGTCGTAATATATACGAGAACTTTATTGAATTACGAAAGTTGTTGTGAGTTACCGAACTAAGCTTCTTTACTGATGGGCCATCTTCATTCTTTACCATTTATTTCTTTCCTAAAAATGTCTCTCTGTTTCATTAAATTACTGCAGACTACCGAAATTATATTCATTCAATATTTGGGACTGAGAACACTTAGTGACTTGCAACAAACTTTACACATGAGATTAATTTCTTGCTACAATTTAGTTTTTCATGCAGTAAAACTTCAGTATCAGGCATAGTGATTTAATTTATTGCTTCTTTACTACTGACTCTATTCGCAACACACTTTGCTGACGATTTCTACCTATGTCACTGAATGCATCTGCAAAGTTACACCATTGTACAACATGTAGTACAAGAAATATGACGTCATAAACATTGACACGCGTGAAAACCTAAATTTATTGTAACGGTTGGTTTAAATGGCTCTGAGCACTATGCGACTTAACTTCTGAGGTCATCAGTCGCCTAGAACTTAGAACTAATTAAACCTAACTAACCTAAGGACATCACACACATCCATGCCCGAGGCAGGATTCGAACCTGCGACCGTAGCTGTCCCGCGGTTCCGGACTGAGCGCCTAGAACCGCTAGACCACCGCGGCCGGCTTATTATAACGGAGTTGTAATTAACCAGACTAACTCCTCTACGGTTTGATAACGAGAGCACTTAGTATTTTTAAGAAAACTTTAAACACTCCTGCTCCCCGTTTACATGCTTGACTTCAAATATTTAACGCGTTAACTCGTTTGTAAAAAAAAAAAAAAAAAAGTTGTTTTAAACATATGAGTTTTACAGAATCGAACGTGGGGAGTTTACTTGTAAGTATATAAGCCATATCGCGCGCGCTGGTGTGTATGTGCGCTTGTGTGTGTGTGTGTGTGTGTGTGTGGAGTATCCAGCTGTAAAGAAATTCTCCTAAGCTATTCATTAGGTTGGTTTTAAATCTTCGAAGACTGTTTCCCATTTCATTTACATCTAGTCGGTCTTGCAGATGTGATACGACACGAATGGAAGTAAGAGAACATGCTCCCCGCATAACACAACGAAGGCTTTCACGGCCGGTATTTACTTCAGTTAAAGCTTCCGGGATGAAAGTTCGCGGTAGATGCATAAAACTGTTTACTAACGTTTTATCTCCGTCGGCAGGAATCGTAGTTTTTATCTACGAGACGTCTCGCGCAGATGGGAACGACACGTCAACAAATAGCCTTATGCACCGGCTACGGCCTCTCAGCCTGGAAGTTTAAACTGAAGATTCAACCAGTGTGCCAATGGCTCTCGGAGTCATTGTTCGAGGTGTTCTTGTACAGCAGCTTCCGCATTTCTGTTTCAGCGGCTGTAGACATTCGACAGACGACACGGGGCATCGCAGCACAGATTACGGATTCTACTGATAAACAAAGATGGACAAGTCAGAAAGTTAAATATAGCACTGAGTAACCGGCCGTCTCATTTCTGCATTAGTGACGTGTTCGTTCTAATAACTAACCAGTAATGTAGACGATTTTTGAAAAGTGACAAGAATAGAGCATACGACAGTGTGTCTTGCATCTGTAGAAAGGTCTGTGTTATCGCCTCTTAACTTGAGTCCCTTTTCTCCTGAAAATATTTATTGCTAGTTGGCAAGGTGCTGGTATACACTGTATAAAGTGGGAGATATTAGCTACTGTGAAGTTGACTTCGTGCACAGTGTGCTGCGTTGAAATGTGTACAACAGGACTTACTGTATACACTGCTCTGCAAAACTGAAGCACGAGATAGATAAAGTAACATAACATATTAACAGCTCAGTGGAAAGGAATGAAAGTGCTGGAGCATGCTGTCAGAGGCCTTCCAGTTGGAGCAGTGTCACCAACTCTCCAAAACGAAATAAGCTAAA
This sequence comes from Schistocerca piceifrons, assembly GCF_021461385.2. Taxonomy (NCBI): domain Eukaryota; kingdom Metazoa; phylum Arthropoda; class Insecta; order Orthoptera; family Acrididae; genus Schistocerca; species Schistocerca piceifrons. Next base: position 557,320,351 of record NC_060144.1, read on the forward strand.
TATGTCTACAAAAACAAAGAAGCTGAAAAATACATGGTTTTATTATTGCGCAGTTTTATTTCAGCAACAATTATACCGTGTGACAATTTCGCATGAATTTGTATTTATTTTCTTAATCTGGAACCTGTTGGACGTTACAACACATTCCAAATTAAGAAAATAAATACAAATTCATGCGAATCTGCATCAGTAATACAAACGGTTAACTGTGAGTGTCGGACATTATTTGAATTCCATACGCTTGATAGTATAGAAGGAGTAAATTTGCATTTTGAAAACTTCAAAACTGATGTTACACACCTCTATACATGCAAATTTAAACATTAATTTATATCCATGGAACCTACTTTTAGTATTGCTTCATTCAAATCATATGTGTATCGTAGAGAGACTGACGCACATAATACCGCATTGTTTCAGTTTTGTTTACAATGCAAGATGGAGGAATGATATCCTTGCAACATTTAGTGTGGCGTCAAAGAACTGCTCGTACCTTACGAACGGTATTCAGCAGCTCAGAACTCAGTTTATTACGAAGTTCCGTTTCAACTACATTTATGTAACCAAACACTCTTTCAACTTCCCCGTTAGTCCATGCAAGAACGTGCATAGATAATGCGAAAGTAGCCGACGCGTCAAACAGGTTTTCTCGAGTCACATCTCTGCACTTACGTATCTCATCCCAGAATGCTGCTGTATAGCACGTTGTTACATTTAATTAGCGACAGATTATCTCATTGGAATCGAATGGGTTTTATGTTAGTTGACGAAACACCCCTATACTCAACAACGGCGTCAAAGGTTCTCCATTCTGCTCAAGCAGCGTGTTACAGACAACAGTATTACATTATTTCTTACACTTAGCAAACTACTGCACTGAATAGAAGTTCGCTGATCCTCTCCTCAGTTCGGTCGCTAGAACATCGTTTATTGTAACAGTGAAGTATATGACGTTTCATCCTAGGTAAAACAAAGTCTACTTTGCTTAGAACAGCTTCCGTCATTATTGTGGAGTTACGCTGCTTTGCTATCGTCAGCTATGCTGCGGCAGCGTTTCCCGTAACACTCTCAACTGTTTACATTTCTTAGTAATGTTTTTCGTCTTGTGTATGTGTATGCTGGCACACACGCACCAACACAGCATTAGTTTGCTTTGTTGTGGTTTTTAATTCAATCTAATTGTGGTGTCACCGCCAGACACCGCACTTGCTAGGTGGTAGCCTTTAAATCGGCCGCGGTCCATTAGTATACGCCGGACCCGCATGTCGCCACTGTGAGTGATAGCAGACCGAGCGCCACCATACGGCAGGTCTAGAGAGACGGACTAGCACTCGCCCCAGTTGTACAGACGACGTTACTAGCGATGCTACACTGACGAAGACTCTCTCATTTGCCGAGAAGATAGTTAGCATAGCCTTCAGCTAAGTCAATTGCTACGACCTAGCAAGGCGCCGTATTCAGTTGATATTTATTATATGAAGCATGTATCATCAAGAGCGATGTTCTACAATTATGGATTAAAGTTAAGTTTTCCAGAAGCTACGTACTTTTCTTTATGGCATTCATTACGTATCCTGTTTCAGACCTCACGCCAGCCTGCGTGAGTTTAAGCGCGTGCCTTTCGGCTTCCTCTCATTGTGTCTAGGCTGTCTTGTCTACACACAACACTAATAATACATTTCTGTGGGATGTTAAGGCGTGTTTTGAAATCTTAGTTCATTGCAAATAATTTTCCTTTATCCGAGATGCGTTTTATTGCTTTCCTACTTCACGAAAATAAAAGACCAGAAAAATAGCCGAATAACTGTGAAAAAAGCAATACTTAGGCACCTAAGCTAAATAATTAATTTGTCTGAAAAACGAAAGTAAAAAGAAACGAGAGTTAACTCTAAAAAAGCTGTTTTGGCAACACCTGTCATCACACATCGTGAGGTCAGCATGACCATAGCGCCAAATGGGACTGCCACGCAACATGAGGCATTTGAAGGATAGTCAGAAGAACATTGTGCGTGCGTGCGTGGATGTGTGTGTGTGTGTGTGTGTGTGTGTGTGTGTGTGTGTGTGTGTTCGTGCGCGCGAGCGTGTGAGTGTATGTATGTGTGTGGGTGTGTCAATCAGCGAGCTGCTGCCTGCGTGCGTGCGTGCGTGCGTGTGTTTGTGTGTGTGTGTGTGTGTGTGTGTGTGTGTGTGTGTGTGTGTGTGTGTGTGTGTGTGTGTAGTTGGGTATGGGTGTGTCAATAAGCGAGCAATTGCAGTGCACTGGGCTGGTGATCTTCATTGCAACGTGGCCTGGAGACGACGTTTGGATGACTTCAAAAGGGAGAGGAATCATAAGATAACTGGAAGAAGGACACAGTATGAGGAGTATAGCCGAGGAGTTTGGCGTTGCTCACAGTGTTGTCTCACGTGTATGGGGAGCATTCCCTACCAGAGGCACTGCTGCTCGGAGAAGAAGAGGTCGCATGCTCAACTGCAGCAGCGGATGACCGCTAAACTGGGCTGTCGGACTATAGTACTATGGTTGCGCTTTGAAATGTAGGCTGTCAAAAGTATGTGAGGCGTGGTACGTGCCCCACGTGCACATGTGTGACACGAGTAATTTGGTCCTAGAGGCAAACAGCAACTGACTCGTTATTTGCGTGATAATGGTACAACGGCCGGCCGAAGTGGCCGTGCGGTTAAAGGCGCTGCAGTCTGGAACCGCAAGACCGCTACGGTCGCAGGTTCGAATCCTGCCTCGGGCATGGATGTTTGTGATGTTCTTAGGTTAGTTAGGTTTAACTAGTTCTAAGTTCTAGGGGACTAATGACCACAGCTGTTGAGTCCCATAGTGCTCAGAGCCATTTGAACCATTTGAATGGTACAACGATAGAAGTTCACGCTGTATCATCGGCGCCATATGACATGTCTATAATCCGTCGAGATTTCTTCAGGCGGATGTATAGTACATGCGCCCTCTAGGAAGATGAGGAGTTGGCTGCAATGAATGGCCGAGTCGATAAATCAAACTATGTTGAACGTCTTTGAATGACTTCCAGGTGCTACCAATTAAGTTAGCGGACAGCTCAGTGTTCAAGATGACCATAGAACGTAGGAATGTGACGATTCCCAGACCAAGGCGGTGACAAGGTAGCTACGGGGCATGGTGTTTGCTTACACGTGTCGGCAGAGAGGGGGCAGGCAGCCTCACTGTTGCCAAGCGTTGCAAAGTGTTCCTGCGGACAACTATGAATAAAAGTGCACCGCCACTTAAGTGTGGACACGCGGAGAGCAGTTATTGCAGTTCAGCGCTTCTCAATGGCAAGGCAATAGGAAGAAGACTGCAATTCATTGAATGCGGGCCGTTGGTGTAGGTAATCAAACTGCGGCCCGTGGGCCGCCGCCGGCCCGAATCAGTTATTCGTAAGGTCCGCGGTTCTCAGCCATATTTTGAAAGGTGCTTCTGAAAAGTTCGGTGAATGGTTTCAGTAAATAAAGAAAACAGGGGTTCCAAAGAAAGTACCTTCACTGGTCTGCAGAGTAATCGCCATTCGCTACAACACTCTTCTGACATCGGCTGTAAAGCTGTTGGAAACTGTTAGAAAACACTCCTTGTGAAATCGCTCGAAACACAGTGATCACGCGCAAACGTCTGCGACGCGTAAGACTTTCAGACCTAATTCAAAAGAATTCTTGTACAGAAACGAAAGAAATCAACCGGTGCTAAATCTGGAGAATAAGGAAGATGTTGAAGAACAGTCACCTTGCTTTGTACGAGACCACGGTGCCTCGAACGGTTCCGGAAGACGCGCCAACGATTACGGAACACGCGTTCGGTGTCAGTTTCCGGTAGCTTTACAACAGATGTCAGAAGTGTGTTGTAGCTAATGCTGATTATTTTGGAAACCAGTAAAGATATTTTGTTTTTAATTCTTATTTCCTTTTTTTCCCTGAGAACATTCACCGACCTTTTCAGACGCACCTTGTGTAACCATATGTACAGGGTTGCCATCTGTCCCGTTACATCGGTACTTACACGATTTTAGACGTTCTTCTCCCAACATCCCGACAAGATCCAGTTTTTTTTTCCCGATTTTACAAAACAGTGATACGAGATTGGCTCAACTACTGAAGTAGCACCATTTGTTCGCGCAACTTGTAAATGCAGCCTCATATAGTTTTGAAACTTCCTGGCAGATTAAAACTGTGTTCCCGACCGAGACTCGAACTCAGGACCTTTCCAACAGGCAACAAGAGGAACAGGCCTAGAACTTTGTCTGACAGCTTCATGATGAATGTGGAAAATAGATTTGACCTGTTGTTTCAGTTAGAAGCTGGTGAGCCTCAAGTAGTTGCAGGTGTAGACAGGGCACAACAAACTTTCAGCAGCAAATTGAAAAGTAAGAATGTAGGGAAATCTATTAAGAGAAAGAAAGTGTTGTTGTTAGGTAGTTCCCATGGAAGACGTGTTGGCCAACTTTTGCAGGATGAACTAGGATCAGAATGCCAGGTCACCAATTTTTGAAACCTAGTGCTGGTCTGGAGCAGGTGACAGAGGATTTAGGACCACTTTGCAAAGATTTAACTAAGGAAGACACCGCGGTTATAGTGGGTGGGGCAGGTAACAGTATTGACAGAGATCCTGGGTACAGTATAGAGTGTGACCTGGCGAAGATTGCATCGGCATCGAAGCATACTAGTGTTGAGTTTGTATCTGTACTTGGGCGCCATGACCGACCTCATTTGAACTCTTCTGTCAAGAGAGTTAATTCGGAGCTGGAACAGCTGCTTATGTCGGGTGCGGGGTCACACATTGGTGTGGTTCCTGTTGATTCTCTCAGTAGGTGGGATTATACTAGGCATGGCCTTCATCTCAACAGGAAGGGGAAGGGTAAATTGACTGGGAAAAAAGCAGGCACTGTCATGAGTGGTAAAATTCCAGTGGTTATAGGGTTCAGAAAAGACCCTTTTTTAGGGTAGGGAGGACAGAAAGAAAGAAAATTTTAAGAGAGGTTAGAACTGAGACAAACGTTCAGTTTGAGAAAGAAAACAAAAAACATAATTCCAGCTTATTACATTAGCATAAACAGCCATTGCTTAAGAATTTTCAACAGTCAGCAGATGTTTTAACTCTACCCAATTTTAACTCAATCAATGTGAAAGTCAGCTATCTTTATTGCATCAAAATATTCGAGGACTGAGAAATAAAATTAATGAATTAACTATCTGCATAGATGAATTAGAGTCTTCAAACCCAGCTGACATAATCTGCCTCTCTGAACATCATGTGACCACTGGTATAGAACTTTTAAGTGTTACAGGGTTTAGGTTAGCATCTCACTTTTGTAGATCAGAAATGGAGAAAGGAGGAGTTGCCACATTCATCAGGAACTGTCATAAATTTAAGAACATAAACATTCATAAATTTTGTCTAGAACAGCATATGGAAGCATATGCAACAGAATTAGAATTTCACAAAAAATCCTTCATAGTATTAAGTGTATATAGAGCACCTGCAGGTAACTTTAATCTGTTAGTAAACCACCTTGAAGCTGTACTGGCCCATTTAACAACAAAAAACAAAGAAATAGTGGTTGCTGGTGATTTCAATGTAGATTTCCTTAAAGACTCTCACAATAAGAACCTATTTGAGTTAGTAACACTATCATTCAACTTAATTCCCACTGTAAAGTTCCCCACTAGGATAGCCACTTGCTCACAAACAGCCATTGATAATATCTTTATAGAAAAGGCCATTGAACAAAATTATATTACAAAACCAATAGTCAATGGCCTCTCAGACCATGACATGCAGTTCCTTCTGTTAAATGTTAATACTGAACAGGAAATAAAATCTGTTAAATCTGAGCTCAAGAGGGTAATCAATAAGCCAAAAACTGATTATTATAGGACACTTCTCAGAGACATTCACTGGGCTGATGTTTACAGTGCTCATGGCATGAATGAAAAATATAACACTTTTGCTAATAAAGTGCTTAACTTATGCGACCACTGCTTTCCCCCAAAACTTACCAAGGTTAGAGCAAAGTCTACAAAGAAGCCATGGATTACTCGAGGAATAGGGGTATCTTGTAAAACAAAAAGAAAATTGTATCTGTCAATCAGAAACATTTCCAATGTTGATGCTATAGCACATTATAAGAAATACTGCAAAATATTAAAGACTGTAATATGGATCTCGAAGCAAATATATTACAAGGAAAAGATAGTCATATCAGATAACAAAATAAAGACAATATGGGATATAGTAAAGGAGGAAACAGGTAGAATCAGACATGAAGAGGAACAAATAGCATTAAGAGTAAATGATACATTGGTGACAGATGTGTATAGTGTTGCAGAACTTTTTAACAAACATTTTACAACTGTTACTGAAAAGATGGGGTTGTCAGGTTCGGTAGATGCTGCTATGGAATACCTCAGACCAGACCTTTCAAGTAACTTCCATAATATGAATTTGACCCTCACTACCCCAACAGAAATAATGTCCATCATAAAATCTTTAAAATCAAAAACATCTAGTGGTTATGATGAAATATCAACAAAGTTAATTAAAGAATGTGATTCTGAGCTAAGTAACATATTAAGCTATCTGTGTAACCAGTCGTTTATCAGTGGAATATTTCCTGAATGGCTGAAATATGCTGAAGTTAAGCCACTGTTTAAGAAGGGATATAAAGAAATAGCATCAAATTTCCGTCCAATTTCACTGTTGCCAGCATTCTCAAAAATTTTCGAAAAAGTAATGTACAGTCGGCTTTATAACCATCTCATCTCAAATAACATACTGTCAAAGTCACAGTTTGGATTTCTAAAAGGTTCTGATATTGAGAACGCTATCTACACTTACATTGAAAATGTGGTTAATTCATTGGACAAAAAAATTGCAGGCAACTGGTATATTTTGTGATCTGTCAAAGGCATTTGACTGTGTAAATCACAATATCCTTTTAAGTAAATTAGAATATTATAGTGTAACAGGAAATGCTGCAAGATGGTTCAAATCTTATATCTCTGGCAGGAAACAAAGGGTGTTATTAGGAAAGAGATATGTATCAAGCTATCAGGCATCATCCAACTGGGAACTAATTACATGTGGGGTCCCACAAGGTTCCATTTTGGGGCCCTTACTTTTTATTGTGTATATCAATGACCTTTCATCAGTAACATTACCAGATGCCAAGTTCGTTTTGTTTTCCGGTGATACAAACATTGCAATAAATAGCAAATCAAGTGTAGTCTTACAAAGATCAGCCAATAAAATATTTGTGGACATTAACCACTGGTTCCTAGCCAATTCTTTGTCACTAAACTTTGAAAAAACATACTACATGTAGTTCAAAACTTGTAAGGGGTGTCCCACGAGTATATGTCTAACATACAATGACAAGAAGATAGAAGAAATGGACAGTGTTAAATTCTTGGGATTACAGCTTGATAATAAATTCAACTGGGAGGAGCACACCACAAAACTGCTGAACCGACTTAACAAATCTCTGTTTGCAATGCGAATTTTGTCAGACATAGGGGATATAAAAATCAAAAAGCTGGCATACTATGCTTACTTTCATTCCATAATGTCATATGGGATTATTTTTTGGGGTAATTCATCAAGACAAGCTAAAGTTTTCTGGGCAGAAAAACGTGCAGTAAGAGTTATAAGTGGTGTGAACTCAAGAACATCCTCCAGAAGCCTGTTTAGGGAGCAAGGGATACTAACTACTGCTTCCCAATATATTTATTCCTTAATGAAATTTGTCATTAAAAATATATCACTTTTTCAAACCAACAGCTCAATTCATTGAATCAATATTAGAAATAAGAATAATCTTCACAAGGATTTAAAGTCACTTACTCTTGTACAGAAAGGTGTGCATTATTCAGGAACACACACTTTCAATAACTTGCCAGCAGCCATAAAAAGCTTAACAACCAATGAATTTCAGTTTAAGAGAAGCCTAAAGGATTTATTGGTGACCAACTCCTTCTACTCCATTGCTGAATTTCTCAGTAGAACCAACTGATTTGTGTGTGTGCAAAATAACTTCTGCACAATTTCAGTGCAGTAACGTGTTCATCGAAAATTGGTGTGTGTGTGTGTAAGTACAATCTAACTTCTGCACCATTTCAGTGCAGTAATGTGTTCATTATAAATAAGTATTATAGTAGTTGTATTACATGTTTATTACCTTATAAATAAATAATAAACTTTTTTATTTGAAATTCAGTGCATTAGTATTTGTAAAATGACTCTTTCATATAGTGTTCATTAAAAAATGACGATCATTCCACTTGGGACCTGTGGAATGGTACATTAGCTTATTTGTTTAGTTGGAAATATTTGTCATGTATTGTTGTTTTCTGACATGTTCCACATCCTGGAGGACCTCATCTATTGATCAATTGGAATGAAAGCAAAACTAATCCAATCTAATCTAATCCCTGCCCATGTTAGTAGCAGTGGGACAACCCATGTATCACCCAACTCTTCATTGTAGCCAAATGCATTCAAAATGCCAGATCCAAGATGGCGGCCATAGATATGGCAACATTGCAACGACGTCATTACTGGAAGTTCAAACTTTGGTGGGAAAATAGGTCAATTGGGTTGCCTCCACTAACCTAACCCACTCCCCTTCCCCAGCCCTCCCCTCCTCCCCCCTAGAAAATGGTGAGAAGTTCAAATTTTGGCAAGGGAAAAGGGCACTTGGGCTACCTCCATTAACCTAACTACATGGCGGGAAAAAAGGTCACTTCGGCTTCCTCTACTATCCTAAGTCATCAGATCGCCACCTGTTTCTTGGAATTATTGGGATAAGGACTCAACCTGTGCTGGGCTGCTGGATAGGATGGACGTAGGTCTTTATTTTGCATGCAGTGTTCATTTAAACAACTTGAGTTGTCATAGGCAGTAGCTCCATCCAGTGTGTTCACCATGATATCCAGAGTCCAACTGGCCTAGTACAATGTACTGCCACCAGAGGCAACTGTCGTCCCTTCCGTGACGTAATCCAAGATGACGGTCTGGGGGAAAACGGCGGGAAAAACGACTCAGCTTGTTCTGGACTGCTGGAGAGAGGAAGGAGTGTACTTTATTTATATTAAAACAATTTATTTAGGGACGGATTTCACATAATTCATTTATTACACTCATACAAAACACTGGCTCTGACGTGTTTGGGCTCACAATACACAGCCTATAGACCTGCAAACTACTAGCAAATTACCGAAATAATGCAGTACACGGATGTACAAACGAGCAAACAACTCGTAAACTACCGAAATAATGCAGTACGCTGATGTACAGACACGCAAGCAACTCGTAAATTGTCAAAATAATGCATGTAAAAGGCTCTGCAAACACGCTCACAACGCTTAAACACCCGAAAATAATGCAGTGCACAAACACTCAGTGCACATAAAAAACGCTTTCGAACTAACGTCAACAGCGATGTATCAACGAACTCTGCCCTAAAAAGGTCACAACGCGCACATTCTCCGACGCCGCCGACTCCGGATGTGAACCACCGACCACCAGAGAGACAAAAGCAGCGGCGTGAGCCGTTGCTCTCAGGCCGCTGCCGCTTACACCCAGCAGGTGAAAATCGCGTCCATTTTCGGGTATACAGTTAGAATTCTTCGAGTGTTATACTGACGTCACGTGTCTATGTAATAAAGAGACAAGTCACCCTCTGGACGCACAAGTGTTTTCCGTTGCTGGCGTGAGGCTTTTCTACCTACAGTCCAGTGAAGACCTAATTGCGACTCACCATTGTCGCACAGATAATAGGTTGTTAGTGGTATACTGATGTCACAGGTCTGTGTAAATAAGAACCAAGTCTCCCCTCTGAACGCGCTATACAAATCTGTTGCTATGCTGCCCAGAGTAGCACAGGGTGCATTCTCCCTAACTATCGTAACAGGACGTGCGAGACGCTTTCAGCCACGTAAGTGTTTAACCAGCCACCAAGCCTACCTGCCGGTCCAATGCAGACCTAATTGCCAAGCGAGAGATGTCTGCATAGCGACTCACCTGCGCAGGTGCAGTTAAAAGACTGTCAGTGTTATACTGCTGTCTCATGTCTATGTAAATAACAGCCAAGATCCCCCTCTGGATGCGCTACAGAAATCTTCTGCAATGCTTTCAGAAACTGTTAATGAAATTAGTGCCGAACAACACTGACTGCATTCTTCCTGATGCTCCTAATGGCACAGCCTGTCCATCACATATCAGCCCATCACGCAAATTCTAAAGTGTAGCAGAAATAGTTAACGGTTGTTTTTGTAGGAACTTTTGTGATGTCTCAGCTTGTCTGCATGGAAATTCTTGTGCTACAGGACCTGTTCACGAAACAGTCCAGAATAACGCCAAATGCATTCCTCCTGATAGTCCTTAGGTGGCACCCTGTCCATCACGTGTTACCCTTTCTGAAAATCGTTAAGTCCTGCTTTCAACAAACATCTTCAAAACGCAAATGTTTTCATGGCTATGTAGAGGCTCCTCTGTTCCAGCACAAAGGATGTCTTGTGAATGAATGGAACATTCTGATCGGCTCTTACTGAATTTACCAGCAAAATAACTGATGCAGCTGGTGTGGAAGTACTGTCTGCCTTTTTCTTTCTGCAGACGAGACACTCAGCGCCAAAACTATTTTGTACAGATCGCCATATTGCACTGACAGTTAAACCCTGCAAAAGTGACCTACAGATCGTCAAATACGGAAAGACTCTTGCACAATTACACTGCTCTGCCACTGAGGACGGAAAATTGAATATTTTAGCGTGAAACTGTTCTCCACGTACCATATCGATGTAGTAAACATACAATTCGTATCCTGCGCTATACAAAATCGCCCCTTCTGCATCATACATATAGCTATCGAGCGCCATGCACTCGTACATATACCGCGAAGACTGACAGCATAAACATATGCACATCATATACTCCTCACAGCACTACATATTTCCCGCGAGGGTGGGCGGTCATCCACTGCAGTCGACTGTCACAAGTCATCCACTCCTGATGCATGACCAGAGCGCCATCAGCAAACTGAAGTCATTTTCCAAACCGTTGTACAAAGTCGGGGTTGGTTCCCCTCAGCACAAAGGTGTTACTGTTTCTGGCCCCGACATGCTTGCTTGGTTTCTTTCTACACCTATCTCCAGACTCTGGGATTACAAGCCGCGCGGGATTAGCCAAGCGGTCTAGGCGCTGCAGTCATGGTCTGTGCGGCTGGTCCCGGCAGAGGTTCGAGTCCTCCCTCGGGCATGGGTGTGTGTGTTTGTCCTTAGGATAATTTAGGTTAAGTATTGTGTAAGCTTAGGGACTGATGACCTTAGCAGTTAAGTCCCATAAGATTTCACACACATTTGAACATTTTTTTTGGGATTACAAGAACATACGTCATCTCACATGTTTTGCCAGAATATCATACCATTTATGTGATACTTCTCATATCAAGCATATAGCGATATCGCTTGCATAGCAGTATTGCTCACGCAACATAATTCTGGAGGTATGGACCAGAAATATTTCTCTAGAAACCTCAAAACTTTAGCGAGGTGGAGCGTGCTGTAAACCACTGTGTAACTAGAAACTTACCCCATCTGTGATGACCTTTACGTGAAAACTCCAAAAAAATGGAAAAAACTGATATTTATACTCGTAAATACTGAGTCAGTGATTTAAGAGATTCCGAATCATCCCTATAATTTACAAAGTCAACTAAGGTGTTTCTCATGTCTAGAGAATCAGCAAACATGTCTCCCACCCGTCTTTCACCTGCTAGATGCACACACCACAATCGATGTTCTCTCAACTAAATAAAGGCACGAAATTTGCAGAAGCAGTCAACCAGACAATTTACATGGGAGGGAATAATGGTCCAGTGCAAACACATGTCCATATTGAATCTTCTCAAATTTCCACTTGATCACGAAAGTTGTCCAACACATACCAAGTACATTCCTGCATCCCAACAGGCCTTTCCATTTGGACAGCTCCTGCTGTTAGCGGGAAACGTTAATCATTCCTGCCACAGGCCACCACCATTGCCATGCGCCATGCACCCCTAGACAGAATCGTCCTAGGAAACAGGCCACACACATATTTGATCACTGTACTTAGAATTAAATACCATGATCGTGGTCTCAATTGGACGACATTCGACAGTGAGCAAAGTAACGGAAATACACCCTGCTGACGGCTGTGGTCCTGGAAATAGAAATATATGTACCATTCTTATGACTTAACATACTTTTCTCTTTGCTATCACAGTATTGGTGTCAAATCCATACCTTTCTTACTACTGGACATAGTCATTTCCTTTGCACATGTAGGGACACACACATATACTTCATAAGCCTGATGCTCAAGGTGAACCTATCATGCAGCCCCTACTACTAAGTATAATACTTCGCCAAATACTGATTGCCGGCGATACGATGTAATACTAACCGAAAATCAGCGATGGGTGGACATGTCTCATAAGTTTTTCTTGCCAGTGGTACCACTTTGTCTTAGAAAGAGAGACATAATCGTCATACAAACAGCCAGATGTTAAAAAAACACGATCGTAACGACCATATTACTACCACAATCTGTCCTGGTTCTACAGCTGCACACCAGTATCCATGTTAAAAGCTATACCGGGTTTATAAATCGAGGTATGGCATTACCTCCAAATGATGTGGTTTCTCCAGACAAATACCACGACACTGAATATAGTCGGTGATCACCGGAGTGTATATTATCAGCCCAACAGTGCGGTTACACGTCGGCGACGATGAAACCTTGTGATAAAATCACCAAATTCAGAAAGTGATTCGGCTAAGAAACGTGGTATGAAACCGGTATTTCCAACTCCCTCTTGCCGCCACTAGATATTTCTCTAGTATTTATAATGCATTCTGTCTTGATGCCATGTCAGAGCTTCTGAAATATATCCGCTGGGTTATAGGTGATGGTTGATTGAGAAGGATCACAAACAGTAGATGATGTGCTGATTTAGGTTGTAAGAAATGTACACAGGTTTTTCAGATCTCTAGTGTTACGCTATCTAGTAGAAATGCTACCTGGGATTTGGAATCAACCACATACCTATGGGGACGTCCTTTAATGATTACAGCCACTAGTGAATCATATTTCTGGCACTCTCATACCTCGAAACGAGTCACCTTTCTCGAACTTATCTGCAAAAGTAAAATACCGAAGTGGTTTTAGGTAGTCCTTATGCATCTTCCAACTGCGCCTCAGACTCTGCACTACCATCGTCCCTGCAGTTTTGCGCATCTGATCATTCCAATTTAAGTCACAACTCAGTAGAAGGGGCAGAAAGCTATATCTACCACCTTCTGCAACACATGTAGAAACAGGTTAAGCTGAATCAGTGCGACAGGACTGTGTTCTGAACATTTGATGGAAACGGAAGAATGTTGTTGTAGCTCCACCAACTGAGCACGATGAGTAAGGTCAGCGCCAAACGAAGCCTGCTCCTGCAATATGAGATAGTATAAAATGCAGTACAGGAACTGTGTGAAGGACGAGGATTTTGCTACCGCACTGTGGTGCTTATCATCCCAACAATCTACCATCGTTATTCTGTAGCATCCAAAAGAGAAAAATTAGGAACTATGGAAGCTCCATTAACTTCATCCCATAGAGAACTCGATAAGATTTTTACCGCATCTCTCTCCTCCCATATATCGAAAACAAATACCGTATGCATGCCAGCACCGAGCACATTTGGCGATCCTATTAAAATACGGGTATTGATCCACTGCACAGACCAGTACAAAGTTTCACCACCTGTACTGTAGGAGGATGACTGTATCCCACAGACTATACTGTAAGTAGCAAGAGACGCTCCCTGGGACCCTGTGTCGTTGTTTGAAACATTGCTTTTTTTCTACTGTAACACGCTTTGTACACTGCCGCACATTTTGTTTTCCGCCATGACTTCGAAGTCTGTGTCAGGTTCTAAACTGACATTACCACATTCTGATCCATTGCCTCTCACAGAAAACCAGACGTTACATGGTGTAAATCATGTTGTTGCTGCTGCAACCCTAACACACACACACACTGGATGATTTTAAATAGAAGACAGTCGCAACATAAGGAATCTGAAAGAATTTTGCGGTGTTATGGAGCGTTTCCAAACTGCTGTCCGAAGATGACTGACAACCTCTACATTTAAACTCATCTGTCACAGTGACAGGATAGCTGCTGACTCTGTGTTCCATTTCGATTGATTCCTCATATTGCAGTCATGTACGTGATCACTGTTTCGGTGCTGGCCACCCCTCCAGAAGGTGTTGCCTCTCCACCAAGGCTCTTTCTCCATCTCAAACAAGCGATGTCAGTCAATCATTATGTGGGAACCAACAGCATACCAGTGGACGTATGGGATGGAAAAGACACCATCAATGTACTCCAATAATAAGCATCACAGTTGACAGTGTGAACAATTTTACCAATTTTACAGTAATTTGAACACTGACTAATGATGTGACAGCATGCTTCCCAATGTCAGTATCATCGCCAAACCGCCCCTCCTCTACTTTGCTCTAATTTGCGAGTACCATTGCGAATGTAGATAGATGACTGTGCAGTACATCCATTCATGGTTAATTCTCGAACATATACATCATCAAAGTTGTAACCTACACACAAAATATTGAATTGGAATTAAAAATAATTATTAAAGATAGCGATTCTGAATTTTTGTGTGACCTCAGAACAAAATTGGTTCCCATTTATAACCTCCGTACACAAATGCATTCACATTTAATGTACCCACAAAATTCTTTTCTCATTTAATGTAAGCTCGAAACAGAAAAATTCCTAAACCTCGTAATAAAAAATAAATTCAGTAACCTGGTAAAATTTGGACGACAGCAGTGCTGCGTCGTGGCCCTGTAAGATCATTCTGAATAAAAAGCAAAAATTCTTACCTCAATAAAAACGGCGAATATATCTGCTCTTACTTAACATTTTTCCGGCACAGCTCCGTGCAATGCTGGCCTATACATTTGTGATTTGTGAAAGGAAGCAATTGATTTTTTGAAATGAATGCTTTTTTAAAAAAAATACTTTATATTACCAAAATTATTATTAGGACATTTTTTAAACATTTGGATGACAGTTCAGATACATTACTAGATATGCGCGTCGCTGCTTCTTTACCTTAAACAATAATACTCCATCTCCAGATTCCCGACCAGAGCAGACTGCAGACAAGCGCAGACAAACCCATACTAGCAACAACTAACTGCTACAGTTACACAGTTCGTACTGCAGTCAACACTGCTCTCTGGTCAGCGATTCTCACATCGCAGACAGCGCATACCTCTTACATAACCCTCCACTGGGGGGAAAAAATTTGTTAGCGATTGTGAGTCAATTGGACTTGCCATGAGCAACAAATTTTTCTTAATTAACTGAGTTTACAGTCACAGAATATATACATATATATAAGTGCAGAACATGAAACAAAATATAGTGCACATGCACTGAGTACAGAACATATCAAGAAATCATAAAACGTATACACAATGAGTACAAATCATATTAACAAAAGACACGCACTGTAGTACAGAACATATAAAGAAATCACAAAATGTATACGCAATAAGTACAAATCATATTAACAAATGACATAAAGTGCATACGCACTGTAGTATTTTTTTCTTACCATTTTACAAGAACTAGGATAGGAAAGGGAAGGATTGCATCATGGTTGTAGCACAGTAGGTTGCACGTAGCTGCACTGAAAGTCCATATCTTTCTACAGAAGCACAACACCAAGTGAGACAGTCTGAAGTTCTCTTCCCTCAAGTATTAATCAGTGTAGCTAAGACACTGAAATATCGTATTAATATTCAATGTTATGATTTTGGTAGTACATTAGGTACACCAGTGGGACCATAATAACATCTCCATCGCTCAAGGTGGTGGACAGCATGTCGTGTCAACACCACGTTCTTGTAAGGTACACCAACGTAGAATTAGTGCAAAAACCAAATATAGTGCTCCATGATCATGAGGATAGACAGGACAAACGGATATTGCAGTAATTCCTGGTAATTAGGTCAGAAGGTGAAGAACATTAAGTCTTATGCCAGTCATCATTGACAATTACACTAGTCTATCAACTGATTTGAGTAATTGATGGCACTCATTGCATAGTTACTGAACATTTCTGTACTATGTATGAAGTATTACAGAATAATGTTCATAAGTCATCTGATTATAGTGAACATTGGCACTCATTGCCCAGTTACAAACCATTTTTATGCATTATTCAATAGTGATCATTCAAAACAAGAGTTAATTAATGGCATACTATTTACATAATTCAGCTAGTTATAGTAATCATTGGCACTCATTGGCCAGTTACAAAACATCAGAAGTCATCCTTCAAAACAGGAGTTAAAGAGTGTAGCATCAAGCTACTAGTATTCATATATACAGCATGTAAGTGACATAATACAAATATAAGAAACAGTGGCATTCATTGGCCAGTTACTAAACATATAGCAAGTATTGAATATTACAAAACATTTTTCATCATTCAAGTGACATACGACATATTTAAAATAATTATTGGCACTCATTGGCCAGTTACAAATCATCAGAAGTCATCATTCAAACGGGAGCTAATGAGTGTAGCATCAAGCTACTAGTATTCATAGATATAGCATGTAAGTGACATAATAGAAATATAAGAAACAGTGGCATTCATTGGCCAGTTACTAAACATATAGTAAGTATTGAATATTACAACACATTTTTCATCATTCAAGTGACATACGAAATATTTAAAATAATTATTGGCACTCATTGGCCAGTTACAAAACATCAGAAGTCATCATTCAAATGGGAGCTAATGAGTGTAGAGCATGTATGCATTATTACAAAATATCATTCACTATTACTCAGAACTCATCATTCAAGTGACATATGACATATTTAAAATGTAATACACTGTAACTATTACTCAAGGTCTATGATTAGAAAACATCATTCAGTATTACTCTATTTTTTGTGCTAGCAATGCATTGCGTTGGGATCAATAGTTAATTGCTGGGGCATAACAATATTTACTCTTGACTTATTGCTGCAAATGAGGATAGGTAACGTCATTCGTCATGAGTCAGCTGTAGCTAGGTTATGAAACAAATAGAGTATATGTGATCACATTCATGAATGACACACACAAATGGGTAAAAAAATGCAAGTACTAGAACAGGTTTAATGACCAACTGCTTATACCACATTAATTTCATGAATAACTTCTCCTGGAAAATATACAAAATGGATTATTAAGCTGAAAGAAGAAATGCATATTATGCTGAAAAGTAGTGAACTTCGAACTAACAGGTAATGAAATGTGTATTAAATATATATGTTCTCTAGCTGTCCTTTCCAAAACCTTCAGTCATTATACCATGCGACATAAGACATACTGTCAAAACGAACTGCAACAAATACTTAAATAACTACATAGCATTTCTTAACTAACAGTAAATATATAAACTTCATCATTATCCTCGTCTGCAAAGAAAAACTTCATTATTCATATTACCATAACTTAGTATCGTATTCTTCATCACTATTCATCATCATTCATTATCACTTGCATAAAGACACTTCATTATTCATTATTCATATTACCATTTACTTCATACAACTATTCATAGTATAGAGTTCCATATTTCTAGCATATTTCATCACTAAAACTAAGATGTGTAGTTCTGTCTGACAGCCTGCATCAATCGCCTCGTATTCTGAAAGAAAAAATTAGGTAAGACCGCTATCATACGATGTGTATAGTATATTCTTGTTAATGCTTGTTAATTCTGATCCATTTACTCTTCGTGACGAGGTATTGTATCTTCTTCCGTTCATTCCGAAGGTGAAATTCCCATTTCATAGTAATCCACTGTGGTTTGTTTAATTTATTTCTTTTACACGTTATTGCTTTCTGAAAATGATGAACAATGATTAATGTCTTGCATTTAAATCATATACCCACTAAATAAAAACTGGTTTCTAGTGATATAATTAAGCATACAGCATAGCATGACAGAAAACGTAATATGTCAAAAACATAGACAGTGTGCAGGTGCAAAAAATGTACACAGAGTATCATAATGTAGCAGCAAAAATGTAAAATAGTCACGATGTTGAGATATCATAAGGCAAAATGTCAAAGTCAACCGGTGTTTGTTATATCTTAAAGATTTCATAGTGCATACAAACAAAACAGGAAAACAATCATACATACATGAAGAACGGAAAATGTGCACGGTCTGATGTGTAACGACAAGAAAAGCGACCTGCTAACCTTACCTTGCCGCCACTTGCCAAGAAAAAAAATACGATAATCGTCAGTAAGTAGTCACATAAATATAATTGCATCATTGGTCATTTAAAAATCAGGAAATGGCATTACAGTGTGATAAATCATAAAGTATATTAATTGAATAAAGGTTTTAATATTGGAGACATGGTGATTGCCTTTACTTTTTCTGGTTCTTAAAGTTTCGATGTGTACTACATTGGGGTGAGAAATGCTGCGAATTCGATATGGACCTGCGTATAGAAGCTCAAATTTACTACACCTATTCTTTCATCTGTTGGATAAGTAATGTGTGCGTACTAATATCTTCTGTCCAATGTGAAAGTCACGGCATGTACAAACCTGTTTTTGCTGTCTTCTCCGGCGCTCTGCGGCACGTTTGATGTTGTTCAGCGCAATGTCAATTATTTCATGGTGTCGTGGTCGACGAGATGTAGGAAAGGTTACTAATTTTTTAATTTTGTTAGGTGGTTCAACATTTTTCAGTATAACAGTCGGAGATAGCATAGTAGATTCATTTGGTATGGAATTAATTACATCTTGCAATGAGAGTATGTGTGTGTCCCAATCAATATGTTTTTTATGGCGGTATATTCTACATAGTTTACCAATTTCTTTCATTAGTCGTTCACAAGGGTTCGAAGAAGTATGATACTTGGATATATATATCGGAGAAATGTTTCTAGCTCGTAACATACGTGTCCATATAGCAGATCGAAACTGTGATCCATTATCGGAAATTACTTTCAATACATGCCCTACATGGAATAGAAAATGTTTTACAAATGCTTTCGAAACAGTTTTAGCAGTAGCTTTGCGCAACGGAGTGAAGGTAACAAATTTTGAAGTGAGTTCAACAGCGACAAAGATGTAGCAAAAACCTCTACTAGTTCTGGGAATCGGATCAAAAATATCTACAGCGGCCATGTGTCTCAATTTAACAGGTACAATGGGATGTAACGGAGGAATATGTGAAATCGTATTTGACTTAGCTTTCTGGCAGATTTCACATGACGCTAAAACTTGTCGAATACGTTTCTCCATGTTGGTAAAATAACAGTTCTGTCTCAGTATAAGGAAACATTTTCTGGCTCCGTAATGTGCGTAACTTAAATGAGTATACCAAATTAATTTGTTAACAAGCTCGTCAGGAATACATAATAACCAATTGTTGCTGTCAGGGTGAGAGCGGCGAAACAGAATATTATTCCGTACAGTGTAATGGTTTCTAATGGTAACATTATTCCTATCTCGCCAAAGGTGTTTAATTTCTTTCCACACGTTGTCTCTACTCTGCTCTTGTGCTATGTCTTGTAATGACGACGAAATGAAATTTTCAATGCAACTTGTTGAATGTACATGACGCTGAAATTTGCTTTGCAGAAGTTGGTTGCGATGTCTTGCTGATTGTTGCTGAGAGAACGGGATAGTGCGTCTGCTACAATATTTTGTGTACCGGGAATGTGAACAATTGTAAAATTAAATTCCTGTAAATAAAGTTCCCATCTGCTTAATCTGTCGTGTGTAAATTTAGCGGAAAGTAAAAACTGTATGGCTCTATGATCTGTGTAAACGATAGTGTGTCTTCCATAAAGAAAATGCCGAAATCTCGTAAATGCCCAAACAACACATAATGTTTCAAGTTCTGTAACAGAATAATTGCGTTCAGCAGGTGACAGAATGCGACTTGCAAAGGCGATGTTTTTAATTACTGTAGTACCATCTTCTTCAATTTTCTGAAAAATGTGTGCGCCTAAAGCGGTGTTAGAACTATCGGTAGCAATGGAAAAATTTCTAGTAAGATCTGGATGTGATAAAAGTGGTGCAGTCAACAAAGCTTGTTTCAGGATCACAAATTCAGAATGTGCTTGCCTATCCCAGGATCAAATAGTGTTTTTACCTGTTAATTGACATAATCTAGGGGTGTCTAAAGCAGAGTTATGAATAAATTTACGAAAAAAGGTAATTAAACCCAAAAAGCTTCGTAGTTGTTTCTTCGTCGTAGGAACAGTAATGTCACGTAAAGCTTGAAGTTTTTCCGGGTCAGGCGCAATGCCTTCTGCTGAAATCATATGTCCAAGAAATTTTATAGAAGTTTTGCCAAAGTGCGATTTACTGAGATTAACTGTGAGTCCTTGTGCACGAAAAGTTTGCACCAGTTGTTCAGGAATCATATTGTGTTCAGACCAGTTAGCTTCTGCAATAAGAATGTCGTCTACGTACGTTGTGATTCTGTCTTTAAGTTCTGTCGGAAGTATACTATTCAAACCGCGAATAAATGCTGCTGAAGAAATTGTTAAACCGAACGGTAATTTACAAAATTGATAACAGTCACCAAAACAGAGAAAAGCTGTGTACTTTGTGCAGTTCGGATGGAGTTGAATTTTCCAAAATCCCGATTTCAAATCTAATGTGGAATAAATAGCAGCACCATGAAATTTCTGTAGAAGTTCTTCTAGTGTCTGCGGGCGATCTGTTTCATTAATAATAATGTCGTTGTTGTGACGCGAATCAAGTACGAGGCGAAGTGGACCATCCTTTTTCTTAACAATATGGAGCGGGCTTATGTACGGACTATCTGCCGGTTCAATAATTCCTTGGTCAAGCATAGCTTGCAATTCTTTCTTAACTTGTTCTCTGTGAATATACGGAATGGGATAATGTTTGGCTTTAAATGTGTCGTGCTGTTTAACTTGAAATTCACACATAAAACCGGACATAGCACCAAGGACGTTGTCAAAAACTGGAGCTTGCTGTAAAAGAATTTTGCGTAGTAGCGTGCGTTCGTCGTCTGTATTTGCACTGCTCTGTTTAACTTTATCAGAAATCATTTGTATAACGTCGTAGTCGGCTTCGTCTGGAGTATTATAGTTGAGTGCATACGTATCTGTAAACAATGTGGAATGACAGTCTATGTTACGTGATGCGGAAATGACCTCTGTACGATTGTTTGTTCTTCTGCAGATAAAGAGTGCTGAAATTCTAAAGCCAGTTGAACATTTTCATCCTTTAACATTAAATAGGAGTTTTGAAAGTCAATAATTGCGTCGTGTTGTACCAGAAAATTCGTACCTAAAATAACGTCTGTTGTCAATAAGGGAACAATCCAAAAATTTGAGTGAAATGTATGACCTGCAATACAAAAATGATAAATGTGTCTGTAATTTTACATCTACTCCTTTACCAGATACTGCTCCTTTTACTTTAGTTTTGCCTAATGGTAACGTAGGATAGGTATTCTCTTTATTACATTCGTTGAAAGTTTCCTCATTTATAACTGACACAGGTGATCCAGAAACGATTACTGCTGAAAATTTGGATGATCCAATCTGTACTTCAATGACAGGGTGTGAAATGGTTTTTTGAATAACTGGTCTTTCCTGCAAAAGAGTGTCTCGGACGTCGTCAAAAGTAATAACATTTTCGTGAACAAGATTCTGCGTGTCAAAAGTATTGCTTGCGTTGCTAGAAGATGCAACCTGTACTGTATCTAGTTAAATTCTATCTGACGTGCTATTATTTTCGGGAGGATGCTGTGACATTTCCACTATTTGTTATTTCGTCCTGACGTATTACGTTCGGGATGATATCTACTGTCTGGTTCATTCATGATAATTTGTTGTTGCGGATGATTTTGTTGTTGGTAAGACCGACTGTTATTAAACGTACGCTGAAAATTCTGTTCATTACTTTTATGTCTGTCATAATAGTCATTTCTATACGGTGCATTGCGATATGAGCTGATATAGTGTGTTTTCTGTACGTACTGATTTCCTTGTTGCTGTGCGTTACTATTTGTTGGAGCTGACGC
This sequence comes from Schistocerca piceifrons, assembly GCF_021461385.2. NCBI lineage: Eukaryota > Metazoa > Arthropoda > Insecta > Orthoptera > Acrididae > Schistocerca > Schistocerca piceifrons. The sequence continues at coordinate 557,342,527 of NC_060144.1, forward strand.
TATAAGTGTAGGCGGCGAAAGATTAAAGCTTGGTTGACCTTGTACATTACAATGTTGGTTGGGTATGCTAACTGGCTGGCTTTGATACTGCTGCTGTGAAAAGCGTCTATTGTGACCCAAATGCGGTTCCTGTTGCTGATAATTTTGACGATACTGATAATTAATATTTTGTCTGTTATTAAAGTTCTGGTGGTTGTCGTTCTTGAAGCGTGGCTGATCGTAATTGCTGTATCCTTGTTGACCTTGGTTATTATATGAAAAATTTTTGTTTATGAAGGAATAATCTGATTGCTGAACTTCCAAAAGCTGTAACAGATCTCCGAATGCCGAAATATTTTCCTTCTGCTGACCCGTTAAAAGTGATTCTCTTAATGATCGTGGTAATTTAGAAATACTAATTGAATAAGTGCAGATTCACTGCATGGTTCACTTAAGCACTGGTTTTGTTGGACCATGTGTTCAAAAAATTGCGTGACAGTGGAAAAATTTGAGTTCTCATAATTCGGTAAACTAATTAATTGATCCTTGATTCCACGCTGTGTCGTCTTCCACCAAAACGCTGACAAAAAAGCATTCTGAAATTCTTCTACCGAATAGCATTGTCTCGCGATCGGTATCATACGAGTTGCCGGTTCGCCTTCCAAAAAACTGCAAATAAATTCAAGTTTATGTGTTACGGGCCAAGTCGGTGGAAAAGCAAAGCTAAATTGTTGTATCCAATCCAATGGGTGAATCTGTGTCCTGTCATTTTTAAATACTTTAAATTTTCTCACGGATAGAAAGTGCTTGTAATCAAAATTATCGTCTCTGTATGTCTGAACAGGTTCAGGATTGTATGAGAATCTATTTGTCTGTGACTGTTCGGAATCTAAGTCACGTACTCTCTGTAAATTACCTAAATTATTCTGGCTGTGTGAGACTGACAAATGTTCGCAAAGTGGCGTATGCTGTGATGTGTTAAAGGCTGAAACATTTTTCATCTCTGTCACTTCTTGCTGTAAAGTTGACAATTTTCTACGTAATGTATTATTGGACGAACCTATCTCACTGATTGTCTGCTGTAAATTTTGGAATTCGGGTGTTTGATTAAACGAAACTGGTGAAGTATCGTCTGATTTGGTGTCAGTATTATTTTCGATAACATCAATACGACTGGCCAATTCATCATATTTTTCAGTCAGTATTTTTACCTGATCATCATTTTTATTATTACAAGCATTAATTTGTTTTTGTATTTTACATGTGGTTTCGTTCAACTTTTTAACGTCTGCTTTGATGGCATCGGGATCCTGAGTTAGTTCTAATTGTTCAAGTCTGTCGGTCACTGTCTGAAAGTCTACTGTGTGTGTGCCTGTTTTTGCTTTAAGATCGGAGATTTCATCATGCAATTCGGTGTTCAACTGTTTGACAGTATTAATTTCGTCTGATACTGTAGCAATATTGTTGTCTACGTATGTTTTTGTTTTTGTAAACAATTTACGCTCATCTTCCTGTCTCTGTGCAGTAATTGTTTCCATGACTTGCCGTTTTACTTCATTCTGTTCCTGTATAAATTTACGGTAACGTGTTTCACTGTTTTGTAGGTGGTGATTAAAACGTTCGTCAATTTGGCTGTTCTGTTGGTTAAATTTCGCGTCTGCTTTCGCATCCAGTGTACGTGAAAGTTCTGCTGACATTAATTTAAACTCGTCGCATAACTGTGTTGCGTTTTCAGAGCATTGTTTAGCGACTGCACTAATTTCGTCTCTAAGTAATTTCGTTGTGGCTGCACATGTATTCCTCGATTCTTGAGCCACAGATCTAATTTCTTCAATACTGTTCCTAGCACAAACCTTAATTTCCTCACGTAATTGTTCTTTAGTATCATGACATTGCACGGCAATGGCTGCAATCTGTTCATTAATCTATTTACAGTTCTCATTAATTTGTTCGATCGACCTGTCTTGTTTTTCATTCATTTCATTAATTTGTTGTTTGAGATTTTCACTAAGTTGTTTGTGATTGTTGTCTTGTTTTTCATTGTTTTCATTAAGTTGTTGTTTCTGGTTGCCGTATTTTTCATTGAGTTGTAGTAATAATGCCATAACTTGATCCCAGCCAACATTAGCGACTCTATTTTCTATGCTGTGTGTTGGTGTATCTGCATTTGTCACGTTTTCTGTAACCATTTGGTCATTCTGTAATTCTTGAAAAGGTTTGCCAATCGGGTGTGCACTGTGAGTCGCTACCTCGGAATCAAATAAATCTGACATATTTTGACTACATTGTTCATCTTCGTGAGAAGAATTTATCAGTTCACAATTCAAATTTTGCAAACCGGGTGTGTCAAACTGGGCAGCGTTCATTGTATTGGAATGTGCCACGTCATCAATTGTTACATTTACTCTGGACATAATTGCATTTGTTTGCTCATCATTAGGATCAAAATCAATATTAGTGATCGGTACGCACTGATTGTCTGTAAATGGAGGATTATCATTATTACCCTGAGTGTCGCAAGTATTATCGGTCACATTATTCGAGTCTGCTATTTCACTCATTGCACATCGTGATGTACAGTTTTCCGCGGCATTTTTCACAAATCAAAATTAAGCACAAAAATGAAACAAAGACAAAGCAAAAATGGAACAAACACAATTACAACAAAGAGCAATAAATTGCTGATGATCTGTGAAAGAAAGAGTGACAAATTAGTAAATGTGTTGCACCAGATGCAAACTACATTTAAGTAAATAAGAGCAGATATATGACTACTTCTCAGAGTTTCACAAAGAAATACGATCCTGGCCGGTTGTTGTCTAGTGTAACCTCCCCACAAAATATTAAAGATAGCGATTCTAAATTTTTGTGTGACCTGAGAACAAAATTGGTTCCCATTTATAATCTCCGTACACAAATGCATTCACATTTAATGTACCCACAAAATTCTTTTCTCATTTAATGTAAGCTCGAAACAGAAAAATTCCTAAACCTCGTAATAAAAAATATATTCAGTAACCTGGTAAAATTTGGACGACAGCAGTGCTGCGTCGTGGCCCTGTAAGATCATTCTGAATAAAACGCAAAAATTCTTACATCAATAAAAACGGCGAATATATCTGTTCTTACTTAACATTTTTCTGGCACAGCTCCGTGCAATGCTGGCCTATACATTTGTGATTTGTGAAAGGAAGCAACTGATTTTTTGAAATGAATGCTTTTTTTTTAAAAATTACTTTATATTACCAAAATTATTATTAGGACATTTTTTAAACATTTGGATGACAGTTCAGATACATTACTACATATGCGCGACGCTGCTTCTTTACCTTATACAATAATACTCCATCTCCAGATTCCCGACCAGAGCAGACTGCAGACAAGCGCAGACAAACCCATAGTAGCGAGTAGCGACTAGCAACAACTAACTGCTACAGTTACACAGTTCGTACTGCAGTCAACATTGCTCTCTGGTCAGCGGTTCTCATATTGCAGACAGCGCATACCTCTTACAAAGTATACCAAACAGTGATTTATATATTTCTAGCACCTCGAGCATAGTGCGTAATTTGCGATCTGTCTCTATGCAGATGAGAGTCACAGGGCATTTTTGCAGTCTTAGGATAAAGTAAGAGACTGATAGACCCCCTTACATTGTCCTTCAACCACCTGCCCTGCAGCACTGTTACCGATTTAATCAGCAGCTGACCAGGATTAGACCGGTACATTCCGCGTCTCGTGAATGAATGGAACTTGCTGGGTCCTGACCCATACAAGTGAACAACATTTCTCCAGATGCGCCCATGTCGAGGAAGTTAGCACCCCTTATCGGCGTGTAGTAGTAGACTTGAAAGCGTTGTGATGTAATAGCAAATGGTTAAGAAGACACGGAATGGGTGGTTTTTATGCATGATGGAGCTAAAGACGTATGGAGTTTGAAGCATTTCACATAAATCAACTACGCTATCTATTCTAAAGTATTATTCTAGTGTCTAGGATCAGTACCAGCAGGGTATTGGTAAGAGAGAACATAAACACTTGCACTCCTAAGGCTACACGGTTCTGCACTTAAGACAGGCTATAATGTTAGATCACTTCAGTTTCCCACCTATTAGTTGTGTGGAATGCAGCGCTGTTAATACTCCAAAGTAAGACATATATTACCAGCACATGACATACATCCTTCTTGCAGGTTTGTCTACGATAAACTATGGTAACAAACAATAAAATGAAAAACTACTTCCCTAAAATATCGATTCTGTGTCATACATGCACAATATTGCTTTCCAGAGATGTATAGAGTCCACTGTCACATCTGATCGTGGTTCAGAAATTATACTATGCCGACATCAGTCCTATATAAAACGATCGTTAGGAGCGAGGAATACCCCTTACAAGGAAACAGATAAATGCATAGCAGTGGCGTCCGACATGTGAAATTACACGTCATGGCGCCACTAACTCTGTAAACAGCACATAACATAGATTTATGGAGAAATAATTTCCAATCTATATTTTTAGAATTATACTGCGTGAGCGATACTGCTAAGCAGGCAATATTACCATGTGCTTGATATCGAGAAGTATCGCGTAAATGGTATGATATCCTGGCAAACCATGTGAAATTACATCTGTTCTTGTAAACCCAGAGTCTGGAGATCGGTGTAGAAAGCAAGCAGGTCGGGGCCAGAAACAGTAACACCTTTGTGCCGAAGGGGAATGACCCCGACTTTGTACAACAGTTTGGAGAGTGACTTCAGTTTGCTGATGGCGGTCAGGTCATGCATCAGGAGTGGATGACTTGTAACTGTCAGCTGCAGTGGATGACTGCCTGACCTCATGGGAAATATCTAGTGCTGTGAGGAGTACATGCTGTGCATATGCTTACGCTGTCTGTCTTCGCGGTATATGTGCGAGCGCCTGGCGCTCGACAGCTATATGTATGATGCAGAAGGGACGATTTTGTACAGTGCAGGATACGAATTGTATGTTTACTACATCGATATGGTATGTGGAGATCAGTTTTACGCTAAAATATTCAAGCTTCCGTCCTCAGTGGCAGAGCAGTGTAATTGTGCAAGAGTCTTTCCGTATTTGACGATCTGTAGGTCACTTTTGCAGGGTTTAACTGTCAGTGCAATATGGCGGTCTGTACAAAATAGTTTTGGCGCTGAGTGTCTCGTCTGCAGAAAGAAAAAGGCAGACAGTACTTCCATACCAGCAGCATCTGTTATTTGGCGGGTAAATGCAGCAAGAGCCGATCAGAATGCTCCATTCATTCCTTTGTGCTGGAACATAGGAGCCTTTAAATAGCTGTGAGAACATTTACAACATGTTTATTGAAATCAGGACTTAACGATTTCCATGAAGGGTAAAACGTGATGGACGAGGTGTCACACCAGGACCATCAGGAGGAATGCATTTGGCGTTATTCTGGAGTATTTTTGTTAACAGTTTCAGTTTGAATTGCAGAAGATTTCTATAACGCGTCCAGAGGGGGAACTTGGCTGTTATTTACATAGACATAAGACACCAGTATAATACTGACAGCCTTCTAACTGCGCCTACGGAGGTGGGTCGCTATGCAGCACCTCTCGCTTGGCAATTAGGCCTGCACTGGACCAGCAGGTATGCGTGGTGGCTGGCAAAACACATACATGGCTGGAAGCGTCTCGCATGTCGCGTTAGAATCGCTGGGGAGAATGCACCCTGTGGTACTCTGGGAAGCATTGCAACAGATTTCTGTAGCACATTCAGAGGGCACTTATATACTGTGTGTTGTGACCCCAAGCACGTCAGAGCGAGTATCAGTGTAATAAATGAACTATGTGAAAAGTGTCCCTGAATAAATTGTTCCATAATAAATAAAGTACACCCCATCCTCTCTCCAGCAGCCCAGAACAAGCTGAGTCCTTTTTTCCGCCATTTCCCCCCAGACCGCCGTCTTGAATTACGTCACAGAAGGGACGACAGTTGCCTCTGGTGGCCGTACATTGTACTATGCCAGTTGGACTCTGGATATCATGGTGAACACACTGCATGGAGCTACTGCTGAGAGTTGGCAATACTCTCTTAGGATGTAAAGGTTGGCTACAGTGTGCATACACAAGCTCTGGAATCTAAGATATTGTTGTCGCGCCTCGCAGCACACGGATTAACTAGTGGCAGTTTTGAAGCCAGTGTAGGAGCCCACCTGCCCGCCTGCTGTGGTGCGCACGTGTGTTGGGCGAGGGTTCGTCGCCGAGCTGCCGTACTGCCGTGTCCGCCAGCAGCGACACAGGATTTGGTATTTAGTTGATATTTTTTTGTAATTTGCAGCGCGCTTATTAATTTAAAGAAAAGGGTTTGTGTATGTGCGTAGCAGCAGACGGTAATTTTGATAATGATAGGAGTTGAATTCTTAAGGGGAACCCATTGTTAGATTAAGTATTGATTTTTGTCATTGATTTCTTTTGTAATTGTCAGGGAATTGTTTCACTATGTATTCAACTGAGAAGTATTTCAGTCTGTCTCAAGAGTTTGCTTAATTTGTAATATTGATTTAATGCCACTGGAGGCAGATTTACAAACGAAGCGATTGTTCAAAGAGCTTCTAGCGTTTTGTTAATTGAATGAGAAAGAATCGCTTTCAGAATATAGTTTTTTGTTTGGGTTATCATTTATCGAGTTCAGATTTGACCAAACCCTTTCTCTTGAATTATATGTAGTTGTAGTAAGCAGCAGCAGCCGCAGCAACAGCAGGATCCACCATACAGAACATGCATTGCACTCAGCATGAATAATAGTTTTTTTTAAAAATGTTTTTGTTACATAATGGAATGCAGCAGATGAAGCAGTGGCAGCAGAAAGACCAACTAAGTTATTTGTTGCGCACAGGACCAATAAAAAAAGAATAAAGTTTTGGCGATCTCTGTAATAGTAAAGTTAACAAGAGTACAAGCACGAGATTTTCAATAGAAAACACGAGATAATGACATATAGAGCTCGCAACTTTCATCTGTCGACATGCTTGCCAGGATACGATTTTTTTTTGGATGAGTCGTAGTTAGATATGCTTCGTCTTTCTACTGCCAACTGCAAGCTTACGCAACAGTAATCATTAGTGGTGGCACAGCAATTTGATCGCTTGCGCACTGCTTTGTATTAACATAAAATTTTATTTCAGTCGTTTTGTCTTCGAATTTGTTGGTGCATTGTGAAATAGTTAATTGAACAGTGGAATTTTTAGGATAGCGGTGTATTTTAGTGACATGTTTTCGTTCGTATTGCGAGAATGAGGACGCGAGCACAAAAGAAAATGGAAAATAATGGAGATGCTACTGCAAACGCGAACGTAGATACGGTTGCGAACATGAATGTAGGAGCGGTTTCAAACGCAGTTTCCGAAAATTCGGAACAGAGAGTAGAAAATTCTTTTGAGAATATGGAGATCCGGGAATTTTCGAACAATACTGCGGAGAATCGGAATGAAGGCGTCATTTGCCAACAATGCGTGATGAACAACTGTGTGTTAGACGCAACTTAGGACATGACAATACAGTGACGCAAACCGAACTCATTATGAGAAATTCCAGCGTTGCTTCCGCCCCAAAAGTGCAGAGTAATTTTGTTTTCCCCACTTTCGGTGGAAATTCAGGTCTGGTTGCCACTCCGATAGAGCGGAGTAATTTTGCCTTTCCTTCTGTTAGTGGAAATGCAGGTACTGCTTCTGCTTTAACAGATAAGAGTAACGTTGTACTCTCTGCCCCCAGTAATGATATTTTACAATTATTACTGAGTAAACTCACTGAATTTAATGTCAAACAGGAGAGTAAACTCACTGAATTTAATGACAGACAGAAGAGTAAACTCACTGAATTTAATGACAGACAGGAGAGTAAACTCACTGAATTTAACAACAATAACGCAAAGAATTTCAAATCGCTTCAGAACGAAATTAACGAGAATCTCACATTGTTTCAGGGTGAGGTGAATGACAATTTCAATAGTAAATTTGAAGAAATGACCAGTAAATTGAAAAGTCAGCTACGTGAAGAATTCAAATCAGATATTAACAATCTTGTATCCCGACTTGATCACGTACAAAATGTTGATATTGTTGAAGTGAAACAACAGACGTCACAACAAGAACTGCAAGTAGAGGAAATAGCGAAAAATGTTGAGCCATTGCAATTACAGACCACCAATGAAGTTTCAAAGATAGAAACTCAATTAACGACAGTAGCTAAACAGGTAGATGAATTATCCGTGAAAGTGACGGAACTGAGTAGTGGGTCAGATACGAAGTCAGATGACACTCAGCCGGTACCGATCGCGGATACCGAATAATTTCAGTCTCTACAACGTTTTAAACAAGGGCAGATGACAATTAATCAGCAAATCAAACGTGACGTGAAAAATATACAGGAACAGCTTTCCAACATCGAAGAAAAGATCGATCGCAGCGATGACACTGGTAGATCCGATAATTACCAAATTTGTAACGACAATGAGCGCGTTAATTATGGAAATGCCGACCATTTTTCTCGTGGATATGACACGTTTGCGGGACGTAATGAAGGCAACGTGAGTCATACTGTAAAAGAAAACTCATTCGCTAAGGAAAATGACGAGTTTGACTATAAGTATTTTCTCACAGTTAGGAAATTTAAAATTTTTCGGAATGCTAGTCACGAAAACCACCCCCGAGAGTGGTTACAACAATTTGACAATTCTTTACCACCAACATGGCCAATTGGCCACAAACTGGAATTCATTTGCAGTTATCTTGAAGGAGAGCCTGCAACAAGAATGCGCTCAATAGTACGTGAATGTCACACATATGATGATTTTTATCACGCATTCTTATCTGCTTACTGGTCAGAGACTAAACAAGATCGTGTAAAGCATTACATCATTATGATGCAAAGTTATGAGCAGTCGAAATTTTCAACTCCAGTGCAATATTTTGAAAACATGATGCACATGAACAGATATTTAACGAATCCGTACAGTCAGTCGGAATTAATTCGTATCTGTTTGACAAAACTGCCGATCAGATTACGCCACATAATTTTGGCAGGTAGGTGCAAAGATGACTTGGAGGCATTCCAAGCTCTTTTGCAAGAATTAGAATTTGACAACTATGAAAACACACAAAGAGATGATAGTAATCAGTATTGGGAAAATAATAATCCGCGGCGTGACCGTAAACGCGTATGGAACTCAGACGAACCTCACGCGTACAGGGCGGGAGAAGATAGACGCGATATGCGGCGTCAATCGTATAACACAGATCATACGCGCCAGAGAAATGATTTTTATGATCATAGGAACTCTCAATACAGTAATAGAGATCGCGGACCGCGAGAGCAAAGGCGTTATGGAAATGAAAAGTATTTTAGAAGGATTGGTCGTGGTAGAGACAACCGAAGTTGGCGCGGACACGCAAATTACAATTCGGAACGCGGTGCTCATGCAGAATACAGAGCATCGAGCCCACGTGATAATTATGGTCATAAAAATTATGAGAACCAAACAGTTATGATGACGGGGGCAAATCAAAATTGGCACGATCGCAGAAATTCCAATTTAGATCGTGGGGACAATGTAGAAATTAGACCACCCAACCCAAGCACTAATTCGCGGCAATACGAGCCGGCACAACAATGACTAGCAACAAGGACTACAAACGAACCGTTTGTAGCGACGGAAAGCCGACACACAAATTATGTTAACTTTGTTGGACTGGTGGACATTAGAGACACATTATAACAAGAAAATGACAACAGCGAAATTATGTATGCTCATCCAATCATAAAAATCTCGGTAGGAAATATTCTACTTTCAGCTGTACTTGATTCTGGCAGCCCTGTGAATGTAATTAGCGAGAAAATGTTTAAGGAGTGTGAACAGGCATCTGTTTATCCAACCTTGCCATTATTAAAGACCAAATTAAAGGGAGTCATTCAAGGAAAGACTGTAGACGTACGGAATCAGACTTCTTTAGTTTTCAGGTGTCAAGGACAAGAGTTTTCTGCAAATTTCTTAGTAGTCCCTCTTTTATCAATAAAAATGATTTTGGGTGTGGAATTCCTACGTGAATATAAAGCAATGTTAAACTTTTGTAATGCTGAAGTCATGTTACGAGTAAATCAAATGCTAGTTAGGCTTAAATTTCAAGGATGGTTAGCAAAGGAGGATAAGGAAGTGACTTATCTGCGTTTTCTCTTTCCGCTTGAGGCACAACAATCAATGAATTTGTCTAATAGTTGCACAGATAACATCCCTACGTTTTACTGTGAAACAGAACAATCCATTAGTACAGAACAATTAATTAAAAGGAAAGTTTACCGAGACGAAGTAGATCCTAATGCAGGCACTGATGAGTTATTTGAAATATTACAAACAAATTGTGGAGTTTTTCTCACAAGACAGGAACAATACGTAACTTTCTTTATGAATTCAGGGTCAAGGAGCATAATAAATTTTTTGTACCACCATACGTCATCCCATTGACATACAGAGACAAAGTCAAACAGAAAATACAATCCATGTTAGAGCAGGGAATCATCGAACCTGCTGTGAGTTCATACATCAGCCCATTACACGTGGTTAAGGAAAGGGATAATTCCATTACACTGGTTCTTGATTCCAGACAAATTAACGCAGTAACCTGAAACCGATAGACCACAGACACTAGATGAACTATTGCAAAAACACCATGAAGTGGTAAGTATAGCATTACAGAACATCAAGAAAGCTGCAGACAGAAGAAAGAATCTGCATAATCCACGAGTCAATGTCAAGAATTTACAGGTACGTCAAAAAGTATTGCTTAGATCACATCGACTATTCCATAAGGGAAAATATTTGAGTAGGAATCTTTTCTTGGTGTATGAAGGACCCTTCCGTATACGACGCATTGCACACACAAACGCTGTGGTAGTTGAGGCAATATGAACACATAAATTGCGAGGTCTTCATCACTTATCACACATTATAATTTTCAAGGAATAAGGCCCTAGAGGGTTTACTGATCTTTAGTAAATATATGTTTGGCAAGCATAGGTGCCCCAGCCGTTACAGTATATTCTTCCGATTTTAGTTTTCAGTACTGTTTCATAATCTTTGACTAACCTGTTTATCTATTAATCTTTTACTATCAATCTATCCTGCGTGAAAGACCAAGAATGAATGATTATGAATGATTTGTATTGTTTGAGAGAATGAGAACTTTGTAAAGGACATTTCTGACGAGACGATTATACCGGCTGTTGATATCTTGCGATTGTTCACTGAAAGAATGAAATTTTCGTGACTTATTAGAAGGAAAATGCAACAAATTTCTATGTACGTTTTTAGGGAGAAATAACATGAAATAACAGAAACTGTTGACATTATCTTCCGGTAAAAGATAGTGTATAAGTGGCTCTGAATTGAGACGGTATATTTGATGGGCAATAGTATAATTAGGAAAGATTCGAACTGACACTTGTTCTGATTTATGAGGTAGTTTGAAGAGTGATGATTTATGCGGATTTTTCGTGTTTATTAGTTTGCCAGGTAAGGCGTATTAGGATTTATGGACCACTCATGAATAGTGTGACACAATGAGGAAGCACTTTGCAGACATTTATAGAACAAGAGAAGGTAAGAAAGATACACTTCTAAACTAAGAAACCCACAACGGTATTCTATGAAGGAAGATATAGTTTATATACATTTGCGTAAAATTTAAGTCACAGTAATGTTATGGTAGAGTACACACTTACTTAAAATCTAAGTCACAGTCAAGTTAAAACGAAGTTATGAGTCATGAAAGGAGTTCTGATACAAATACACAGCAAAGTGTTGAATTATGTGATGAATGAGTGCCAAGAATATTTTTTTTTGCTCTGTGAATGGTAAGAATGATAGTGTTGTTTCTCTTCTTATTGTTGTTAAGGTTGACTTTATATTGCATTTCTTACAGGAAACATGATCGCAACGGAAGTTTTCTCCATTGCAGAAACGAAAGCTCTAAACGTGACGTAATTTTGTGTAGTAGACGATATTTTCAGATCGGAGCGTAGCACGCTTACCGTTAAGGGTCCCGAGAAGAAAGACGTTCCAGAAACAATCGGCCGTGACAAACACACCGAGATATGACCTAGATAATTATGTCGTGCATTAAACGATTTCTTTTCTCGCCAAGAGGCGAGAGTATCTGCCATATTTGTGAATGTGTAAATAGTAGTGTAACATAAGTCAATTTAATATTTATCTTGTGTTTTTCTATTTCATGATTGTAATTTAGTGATGCAGTGCCGATTCCAGCACGAGGTTAATTGGAAGGTGATGATTTTTCTCTTGTCATGTCATAAATTTATTTCTTGTCACCTTGATGAATAAACCATTTCTTTCAGTTTCTACTGGACAGATGGAGGGGTTTTGTGTGTTGCATTTTGTTAATAATCTGTTTTTTATTATGTACTTTGTAGGTTGTTTATTATTCTTGTTCTTTGTGACCGTCCAAGGTATGGCCACACAGATTCATACAAAGACTAGGGAGGCCTCCAAACAGAGAAAATGAGGACTCCATATGAAAACGATTGAGACGCTATACCACAGACATTTACGTTTGACATCAGAAATATTGACAGTCATTACAGACTAATAATTATAAATTTGGTATAACTTAGTAATTAGAGTGTACAAATTCTGACGTAAAGTCACGTAATTATTCACTAAATTTTGTACATATTCATGAACTGATTTGGCGAGCCGTCAGCTAGACTTTTTGTAAATGATTCTGTAACTTTTATTATGTATAATAGCATCACTATAGAATTAGTTTTCTATACGTAGGATTATTTAAATATTTTATGACCAAAATGTACATAACAATTATTGTAACAAATATTATATCATTCTTTTTCAAAATCACTAGTAATGTAAAAATAGTAGGTAATTAGGTTTCGATGGCACAGGATTTATGCCTTGAAATTAAAATGATATTTTTTTGTGTGGTGCCACATTTGTAATGATTCGTGGTCACAATCAAAACTTTGCCACTGTTATTGGCCAAACTAATCGTAAGACAATTAACTTCCCACCATGTGGTGAGCCTCATATTATGACTGAATTGAAAAATACATGCCACAAATCGGTGATTGCTGTGGCGAGAAATCTAAAGAAAATTGACTTTGTCACCATGTGGTGAGCCTCACATTATTCATGACTTCAGATATATGCCACAAATCTGTAATTTCTGCGGCAATAGAGTTAAAGAAAACATTTAAATGAGCTCAAAACTCACATGCCTGTTTATATGATATAATATTATTCCTTGCTTAATTTCTGTAATTATGTTAGAGATATCGTATTTTAAAGAGAGAATCTATTTTCTATAAAATATGGCGTTTCCAGTATACAGAAACACTCGACCGAGACTTGTACTACATAAGTTTGAGGAGGTACTTATGCAATAACGCAATGACATGTGGTTGTCAGTGGACACGACGTCCCTGAGTCTGTCAACACTGTCAAACTGTGTCATCCTGGGAGAATGGACGTTACGTATGGTTGTCAGTGGACACAGGGTCCCTGAGTCTGCCTACGTTGTCAAACTGTCTCACCAGAGGAAAATTTGACTTCAGGTGTGGTTTTCAGTGGATATGGAGTCCCTGAGTCTGCCTACACCGTCAATTAACTGATGTTGGAATATTAGAGTAGTTGTCAGTGGATATGAAGTCCCTGAGTCTGCTGCACTTAAAACATGTAGACCTGGTTTCTTTTCACCAGAGGAAACTGTGAGCATAAAAATATAAAATATTATGTAGTCAGACCACTACTGATTAATGTCACGGAAACGTAAGTGCCAAAATGCAGAAAATAAAACATAATTTTTTACTGGTTATTAGGTTATGTTAGCTTATTGAAGACTATTCAATGCTTAAGTAGTAACTGTTACACATCTGTTAAAAAATATATGATCTTTTTTATCTTCTTATGTAAGAAACTTCTTATATTTCCAAGGATGTTTTCTTATTACATACATACTAGGCTAGCAACATTTTCATATTATTTTTGTAAAAGGAGCCATGTTTTCTCCTTTCAAATCAATTAGGCAAGCAACATTTCTGCCATTTTGTATAAAATTTTAACATTTTCTCTTGCCTATATGCCATGAAAGAAAATTTTCGTCCTTTTGTAAAAAAATTTTACTTAGATGCTAAGCAAGAAACACTTTTAGTCATTAGATATAAATTGTAACATTTTTCTCTTTGCCTAATTTTTTCGTTGTTTTCTTAAAAAATTTTACTGTTTGTTCCTTGCCAATATGTGAGGCAAGAATCACCCTGCAAAATTTTCAAAAATGAGGTTGGGGGTTATGAAAGTTGGCAATACTCTCTTAGGATGTAAAGGTTGGCTACAGTGTGCATACACAAGCTCTGGAATCTAAGATATTGTTGTCGCGCCTCGCAGCGCACGGATTAACTAGTGGCAGTTTTGAAGCCAGTGTAGGAGCCCACCTGCCCGCCTGCTGTGGTGTGCATGTGTGTTGGGCGAGGGGTCGTCGCCGAGCTGCCGTACTGCCGTGTCCGCCAGCAGCGACACAGGATTTGGTATTTAGTTGATATTTTTTTATAATTTGCAGCGCGCTTATTAATTTAAAGAAAAGGGTTTGTGTATGTGCGTAGCAGCAGAGGGTAATTTTGATACTGATAAGAGTTGAATTCTTAAGGGGAAACCATTGCATTGATTTTTGTCATTGATTTCTTTTGTAATTGTCAGGGAATTGTTTCACTATGTATTCAATTGAGAAGTATTTCAGTCTGTCTCAAGAGTTTGATTAATTTGTAATATTGCTTTAATGCCACTGGGGGCAGATTTACAAACGAAGCGATTGTTCAAAGAGCTTCTAGCGTTTTTTTAATTGAATGAGAAATAATCGCTTTAAGAATACAGTTTTTTGTTTGGGTTACCATTTATCGAGTTTAGATTTGACCAAACCCATTCTCTTGAATTATATGTAGTTGTAGTAAGCAGCAGCAGTCGCAGCAACAGCAGGAGCCGCCACAGAGCACATGCATTGCACTCAGCATGACTAATAGGTTTTTTTATGTTTTTGTTACATAATGAAATGCAGAAGATGAAGCAATGGCAGCAGAAAAACCAAGTAAGCTATTTGTTGCGCACAGGACCAATAAAAAAAGAATAAAGTTTTGGCGATCTCTGTAATAGTAAAGTTAGCAAGAGTACAAGCAAGAGATCTTCAGTAGAAAACACGAGATAAGAACTTCCTATGAATACTGAAACTGTTTAAATGTACACTGCATGCAAAATAAAGACTTACATCCATCGTATCCAGCAGCCCAGCACAGGTTGAGTCCTTTTCCCAATGGCAAGGCAGAGATGACTTAGGATCGTAGAGGTAGCCCAAGTGACCTTTTTCCCGCCATTTTCTTAGGTTAGTGGAGGTAGCCCTAGTGCCCTTTTACCCCCACCAAAATTTCAGCCTCCACCATGACGTCATTGCGATGTTGCCATATCTATTTTAATTATTCTTTTACACGTTAAGTTTCGTAGGACCAAATTGAGGAGTAAATCTCCAAAGTCTTGGATCATGTCAGTACATGATATTGCAACACAAAAGTAAAAACAACTAAAAATAAAATGTTTATTAACCCAAAAAAAGTCATTCCATAAGTTTAAGTAAACGCAGTCTACAATACAACAAGAATTTGCTTAGTTTTTCAAGGACTGTCTCAACAGAATAGGAGTGACCCATGAGGAAACTCTTCAGTTTCGATTTCAAAGATTTTTTAATTCTAGCGGTAACTTATTGAAAGTGGATGCAGCAGTATACTGCACACCTGTCTGCACAAGGGTCTAGGAAGTCCGATCCAAATGCAGTTTTGATTTCTGCAGAGTATTAGCTGAGTGAAAGGTGCTTATTTGTGTGAATAAGTTAATATTGTTAACAAGAAATGACAGTAATGGATATATATATATATATATATATATATATATATATATATATATATATATATATATATTGACAGGCCACTGTCAAAACAGCCAGACTCTGAACAGGGGTCGACAAGAGGTTCATGAGCTTTTATACCACTTAGCGCTCAAACCGCCCGTTTCTAAGCCAAAAATATCCTTCTAGAATGGGAAGAGTTACCCCAAAATATAATACCATACGACATAAGCGGATAATGGAATGTAGTCTAATTAAGTCAGGTGATGCTGAGGGAATTAGATTAGGAAATGAGGCACTTAAAGTAGTAAAGGAGTTTTGCTATTTGGGGAGCAAAATAACTGATGATGGTCGAAGTAGAGAGGATATAAAATGTAGGCTGGCAATGGCAAGGAAAGCGTTTCTGAAGAAGAGAAATTTGTTAACATCCAGTATAGATTTAAGTGTCAGGAAGTCATTTCTGAAAGTATTCGTATGGAGTGTAGCCATGTATGGAAGTGAAACATGGACGATAAATAGTTTGGACAAGAAGAGAATAGAAGCTTTCGAAATGTGGTGCTACAGAAGAATGCTGAAGATTAGATGGGTAGATCACATAACTAATGAGGAAGTATTGAATAGGATTGGGGAGAAGAGAAGTTTGTGGCACAACTTGACCAGAAGAAGGGATCGGTTGGTAGGACATGTTCTGAGGCATCAAGGGATCACCAATTTAGTATTGGAGGGCAGCGTGGAGGGTAAAAATCGTAGAGGGAGACCAAGAGATGAATACACTAAGCAGATTCAGAAGGATGTAGGTTGCAGTAGGTACTGGGAGATGAAAAAGCTTGCACAGGATAGAGTAGCATGGAGAGCTGCATCAAACCAGTCTCAGGACTGAAGACCACAACAACAACAACACGACATAAGCGAATGAAAATAAGCAAAGTAGACTGATTTTCATGTCGAACAATCAATCACTTTAGATACCGTTCGAATAGTAAAAAATGGCAGCATTAAATCTTTGAACAATATCCTGAACGTGGTATTTCCGCGACAGTTTACTATCTATCTGAACTGTTCAGTTTCACTAACAATATGTGCGTTCTGTGAAATTAAAACGTCAGGTTTTGTTGAATTGTGTGTTAGAAAATGTAAAAGCCGAGTCTTATTGTGGTTCAGCGTTAGTTCAATTTATACAAGCCATGAACTTAGGTCACGGACTGCACTGTTTGAAATCGGGCCAATTTTGCACACTACATCCTTTACTACCAAGCTAGTGTCATCAGCAAACAGAAATATTTTAGTCACCTGTAATACTAGAGGCTATGTCATTTATATAAATAAGGAACAAGAGTGGCCCTTACACTTATTCCTGGGGCACCCCCCACTTGACCATACCCCACTCAGACCCCACTTCACAGCCATTCTCAACACTGTGAATAATGACCTTTTGCTATCTGTTGCCAAAGTCAGAGGTACCAATTGTGAGCTACTCCCCGTATTCTGCAATGGTCCAACTTCTGGAGCAATATTTTGTGATCAACACAATCAAACGTCTTAGTTAAATCAAGAAATACGCCTAGTGTTCGAAACCTTTTGTTTAGCTCACACAGTACATTTGATAGCAAATCGTGTGATATCAAATGATCAATTATCCTTACATACACAGCCTATTCAGTAACTTTAGCAAATACTGATGTCATAGAAATACGTCTAAAATTGTCTACATTATCCATTTCTCCCTTTTTATAAAGTGGCTTTACTACTGAGTACTTTAATTGTCCAAGGAAATTGACCATTCCTAAAGGAAAGATTACAAATATGGCTAAATACAGGGTTGACATGTGCAGCAAAGTACTTTAATATTCTGCTAGGCCTCCATCATAACCATGAGAGTCCTTAGTCTTCAGTGATTTAATTATTGACTCAATCTCTCTCTTGTCTGTGTCATAGAGGAGTATTTCAGACATCAACCTCGGAAAGGCATTTCCCAAGAGAGTAATGTGATTCCCTGTAGAAACTAAATTTTTATTTAATTCACCAGCAATGCTCAGAAAATGATTGTTTAATACTGTACATACATCTGGTTTATCAGTAACAGAAATATTTTTACTACGAACTGACTTTGTATCGCTGACCCTGTGCTGCTAATCAGACACTTCCTTCACAACTGACTGTGTGGTTTTAATTTTATTCTGTGAATTAGCTATTCTATTTGCATACCACATACTCTTTGCCTTCCTAATAACATTTTTAAACACCTTGCAGTACTGTTTGTAATGGGCTGCTGTAGCTTGATTGTGCCTACTTGTAACATTTTGATATAATCCCCACTTTGTTCTACATGATATCCTTATCCCACTAGTCAGCCATCTGGGCTGCGTATTACTGCTAGTACCGCGTTTAGAATGTTCTAATGGAAAGCAACACTTAAAGAGCATGAGAAATGTGTTAAGGAAAGCACTATATTTATCATCTATGTTATTGGCATTATAAACATCCTGCCACTCTCGTTCCTTGATAAGGTTTAAAAAACTCTCTATTGCTCCTGGATTAACTTTCCTACATAGTTTGTAGTTATATGTAATATTTGTTTGAGTAAAAAAGCCTTTTAATGTTAAAATTTGTGCATCATGGTCTGAAAGATCATTCAACATTTTACTAACAGAACACCCATCTAGCAATGAAGAACAAATAAAACTATTGTTTATGGCTGTGCTACTATTCCCCTGCACCCTAGTTGGAAAAAACACAGTCTGCATCAGATCGTATGAATTTGGGAGATCTACCAACATGCTTTTCCTTGCACTGTCACACACAAAATTTATATTGAAGTCACCACATGTAACTAATTTCTGGCACTTCCTACAAAGTGAATCAAGAACCCTCTCTTACTTGAGCAGAAATGCTGTGAAGTCAGAGTTAGGGGACCTATAAACAACGACAATTAGAAGTGTAGCTTCACTAAATTCAGCTTACCCTGCACAACATTTAAATATCTGTTTAGTGCAGTGGAATACTGTTTTTTACGTACTCCCCCACCCCGCAAGGAACTCCTTGAAAAACAGCCAACTAATTTGTATCCTGGTAAAGGAAGTCTCTGAATTGTCAAATTATTTAACCAGTACTCCGATATACCAATAATTTCAGACTCAAGGTCTAGAGGCAGTTCACTAACTTTATCTCTAATACCTCTTATATTTTGATGAAATATGCTAATTCCTTCTCTATTGGAAGCATGATGTCCTCTGAAGGTGAACCCTTAGTTAGAGGAACTTCCTTTAAGTAGGTATACCCATCAGCTGACTTCAATCTAAAAAAGGTGCAGCTCTAACACCAACTGCTATAGGAATTTTTCCATGAGTGATCCCACCACCACTCTCTACACTGTCACCTATAAGCTTTGGCAGCCTCCCCTTCCCATATCTATTGAGGTGCATGTCATGCCTAGTGGAACCTGATCTATTGATAGACCCAGCTAGCACCACATGTGCCCCATGTCCTCTGCCATCAGTGCCCTCTCCAGCCCCATGTTAATGCACCTAACAGCCACATTAAGATGAGGCCGATCATGATGCTGAAGCAGTTGCATGAAATGCACATTAGTGCCACCAGTACCAGGTTACCACCTACATTATATTCCACATCCCTTTCAAGACTGTTCCCTGCTCCACCCACTACCACTACCTGATCCTCCTTTGTAAAATTCCTACATAACTCCCTTATGCTGTCAGTCACCTGAGCCAACCCTGCACTAGTCTTCACAATGCTGGTGACCTGGTGCTCATTTGCCAGCACTTACTGCAATCGTTGGCCCACACCTTCACTATGCGAACTGCCTAGCAGCAGAACCTTCTTGTTTTTGTTTGCAATTGACCTAGGCCTCCTAATTGCTGAGGACTGCTGCGTGTTCCCTATATCTACAACTACACGAGGCTCCTCTACAACTACACGAGGCTCCTCTCCGCTCAACTCTGATAGTTGGTCAAATATATTGCATATATGCAAAGTATATCTGTCTGAATACTTCCTCCTCCTAGCTGCCTTCTTGCCAACTCCCAGTTCCCATTCCCCACCATCCTTCACCATCTTCAATCTATCTAGTTTCTCCTTTGCGCGTTGTAACTGCATCTGAAGGGCACAGATCTTATGCTCCTGCTCCTATATCAACTTACTTCTACTACAGATTCTGCATTCCCAGGAGAGGATCTTGCTGGAATGCCCACTGGCTTCCCCACTGCATTCCCCCCAATGAAAATGCTTTGAAAAAAATCCCACACCATAACCCACTACTCACAAACCTATGACAGAGCCCACACTTCTCACTCGTGGTAAAATTTTACAGTTACTGAAAAAAAACTATATGTTAAGTTCAGTTACACCAGTAGAACTATTTATAGAACTAACAATAGCGGTCTCAAAATTCTCTGTCTACTAAGAAAGCAACTACTTGTATTAATACTACTTCACCACAGCTAATACATATATGAACAAAACTTCACAAAATTATTAGCTAAAACCAAAATTTCAAGCGGTCACTGGAAAACTCAATGAAGTTAAAACGAAGAATGAAAGTTTTACTGAAATATTTCACTAGAAACAATAAGAAACAACAGCTGAAAACTAAAACATGTAATTTACTAAACAACTTCATCACACAGAAAACTCTAAAAAACACAGCTAACGAATGTTTCCAAAAGTTTATTAAATCGTTATTTCTCCCAAACAGCTCGAAACATCACTGAAAAGTATTGAATTTAATAACTGTATGACAATGCACAAATAACTGTCAGCACTGGGCTTTATAGCCTCTACAGCTGCATCTGCATGCCGAAAAATGTAAACACACTACTAAAGCGTGTTGCTTGCATGAACGACGTAAGCACACTCATGAATAACAGTCACTCGTGTTAATAATACAGGAAGAAAGACTGAGATTAATGAAAATTCACTAATAACTTACTTTTACAGCAAATATTAACCCAAATAAACTTTAAAATAAGTACCTGAAGATCCCCCATCTTGAATAAATTTGGCAACAATGCAGAGTGGGGTGATACATACTTTGTCCCGCTACTCATGTTATCCATAATACTCTTAACTATCGACATTGAAATAACTGTCATGAAAACATTTGATTATTTTCAGTATACACAGTAAGGACAAAGAAGCTGAAAGAGTTCCACTGATACGTCGAGTCCTTGATAATTCAAATGAGAAATATATTAAACGACACTCAAAGGTGTCTGAGTGAAAGGAAGACTGCCAATTTTATTGGCATGCAAACCAAGGTGAATATGAACAAATTAAATAGTGAGAACCTGAAATAATTAATCTGATTTCGAAACTTGAGGAAGAGACAATGCCTTTCTGTACCACAGAATTTCATTACTTAGAGAAACGAGCATTTTTAAAATAAATATCAAGCATTTGATTTGATGACGTTATATGAAACCGCAGATAGGGTGATGATTGCAAACGCTGTTACATACCTGACTAAAAATGGCGTGTAGATTTCTGGAGACATTTGTTTTCAGAAATATATGTATCTGAAGAGCTTTTTGGATACTAAGCGTGACTCAGTAGAATGGATATATAAACACTCTGTGGAAGAAAAGTGGATTTATTTTCTTGAGAAAACCAAAAATCGGGAACGAAAATGGCGACTGCTAAAGTAATGTGAGTACTTGTTTTCTATTCCCGCACTCAATGCCACTGTGGGAGAAGTATTTTCGCCGATATTGGCCCAGTGGACTGGTGAAAGATATCGACTGCTTCCAGGGACTGTGGAACCAATCTCACAGTTCGATTTAACTACAAGCTGGCTTGTATCGAGTTTTATAAGTACTTAAAAGGGAAAAAGACTTGCAGAAAAAGGTGAAATCTTTCGAAGAGTATGGTGCGCCAACTATTTCTGCCGCAACAAATTCCATGTAACTATCTTCTAAATTTTCGGTTTATGTGATCGCTCTAAGTTTGTAGTTATAGCTTGATACCAGTGCCTACCAATTTTAATTGTATATTACAGTACTGAGGATGGTCACTAAGCGACCGAAAATCGATTTTGCTGACATTAAAACAACAAAATACGGCCAATGCTGATTTTCCTTCCAATTCTATCCACTATTTGGTTGTGGTGCACACAACACGCCATGGAGTCGCCAATCAATAAAAGTGGAGTTACTGTTAATAATCAGTGTACCACTCACAGAGACAATACCACGCTTCGTCGGACAATTACACTGTCATAACTTTGGGGTCACCAAGAGTGGTATCAATCTGAAACAGAGAACAGTCGACAGGAAGTTCTCTGAATGGTGCCGCCGACTTAACGATCAGTACTTGGGGACCTGTGGCCAATCTATCTCGTCCTTACTATGTAGACAGTCTACTGAGGGCTCATAAAATACCAGTTTATGTAGGTTACCAATTAAAAATAAGACAGGTACAGGTAACACATTGAATACCAAAGTATATAGTTTTAACAGCTGACGAAAGTTATGATGCACGAAAATAAAGAGGTGTGCAGTTGTTAAGTATAAGGTAGCCTGTACGGTATGCACATATATACCAGACTGAAAACAATTTTTCTGCACCAACAAATATGAAAAATAATGGGAACTTGCTATCGTGTGTTAAGTTTAATGTTCTTTACAGTCGCTAAATTACAAGGAATTTCAGTATCAGTTCCCTCAATGTAAACAGTAATACGTAGTGAGATGTCTGGTTCAACGAACAGTACACCGGCTATGACAACATGGTAGGTTATCTATTTGGTCAAAGATAGTAAATAATCACGTCACGAGATATCGTTTTTGAAGAAAACACATCACGCCAGAAGAAAGACGTACCTATTCCAGTAACTATGGATACTCATGATGAAACATTTCAAAACTTACAAGTTAACAAAAATAAGTCTGAAGCTGATATTGAAAATGAAGATCACAAAGTGACTGATGAAGACACTATGAGAACATAAATGACTGAGTATAGTCACGTGATCGGTCAACAATCAAATACCGTTAAGATAAGAAGATTATGTAGGTTCTGCTTTAACAAGTTGTGGAAACCCGCATTCATTTCAGGAAGCTATGAGGTCAGATCAACAACGTAAGTGCAAGGAAGCAATGGATCAAGTTACTACAAAAAACACTGCAAGACAATCAGACTTGAGTGTTGGATGATCTTCCTGACAATCAGGCTTCAGTGTTGGATGATCTTCCTCTATGAAAAAGAGCCATTCTCTGTAAATTGGTTTGAGATGGTACATCATACTTTAAAAACAGACGTGTGTGTGCGTACGTTTCTGTTAATGTGACGAGAGAGAGGCGCGACAGCTGAGGAGGCGGGTCGAGTGAGCCAAACAGGGAGCAGTAGCCGCACCATTCTCACGGTGTCGGCATTAGACGCGCTGGCGACTGGCTCTTTGGTAGTCAGACGGGGTTGAGATGTGGAATGGGCACCACCTGTGTGCGGCAGCAGGTCGCCTGCGAGTGAATCGGGATATTTGGCCATGCACTGGTGATATTCATGTGTCGATAGTGAACACACTGAAATATTGTCCGCTTGAGGACTCAGATTTCGCGTCAGGGGAACTGATTGCGTTGTGGACTAGTGATATTCGCGCCTGCCGCTGACGAATACTGTAAATTATTTTCAACGCTAGCCTTTGAATATTTAATATTACGCGGTCTAGTCTGAAATTAAAACTGACACCTCGGAATTTAGTTAGAACTTTAACCTTAGAATTGCGCTAAAGGAACTTTAATTATTTTTCGATGATTTTTTCGGAAGTTGACGTTAACTTAAGATCATTATTTCACGGATGAACGGATATTAATTACGATAAATGTTACTCTTTTGAAATAAACTCAGTTTTGTTAATCTTTAAAATGCAGGGTGTAGTGAATATTATTTTTACTGCAAATTTTTGCCTGCATTTTTTTGGAGGTTAATGCGCTAGATGCGTAGATTGGCTTCTAGGTTGTAGCTTAGCCAACACTTATAAATCAAATAACGCACTTCAGGGGCCCAATAAGCTGCGACTTCTTGATTTAAAATTTATTACCGTGCAGTTGGGCGTGTGCTGAATGAACAGTTATTTGGCGACAGCAACAAAAAAATTGTTCAAATGCTTCCAAGCACTATGGGACTTAACATCTGAGGTCGTCAGTCCCCTAGACTTAGAACTACTTAAACGTAACTAGCCTACGGACATCACATACATCAATGCCCGAGGCAGCATTCGAACCTGCGACCGTAGAAGCCCAGCAGCAAAATTTAGCCTCTTCATTCGTTAATAATTTATTCGTCCAGTCACATATGTTGGTCTCAACGTTTTGGTCTTGGGGTCAATAGAGTTAGCAAACAACATTTTTTATCCGTGTCGTCGCATTTTACAAAATGAAAATGACTGCTAATGGATCAGTTGATAAATTTAAGGCGAGAATGGCAATAAATGGTTTCTAGTGACAAAAAGGCGTTGACTGTAACCCTGAGGTTTCGTCCTGTGGCACGTCATCCATTATTTGAACACTGTTGAGGGTTGCTGCAAATGAAAATACGAAACTTTCCAAGACAGATATGTGTACTGTGTTTTTGTACGATGATCTGCAGGCGGCCATCAATATGAAGTAACCTGAACTACACAACTGGCCATTAAAATTGCTACACCAAGAAGAAATGCAGATGATAAACGGGTATTCATTGGACAAATATATTACACTACAAGTGACATGTTACTACATTTTCAAGCAATTTGCGTGCATAGATCCTGAGAAATCAGTACCCAGAACAACCACCTCTGGCCGTAATAACGGCCTTGATACGCCTGGGCATTGAGTCAAACAGAGCTTTGATGGCGTGTAGAGGTACAGCTGCCCATGCAGCTTCAACACGATACCACCGTTCATCAGGAGTATTGACTGGCGTGTTGTGACGAGCCAGTGCTCGGCCACCATTGACCAGACGTTTTCAATTGGTGAGAGTCTGGAGAATGTGCTGGCCAGGGCAGCAGTCTAACATATTCTGTATCCAGAAAGGTCCGTGCCCGCATCTCGTGGTCGTGCGGTAGCGTTCTCGCTTCCCACGCCCGGGTTCCCGGGTTCGATTCCCGGCGGGGTCAGGGATTTTCTCTGCCTCGTGATGGCTGGGTGTTGTGTGCTGTCCTTAGGTTAGTTAGGTTTAAGTAGTTCTAAGTTCTAGGGGACTTATGACCACAGCAGTTGAGTCCCATAGTGCTCAGAGCCAGAAAGGTCCGTACAGGACCTGCAATGTCGCGATACGATAAACCGCAATCGCGATAGGCTACAATACAACCTTTATCAAAGTCGGAAACGTGATGGTACGCATTTCTCCTCCTTACACGAGGCATCACAACAACGTTTCACCAGGCAACGCCGGTCAACTGCTGTTTGTGTATGAGAAGTCGGTTGGAAACTTTCCTCATATCAGCACGTTGTAGGTGTCGCCACCGGCGCCAACCTTGTGTGAATGCTCTGAGAAGCTAATCATTTGCATATCACAGCATCTTCTTCCTGTCGGTTAAATATTGCGTCTGTAGCACGTCATCTTCGTGGTGTAGCAATTTTAATGGCCAGTGGTGTATATAACGACGACACTGGCGCGATATGTCATTTTGAGAAAAGCCTTTATAGACTAAAACGAGCTTCTCGTCTTTGGAATAAAGAAATTCATCAGTTACATAAGTGAGTAGACATTTGAAAGAAGTGAAGCTGATCCCTATCTTTTTGTGAAGCACAAAGTTTCCAGTAATTTTTTTGTCTTTTATGTTGACGATTGTTTAATAGCTGCCAACAATAACTGTGAACTTCATACATTCTACTACAACTGAGTACAGACCAATCAGCTTCATTATGCGAAGAAAAGTTTAGAACGCTTTAGTATGAGTGACTTTAAGCCTATAGCAGTTTCTATCGTTTAGCGCTTGAGCACAGAGGAAGGACCACCTAAAAGCAGTGGAAGCTCGCATGTTTCTGACGTATGTAGTTGACCTGATATAGCATTTTCAGTAGTAACAGGAAAATACAAACGGTCGCGATGTAATGCGAGTGAAACGAATCCTTCGATATCACAAGGGTACTTTATGACATTAAATATAATAGCAATGTGAGCAGGGGATACCGCAGTGTTATAGAGAAGGTGATGACGATGGTGATTTCCGGGCTGGACGATCAACGACTGGCGTGCTCTGATTTGCCTCTGGTGCCCCTGTTAGCTGGGTTACTCAAGCTGCAATACCCACCAAAGAAGGCAAGATTATTGCAGCTAACGATGCAGCTGCAGAAATCATTTAGATTAAGCACCTCCCCACCCACAAAGCCTAATTTAAGAGTTGGCAATAAAGCTGATATAGGATTTGCTCAGAAACTGTAGTTTTGTCGAGGAACAAAACACATTAGAATAAGAAATTTCTTCGTTCGTGACGTAACCACTACAAGTGAAATCACTATTTCAAGAGTGGCTACAGAGAAATAGGGGGCAGATATTTTGACTGAACCATTCATACCAGTTACGTTTCAGCCGTTGCAGAATAATGTGGAAGTCTGGAAGTTATTTAACGTGGGAGAACGTTGATGTTTACAGACATTTATTTAATTTCGTAACTCTAGTGTAGTTACAGACCCCCGTGCACATGGTTCACTCTGTGCTTGTTGTTTATTCTGCTCTCCAGAGCTCCTATTTTTCTTCTCTTTCATATTATTCAGTAAGTTGGTAAAAGAGAGTTTCAGCACAGAGCTAATATTGCGCCTCCAATCACACGAATAGTAGTTACACTCTCATAGATATATTTGATATGAAGTCCCCAAACACAGGAATTCGTACGTCTCAAACAGCGGCACCTGGCGTGTGTGCCCACGACATGATTTTCATGACGTACTCACCAGAATATCCAAGAACGAACCATAACTGATTACATACTCGACTTTAAACACTTCATTGTATCTGAACATTTAGCTGAGACGCAAGGAATGGTTTGGGAGACGACTTCCGATCCTTTCCCGGATATAAACGAAAAATTTCATGCATTTAGCAACAAACTGAGTCAACTGCATAAGAAATAGTTCCTCTAAAGACAAGAAAAATGAGAGGAAAAGCTACAACTTGGTTAACTTATAACACTTGCTTGTCGGTGTACACCACTCCTCCCTAACAACCTAACCTTTAAGTCCTGTCAGGGTCGCCACGTATGACACTAGCCTGTCGTGACACAAACTGTATTACCCTAGGAGAGGATTCATTATTTTGACTATGTGTGTACGTCTTACGGATAAAAAGATCAGACAGTAATTTTGAATATGGTGACTTTAACGGAAAAAGTAAACAGGCTTTAAACTTTTTCATCAACTTTTGTCATCACCAAAGGTTCTACAGTGTCTTGGATTTTCATTATTTCAGTGTCGACTCTATCGTTGATGTCATTTATCTGTCCATGCATATTGTCGACATTGTTATTGATAATGTCTATTTCAATTTTTAAATCCCTGATCTCATTGCTCACAATACGTACTTTTGAGTTTACTTCTTCAATCCGTTTGCTGATTTTAACCTCTTGCATTTCAATTTGACGACTTTGTGCTTTAATTACATCTGCCTGTATTTTAAGTTGGTTGATAATATAACTACCTTGTGCTTTAATTTGATGACCTTGTGCTGTAATTTGTACAGACAGCTACTTAAGGGGCTCCGGAACGCCCTATACTTGCAATGTTAAAATAACGTTTATAAATTACATCTTTCCTCACAAAGTATTTTAGGTAGGAAGTTGAATTTTTTACAGATTATTTATTGGAATATGGCTACAACTTAACACAGGGATTTTACAAAATTTTAGTTCAGTTATTAAAGATGATTTTTTTCAATTGTAATGAAAATTCACAACATTTTTTTGCAATTTTTTATTTATATATTCAAAAATATACAGTTTTTTGGAAAAAGGCTGTGTTGAATTATGTAGAAGGTACTGTGTAATATTTACTGAAAGTTTGGAACAAATATGTTTGGAAGATCCTTAGAAAACATGTAATTAGTATGAGAAAATAAAAGTTTTGGGAATCGAGCGAGAAAGATTGGATTAACTTTTTAGTGCATTCCAGGTCCATAGAATGGATTATCTTCATCCTCTGCAAACTCCTCCTCCAGCTTCCTCTTGTTCCTCCTCCTGTTTACTCTTGCTTGTATTTCTAGACTCTTTACAGCCCTGTCTGCAGCCCGAAGGCGTTCCTTGTCTAAAGCAAGCATCGCTCATTGTTGTGTTCGTAGATTTTGCTACCATTTTCTTCAGTTGCAGTTACTGCAACACTGATCCAAAAGGTGGTCATGTATGAACACTTATCACATTTCAGTTGTATTTCACTAGCAAGTCCTACGTGCTTTATTATGGAGAGTTCCAGACCAACTTCACTACAATGAATACATCTTACACAGTTTGAAAAAATTCCTTTGAGAACCGACATATCAAATATTTCATTCACATCCGATTCGCCCATAAAACATTCATAGTTTTCACTCATTGAACCAAGCTTCTTATGTGAAGTATTTTCTTTCCCACTTTGACTGCTATGGGCAGGTGTACTTGAGAGGTTAGGTTCACTCACTTGGTTATCGTCTTTATTGTTTACAGTAATAACATATACCTTTGGCTTTCCAACATTTCTCCTTTTCTTAAAAGCCTTCAGAGGATTTCTAATAACTTTACTTTTACTCATTATTATACTTTAACAAAACAGAGACTCAAGAAACAGAATTAATTACGAATATTTTCGAGATAACGACAGAGTAAATAAACATGAAACAATCGACAATCACACCAGCGATATATGTTGAACCATCACAGGTTAGCCACAACACATACTTTATCTCACATCACTAAAATGTACCTGATGCACACGGACGTTAATAATAACACCATTTGACAGCAGTTTAACAGCGCCACAGTGGGTCACGCCCATGTAGAACACATTTCAAAAAAAAATTAAAAATAGTTGCAGTCTTCGGAATTGAATAAATTATATATCTATTAAAAGGTAATAGTCTGCAGATTCAGAAAACGCAAAAAAGTAAAAATGAACTTTTCATGATTTTGAGCCTTTCCGGAGCCCCTTAATCCCAGCTAACCTAAGGACATCACACACATCCATGCCCGAGGCAGGATTAGAACGAGCGACTGTAGCGGTTGCGAGGTTACAGACTGAAGCGCCTAAAACCGCTCGTCCACAGCGGCCGCATAACACTTGCTTGCCGCTATACACAACCCCTCCCTAACAACCTAATCTCAAGTTCTGTCACAATCATCCCGTATGACACTAGCTTCGTTATGCGCCACCAGCACGTTATACATCATTCTTTCCTATCACGGGAAAAGCCACGTATAACACTAGCCTACCGTGACAAAAGCTAATCCTCTGAGAGGATGTGAGAAATTTTTGACAGCGTGTTTGCCTAATGAACGAAAGTATCGGACTGTAATTTTGAATACAGTGCAGTTAACAGAAAAAAAACTAAACAGGCTTTAACTTTGGGGTTTCATGAAAGTAGAAAAGTTCGCACGAATGAAACAACAAACGGTCGCCAGCCCAATTAGACACGTGAATTTGGAAATATAAACTTAATAAAATTAAATTTTAATTATTGAAGTTAATTTCATCAATATTTCCCCTTTGCATAGCAGATGGGATAAAACGGACACTGGGCGTTCTGAGCTGTGGGTGGCAGCAGATATCAATAATGCACGAACTGGTAATCATAGAAAGGAAAATTCTACTCAACTCATAATAGTAACAGCTACAATCACGATCATTACTTGACTCAGTCCTGAGTTGTTACTGCAGGAAGCACTGAACTGAAGTTGGGCTTCTGACTTATTTGACATGTAACAACCAATAATAAAAATTTAAAAAAATAATGTCGCTGTTTATACTCCCATTTAAAGAAATTTATCAGATCTCCTTAGTAACAATAACATTCCATTTATCTTTCTAACATGAGAATATAGTGGGGACCCATAAACTGATATTACACTCCTGGAAATTGAAATAAGAACACCGTGAATTCATTGTCCCAGGAAGGGGAAACTTTATTGACACATTCCTGGGGTCAGATACATCACATGATCACACTGACAGAACCACAGGCACATAGACAAAGGCAACAGAGCATGCACAATGTCGGCACTAGTACAGTGTATATCCACCTTTCGCAGCAATGCAGGCTGCTATTCTCCCATGGAGACGATCGTAGAGATGCTGGATGTAGTCCTGTGGAACGGCTTGCCATGCCATTTCCACCTGGCGCCTCAGTTGGACCAGCGTTCTTGCTGGACGTGCAGACCGCGTGAGACGACGCTTCATCCAGTCCCAAACATGCTCAATGGGGGACAGATCCGGAGATCTTGCTGGCCAGGGTAGTTGACTTACACCTTCTAGAGCACGTTGGGTGGCACGGGATACATGCGGACGTGCATTGTCCTGTTGGAACAGCAAGTTCCCTTGCCGGTCTAGGAATGGTAGAACGATGGGTTCGATGACGGTTTGGATGTACTGTGCACTATTCAGTGTCCCCTCGACGATCACCAGTGGAGTACGGCCAGTGTAGGAGATCGCTCCCCACACCATGATGCCGGGTGTTGGCCCTGTGTGCCTCGGTCGTATGCAGTCCTGATTGTGGCGCTCACCTGCACGGCGCCAAACACGCACACGACCATCATTGGCACCAAGGCAGAAGCGACTCTCATCGCTGAAGACGACACGTCTCCATTCGTCCCTCCATTCACGCCTGTCGCGACACCACTGGAGGCGGGCTGCATGATGTTGGGGCGTGAGCGGAAGACGGCCTAACGGTGTGCGGGACCGTAGCCCAGCTTCATGGAGACGCTTGCGAATGGTCCTCGCCGATACCCCAGGAGCAACAGTGTCCCTAATTTGCTGGGAAGTGGCGGTGCGGTCCCCTACGGCACTGCGTAGGATCCTACGGTCTTGGCGTGCATCCGTGCTTCGCTGCGGTCCGGTCCCAGGTCGACGGGCACGTGCACCTTCCGCCGACCACTGGCGACAACATCGATGTACTGTGGAGACCTCACGCCCCACGTGTTGAGCAATTCGGCGGTACGTCCACCCGGCCTCCCGCATGCCCACTATACGCCCTCGCTCAAAGTCCGTCAACTGCACATACGGTTCACGTCCACGCTGTCGCGGCATGCTACCAGTGTTAAAGACTGCGATGGAGCTCCGTATGCCACGGCAAACTGGCTGACACTGACGGCGGCGGTGCACAAATGCTGCGCAGCTAGCGCCATTCGACGGCCAACACCGCGGTTCCTGGTGTGTCCGCTGTGCTGTGCGTGTGATCATTGCTTGTACAGCCCTCTCGCAGTGTCCGGAGCAAGTATGGTGGGTCTAACACACCGGTATCAATGTGTTCTTTTTTCCATTTCCAGGAGTGTATATGACTAGTCAAACTCTATGATTATTTCAGTAACAAAATTCAATTCAACTAAATTTAATTGTTAGCTTAACTTGGAATAGTTTATGGTTTTTTACTTTTAAAGGCAAATTATTCAACACTGAACTCAATTAACTTCAAAAATTCGTTCATGATAGTAATCAAAGGTAAATTATGTTGCAAATGAGTATAACTTATTTGCCTTTTTTCATCACCTGTGAAGCAGGTGTTTCAAACAGTAACATTTACACAGTCTGGCACTGAATTTTTGCAAAACGGTACTTTGCAATAAACGAGATCACTTTAACAACATTCTAACTGACTTCAAATCTTGCTAATCCTTGCACATTTAACAAACATAAATAGATCACTATTTCATTTGAAACAGGATACTCGGTTTTCTGAATACTTGGGAGGGGATCCTGTATAGGTTCATCATCAGGATAAAAGTTAGGGTTCTCAACACAGGTTTATAGCACTTGGATTACTATTAGAATCACTCACAAAAATCAACCGGCCCATGCTCTGATAAGTATCTGTATGCATGAAGTTGGTGGAACATTGGCGGAGTTGTGGTTGGAAGCGACGTCGCGGCTAACTGTA
Source organism: Schistocerca piceifrons (assembly GCF_021461385.2). Taxonomy (NCBI): domain Eukaryota; kingdom Metazoa; phylum Arthropoda; class Insecta; order Orthoptera; family Acrididae; genus Schistocerca; species Schistocerca piceifrons. The sequence goes on from NC_060144.1 coordinate 557,374,499, forward strand.
TTCACGGCTCTTTATGTTTGAATGCTCTATACAATTTCTTCTCGGCGACGGATTTTTAATGTGTTACAACCATTCCTTACTGCCGAGAGTACAATGCAGCAGCCAAATTCACATCCGAGGCAAAATTCCTTGCAAAGCGGCTGCCAATAGCCTCCTTTGGCACCGTTGATGTGTACCGTTCAACGACTAGCCACTGACTGAGTATCGTTCCCACCAAGTAGCCGCCCAGTTCGACCGCCCAAACCCCCTTTTACATTGCGCTGAGCCACTTCGGTTGCGGAGGGACTTCCCTACGTTTTTCACTTATTACAAACACAAATGCCCTAAGCATGAACCAGTTCCCAATATACAAAGTTTATCTTCTAAATATACACGTATTATAAAATTTCATTATTTTAAACATCATTTAGCTTTTTCTACAGGGCTATTACAAATGATTGAAGCGATTACATAAATTTACTGTAGCTCCATTCATTGACATATGGTCACGACACACTACAGATACGTAGAAAAACTCATAAAGTTTTGTTCGGCTGAAGCCGCACTTCAGGTTTCTGCCGCCACAGCGCTCGAGAGAGCAGTGAGACAAAATGGCGACAGGAGTCGAGAAAGCGTATGTCGTGCTTGAAAGGCACTCACATCAGTCAGTCATAACAGTGCAACGACACTCCAGGACGAAGTTCAACAAAGATCCACCAAGTGCTAACTCCATTCGGCGATGGCATGCGCAGTTTAAAGCTTCTGGATGCCTCTGTAAGGGGAAATCAACGGGTCGGCCTGCAGTGAGCGAAGAAACGCTTGAACGCGTGCGGGCAAGTTTCACGCGTAGCCGCGGAAGTCGACGAATAAAGCAAGCAGGGAGCTAAACGTACCACAGCTGACGGTTTGGAAAATCTTACGGAAGAGGCTAAAGCAGAAGCATTTCTTAAACAGGAGATTGGAAAACCGATGGATCGGTCGTGGTGGAGATCATGATGAACAAGTCATGTCATGGCCTCCACGCTCCCCCGACTTAACCCCATACGATTTCTTTCTGTGGGGTTATGTGAAAGATTCAGTGTTAAACCTCCTCTACCAAGAAACGTGCCAGAACTGCGAGCTCGCATCAACGATGCTTTCGAACTCATTGATGGGGACATACTGCGCCGAGTGTGGGAGGAACTTGATTATCGGCTTCATGTCTGCCGAATCACTAAAGGGGCAGATATCGAACATTTGTGAATGCCTAAAAAAACTTTTTGAGTTTTTGTATGTGTGTGCAAAGCATTGTGAAAATATCTCAAATAATAAAGTTATTGTAGAGCTGTGAAATCGCTTCAATCATTTGTAATAACCCTGTATATATACGTTACAGAACTCTAAATTTCCTGTCACAAATGAATGACCTTAACTAACAGAGAACAGATACTTCATAATTACAGTTACACAGTTACTTAATATAAACCTGTCACTAATCGATATAAGTGTTACAAACTGATGAAATGGAATAGCTCGCGAATCTCAGACACTGCACGCCGGGCTTGCAAGCAAAGCCGTACGCCTGAAAATCATACCGCTTAGAAGCAGAACAGAGTCACTCTAGCTGTGAGACATGCTAAGCTCAGGCATGTCCAGTTATTAACCAGCATCAGAGGTTGTGGTGTAGGCAAAGTAAAAGCAGCAGCTGATCCCGTTGTCCAAGTCGAGAAACTGAACGAGTACTTCGCACTACCTTGATCTACAATTGAACCACAAACGAAACAGACTTATTCATTCGTTCATGGGGATAAATGGAGGTAACCACGAAAAATCCGTCTTAAACATGTTAACGGCAATACCGTCAAAAAACGGCAATACCGTCAAAAACTGCATCATGCGTAATCAGATCAGCATCTGGTCGGCGCTATTGCATGACAGTCCCGATAATGAAGCTTATTATTGTTCCACCGTAACAGATATGTTCAACCAGTACTTAAACACAAGTGTTAGGGAAAAGGACCAATTCAGTCATTATCTAGAAAGGAATTGTCACAGCTCCCTCAGATTACCGACCAATATGCATTCTTCCGGCACTGTATAAGGCCTTAGAATACACAGTCCACGACCAGCTAACCAACTGATTAACCACAAACAACCTTCTACACGAAAACCAATCACGTTTCCGCAACATCGCAGCACAACATCTGCTTTAAGAAAAATAACAGACCTCAAGCTTGCCATGGATAGGCAATAAGCGACTATCATATACTTCTGAGACTTTAGCAAAGCCTTTGACACCGTCGATTTCGACAATTTACTTCTCAAGCTTAGCAGTCTAAATTTCTCTCAAAGTGCAATGCAATGGTTTCACTCACGTCTAATGTTTCACCAGAAATGCTTCATGTCCGACACTATGAAGCCACAGTGGAGAGAGGCACTATCACGAGGCCCCCAGCGCTTCGTATTAGTTTCTATCCTCTTTTTATTGGACATCAATAATGTATCACCAGCCCTGACCTACTGTAAATACCACATGAATGCCGATGACCACCAGTTGTATTTAAGTCCAAAGCCAATAAACACCAAGACAGCTATCGAGAATTTCAATAGTGATCTGTGTACGCTGTCGAAATGGGCACAAAATGTGCGGTTAAAGCTTAATCCAAACAAAACTCAAGCTGTCCTGGTATGTCACACTAGGTTCATAGCACCAGATATCGCGAATCCCTACCATCTTTAATGTAAAATCGTATAAAAGTCAACTTTTTCCCCTCAGAAAAATGTCTAGCATTAGTAACAGGTAAACATCTAACGTGAGCTGAGCACGAAGTGGCAATGTGGAAGAAGGCATCAGCATCTTTCCTTGACTGAAAAAGAAACTTGTACAAACAACTGCACTTCCAATTGCTGATTAAACGGATGTTATCCTGCAAGGTCTCTCTCCGGAATTCTCACAGCGCCTGGAACTGATTATGAATGTCTGTGTTCGTTAAATCAGTGACGTTCGACTCTTTATTCATATTGCGCCATCTGCAGACAAGAGCAGAGATTTCCATTCACTATGCTTCCTCTACTATCTTATCAGCGTACACTGTCCCTCAACCTATCCTCGATCTTAACGCTTTGGTCTTAACAACACAGTACAAATATTGTGGTGTCACCGCCAGACACCACACTTGCTAGGTGGTAGCCTTTAAATCGGCCGCGGTCCGTTTGTATATGTCGGACCCGCGTGTCGCCACTATCAGTGATTCCAGACCGAGCGCCGCCACACGGCAGGTCTAGTCTAGAGAGACATCCTAGCACTCGCCCCAGTTGTACAGCCGACTTTGCTAGCGATGGTTCACTGCCTACTTACGTTATCATTTGCCGAGACGATAGTTCAGCATAGCCTTCAGCTACGTCATTTGCTACGACCTAGCAAGGTGCCATTATCAGTTACTATTGATATTGTGAATCATGTACGGTCAAGACCGACGTTCATCATTAATGGATTAAAGTTAAGTATTCCACCAGCTACGTCCGTTTTTCTAAATTGTAATTTCCTTGTCCTGTTCCAGACCTCACGCCAGCCTGCGTGAGCTAAAACGCGTGCATTTCGGCCTCCTCTAGTAACCCGGTGTTGGCTCTCCTGCCAACAACAACAAATATTAGTACCCATCAGAACAAAATTCTTTCTCTCCCACTTCATCACTCAACCACTTTCTCGAAGTCGTTATTAGTAACAGGAACCCGACTCTGGAAAGACCTCCCTCATTACATTAAAAAACTGAATGACACCTGCAGGTTCAAAAGCTGGTTAACCAGATACCTTCTGAGGGAACGGCAATGTCTACATTTGTCCATGTACACACACACGTTACCTCATTCCATACTTCTTTCCAACCAGACCTTCCTCATTTGTCCATTCTCTTAGCTCGTGCGGTCTAAATAAATTTCTTGCCACGAAGAACCGTTACACATTTATAAATCGGACCGCCACAGTGGGTGCCTCGAAAGTTCCTGCCAAACTGGCGAACTACAGTGGTCCCACATGGGCCTTACATATATTTAGCTATAATGTCGGTGACTGTTAAAACCAGAAAATTAATGAAATACAATGAAATCTGATATATATCCGAACAGAAAGTGACATAGTGTGAATCGTAAAATAAAATTTCATTAAGTGGTAAATATATCTCGTCTCAGAACAGTCTTCCGCTTTACCACTAGATTCTCGCTCACATTTGATTAACTAAAGAGCTGATAACAGTTCAGTAGTAATTCTAAGCATAGCCAAACATGGTCAAAATAGACAATACTTCACTTTGGGAACCGTTATGATGGAATAACCCTGTACAAAGTATTCGTTATGCCTTCAGCGGACACTTTAATTGGTATGAATGTTTGAAACCACGTTGTTTACTTAAAATCAGTAGAATACGGTTACGCTGATTGTTCGCGATACATAGTTTACATTCGATATTATTTGTAACTAAAAATCGAATTAAATTAAAATTTGAGCCTTACGGCATGATTGTATGACATTTTCCTGTCTGTGCGAAATGTAATTACCTGTTATTAACAGGAAGGGTAATTGCAAACATGTAAACAAAGTAGTTTAAGGAAATTCCAGACTGCTTTTCGAGACTGTTCTTACTAAAATGAAGTACATTTATACTGGAGCGAGGAAACATGCTAGGAAGAAACTATATTCGATATTTTTATTTAATTAACTGAAATGCAATATTTATTGTTATATTTAAATATGTGGATATTTTCATTGTGAATCAGACTGTTCTGAGACGAGATATATTTACCGCCTAACGAAATTTTGTTTTACGATTCATACTATGTCACTTTCTGTTCGGATATATATCAGACTTCATTGTATTTCACTAATTTTCTTGTTTTAGCAGTCACCGACATTATAGCTAAATATATGTGAGGTCCATGTGGGACCACTGTAGTACGCCAATTTGGCACGAACTTTCGAGGTAGCCACTGTGCCGGTCCGATTTGTAAATGTGTCACGGTTCTTCGTGGCACACACTGTGCCAGTTCAGCTCAGTTGTATTACCGCTTGCTCTTTATCTGGATGACTACGAGATGGAAACAAATTACTTCGAAGTTCAAAAACGTGTGTGGCACAAGTTAATGTGAACAAATTTCTCATTCTGGTCAGTTGTTGTTACACTTAGGTTCAGACTTTCATTTTCTGCAGCAACAGCGTGAGATCATCCTTTCGACGCAGATTACTCAAGTTAATGTATGTTAAACTAGTTCACTCATGGCTTCACTTTCTGCAGATATTGACGTTTAACTGGACAATACAATTAAAACTGGATAACTTCAAGAATTTTTTTTACTATCAATATGACGATGTAAAGTGCAGAGTGTTAAATGACTTTGAGATATTTAATTTCACCCAGTTTCAGTTACTTTAAAGACAGTACGAACTTTCTTTTCCTTCATTCTTTCCCTAGAAGCAGTAGCTCGTATAAACTTTATTGTTCCTTAGTCAGTGGCACTTATTCACTGTGTAGATACGTTCAAATAATTTTTAATTACTATCGGCCATATTGAAATTATCACTACTTCTTAGGTAACTATGACAAAAACAAAAAGAATACTGCATGTGCGAAACCCAGGTCCGATGTAAGAGAGGCTCTGAGGGCCCTAACGCGATTAGGCTGAACAGAGAAGTAAATTAATACCAAAAAACCTCGTGTCCTCTGCGCGAACACTCCGACAAACCTTACCTACGAGTCGTGTTTTTTTTAAGTAAGTACCGTTTTGAAATTTAAAAGAAGACGTGCTAAGATATCTCAATAATTTTATTTTTACATGAAAGCCTGTACCTTAATCTACTTTTCTACATAATTTCCGTCGATATTGAGGCACTTGTCATAACGTTGTACCAGTTTTTGAATACCCTCCTCATAGAAGTCTGCCGCCTGTCTTGTTAACCACTGCATCACCACTGTTTTGACTTCGTCATCGTCTTGAGGACGCTGACCGCCCAGGTGTTTCCTCAAGTGCAGGAATAGATCGTAGTCACTGGGCGCAAGATCGGGGCTGTACGGAGGATGATCTAGAGATTCCCATCGAAAAGATGTGAAGAGATCTTTGGTCTGATTCGCCACATGCGGACGGGCATCGTCTTGCAGCAAAAATATGCCCTTGCTCAACTTCCATGGACTGTTGCTTTGATTCTGGTGTGACGTAGGCAACCACGCTTCATCACCCGTAACAATTTGGCTTAAGAAATCGTCACCGTCGTTGTGGTACCGCTCAAGGAAAGTCATTGCACTGTGTAAACGTTTGGTTTTGTGCACATCCGTCAACATTTTCGGTACCCAATGTGCGCACAATTTTCGGTAATTCAAGTGCTCGGTCACAATGCCATACAAAACACTATGAGAAACATTAGGAAAGTCATCCTGCAAGGAGGAAATCGTAAAGCGTCTGTTTTCTCTCACCTTATTGTCCACTTCCTGCACCAAACTTTCATGAACGACTGAAGGACGCCCACTCCGTTGTTCATCATGCACATTTGTGCGGCCATCTTTAAACGCTTTCACCCACTTTCTTACCATTCCATCATTCATATTGTTTTCTCTGTAAACTGCACAGATCTCACGATGAATATCGATCGCTGTTAGGCCTTTAGCACAAAGAAATCCTTCAACAGCCCGCACTTCACAGTCGGCGGGACGCACAATTATCGGAGGCATCTTAAAGACTCAGTACACAAAGTGAACAAGGAAGAATCACTGTAATGGCGTCAGTGCGCAGATTAAGGTATAGGCTTTCAGGTAAAAATAAAATTATTGAGATATCTTAGCATTTCTTGTTTTAATTTCAAAACGGTACTTACTAAAAAACACGCCTCGTATCTGGTATCCTAGCTGCGCCCATCCATAAAACGTTCGTCGTCATAACTTTGCTCCAGACGTATAGCGCCAGTTCTCTCTATTGTTTCGGTTAGGTTTTTATCTCTCTTTCTTTCTCAGCATATCACGCCACTTTCTCTCTCCCTCCCATCATTACTTGTGCTCTCTCGTGCATGCCCGTCGGCCAGAGCTGGTCGCAGTTGTGTGTATTTCCGGCTTCCGGTGACTGTCCTCCAGTCCGGAGATAATGGTCCGGTCTTTGCTTAATCCGAAAGAAGGCTGGCCTGGCCCGAACCGGGGGTTTTCAAAGGCGAGTGTTTTCCGCAGGGTGGCTGGGGCGTCGTAACACCGTTTGCGGATCAAACTCGCCGAAGTGTCGGTAGGCAGTGGTGCTTCACAACAGTTCCACAGTCAAGTATACACAGTCACGACGCTCCCGCTCGTTGCTATACACTGAGACAGTAGCGCACCAAGCGAACAGTAAGCCAAACTTTTGAATACGATATCGGAGAGCGCGAATAGTGAAACTTAATATTGCTTGGTAATATATAAGAATATACAGCCTACAGTTGCAGGTTAACTTTATCGTTTGCCTAGGTTTCAACGTTAGTAATAACGTCTTCTTCAGAATCTGCAAAAAGTTAATATTATAATATGCTAGTAAATTATATTAGATATGGTCATCCTACAGGATGCAACGTGTAGTACTTACATAAAATATTATTTAAATGTTTGCCTAAAACAGGCCATGTCCTTAGTCAACTTCATAAAACTTGATGCATAACCATAAGGTTTTGTCACTTCTATTAAACCAACTGTAGCAAATCCACTTTAAGCCTGTTGTATGGGCCTCGTCGTGCGACTAGAGACTGCGGACCGCGAGGGCTTCGCGGTCTGCCCCACAGAGGGCGCCGCACATGCGCGAGACGTATAGAATCAAACTCTTATTACGCACGCGTCAGATAACATTTTTGCTATGAATAAATTTTATACTTTACTATTGTAAGTTAATTACAGTATCCCACATGACTATGTTTTACATTATACTACAGAGCCTTATAAACTGACCAACAAATCTCGTATGAACATCTGTAGGAAAGGTTCTATTATTACAGAAACTGTAATGGTCACATGTCCATCCAATCCAAAGCCCACAACCGCCTCTGACTCCTCAAACTCCTCTCTGGCCGGACATGGGGGTTGCACCCCTCTACCATCCTCCACATCTACAAATCCTTCATCCGTCCCATCCTCCGTTATGCCAGTCCTGCCTGGATATCTGCCCCCCCCCCCCCCAAATTCTATCAGTCCCTCCAGATCCTTGAGCGTCATGCACTCTGCCTCGCCTTCCGTATCCGCCTCCCGTCCCCCACGCGGATCCTCTATGATCTCATTCCTTTCCCCCATCTGCTCCTATTCCCCGAACACATCCGCATCCTCTACACCTCCCGCCGTCTTGAACCCCCTCACCCCCTGGTTGCTCCTCTCCTCTCCCACCCCCGCCCCCTGCCACGTCTTCACCGTTGTGTCCCCCCTACCCTCCATCTCTACACCCTTCATCTCCTTTCCCAAGGTGGCTTCCATCAACTCCCCCTCCCGGATGATGCCCTCTCTTCCTCCATTTATCCTTCCTATCAACTCTGATCCTCAATCCCCCTCCTTTCCTCTGTCCTTTCCCTGGGCTCCCTCTTCCCCCCTCCCCCTTCCGTCCTGTTTTTTCCCCACTAAACCTCTCCCTCCCTCCCTTCTCCCCCCCAGTCCTTTTGTATCCCCCTCCTCTACCTCCCCCACAACCTGTCGCGTCTGCCCCCCACCCCTCTTATGGGTCCTCATCCTCCTTCAGCTCCTTTCCCGGCTCCCCCCTTCGCTTTTACTCTCCTTTCCCCCCTTTTTTTTGTTTTCCCATCTTCTGTCCAGTTTCCCCCCACCTGCTCTCGACTGTGGTGTCACATTTGCCAACTTTTTAGTGCAGTGTTCCAGTGACTATTCTGAGTTGTTTGTCTTTCTCGTGTTGCGAACAGAAACCATGCTGTCGCTAGGTGTGAATTTTATGTCCTTTGCGAACAGAATCCAGACTGTCGCCGTGTTTTTTTAGTTGTCTATTGTTTTCCCTGTCTGCTTCGTATGTATTTTTATTAGCGTCATCATCCCTGTGTTGTTGTTTTAAGTTCCACGATTTCTTTTCGCCTTGTTACTCTCTAAGTCTCCGATTTTATCGCCTGTTTTTTATTATTTGTTCTCTTGATCTTTGTCACAAAATCTGTCGGCTGAAGAGCGGCATACTAAGCTGCTGCCAGCCCGCCCCCTTTGGGGGGAATTGAAATTCAATAAACGAAAAAAAAATGGTCACATGCATTATGAATTATTGTAAACCTAATATAGGCTGGAAGCCTTCGAAGTATGCTCTATTTTTAGATATAGTTGATCGTTCAGTAAATTGCCTCTATCTGCAATTAGGTGTGCATAAATTTGTAGTTCCTCAAGAGTGTCTTGTCTATATCCCTTAACTTCATGATGTAGTAGCTCTATGTCACGTAAAGGTTTAGGTGTATGAGCCATTTGCACCAGATGTTCCGCAAAGGCTGTCCCCCGTGTTCCTACGCCCTTTATTGGAAGATGTTCTTTAAACCTTACTGCTATAGCTCTGCCTGTTCGACCTATGTAGTAACGTGGGCAATCATCACATATAATCTTATATATTAACCTGCGACTGTAGGCTGTATATTCTTATACACTCCTGGAAATGGAAAAAAGAACACATTGACACCGGTGTGTCAGACCCACCATACTTGCTCCGGACACTGCGAGAGGGCTGTACAAGCAATGATCACACGCACGGCACAGCGGACACACCAGGAACCGCGGTGTTGGCCGTCGAATGGCGCTAGCTGCGCAGCATTTGTGCACCGCCGCCGTCAGTGTCAGCCAGTTTGCCGTGGCATACGGAGCTCCATCGCAGTCTTTAACACTGGTAGCATGCCGCGACAGCGTGGACGTGAACCGTATGTGCAGTTGACGGACTTTGAGCGAGGGCGTATAGTGGGCATGCGGGAGGCCGGGTGGACGTACCGCCGAATTGCTCAACACGTGGGGCGTGAGGTCTCCACAGTACATCGATGTTGTCGCCAGTGGTCGGCGGAAGGTGCACGTGCCCGTCGACCTGGGATCGGACCGCAGCGACGCACGGATGCACGCCAAGACCGTAGGATCCTACGCAGTTCAATCCCGCGTCCGGCCATCCTGATTTAGGTTTTCCGTGATTTCCCTAAATCACTCCAGGCAAATGCCGGGATGGTTCCTCTGAAAGGGCACGGCCGACTTCCTTCCCCATCCTTCCCTAATCCGATGAGACCGATGACCACGCTGTCTGGTCTCCTTCCCCAAACCAACCAACCAACCAATCCTACGCAGTGCCGTAGGGGACCGCACCGCCACTTCCCAGCAAATTAGGGACACTGTTGCTCCTGGGGTATCGGCGAGGACCATTCGCAACCGTCTCCATGAAGCTGGGCTACGGTCCCGCACACCGTTAGGCCGTCTTCTGCTCACGCCCCAACATCGTGCAGCCCGCCTCCAGTGGTGTCGCGACAGGCGTGAATGGAGGGACGAATGGAGACGTGTCGTCTTCAGCGATGAGAGTCGCTTCTGCCTTGGTGCCAATGATGGTCGTATGCGTGTTTGGCGCCGTGCAGGTGAGCGCCACAATCAGGACTGCATACGACCGAGGCACACAGGGCCAACACCCGGCATCGTGGTGTGGGGAGCGATCTCCTACACTGGCCGTACACCACTGGTGATCGTCGAGGGGACACTGAATAGTGCACGGTACATCCAAACCGTCATCGAACCCATCGTTCTACCATTCCTAGACCGGCAAGGGAACTTGCTGTTCCAACAGGACAATGCACGTCCGCATGTGTCCCGTGCCACCCAACGTGCTCTAGAAGGTGTAAGTCAACTACCCTGGCCAACAAGATCTCCGGATCTGTGCCCCATTGAGCATGTTTGGGACTGGATGAAGCGTCGCCTCACGCGGTCTGCACGTCCAGCACGAACGCTGGTCCAACTGAGGCGCCAGGTGGAAATGGCATGGCAAGCCGTTCCACAGGACTACATCCAGCATCTCTACGATCGTCTCCATGGGAGAATAGCAGGCTGCATTGCTGCGAAAGGTGGATATACACTGTATTAGTGCCGACATTGTGCATGCTCTGTTGCCTGTATCTATGTGCCTGTGGTTCTGTCAGTGTGATCATGTGATGTATCTGACCTCAGGAATGTGTCAATAAAGTTTCCCCTTCCTGGGACAATGAATTCACGGTGTTCTTATTTCAATTTCCAGAAGTGTATAAACAATATCAGTTGCTGTCGCTGCATAAAAATGTTAAAATTTATGCTTGGTAATATAATTTTTACGAAAGAGAGTATTTGTTGCACAATAAATAGCGGCAATAACAAAACAAAATCACGCCAGTTTGTTTTATTTTGCTTTTATAAAGACTCTGACAGATATGAAACGATACATTGCAGGGCATTTTATTTACGATTCTCATGTAGTCTTTAAAAACACTTTCTGAAGAATGTCTGAGGCGTGGCGGCTTCTGCGAGGGCGCGTGCGTGGGCTCCATCGATTCACCTTTGCTTTCTTATGTGTTCCCTCTGGGGCTGTGAGGCAGCGTGCGACACGGAACTGGACGGGTATGTCTGTGTACTCGGCAACCTGGCAATTGTTTCGAGTTGAAACCGTTGACCGTTTGGCTACGGGGCCCGCGTTTTCCTGCAGCGTTGACCGTTGTTACCAGTGAGTTTAGAGGGAAAGTAGCGGCTGGTTACGAAGCGCATCAGTCAACTGTGGTGTGCCAGATGAACCGAGATGTATTGAACCACTTGTTAGCAGCTACGAGCAGGAGGGCATTATTATCCGGTGCCTACCTGGAGTCCTGATGCTATTGGCCTCCTAGGTATTTACTGTTGAATAAGCACTGTACTTGAACATTGTTAGTTCTGCCCTGGTGTGGGCTGGCCAGGGATGTGGTTACTTAATGCTTTTCAGTGACCCCTTTTGCGGCTGTGTGTGTCTATCTGGAGGTTTCTGTAAACGCCAAGGCCGCGCGGGATTAGCCGAGCGGTCTGAGGCGCTGCAGTCGTGGACTGTGCGGCTGGTCCCGGCGGAGGTTCGAGTCCTCCCTTGGGCATCGGTGTGTGTGTTTGTCCTTAGGATAATTTAAGTAAGCTTAGGGACTGATGGCCTTAGCAGTTAAGTCCCATAAGTTTTCACACACATTTGAACATTTTGAACAAGCTAGTATTTTGCAATATTATTCTGGTACTTGAAATCGTTGTTTTGTTATCATCGAGCATTTGATACAATTCATTGCAGTTTCTGTTTTTTGTAGACCTTATGGTCCTTCTTGGGGCGAATTATTGGATTTGGCCCGTAACTCAAGATGTGTGCGCTCAGCCTACAGCTACAAAAGTGTGGGTCACGCGTGCGTGCGCGATTGTATTTGCACCCTCTGTTACTCCGTATTGAGGAGCCCTTTGATTTGGCCGGCCGGAGTGGCCGAGCGGTTCTAGACGCTACAGTCTGGAACCGCGCGACCGCTACGGTCGCAGGTTCCATTGATTCAAATGGCTCTGAGCACTATGGGACTCAATTGCTGAGGTCATTAGTCCCCTAGAACTTAGAACTACTTAAACCTAACTAACCTAAGGACATCACAAACATCCATGCCCGAGGCAGGATTCGAACCTGCGACCGTAGCGGTCTTGCGGTTCCAGACTGCAGCGCCTTTAACCGCACGGCCACTTCGGCCGGCCGCAGGTTCGAATCCCGCCTCGGGCATGGATGTGTGTGGTGTCCTTACGTTAGTTAGGTTTAAGTAGTTCTAAGTTCTAGGGGACTGATGACCTCAGAAGTTAAGTCCCATAGTGCTCAGAGCCATTTAAACCATTTTTAACCCTTTGAGTTGGAGGTGTACATTTTAACCGACCATTTGCCATTTGGTGCGTATCCAAATTACGGTGTCTATTAGTCCCTAAGTGGCCTCGATAATTTATTTAATCTTGTTTTATTACCATGTGATTGTTCTTTAAATGTATTGTTGATGGTGAACAGCAACCAGCCACTATCAACAATTTGTTTTGTACAACGGCCCCGGTCTCCATCCATCTCTATCTATGACAAAATTGCGTATCCTTCAAATGACTTTGAACATTGTTTCTTGTTAATGCTAGGAAGGTTAACTCCCAATGTTTATGAGCGGGCCGCTCCTATACTGAACTTTTAATAGGTGTTTTCCCCGAAAATAATTTTTAATTGCGTGTTTAAGTATTGCTGTGTATGTGAATTTCCACAATCCTGTTTGCAGATAGTTGTTTGGTATATGATGACAGCCTCGTATCAGCAGCGGTTGACGCGTTGCTGGTCTGCTGGTCCGGGGCAGAGACGTGTTTTCGTTGTCTTTCGGCGGCTTTGCCGTCATCGTGCGAGGCCTAGGTGTTGGCAGGTCACACGCGCTTCTGCGGATCTCTCGTTCCAGTTGTTTGCTGTCATTCTCTTGTTATCTTGCCGCGACGGTGGTGTCGCCGGATTAGGACTTGGCTTTAGTGATTTTGGGGAAATAATTTACTCTGTGTTTCTTTTATTTTAAGTCCTTGGGGGCGTGTCATGAAGCTTTTAGGCAAACTGAGGACGAAGTTCTAGATTTCTTTAAAAAATTAATGGTTTAATTGGTCGTTATCATCTTAATAGTGTTTTAAGGGTCCGGTAGTTTATTTGAGTACTTTAACTTGATTTGCGTGTAACACCCATGTGACTGTTTAGTGAAGTATGACTGTTTACTTCGCTTTTTACACCTGGGAGCTTTTGGCCAGATCGGCGGTATTTTGTCTACGTAGGAGCAAAATAACACTGTCTTACGACACCAGAGTTTCGTCATTTGCCCTATGCTCCCCAGTATTGTTAGTGAAAGAGAAATTTAACGTGTTTGTGTACCTCCTAGTGGTGAGATGGCTGATGGACTTTGAATACCAACACTATATGTACTTATGTCAAATTTTTTGCCTTGGAGCTTACTCTTGCAGTGGAGATAAATGTATTTTAATGCCTTTTGTTTAACATTTGGTTGAACTTATATTGAAGTCATTGTGGGATTAGCCTACGATTTTGATGCTAGTCTCGCAAACAGAGGGCCGCCGCAGGTTTATTTAACGAATTAACTGTTTGTAATCCGACCACCGTTGTATTGTACAGTTGACATGTTCTCGAGTACCATTTGTAATTTTATTTACAATACAGATGTTCTTATACATTGTGATATTAATTTAAAAATCATAGCTATTTGTATGAATTTGGCAAGAATTTACGTAACTGTTACTTGGCTTATGATAGAATTGTTATTAATAAAAAATATTTGTTTTGGAATGGTAAATGAAACGTCAAGTTGGGCCACCCTTCCACGTGTTTTCCTTAAATTAATCCCTATCCTTATCCTTATCCTTGGTCTCAGTGTCGTTCTCTGTTAAGAACAAAAAAAGCGCGGTAAGGGCTGTACGATACGTGAATGCCATCCTCCGACCGATAGCGCGACCATATCGGCAGCTTATTGGCGAGGCATCCGTCTTCATGGACGACAATGCGCGCCCCTATCGTGCACATCTTCTGAATGACGTCCATCAGAATAACGATTTCGCTCGACTGGAGTGGTCAGCATGTTCTCCAGTCAAGAACCCTATCGAACATGCCTGGGATAGATTGAAAAGGGCTGTTTATGGACGACGTGGCCTACCAGTCACTCTGAGGGATCTACGCCGAATCGCTGTTGAGGAGTGGGAAAATCTGGATCAACAGTGCCTTGACGAACTTGTAGATAGTATGCCACGATGAATGCAGTCATGCATCGATGCAAGAGGACGAGCTACTGGGTATTAGAGGTGCCGGTGTGTGCAGCATTATGGACCACCACCTCTGAAGGTCTCGCTGTTTGGTGGTATAACATGCAATGTGTGGTTTTCAGGGCAATAAAAAGGGCGGAAATTAGGTTTATGTTGATCTCTATTCCAATTTTCTGTACAGGTTCCCGAACTCTCGGAACCGAGGTGATGTAAAACTTTTTTTGATGTGTGTATTTCCATCATTGTTGCTAGATCTGAGCCACAAAAGGCAAGAATCTTCGAAACAGTCGTCGTTTGATGGAAATGCGATTACATTCAGAAAAATATTCGTACGTTGGAAAGTGAGTGAGATATGATAATTTACGGATCATTAGACTCCGTGCGAAACTTGTGTGCTAAAGAAAGTGCCTATTTTGGAAAGGGCAGATAGTAACAGAATATATATATATATATATATATATATATATATATATATATATATATATATATATATATATAATGGAATGTAGTCGAATTAAATCGGGTGATGCTGATGGAAACAGATTAGGAAATGAGACACTTAAAGTAGTAAATGAGTTTTGCCATTTGGGGAGCAAAATAACTGATGATGTCTAAGTAGAGAGGATGTAAAATGTAGACTGGCAATGGCAAGGAAAGCGTTTGTGAAAAAGAGAAATTTGTTAACATCGATTATAGATTTAAGTGTCAGGAAGTCGTTTCTGAAAGTATTTGTATGGAGTGTAGCCACGTATGGAAGTGAAACATGGACGATAAATAGTTTAGACAAAAAGAGAATAGAAGCTCTCGAAATGTGGTGCTACAGAAGAATGCTGAAGATTAGATGGGTAGATCACATAACTAATGAGGAGGTATTGAACAGAACTGGGGAGGAGAGAAATTTGTGGCACAACTTGACTAGAAGAAGGTATCGGTTGGTAGGACATGTTTTGAGGCATCAAGGGATCACCAATTTAGTATTGGAGGGCAGTGTGTAGGGTAAAAATCGTAGAGCGAGACCAAGAGATGAACACACTAGGCAGATTCAGAAGGATTTAGGTTGCAGTAGGTACTGGGAGATGAAGCAGCTTGCACAGGATAGAGTAGCATGGAGAGCTGCATCAAACCAGTCTCTGGACAGAAGACAACAACAACAAAATATTCTTGCCTTCACGCGGAGTAAACTGCTGCTATACGCAGTATTTGAAGGTATTTCTTCGTGACTGCGTTGTAGATTATGTCACTGAGTGAATGAGATTTCCCTCTGTTTACGTGTATTTCATAATGATTCATGTCTCTTGATAATGTAGTAATACATGGGACGCAAAAATGCAGTAACTATTTCGTAAATTAAGCAGAAAAATAACCAGAAACAATTATTACTTTTACGGCTGGCTACCTGCCCGCTAGGGACGCTAATGTCGCTCCAGTTGTCAGATGACGACAGCTTTCGGAGCAGTGAGTGTCGCGACTGTGTACGTTCGTTCGTTGGACTGTCATCGTGCTACTAGGGAATGCCCAGCGGGAGCGCCTACTTTTTGCTTCATAGGCAGACAGTGTCGAACGTCTGCATTTTAAAATAAATTATTGGCGGTGTTGACAGCTCGCAAAAGCGACGGTCGGTCGGCAACCGCCGTGGGTTGGAAGAGGCTGTTTCTCTGTCTCAGGTGGTGTTGGTGTGGCGGTGTCAGTTGGCAGTCAGGGACCAATAATGTTGTCATCGCTGTGGGGGAAGTTTAGAAAGCGTTCGGGAGTGTGTTCCCTGCTCAGTCACTTGCCTGTTTTGTAGACGGCTGTTGCTGTATAATCAGCGCTCTGTAGGAAGAGGACGCCTAGCAGAGAGGGAATCAATTCCACTGGCACGCGAAACGTAAGGACGAAAGTAGCTTTCGAATGATGTGTCACTGCTAAGTATCATAGCTACATAAAACTTGGCGTACATACAGGATGGTCCATTAATAGCGACCGGGCCAAATATCTCACGAAATAAGTATCAAACGAAAAAACCACAAAGAACGAAACTCGTCTAGCTTGAAGGGGGAAACCAGATGGCGCTATGGCTGGCCCGCTAGATGGCGCTGCCGTAGGACAAACGGATGTCAACTGCGTTTTTTAAAAATAGGAACCCCCATTTTTTATTTCATATTCGTGTAGTACGTAAAGAAATATGAATGTTTTAGTTGGATCGCTTTTTTCATTTTGTGATAGATGGCGCTGTAATAGTCACAAACGTAAAGTACGTGGTATCACGTAACATTCCGACAGTGTGGACAGTATTTGCTTCGTGATACATTACCCGTGTTAAAATGGACGGTTTACCAATTGCGGAAAAGGTCGATGTCGTGTTGATGTATGGCTGTTGTGATCAAAAGGCCCAACGGGTGTGTGCTACGTACGCTGCTCGGTATCCTGGACGACATCATCCAAGTGTCCGTACCGTTCGACGGATAGTTACGTTATTTAAGGAAACAGGAAGTGTTCAGCCACATGTGAAACGTCAGCCACGACATGCAACAAATGATGATGCCCAAGTAGGTGTTTTACCTGCTGTCGCGGCTAATCGGCACATCAGTAGCAGACCAATTGCGCGAGAATCAGGAATCTAAAAAACGTCGGTGCTGAGAATGCTACATCAACATCGATTGCACACGTACCATTTTTCTATGCACCAGGAATTGCATGGCGGCGACTTTGAACGTCGTGTACAGTTCTGCCACTGGGCACAAGAGAAATTACGCGACATTGACAGATTTTTTGCGCTCGTTCTATTTAGCAACGAAGCGTTATTCACCAACAGCGGTAACGTAAACCGGCATAATTTGGACTATTGGGCAACGGAAATTCCGCGATGGCTGCGACAAGTGGAACATCAGCGACCTTGGCGGGTTAATGTATGGTGCGGCATTATGGGAGGAAGGATAATTGGCCCCCATTTTATCGATGGCAATCTAAATGGTGCAGTGTATGCTGATTTCCTACGTAATGTTCTACCGATGTTACTACAAGATGTTTCACTGCATGACAGAATGGCGATGTACTTCGAACATGACGGATGTCCGGCTCATAGCTCGCATGCCGTTGAAGCGGTATTGAATAGCATATTTCATGACAGGTGGATTGGTCGTCGAAGCACCATACCGTGGCCCGCACGTTCACCGGCTCTGCCGTCCTCGGATTTCTTTCTGTGGGGAAAGTTGAAGGATATTTGCTATCGTGATCCACAGATAACACCTGACAACATGCGTCAGCGCATTGTCAATGCATGTGCGAACATTACATGTGCGATCATTACGGAAGGCGAACTACTCGCTGTTGAGAGAAATGTCGTTACACGTATTACCAAATGCATTGAGGATAACGGACATCATTTTGAGCTTTTATTGCATTAATGTGGTATTTACAGGTAATCACGCTGTAACAGCATGCGTTCTCAGAAATGATAAGTTCAGAAGGGTACATGTATCACATTGGAACAACCAAAATAAAATGTTCAAACGTACGTACCTTCTGTATTTTAATTTAAAAACCTACCTGTTACCAACTGTTCGTCTAAAATTGTGAGCCATATGTTTGTGACTATTACAGCGCCATCTGTCACAAAGTGAAAAAAGTGGTCCATCTAAAATATTCATACTTCTTTACCTACTTCAGGAATATGTAATAAAAAATGGGGGTTCTATTTTAAAAATCGCAGTTAATATCCGTTTGATCTATGGCAGCGCCATCTAACGGGCCAACCACAGCGCCATCTGGTTTCTTCCTTCAAGCTAGACAAGATTCGTTCTTTGTAGTTTTTTCGTTTGACGCTTATTTCGTGAGATATTTGGCCCGGTCACGATCAATGGACCACCCTGTATAGAAAGGGTTGCTGCAGTATAGTACGGAAGGTAACAGATTTAAAAATGCAATGAGGTGAACTGAAATGAGACTTTTATTCACAGACAATGATTACAGAGAAGTCACCGCAATTCATGACATCCCCTGGACATTACAAACGGCAGGACATGACTCTTAATATGGTGTGTGATGACCAGGCTTGGCACAGCGGGTTCCGCAACGTGTTTCCGTGCTGGTCACGAGGTTAGAATTCTTGTGGTAGCGCATACCGTTCGTCCAGTAGCGCACTTCACAACTGCTGGATGGCCGTTGGTGCATGTGGACGTGGAGGAATACGTCTCCGAACGCATTCCATGCGTGCTCGCTGGGATACAAGTCGAAGGAATGGGCAGGCTGGTTTATTCGCCGAATAGCCTCTCATTCCAAGAGCTCGTCCATCTACGCCGTTGGATGCGGTCGCGCATTGTCACCCGTAAAAATGAGATCAGGGCCGAATACACTCCTGAAATGTCGTACATCAGGAAGGAATACACTGTCACAATAACGCTGATCCGTGAGTGCTCCGTGTTCAAAGATCTGGTGGTCAGTATGCTCATGAAACATTATCCCCGTTTATACCATAGCACGTGGACCACTAAAACGATCAGATTTGGACTTACTCTCATTTGACGAAAGGTGGGATGACGTAATACGTCTTGGAAAGCTATATTGGTCTTTGAATAAAAGTGTCATTTCTAATCGTATCATTCGGTGTTTTTTCTGTTACCTTCTGTAGTATACCGTAGCAGTACTTTCAATGTGTAGTACAAGTTTTATCCAGATATGCTACTTGGCAGTCACACAGCAAGCGAAAGCTGCTACCACCCTTAAGTTTTGCACAGCAGTGTGCAAAAACCTTTCATAGTAACAAGAGTGAAAATCAAATAGTCTAGTTACCTTTTTATTGGGTTGATGCATAAGTTCGTAGCGTTTATCCATAGGTCTAGTAAACACAGATACACATAACAGAGACTTTAGTCATCAGTAAAATATTTTCTGTTACCATTTATAACAGTCTGCCAACGCTAGAGTACCTTTTCGATTCCGTGACTGAAGAAATCACATGGATTTGAGGTGAAGAACGAGGAGGTAAGACGAGGTGAATGAAGTAGATGTGGAATGACTTCCCAATACAAGCCCTGTATGGTGTGTTCTTTGTCAGTGTAGCAAAATGCAGGCGAGTGTTATCGTGGAGTAGCGTCATTTCACGCAGTCTTCCTGGTCCGTTGTTCTTGGATTCCGTCTGCAAGACGTCTCAGTTGTTGACAACAAATGTCAGCAGCAATGGTGCCACCACAGGGAAGCAATTCGTCGCTGTTCCACCAGATGCATAACGTTATCTTTTGTGCATGTTTTGTACGGGGAGTTGCCGCTTTGTTTTCCCTTATGCTGGCAAAAAAATGGCTCTGAGCACTATGGGACTTAACTTCGGTGGTCATCAGTCCCCTAGAACTTAGAACTACTTAAACCTAACTAACCTAGGGACATCACACACATCCATGCCCGAGGCAGGATTCGAACCTGCGACCGCAGCGGTCGCGCGGTTCCAGACTGCAGCGCCTAGAACCGCTCGGCCACTCCGGCCGGCCCTTATGCTAGCATAAAGACACCATTTCCCGTCACCAGTGACGATACAGGGCAGGAATCGCCGGTGTTGCTCACGAGCCAAGCGATGACAAGCAAGCACAGATGCACAGATGACCACCCGCTGATTTTTGTGATTTTGAACGATGTCCGAACTTTCCCCATTGCATGCAAATGTCACGCGATGGTTGGAGTAACACAGTTCACCACATTTGCCAGTTCTCGAGTGCATGATGTGGATCATTGTGGATTAATGCATTTAAACGATCATCGTCAAACCCCGAAGTCTTCCTGAACGTGCTCACTAAGGTCAAAAGGCTACTCTTCAAAACGAGAAATAATTTTCTTAAAAAAAAAAAAAAGTCAAATGTGTGTTAAATCTTATGGGACTTAACTGATAAGGTCATCAGTCCCTAAGCTTACACACTGCTTAACCTAAATTATCTTAAGGACAAACACACACACCCATGCCCAAGGGAGGACTCGAACCTCCGCCGGGACCAGCCGCACAGTCCATGACTCCAACGCTTCACACCGATCGGCTAATCCCGCGCGGCAATAATTTTCTTGTCATGTTCTGTCCAATAGTATTATCCCCATAGACGGAGCAGATGTTTCTGGCTGTCTCCCTTGCTGTCACCTCTTTATTGAACTGAAACACAAGAATGTGTCGGAAATGTTCCGATTTCTCTCGACTTGGCACTCCATTTTCTAGCGTCCACAGCTGCACTCAGTATCTCAAAATGACAAAATGAGAACATGTAGACTCAAATGGCAAATAAAAAATGACAAATAAACCCATTGCCACCGGATTACCAACTTGTAAAACAAGTGCGCTATGAACTTGTGCAGCTACCTAGTAATTAAAGATTTTGCTGATAGACAATGCCACGATTCTATCATTTTGCAAAATTCAACTTAACGCTAGTACATGATTACGTGTCAGAATCAGGCAATCACTAATACTACACTACTGGCCATTAAAATTGCTACACCAAGAAGAAATGCAGATGATAAACGGGTATTCATTGGCCAAATATATTATATAGAACTGACATGTGATTAGATTTTCACGCAGTTTGAAATGAGAAAACAGTACCCAGAACAACCACCTCTGGCCGTGATAACGGCCTTGATACGCCTGGGCATTGCGTCAAACAGAGCTTGGATGGCGTTACAGGTACAGCTGCCCATGCAACTTCAGCACGATACCATAGTTCATCAAGAGTAGTGACGGGCGTATTCTGACGAGCCAGTTGCTCGGCCACCATTGACCAGACGTTTTCAATTGGTGAGAGATCTAGAGAATGTGCTGGCCAGGGCAGCAGTCGAACGTTTTCTCTATCCAGAAAGGCCCGTATAGGACCTGCTACATGCGGTCCTGCATTATCCTGCTGAAATGTAGGGTTTCGCAGGGATCGAATGAAGGGTAGACCCACGGGTCGTAACATATCTGAAATGTAACGTTCAATGTTCAAAGTGCCGTCAATGCGAACAAGAGGTGACCGAGACGTGTAACCAATGGCACCCCATACCATGACGCCGGGTGTTATGCCAGTATGGCGATGACGAATACACCACGATGTGCGTTCACCACGATGTCGTCAAACACGGATGCGACCATGATGATGCTGTAAAGAGAACCTGGATTCATCCGAAAAAATGACGTTTTGCCATTCGTGCATCGAGGTTCGTCGTTGAGTACACCATCGCAGGCGCTTCTGTCTGTGATGCAGTGTCAAGGGTGACAGCAGCCACGGTCTCCGAGCTGTAGTCCATGCTGCTGTAAACGTCGTCGAAGTGTTCGTGAAGATGGTTGTTGTCTTCCAAACGTCCCGATTTGTTGACTCAGGGATCGAGACGTGGCTGCACGATCCGTTACAGCCATGCAGATAAGATGCCTGTCATCTCGACTACCAGTGATACGAGGCCGTTGGGATCCAGCACGGCGTTCCGTATTACCCTCCTGAACCCACCGATTCGATATTCTGCTAACAGTCATTGGATCTCGACCAACGCGATCAGCAATGTCGCAATACGATAAACCGCAATCGCGAGAGGCTACAATCCGGTCTTTATCGAAGTCGGAAACGTGATGGTACGGATTTCTCCTCCTTACACGAGGCATCACAACAACGTTTCACCAGGCATCGCCGGTGAACTGCTGTTTGTGTATGAGAAATGGGTTGGAAACTTTCCTCATGTTAGCACGTCGTAGGTGTCGCCACCGGCGCCAACCTTGTGTGAATGCTTTGAAAAGCTAATCATTTGCATATCACAGCATCTTCTTCCTGTCGGTTATCTTTCGCGTCTGTAGCACGTCATCTTCGTGGTGTAGCAATTTTAATGGCCAGTAGTGTACAGTACTAATGTCTAAACTACGTAGTTAGTAATTGCTTCAGGTAGTGAAGTGGCCGGACGCACGTCGCGCTCGGGGCAGTGGCTGGCGATTGGCTGCTGTGGGCTGGGGATTTCCGGCTGTGCCGGTGTGGTGTGGGTGTATCGGCCTTCGGCAGGTGGGCGGGCAGCGTGGCGCGGCTTAGCCCCAGATTGCTTGAGTTTGGGATAGCGCGGCGCGCCCGCTGCCGGCCGCCCACGTCATTATGCAGACCAGAGCTGACCGTCACCACACCAGAGCGCACCACCACTGCAGCCGCTGTCTGCTCCGGGAAGCCGCTCGCTTACGTTCCATGTATCGCCAAACTTTTCTTAAACGTCCTTCACGGGGCCACTGCATTACGGCAAGTGGGCCCTACCAGAAGACACTGCCGCCCCACGGTTTAAGTGATAATAATGACGCTATTTTGTCAAATAATGACGTTCTTTCAGAACCGTGGTAATTAGGGGCAGAACAGTAACGAGTACATCCTGCGCCCCTGGCAGAACCGCCGAAACTGCGCCCCACCCAAAAAAAAAACATTATCCTTTCTAAATAGCGTTGCGCTCTAAAAAAACTACGGTTCGGTAGCTTTGGTACAGTGCATAAATGACGTAGTAAACTGTAGCATTACCGGTAGTATTGGTTACTTTGGTAGGGAAAAAAACATAAATGAATCTGTGAGACAGAAAGTGGAAGACGACGAATTCTGTTTGTTTTGCACATGCTTAGAACCGCACGTCGTTCAGTGTTTTGCCCATTGTGTATTTTATATCTGTACCGAATATAAACTGCACTTTATAAGTAATAAAAATTAGTTGATCGCGTATTTTCTACACATTTATGTAATCAAAGCAAATATTTTTGATGCAGATACAGTTTACATACACAAACATAAAAAGGTCCATATAATTATGGTTATTTCGTACTCAATAGAACGTTCTTCAACATGAAGGGGGAGAGTTTTCTGTTACTATCGATAAGTTTGAAAGTTGTTTATGAATAACAGAAACATGTTTTGTGTAAGCTCGAAGAAATGCTGACGTAATGTTTGATGTCCTTTTGTTTTGCGTTTTTTTTTTAACTTTACCTTGTTTCGAGAGAATTTCGTTTTCCAGCGCTATATGATAAATCCGTATTGTTTCTTATTTCTACTACAACATCCCTCTGATTCACGTTATAAACCAGTAATTTTCGAATAGAATCTGAGTTAGACATGGACGACTTCAATTTTACTATAAATACTGCTTATTTTTAACTAACAGACGTGAGATAACTACGTAGAATAAAAAAGTTCCGTTGATTACGCGGCCACGATTTAAGGAGGCTAAAATCAAGATGGGCTGAGATGTAAATTGAAATTTGTGTTTGGGAGGATATTGGAGTAGGGTAGTCCATGCAGCTCTGTTAGCCACCAAGACTCGGTGGTGTAGTGGACAACAAATCTACTTAATATGCAGGAGACCCAGGTTCAAGTCCGGGCTGTGGTACAAATTTTAAGTCATTACTTCAATTTTTATCCGTATCGAAAACGCTACAGTGGTTGCTTGTGGAAAAAGACCCAGTGTTGATGATGTCTCATGAAGCGAGTACATATAGCGTAAATTCCTCTATGGTTTTATTATATTCAGGCTTATCGACGTGGATTTCCTTCCAGACGACGAGGCAAAATTTTTAATGGGCTCCGACGCTGCGTGCCTTGTGCTTCGCTGCCTGGCGGGCGGTGTGTCGTGTGTGAATTTAGCTCCGGCCTGCGCTGGAAACAGTCACGTACAGAGAAAAGCAGCCGGCGCCGGACAATGGCCATTGTGGCGGCCGGCGCCGGATTACGGCCGCTGACATACTGCACTGCCTGGCTGAGTGCTCGCCGCCGCAGCGCGCTGCTCTCCACTCACCTAACCATCTCCTGCCGCTACTCCCCTCGCACACTCAATTAGCACTTTTAACTTGCTACTCTCCTCGCTAGTTTCCTTTCACATAAACTAAACGTACCGTGGAAGAACGGAAAACAAAAATGAGGATCTGGTAGATGACGATCAGTTTGGCCTTAGGAAAGGTAAAGGCACCAGAAAGGCAGTCTTGACCCTGTAGTTGACAATGGAAGTAAGACTAAAGAAAAATCAAGACACGTTTATAGGATTTGTCGACCTGGAAAAAGCTTTTGACAATGTCAATTGGTGCAAGATATTTGACACTGAGAAAAATAGGGGTAAATTGTAGGGAAGGACACGTAATTTAAAATGTGTGCAAGAAACAAGAGCGAAAAATAAGACTGGAAGAACAAGAACGGGCCGGCCGGGGTGTCCCAGCGGTTCTAGGCGCTTCAGTATGGAACGACGCGACCGCTACGGTCGCAGATTCGGAGCCTGCCTTGGGCATGAATGTGTGTGATGTCCTTACGTTTGTTAGGTTTAAGTAGCTCTAAGTTCTAGGGGACTGATGACCTCAGAAGTTAAGTCCAATAGTGCTCAGAGCCGTTGGAACCATTTTTGAACAAGAACGAATTGCACAGATTTAAAAGCGTATAAGACTGGGATGTAGTTTTTCGCCCCAACTGTTCAAACTACGCCATCGAATACGCAGTGATGGAAAGGTCCAAGAGTGCGGTTAAAACTATGGGTGAAACGATATTAATGATACGATTCGATAATATTGCCATCCTGAATGAATGTGAAGAACTGCAGGGTCTGTTGAATGGAACCAACAGTCTAATGAGTACAGAATATGGATTTAGAGTAAACCGAAGAAAGCCTAAAGTAATAAGAAGTAGCAGAAACGACAATAGTGAGAAACTTAACATGAAAAATGGTGATAATAAATTAGA
The DNA here is from genome assembly GCF_021461385.2 of Schistocerca piceifrons. NCBI lineage: Eukaryota > Metazoa > Arthropoda > Insecta > Orthoptera > Acrididae > Schistocerca > Schistocerca piceifrons. Next base: position 557,399,886 of record NC_060144.1, read on the forward strand.
TGAAGTTGAGGAATTCTGCTGTCTTGGTAGCAAAATATCCCATGACAGACGAAGCAAGGAAGACAATAAAAGCAGAGTAGCACAAGCAAAAGGGGGATACCCGACCGAGAGAAATCTGTTAGAATCAAACGTAGGCCTTGATTTGAAGAAGAAATTTCTGTGAATGTACATTTAGAGCACAGCACAGTATGCAAGTGAATCGTGGACTGTGGGAAAACCGGAACAGAAGAGAATCGAAATTTTTAGATGTGGTGCTACAGAAAAAATGTTGAAAATTATGTGAACTGATAAGGTAAGGAATGGTGAGGCTCTCCAGAGGATAATCGAGGAATGGAATATATGAAAAACGCTGACAAGAAGAAGGGGCAGGATGATAGCACAGGTATTAAGGCGTCGGGGAATAACTTTCATGGCCGGTCGTAGTGGCCGTGCGGTTCTAGGGGCTGCAGTCTGGAGCCGAGCGTCCGCTACGGTCGCAGGTTCGAATCCTGCCTCGGGCATGGATGTGTATGATGTCCTTAGGTTACTTAGGTTTAATTAGTTCTAAGTTCTAGGCGACTGATGACCTCAGAAGTTAAGTCGCATAGTGCTCAGAGCCATTTTAACCAATAACTTTCATGGTATTAGAGGAAGCTATAGAGGGTAAAGACTGTAGAGAAACTCAGAGACTGGATTGTAGCCAACAAATAATTGAGGATGCACATTACAAGTGCTACTCTTAGATGAAAAGGTTGGCACAAGAGAGGAATTTGTGGCAGTCTGCATATGACCAGTCAACACACTATTAACTCAGCACATATATATAGTGCGTGAGAGATACAGGTCCTGGCGGAGGTTCGAGTCCTCCCTCGGGCATGGGTGCGTGCGTTTGTCCTTAGCATAATTTCATCTACATCTACATCTACATTGATACTCCGCAAGCCACCCAACGGTGTGTGGCGGAGGGCACTTTACGTGCCACTGTCATTACCTCCCTTTCCTGTTCCAGTCGCGTGTGGTTCGCGGGAAGAACGACTGTCTGAAAGCCTCCGTGCGCGCTCTAATCTCTCTAATTTTACATTCGTGATCTCCTCGGGAGGTATAAGTAGGGGGAAGCAATATATTCGATACCTCATCCAGAAACGCACCCTCTCGAAACCTGGCGAGCAAGCTACATCGCGATGCAGAGCGCCTCTCTTGCAGAGTCTGCCACTTGAGTTTATTAAACTTCTCCGTAACGCTATCACGGTTACCAAATAACCCTGTGACGAAACGCGCCGCTCTTCTTTGGATCTTCTCTATCTCCTCCGTCAGACCGATCTGGTACGGATCCCACACTGATGAGCAATACTCAAGTATAGGTCGAACGAGTGTTTTGTAAGCCACCTCCTTTGTTGATGGACTACATTTTCTAAGCACTCTCCCAATGAATCTCAACCTGGTACCCGCCTTACCAACAAGTAAGTAGTGCGTAAGCTTAGGGACTGATGACCTTAGCAGTTAAGTCCCATAAGACCGAGCGAGGTGGCGCAGTGGTTAGCACACTGGACTCGCATTCGGGAGGACGACGGTTCAATCCCGTCTCCAGCCATCCTGATTTAGGTTTTCTGTGATTTCCCTAAATCGTTTTAGGCAAGTGCCGGGACGGTTTCTTTGAAAGGGCACGGCCGATTTCGTTCCCCATCCTTTCCTAACCTGATCTTGCGCTCCGTCTCTACTGACCTCGTTGTCGACGGGACGTTAAAAAACACTAACCTAACCTAACCATTTTTTGGAACCATAAGATTTCACACACATAATGAACATATATATAGGGATACAAGCACAGATATTTCTGTTGATGACTGAGAGCAGGGTACTCAACAGAATTAGTTCAGTATTTACTGCAGCCTTATAATTACAGCTATTAGAAGTATCGTGTTTCTATGTTGGTTTACTACGTCCAAGTATATGAGGCACAAGCAGGAGATAGCGTTTGTTTTTCCCTGGGCAGCAGATCAGGTACTGAAGTATGGATGCGTGGTTGCGAAACGGGTAGTCTATACTGACAGGCGAAGTCCACTTCGTGGTGCAGTTAAGACCATGTAGGAAACATCCGGTAGTAAATAATGCGACGTATTTGCGGGAATACTGTGAGACGCAGGGAAAAAAAATTAACATCCTGAGGTAGATACATACTAAGGTTCCAATGATCTCAACATATGAACCTACACCTCTAATACAGTATATAATATACATATCGTCGATCATTTCCATGTCACTTTCTTTATGTATGTTGTATTCAGACGAAACCATCCGTGGATGATTAGATCCTGTAAAGCTATCTGAATGTCGGATGATGATTGCTGTATTTTACCTGCTATCATGCTGTTCCAAACAGACTCAGGGATTAAGACTGGGTGATTAAGCGGACCAGTCGAAGTGAGATAAGATAGCAGAGTGTTCATCAAGCCAAGAATGTATGCGTACAGCCCTTTGAATACGGTTGTTTTCATCTTGGAAATGTTCCGAACACACTCATAATGAAAATGTGCAGGAAAGAGGAATATTTGATACGCGAGAATGCTGAAATAAACAACCTGTTTTATGTTAACTTTGACCTGAACGCTTGTGTCCAAGTGCAGGTACGAGAAACACTCCAAAAATTACCAACCACCTTTGGCCCGTACTACACCATCCATTCATCCTGGGCTAAACTCCTCATACGGCTGTCGGCGAACTCGGGGCTTTCTGTCACTTGAAAACAGGCGCTACCGCGACTTGTTCTGCACGTCAGGCGTCTCCAGGCAGCTACAGTACGATTTCTGTGCTATTTGGCCTGTTGTATGTCTCTGTGAGCAGTGGTCTTTTGCTAGGCACCCGACTCCAGGTGTCCACTGCATGTAGTTTCTCCCTGCACTGATCTTTCACAACCGACGGGCTGACACTGAACACTACACTGTGTCGTGCCTTGCGTCAGCGGTGGAGGGTCACATGACCGCCTGGCACTAGTTCTACGCCTTATGAAAAGCTGGAGAGAGGCCAATGTGCTCGTTTAAGGGGCTGACTAATATTTTGTCACCGCGCGGGATTAGCCGAGCGGTCTAGGGCGCTGCAGTCATGGACTGTGTGGCTGGTCCCGGTGGAGATTCGAGCCCTCCCTCGGGCATGGGTGTGTGTGTTTGTCCTTAGCATAATTTACGTTAAGTTGTGTGTACGCTTAGGGACTGATGACCTTACCAGTTAAGTCCCATAGGATTTCACACACATTTGAACATTTGAACAATATTTTGTCCGACGCGTTTACCGTACACCTTCAGCCATAGGCTGTGATTTTATCCAGTTTGCGTGGTCCATATCGAATTGCGGTCCGCCTGCTTAGCCGGATGGTAACGCGCTTGCCTCCCATACAGCAGGCCCGGGTTCGATTGCCGGCCGGGTTGGACATTTTCTCCGCTTTTGAACTGGGTGTTGTGTTGTCCTCATCATCGACCGCAAGTCACCCAATGTGGCGCCGACTGAAATAAGACTTGACACGGCGGCCGAACCCGAATGGGACCTCCCGGCCGACAGTGCCATACGATCATTTCATTTCATCGAATTGTGGAGCCTCACCTTCAGGAGCTTCATATGATATACGAGTGGCGTTCAGTGAGTAATTTATTTGTGATTCTTCCGTTTCTCCCGGCGTATTTGTTGCTCGAACAGTCCACGGGTATACTGCCGGTTCGTAGTGTCCAACGGGCTCAATATTTCGGCGATCAGACATGTCGCCATCGTCAGGTGCGCTGAAGAACTGAGCTCCTGAGGGCGGGCGACCGAATTAAATCGCCTCTCCCCGCGGACCGCTCTCTTCGCCGTCCGCGCCCGCGCGCCGGCGCTCGCGAAGACGTGGGCGTCGGAATCTGTCGTAGCGTCGATGTGCTTGCTACGTCCGCCCTGGCCAACAGTTCGTACTTCTTGCTGAGAGTCTTCTTAATTACATTCAATGCCGGGTCCCAAGCCCTGCTGAGATTGTAGCCGCAATCTCGGTTGATAAGATCTTCCCTGGTGCGAATTTCAATAGCCTCCCTTATAACACTGTCCTAATATTTAGAGGTCTGAGCCAGGATCTCAGTACAGCGAAGAGAGTGGCACGGGGGGGGGGGGGGGGGGAATTTAAATCGGCCGCCCGCCCTCAGGAGCTCAGTTCGTCAGCGCACCTGACGATGGCGACATGTCTGATCGCCGAAACATTCTGCCCGTTGGACACTATGAACCGGCAGTATACCCGTGGACTGTTCGAGCAGTAATTTATTTATTTATTAACATCACAGAGTGACCCACCACCTTAGTAACTATGGTGGGTAGTTTGCTACTACAAAAAATGAAATGAAACTAGACAATTTTCAGAATTTTAGTACTTTTCTTGTTTTTTTTATGTAATTAAATTTTAATTTAATAACGGAAAAAGAAAACAAGATACACAAAGTACGACTGGGAAAATATTATTGTTCTTAAGAAAAAATGCAAAGATTTAGATAGCAAAAGAGGTCCCTTTACCTACCTATTTCAAGCGGGAGGGATTCAGTAAACACTAGGAGCCTGTCTCACCTGAATTAGCATATTCTGTTCTACTACAGCTACTACTATATGGCTGTTGTGATATTAACTCTACGTGATTTGTGCATAAGGTATGACAGTACTATTTATTACTACAATTGCTACCTCCACTTAACCGCTCCGTAAGCGGCAGATGAGCGCTAGTAGGTGGCCTGGATCCTCGTCTCCCCCAAGGGCGCTTCTTACCTACGATGCGCACTTGTGTTTGTGTATTTACGTCTCATTATGCTACGTATGTACGTTTATGCACAATTTTGACAAAATTGTTCCTTTTATCCTGTCCTGTATTATTTGTTTTTATATTTTTGCTTTGCATCACAGTGTAGTTCTAATCTTACCGCCCTCTCTCGTTCGCTTTTGATAATGTTTCATTTTGTCTCTAGCGTCTTTCCTTCATTTTTGTTACCTCAGAGGACAAGGGCAGTTTTTGTTTCGGTGCACAGTCGGTCTTTGGGATAGCTAATTGTTGTGATTTTTGAAGCAGGTCTGCCAAAATGTGAGCTTTGTCTCTGAGCACTATGGGACGCAACTGCTGAGGTCATAAGTCCCCTAGAACTTAGAACTACTTAAACCTAACTAACCTAAGGACAACACACACATCCATGCCCGAGGTAGGATTCGAACCTGCGACCGTAGCGGTCGCGCGGTTCCAGACTGTAGCGCCAGAACCGCTCGGCCACCAGCGGCCGGCAAAATGTGAGCTTTATAGCCTATGCTACCATTGACTGCAGGGAGGGAAAATTTTTCAACCACGTCCCTTAATTTTTGCGTCAGCCTTGTTTAGGAAACGTCGTTGTTTTTGTTGTTGTGAAGTTTGTTTGTGTGTGTGTGTGTGTGTGTGTGTGTGTGTGCATAGGTGTGGCGTTGTGGTCACTGTGTGTGGCGTTTTCTAGTACTTCCCATTTGTTCACATATGTTATGTACTTCGCATTTGCTAGTGAGATTCAATATTGGTGGATCCTCCTGCATTGTTGCAATATGTTCAATGAGTACTGCAACACATTTTTTCTCGGCTATCTTCGGTTGCAAAAAATGCAGAATTTGTTGTGGTACATCGTGGATTATTCCTGCTTCAGTCCCTATAGTTTCATAAAGTTCCGATAGATGGTGACCCTATGCGTAGCCTTCAAAATGGCGTCTGCAACAGAGATGCATTCCAAACAGAGAGCTGTGATTGAGTTTCTTTTGCGGAAACCCAAAGCGTTGCAGGTACTGACAGGCACTTGCAGAATGTCTACGGAGACCTGATGGTGAACAAAAGCACGGTAAGTCGTTGGTCGAGGCGTCTGTCACCATCGCAACAAGGTCGCGCAAACTTGTCCGATCTCCCGCTTACTGGCCGGCCGCACACAGATGTCATTCCTTCAATATTAGACCGTGCGGTCACTCTTATTCGAGGTGATCAACGGATCACCATCAAACACTTCGCTACTTAACTAGACGTCTCTGTTGGTAGTGCTGACATACTCGTCCACATTTGGGATACTGAAAGGTGTAAGCCCGATGGGTTCTCCGCTGCCTAACGGAAGGCCAGAAGAGCAACGAAGGATCAGCTGTGCGGAATTGCTTGTGCGTTGCGAGGCTGATCGTTGTGATTTTTTGTCTACCATCGTGAGACCTGGGTTCATCACTTTGAACCGGGAACAAAACGACAATCCGCGGTGTCACGCAACCTCTCCGAGGAGAAAGTCCACAGCCGCTTTTTCAGCCGGTGAAGTCATGGCAACGATCTCCTAGGAATCTGGAGGGGATATTCGGTTTTTCGTCCTCCATCATCAACTCTGACGCTTGCTGTGCTACCATCAGGAAGCTGAAGAAATGACTTCAGCGTATTCGTCACCAAAAAAAAAAAAAAAAAAAAAATGCAAACGAACTTCTCCCTCTCCAACGACAGCGCGAGACCTCGCACAAATCTGCGCACCCGAAAGGAGATAACAAAACTTCATATTATACTGTTCTTCCTCATTTAACGGGTCTCGCACCTTCCGGCATCCGTCTGGTTTACCCAAAGAAGGATACTCTCCGCAGGAAGAAGTACGTGGATGTTGGGGAGTTTACTGATGCAACAAGATGTTGACTCCTTCGTCGACCATTAGAGTCGTACCATGCGGGAATACAGGCCCTAGGAGTCACGCAGCGTAAGGCCGAGGGATTTAACGGTGCTTACGTTGATAAACAGGGTTTTGTAGCCATGTGAGTGGTGAATAACAAGGCGTATTGCAATCTTTAATAAACACCAAGCTGCTTTCAGGAAACAGATGTGTTGCATTACTTATTGAAAGCCCCTTGCAGATATCAATGTTGTTTAGAAATTAAGAGTCTTAAAACTTCAAACAGAAGGAAATAATTGTACATTGGAAACATTTATTGGAAGAAATGCAGCAATTTACGAGCTACTTATCAATATATTTAGCTCTCAAAATTAGGTGCGCTCCCTACTGACATCAGCTCTTCTTTTTCTGTGTCGTAGAAGTTTGACACTTCGAATTTGGGCTGATTTGTGACAGTTTTCGTCTCTGAAAATTTTTACTGGGCAGATGTTTCTTCGGATGTCAGAATCCAATACTTGGAAGAAAGATCAGAATCATAGGTAGCCAAACACCCGCCAGGGCAACTCTTACAGAAAATTTGTTGTTTTCTGAGCTGTGTGTTGGCGGACATAGTCGTGGGTCACCGTTACGCTAAGCCATCTGTGCCTCTTGTTCCGAGGGACCCATCACTTTTTTACAGTAACTGTCAGTGCCTGGCTAGAAAGGCAGTGTGTTGGATTCTCTTCCTATCTGAGAACAGGCTGCACGTCGAATCCCTCGCCAACGCAGATTGCTAGAGTTTTGTCTTGAGTGGGGATGCATCGAGAGGACAATGATGCGACTTCTGCTCGTTATCCAAGCTACTCACGTATCATTTTCTGAGACACGATAATCCGTCGTCAGCCAATAACTGCGTCAGGTTTAGGTTTCCTCCCTACCTCCTGAAGTTATTGTTAGATTGTGCAGAGGAAACCATCCCCGCTCAAAAATCCCTTGAATGGAGCCCACCACCAACGCAGTCCTAGTCTAGCGGTACACGTAATAGCGCTAGGATAAACGTCATCACTTACTCCCCTTACTGGAAAAGCAGCCAACGAAATATTTGAAAACATCAACAGACGCTTCAGGGAAAATGGATTATCAATGTATTTTGAGAAGACTCAGTGCGTAAAGTTCAGTATTTCTTATACAACTTCACAAGCTATGAAAATAGGTTTCTCAGGCAATGAAACTCAAGCAGTAAAAGTGTTACGATTTTAGGACTACAGAAGATCACGACCTTCTTTGCAAAACAAACTGAATAGGATTAATGAAGCATGTCACTGCAGCTACGTCTGCAGTACGTATTACTGCGGCTATGAGTAATTTAAAAATAAACCATTCAGGTCTTTTCGAGTGTTTAGCTGAGTTGTTGATTTCTTTTTTTTGTGCAAGATAATTAAACGAGTGACCAAGTCGTCATTTTAATGTGCTAAAGAAGATGGCTGGACGGGTCATCGAAATACTGTACACAAAAGGAAAGTGAACAACTCAGCTAAAAACTCGAAAACAAACCAACCGAGAAACCTGAGAGATTATGATGAGAAAATAGTTTATTCTGCTCATTTACAATTGCTAATGAGTTACAGAATACTTTTGGGGAAAATAGTCTCCCAGAGACAGTATTCTTGGAATACAGAAGCATATTATAATACGCTACTGGCCATTAAAATTGCTACACCACGAAGATGACGTGCTGCAGACGCGAAATTTAACCGACAGGAAGAAGATGCTGTGATATGCAAATGATTAGCTTTTCAGACCATTCACAGAATGTTGGCGCCGGTGGCGACACCTACAACAGCAGTTGACCGGCGTTGCCTGGTGAAACGTTGTTGTGATGCCTCGTGTAAGGAGGAGAAATGCGTACCATCACGTTTCCGACTTTGACAAAGGTCGGATTGTAGCCTATCGCGATTGCGTTTTATCGTATCGCGACATTGCTGCTCGCGTTTGTCGAGATCCAATGACTGTTAGCAGAATATGGAATCGGTGGGTTCAGAAGGGTAATACGGAACGCCGTGCTGGATCCCAACGGCCTCGTATCACTAGTGGTCGAGATGACAGGCATCTTATCCGCATGGCTATAACGGATCGTGCAGCCACGTCTCGATCCCTAAGTCAACAGATGGGGACGTTTGCAAGACAACAACCATCTGCACGAACAGTTCGACGACGTTTGCAGCAGCATGGACTATCAGCTTGGAGACGACGGCTGCGGTTACCCTTAACGCTGCATAACAGACAGGAGCGCCTGCGATGGTGTACTCAACGACGAACCTGGGTGCACGAATGGCAAAACGTCATCTTTTCGGATGTATCCAGGTTCTCTTTACAGTATCATCAGGGTCGCGTCCGTGTTTGCCGACATCGCGGTGAACGCACATTGGAAGCGTGTGTTCGTCATCGCCATAGTGGGGTATCACCCGGCGTGATGGTATGAGGTGCCACTGGTTACACATCTCAGTCACTTCTTGTTCGCATTGACGGCACTTTGAACAGTGAACATTACATTTCAGATGTGTTACGACCCGTGGCACTACCCTTCATTCGATCCCTGCGAAACCCTACATTTCAGCAGGATAATGCACGACCGCATGTTGCGGGTCCTGCACGGGCCTTTCTGGATACAGTAAATGTTCGACTGCTGCCCTGGCGAGTACATTCTCCAGATCTGTCACCAATTGAACACGTCTGGTCAATGATGGCCGAGCATCTGGCTCGTCACAATACGTTAGTCACTACTCTTGATGAACTGTGGTGTCGTGTCGAAGCTGCCTGGGCAGCTGTACCAGTACACGCCATCCAAGTTCTGTTTGACTCAATGCCCAGACGTATCAAGGCCGTTATTACGGCCGGAGGTGGTTGTTCTGGGTACTGATTTCTCAGGATCTATGCCCCCAAATTGCGTGAAAATGCAATCTCATGTCAGTTCTAGTATAATATATTTGTCCAATGAATACCTGTTTATCATCTGCATTTCTTCTTGGTGTAGCAATTATAATGGCCAGTAGTGTAACTATATGTGGTTATTTCTAGATCATCTTGCAGAGATCATATATGTATCAATGTCCCTTGTCACCGCAAATATTTCCGTTTTCTCCAAAAGCTGTGAAAACCGCTCAAATACTTCGAGTGGTTAAAGTTGTTGCACGATGCTCGTGCGTTCAGCAGCCTGGTAGAGCACATTGAATGTCATGTTGATAATTTGGTTGAGTTTAAGACTGAATATGAGAAATCTCTGTTGAGAAACTCCTCCTACTTCACTGAAGATTACCTTCCCAAAGCTCTTAAACTTTTCGCACTGTGTTGTATCATTTGTATAACACTTAAATACATGTGCATGTTTGGTTTCTTTTGACATCCCAAAAACCACTCTCCCCGGGATCCATGGTGGAAGACTAATGTGGTACAGTTAACGTTGCTTAGTACATCTTTAAACTTCCGAGGTGCTACGTTTTTCCCGTTCATCTGGTGTGCTGTATTATCTAAGAAGTACAGAAACTATTTCCTATACTGATAAACATTCAAAACAAGTATTTCCAAATTTCTCGCGAGCTATACGTAGAGAGCGGGGAGTCGGAGCTCACTGCCGTCCAGCTGCTGAGCGACTGTGCTTCAGTGCACAAACAGGGAGATAACTGAACTGCTTGATGTCTTCCATCTCTACTGCTTTTCAACTTTACTACTAAGAAATCCAAAGTGATCAACAGTCACGAGATATCTAATTTTTGGCTTGATTTAATGCGGAATGTATTCTCTACACTTTTTTTTTCACTAGCTGCTTACATTTTATGACCCACCGTCTAATTTCTTATGATGGGTCGTATGTGGCCACTTAGCCGCTGTGACTGGGTCCGGGGTCCGGAGTGACTGAAAGTAACACCACCCCGGTTCCCGACCCCACTCACACTCTTGCCCGTGTCCCGCCACGTGGAGGCGGGCTCTATTTGCTTACATCCACTTTATATCTTTTTTTTGTGCAGCATTAGAAAAACTTATAACTAATACAAAATCAAGTGAGATATTAATAAACAAAACGAAATTAAATATTTAGAAAGAAGGAAGGAAGAGAATTGAATAGAGAAGGGATAGGTATAATATTGCTCGTCACCTGGTTGTGGGCGGCGGCCCGGGTCTTGGAATGACCCTCAAGACGCTGACCGTCGCTCACCATGCCTTTAAAATCTAGCATCCTAAAAACTAACTTAACTAGAAGAGATTAGAGTACGTTAAAGCTAGAAACTAAGACTAAGGCCTCCATGTCCAGCCTGCTAAACTATTTACGATATACAATAGAGAAGTAATTGATTTTGTGCTTGGCTCAAAGTTGCTAATGAAAGGGTACTTGCGGTAAAAGTAATAAGATAATGACGCTAACGGTTTGTGTTGAGCCTACAAGGCTCCTAGTAGAGTACATTAGGCGCAAGCACCTCCCGGCCCCGCCGACAAAACGACCTGAACGGTGGTTTTCCCCGATCTACCATAGGTATCCGTCCGGTTGGGCTCAAAAGAGAGGAACCACAATTATGATCCTTCCATCCAGGCCGTGCGCCGCCTCTTACCAGGGGGCGTAGGTTCTCTGTACTGTCAGGGACGAAGCAAAAACTCTCATTCTGTCGGTATCACCTGAAGATTACGGCAAAGGTACGCAGTCGAAATATCGTGTTTCTCCAACGGCTGCACCCAAGAACAATACGAATATGAACAGTTCTGGGGTATCCGACCGGGTAGCGTCGTAATTTCTCCACAATGTTTCGGCAGACGTACACGCTGCCATCTTCAGGTGGTTCCTGACGAGTGCTGTGCTGTTCCTCTCGGCGCCGTTACCCCCTCCACCGTTCCTCTCCTGGTGTCTTCGGTGCGGCCGGCGCGGCGGCTACTGGAGGTGGTGGGGGAAGCGGCGCCTGGGTCTGAACTGGGGTCTGCAGTCTCCCTGCTGCCGCCGTCGGGGGCGTTCTTCGATCTCTGGGAACGCATCTTTGTCTCCAGGCTGAGCGCAGGGTTCCAAGTCTGACTAGGTTGAAGACCGCTGTCTTTATTGGCTCTGAGCACTATGGGACTTAACATCTATGGTCATCAGTCCCCTACAACTTAGAACTACTTAAACCTAACTAACCTAAGGACAGCACACAACACCCAGCCATCACGAGGCAGAGAAAATCCCTGACCCCGCCGGGAATCGAACCCGGGAACCCGGGCGTGGGAAGCGAGAACGCTACCGCACGACCACGAGATGCGGGCGTCTTTATTAATTAGATCATCCTGTAGTCGGATTTCGATGGCCTCTTTGGTAACGCAGGATCATGGGGAAACACAATGTGAATGTGTATTCCGACCCCATGCAAAAACCTTGACTTTACTGGGTTCAGTGAAAGATGATCTAGGCCTTCGAAAACCAGGCGTTTATCAGTTTCCCTGTCAGTGCGGAAAATCATACATTGGGGAGACAGTCCGCACTGTAGATGCCGCGAACACAAGCGTCATACTGAATTACACCAGGTCACTAAATCAGCCGTGGCTGACGATTGTGTAAAGACTGGCCATTCTATGGACTATGAAAAAACAAAAATACTCTGTCAGTCCTCCTACTTCTGGGACTGCGTTACCAAAGAGGCCATCGAAATCCGACTACGGGACGATCTAGTTAATAAAGACAGCAGCCTTCAACTTACTCAGGCTTGGAACCCTGCACCCAGCCTGGAGAGAAAGATGCGGTACCAGAGATCGAGGAACGCCCCCGACGGCGGCAGCAGGGAGACTGCAGACCCCAGTTCAGACCCAGGCGCCGCTTCCCCCACCACCTCCAGTAGCCGCCGCGCCGGCCGCACCGAAGACACCAGGAGAGGAACGGTGGAGGGGGTAACGGCTAGTATATATAGAGCGCCGAGAGGAACAGCACAGCATTCGTCAGGAACCACCTGAAGATGGCAGCGTGTACGTCTGCCGAAATATTGTGGAGAAATTACTACGCTACCCGGTCGGATACCCGAGAGCTGTTCAAATTGGAAATACGCCGGGAAAACTTCAGATCGCGTAACAATACGAATAGTTGGTTCACTTGGAAACAGGCACAGTCAGTAACTACGAGAGAAGTGAGGTCCAGAGGGGGATCAAATTTTGTTCCGTGTTTTCCGACATCCCGAAATGCGGTTCGGGACTGTCGCTTAACGAACTACGACTTTACGGAATATAGAATTAGTTTCGTGACTAGATTCAGAACTTACTCGCTTATAGAATGATAGAACTGAATATGTACTTAACGTGGCGAAATCATCAAATTAACTCCATGAGTACCCCCCCCCCCCCCCCAAAAAAAAAAGAAAGCTGCAACTGGTATTTGACTGATAGCCAGTTGGAAGATCTGCGAGGGAGTTTAGAGGAAAGTTGCAACTTGAGAAAAACCGAAGAGAAATGAGGGGTGATATGAACAGGATTGACGCTTTTTGCAGGGACTGGCAGTTAATGTAAATGTAAAGTACTGTGCATTAACAGGAGCAAAGAGCAGTTATTGTTCTGTTACACTGTTGTTGTCAAGCCACTGGAAAAATTAAGTCGTAAAATATCTGGAAGTAACCATCCTGGGCAATCTACAGTGGAAGGAGCACATAAAACAAACTACAGAAAAGGGAGCTACCAAACTGGGATTCACTGGAGGCATCCTAAGAAATGTCAGTCAGTCGCGAAGGCCATCATTCGCTAGGATAAAGAGCAGAGATGCGGAAAATGTGAAGATCACGGGATCTTTTAGTCAAGGGCGAGAGCGTCACGGGGATGCTTCGCGAACTCCAGTGTCAGACGCTCCAAGAAAGAAATCGTGCATCAGGGAGAAGTTAAATGCTAAAATCATGAGAGCCGAGAGTGAGGCAACGTGTTATTTCCATCGACTTATAGCTCGCGAAATAAATACGTCGGAAAAGTCAGAGAAATTTGAGAACATACGGAGCCGTGCGGACAGACGTTCTTCCGAAGCGTCATTCGCGAACGCATCGGGGATGTGACAGTGATACATATACAGTAAGATGCCTTGCAAAGTGCGGCCGGCCGGTGTAGTCGAGCGGTTCTAGGCGCTTCAGTCTGGAACCGCGCGACCGCTACGGTCGCAGGTTCGAATCCTGCCTCGGGCAGGGATGTGTGTGATGTCCTTAGGTTAGTTAGGTTTAAGTAGTTCTAAGTTCTAGGGGACTGATGACCTCAGAAGGTAAGTCCCATAGTGCTCAGAGCCATTTGAACCATTTTGAAGTACAGGTGCCGATGTAGTATTTCTAACTGTGAAAGCGTATTTTTCTTTAAATCGGTTAACTTGCAGTTCAATGTCCGAGGTCTAAGGGAACTTCTGTATATACACGAATTTCTATTGAAATGAAATGTGGTTTGAAGAGAACAAAATTCGTCAGTTTTCGTTAAATATTATTCATTAGCAAATCCAGACAGGTTACATACAGTTCGGCATATGAATTTTACCATAATCCATATTCCGAAAAAGTTTACTTTTGAATATATATCAGTTTCCTTGCTATCAGTAGGGATGCGTATCATAGCGATTGGGTAATCTGTAAAATATTTGTAGAACATAGTCATATAGCATCACTACTGTTATCTGGGGTGATGCTGTGGGAATTAGATTAGGAAACGAGGCGCTTAACGTAGTAAATGAGTTTTGCTATTTGGGGAGCAAAATAACTGACGATGGTCGAAGTAGAGAGGATGTAAAATGTAGACTGGCAATGGCAAGGAAAGCGTTTCTGAAGAAGAGAAATTTGTTGACATCGAGTATAGATTTAAGTTTCAGGAAGTCGTTTCTGGAAGTATTTGTATGGAGTGTAGCCATGTATGGAAGTGAAACGTGGACGGTAAATAGTTTGGACAAGAAGAGAATAGAATCTTTCGAAATGTGGTGCTACAGAAGAGTGCTGAAGATTAGATGGGTAGATCACATAACTAATGAAGAGGCATTGAATAGAATTGGGGAGAAGGGAAATTTGTGGCACAACTTGACTAGAAGAAGGGATCGGTTGGTAGGGCATACTCTGAGGCATCAAGGGATCACCAATTTAGCGTTGGAGGGGAGCATGGAGGGTAAAAATTGTAGACGAAGACCAAGAGATGAATACACTAAACAGATTCAGAAGGATGTAGGTTGCAGTAGGTACTGGGAGATGAAGAAGCTTGCACAGGATAGAGTAGCATGGAGAGCTGCATCAAACCAGTCTCAGGACTGAAGACCACCACCACAACAACAACTGTTATCTGAAACTCCTTATTCTTAGAATAGGACCTACCAGCAAAATCTTGAATTATTTGTTGAATATTTTCCAATCAGTCCTATAGTACAATTTTTAACCTCTATGATTCTATTTACTTCACTTGAAGAAATTAGAGCCAGACATTCTGAGTGATTCACCATTACAATTTGTTTAGTCCTAGAGCAATATCCGCAACTCCTCTTAAACCACTGGATCAATTTCAACCAAATTTGGTACACATAGTACTTATTGTTTGGAAAGAAGTACTGAGAGGTTCAATACCACATACCTTCAGAAGGATGGGGATGAGGGTGAGTGTGTTAGTAATTCGTGACATCTAGGCTGCCCTGCATGACTGGTGTGTTGTGTAGGTGGTATCAAAATGCATTCCAGAGGCTATATGTGTGGGTGGGCACAGCTGAGCAACGAGGATTTGGCGAGGGAGAGATGGATAATGGATGGAGGATAAAATGGGCAGAGGGGGGGGGAAAGGAGAACAGATAGAAGTGGGAGTAGGAAATCGTCAGAGAGAGAAGTGGAGGAGTTGTTTTGGATAACATGTAAGTTACAGGATTGTTTACTCCACAGTCTTATGGCTGAAATGCAGAAGGAGATGGAAAAATAATTAGTGTTATTCAATGGTACAGCTAAGGTGCTGCATGTATCTGTCCTGGTATGGTGATATTTGAGGAGAAATACCGAGGACATACTGAGTAAGAAGTTGATGAAGTGAACAGAACGAGAGATAATCACATGGGATAACTGAGCACTGGAAGGACTGTACTGATGAAACAACTGGATATGGGAGGAACTGTTTCAGAACAATATCTGCAGATAAATTTTCGGTGTGATATGAGGATGACGTGTGACTTTTTAATTTTACTGTTTTGACTCAGGCTTTGAACCCATCTTGAGGCCTTGTAGCACTGTGGAAGATATTTCGTGATGTTTTATAACATGGCCTGCCCTTCTTCTGGCTACTGTCTCGATCATATTCCTTAACTAGCTGATTTTTCTCTGAATCTCTCCAGTTCTTATCCTAATCCACAAAATTTTCAGCATCCTCCCATAGAATCAAATCTCAAATACTTCGATTCTTCAATTTCCGAACAAACATTTTGAAGTTTACCACAGGAAAACCACGTTACAGAAATTAGTAAGTTGTTGCCGGCCGAAGTGGCCGTGCGGTTAAAGGCGCTGCAGTCTGGAACCGCAAGACCGCTACGGTCGCAGGTTCGAATCCTGCCTTGGGCATGGATGTCCTTAGGTTAGTTAGGTTTAACTAGTTCTAAGTTCTAGGGGACTAATGACCTCAGCAGTTGAGTCCCATAGTGCTCAGAGCCATTTGAACCATTAGTAAGTTGTTGGTAATGGTGGAAATAGGAGACGATTACAATTCTGGAAAAAAGCATTATAAGGTGTAACTAGGCTGTTTAGGTTTTCTTACTGTTAACGCCACGTAGCGCTCTGTATGAAAATCACTGGCTGTGCTGTGTGAAGTCTGTGGCTAGTTTGCATTGTTGTCTGCCATTGTAGTGTTCGGCAGCTGGATGTTAACAGCGCGTAGCGTTACACAGTTGTAGGTGAGCCGCCAGCAGTGGTGGATGTGGGGAGAGAAATGGCGGAGTTTTGAAATTTGTAAGACTGGATGTCATGAACTGCTATATATATTATGACTTTTGAACACTATAAAGGTAAATACATTGTTTGTTCTCTATCAAAATTTTTCTTTTGCTAACTGCCTATCAGTAGTTAGTGACTTCCGTAGTTTGAATCTTCTATTTAGCTGGCAGTAGTGGCGCTCGGTGTATTGCAGTAGTTCGAGTAACGAAGATTTTTGTGAGGCAAGTGATTTGTGAAAGGTATAGGTTAATGTTAGTCAGGGCCATTCTTTTGTAGGGATTTTTGAAAGCCAGATTGTGTTGCGCTAAAAATATTGTGTGTCAGTTTAAGCACAGTCATGTATAGTTTTTCTAAGGGGACGTTTCATATGGCGACCCTTAGCCGAGGATATCTCACTGGAATCTTCTGATTTTTTCTTGTAGTTTGTGCAATTAGTGCAGCCTTTGTTTATTACTAGCACGTAATTGTAGAGAGAATTTCCTTTGTAGTTGTAGTTTTTCATTCTTGTACAGTATAACAGTTGTGGCATGCATGTAGATTTGCACCAAGTATTTCGCAGCTGCGCTTGCAATTAACGAGATATTATTTTCAATGTCATATTAATGTGTTTTCTTATTTTGCTCTTCAAATTGTGTTTTTCTGTGTTGTCGTGTGAAATATTGTGACAATAATGGCGTGTGAAAAACGTAATACTAGGCTCCAAAGTAAACTGAGAAATGACAGTGAAGACGAAAGCAGTGTATTAGCGCCGCCGAGTAATGAATTAACTAATGTTCAAAGTAGTAATTTGGTAATTGTGCACAGGGAAATGGAGCGGGCTGCAAATAAAGGTGTAGGCAGTGAAACAATTAGTGAACAGGGAAGCTTTATCGATCGATCGGTCGGCAACAGCTTGCCTCAGGAATCCGAAATGACAGGACACAATCTTGCAAATACTGTAGATTCAGGTTTTGCGTCCTCACCGTTTTCTCAAATAAGTCAAGACACATTTTCTGCTTTTCAAAATGCGAATATTGCCGGTTCAAATGCATTGCCGAATAACACTGAGGCACATGTTTCAGACACGAGTGCATTGTTATTACTATTAATGCAACAAATGGGACAAAAGCTTCAAAAGTTAGACACAATGGAACAAAATCTTCAAAAGTTAGACAGAATGGAACAACACCATAGACAAACACAGCAACAGTTAGACACAAAGGAACAAAATCAGAGACAAACACAGCAAAAGCTTCAAAAGTTAGACACAATGGAAAAAAATCTTCGGAAGTTAGACACCACACTTGAACAAACACCTGAAGATTTAACTACTGAGTTACATAACATTGAATCGAAATGTCAAAAAGTCTGTAATGACGTAAAAACACAAATTTGTGAGCATTTTCAACTTATTTTTTCGCGGCGTGAAAATGCATTACAGAATCACGAAGCAGCCATAAAAGAACTGCGAACTATTGTTCATGAAAATCACTACACCTTGCAAGCTAAAATTGACTCAGTTGCATCTACTGATTCGGTTACGCAACTTGCAAAAACTCAGGAAAACTTAAAGGACACAGTAGATTCGATTTCAACACAAATGAACACTCTGAAACTTGGTTCAGAAAAACACATGGAGGAAATTAGTTCATTATCAGAGAAAGTAGTTGAACTTTCGGATCAGCTAAATAATTTATCTACAAAGGTAGATGATAATCTGAATGACACAAAACCGGTAGTCTTTAATGACACAGAAGAGTGCGAACAAATTAGGAAATTCAAACAAAATCAGAATCAAATTAATACACAACACCAAAGAGAAATCCGGGAAGTACAAGATCAGCTGACACAGGTAACACAATAATTACGTATTTCAGAGGACACTCGCGCCCCAACATGGGAAGAGGGACTTAGAAATACGGAAAAGCCACAAAATAATAACACAGGGCATTTCGGAAATTATGAAAGAAATTGGCAAGGTGCACCGAATTTTGAGATGGAACCGCCGACACGACTTAACAATGACCGATATGTTACCCGCCGACATGATGACTTTGACTATAAGCTGTTCATTACTACACGTAAATTCAAAACATTTAAATTTCTGGCAACGACATTCATCCACAAACGTGGCTTCGTAAATTCTTTCATTGCTTTCCTCCCAACTGGTCATTAGAGCACAGATTAGAATTTATGTGTGGCTACTTAGAGAATGAACCAGCTGAAAGAATGCGATCGGTCATTCACGATTGTCACAGTGAAGGAGAATTTTATCATGCCTTCCCCTCAGCATATTGGTCTCAAGCTACACAAGACCGAGTAAAACATAGCATCATAATGATGAAACATTTCGAACAATCTGAATTTTCCAGTCTTGTGAAATATTTGAAGACATGTTGCACAAGAATCAGTACCTGTCAAACCCATACAGCCCCTCAGAACTCGTCCGCATTTGCTTAATCAAATTACCTGAACATTTACGACATATTATTTTGGCAGCACGTTGCAAGACGACATTGAAGCTTTTCAGGGACTGTTACAAGAATTGGAAATTGACACTTACAATCACGGAACGCGAAAACAGGAACACATCAATTACAGGTCTCATCCGTCACAATTCTGCGATGAAAGAAATAATAACTGGACACGACAAGGCTATTCTCACAACACAAATTGTGACCAAAACAGAGCCGGCCAGAGTGGCCAAGCGGTTCTAGGCGCTACAGTCTGGAACCGGGCGACCGCTACGGTCGCAAGTTCGAATCCTGCCTCGGGCATGGATGTCTGTGCTGTCATTAGGTTAGTTAGGTTTAAGTAGTTCTAAGTTCTAGGGGACTGATGACCTCAGAAGTTGAGTCCCATAGTGCTCAGAGCAATTTGAACCATTTTTTGACCACACCACCTGTATGACAGCCGTTGGCAGAGTAGTAATAATTACAGGGAAAGATCACCCCTCCGCGGTAATGACCATCGCAGAGACAATCAGAGAAACAGACAATATAGGAACCAAAATAATTATTATCAAGGGAGACAGAATAACTTTAGACGCAACGGTCCAGCGCGCACTTACGATTCAGGGAGAAATTCTCCGCCACGTGACCGACAAGAAAGAAACTATGGAATCTACCGATATGACGACAGACGATATGATCGTAACGACAGACCTGAATTGCATCAGAACTGGCGGGATTCAAACAAGGTGGGGCCCTCTCGACAAGGTGAATTTGTAGAAGTTAGGTCTCCAAATCCCAATAACGACGCGCGCCAACAAAGAGACAATAGGCAATGACTCATACCGCTGGCAGCCAAAAAACGTACTTATGAAACTGACGACGCAGCTGCTGTAGCTAGTAATTACGTAAAAATGGAAGACATTAGGGACATCTTACTCCAGGAACACGACGTAAAACATAACATTGCATATCCTGTGATTCACATTACAGTAGGAACCAAAATAATTATTATCAAGGGAGACAGAATAACTTTAGACACAACGGTCCAGCGCGCACTTACGATTAGGGAGAAATTCTCCGCCATGTGACCGACAAGAAAGAAACTATGGAATCTACTTATGACATTAGTAATTAGTAATTAGTAATTAATGAAACAGCCTTTAGCAAATGCAACAAATCGAACGATTGTCCCACACTTCCGTCACATAAGATTAAATTGCAAGGTGCAATCGTTGGAAAAAGTGTAGATGTACGCGAACAAACCAACTTAGAATTCTTTTGTCAAGGCCACAGCTTCTCTATGAACTTTCTTATTGTTCCATTATTGTCGACGGAAATTATATTGGGAGTAGACTTTTTTAATGAATACAAAGCAATCTTAAACTTTCACGATACTGAAATAAGTTTAGAGAAAGAAGGTAAGTCAATAGCTTTGAAATTTGAAGATTGGCTCTCAAACCATGACGAGGAAATTAATCGGCTTTACCTCCTGTTAGACAACAGTTCGGAATTTTCGACGGAACTTGACACTAACAATCACTCTGCAAGTACTGACAGGGACGATATCGATGGCGAATTTGATACTAATGAGTTAATTCAGAATAAAATTCAAACAATTGAGAATTGTAATTACACTGATAGGCAAGACCTTTTTGAGATTTTACAAGCACATTCCACAGTTTTTACTCACAAAACACGAACAATCAAGGGATTTCAATACCAATTTCGTGTTCGTGAGCATATTAAATTTTGTGTTAGACCATACGTAATTCCGGCGCATTATAGGGACCGTGTTAGAACAGAAATACAATCTATGCTTGACGAGGGCATTATTGAGCCTGCAGTAAGCTCATACAACAATCCATTACATGTTGTTGAGAAGAAAAATGGATCGATCAGGCTTGTCTTAAATTCGAGACAAATCAATACTATCATCATTCCTGTAACAGACAGGTTTCAAACGATGGAAGAACTTCTTCAAAATTTTAATGGTGTCAAAGTGTTGTCTTCTATTGATCTCAGATCCAGCTTTTATCAGATCGAACTTCATCCGGAATGTAGAAAGTACACAGCTTTCCTTTGTTTCGGCGTTTATCAGTTTCGGAAACTTCCTTTTGGTTTGAACATTTCTTCGGCAGCATTCATTCGCGGGCTAAATTCCATATTACCTGAGTTCTTAAAACGTCACATCACCTTATATGTGGACGATATTCTAATAGCAGAAGCCTCATGGGAACAACACAATCGCATCCTCAACAGCGTGTTACATATTTTTGCAGAATCTGAAATTACAGTTAACTTGGAAAAGTCTGAATTCGGTAGGAAAAAGGTGAAGTTTTTGGGACATATTATTTCTTCTGAAGGCATCCAGCCGGATCCTGAAAAGTTAGAAGCAATCAGAGCCATTCCAGTTCCATCCACAAAGAAACAAGTCCGCAGTTTTCTAGGTCTCGTAAATTTGCAAATTATAGTTACACCAAAACTTTGTTCTCTCACTGGAAAAAATACTATTTGGAACTGTGACGAACAAGCACAGTTGGAATTCAATTCTTTGAAAGAAGCGTTACTTAACGCGCCAACACTAGCTCATCCAGATCGGTCACAAGATTTCTGCCTTAGCACGGATTCTTCTAAAGTCGGTCTTGGTGCCCATTTGTTTCAAGAAGCCATAGAAAATGACACTAATGTTCAGAAAACCATTGTTTTTGCTAGCCGAGTGCTACCAAAATCTGAAAAAAATTATTCCGTTACTGAATTAGAAGCTTTAGCTATCGTTTTGGCATTTAACATATTCCGTTTCTTTCTTTCTGGTAAGCACGTAAAAGTATACAGTGATCATCGTGCATTACAATTTCTTATGTCTTCAAAATTAAATCATGACAGGTTAAGACGTTGGGCATTTTTTCTGCTAGAATTCCACTTCACCATAGTCTACATTCCCGGCAAGGAGAACATTGTTGCGGACGCACTGTCACGCGCACCGGCTGGGCACCGAGCGAGGTGGCGCAGTGGTTAGCACACTGGACTCGCATTCGGAAGGACGACGGTTCAATCCCGCGTCCGGCCATCCTGATTTAGGTTTTCCGTGATTTCCCTAAATCGCACCAGGCAAATGCTGGGATGGTTCCTTTCAAAGGGCACGGCCGACTTCCTTCCCCGTCCTTCCCTAATCCAATGAGACCGATGACCTCGCTGTTTGGTCTCTTCCCCCTAAACAACCCAACCAACCGGCTGGGCTTGAGAAACTTAACACAGAAGGCAACCTCGAGAAAAATTTCAGTATTCTTTACATCCAGAAAGTCGCCTTTGAAAACTTCATCACCACATCTTTAAAGGACATTGCTCATGAACAAGATAAAGGTCCGATTTGAAAAGACATCAAAAGTAAATGGCATGAAAAGACACACACACAGATTCGGCATTATTATCTGCTTAGGAATAACATACTGTTCAAACGCTGTACTGTTGATGACAAGCTAAGGGTACTTTGCATTCCTGACGATTTTGTTAATAAGCTCATTTGGTACATTCATTTGAGCTATGCACATTTTGGTCCACGAAAATGTTATGTTCTTCGGACGACTTGTTCTTTTATCAATATGGAAAAGAGAATTCGAAGAGTCTTGTCTATTTGTAAACTTTGTCAAAAGGCTAAAACATCTACTGTCTCACATCGTGCTCCATTGTTTCCTATCATTCCTTCTAAATTAAAAGAATTTGCTGCTGTTGATCTCTTGGGACCCCTTGTCAGAACATCGAATGGATTTTCGTACATTCTAGTCGCTGTTGAACTTACTTCAAAATTTGTTTCTTTCACTCCGTTACGTAAAGCCACTGGACGGTCTGTATCCAACGCCTTTGTTAAAAATTTCTTACGTGAAGTTGGCCACGTTGCTAAAGTCATTTCAGATAACGGACCGCAATTCAGATCTACTGTTTGGTCACGCATGCTTCGGAATCATAAAATCAAACCTGTTTTTATTTCATTGTACTCACCACATTGTAACCCCTCCGAACGGATTATGAAAGAAATCAATAAGCTTTGCAGACTTCATTGTCACAGAAAGCATCAGCATTGGGACAGATATTTACACTTATTTCAAAACGTGCTGAATGAAATGCCTCATGACTCCACTGATTTACCACCTACTCTTGTACTGAAGAATGAAGAACCACCGAACAGAATCAGAGAGCTTGTACCTTTCCCGAATACACGTAAACTTCGACACAGAGACGTAATAGATTTGGCAATTAAAAATATAAAATCTGCAGCAGACAAAAGGAGAAAACTACACGGTAAAGCAAATGCAAAGAAATTATATACTGGTCAGAAAGTTCTCATTAAAACTCATTCATTGTCACATAAGAAGAAACACTTGAGTCACAAATTCTTTCTAATTTACAATGGACCTTACAGAATCCGACGTATACCACATGATAATTGCGTTGAAGTTGAAACTCTGCGTACTAGGAAGAGTAAAGGTGTACACCACATTTCCATGTAAAACCGTTTATTGAAAGATAATCTGCTTTTTAACTTTGTCTTTGCCATCAACTTTCCACTTTACATTACTAGTATGCTTTGTCAGACTTAGAATCTGTTAACATGTAACAATGTTTGAAGTTAAATATCCAGTCAAGAACCAAGAGAAGTTATTTAGACAGAAATTACGAAAGCATTGTTATTGTGAACAGACGACACAGTGTTAATGTGTGTGTACCTTCTTGCTTGTTAGTTGCACAATTACGTAACGACTATAAGGCTCACATACTTTGAACATTTACCAGTACTGCTAATGAGATTTTAATGCAACATTTTGGTTTACTTGAAAATACATTCTGGATTTAAAGTACTTTCTGTGAGGTACCAGGTGACTCAGTGGTTAGTTTACTTGACAGCTACACGATTTTATCACGATGCTACTAATGAGTGACAATTTACAATGTTGCTTTTGCGGTGTTTCTGTTTTATATCTGCACAGTTTTTCTGAATTATTCTGGAAAGTAAAACATGTTTTAGTAGTAACTTTTGTGATATAGCTACAATGAGACAGCCTTTTCCATAGCACAACAATACGTTACAGTACAGTACTTTCTTCATCACGGCAATAAGCGTAATAACTAAGATATCTATACGCAAAGCATTTCACTTTTGTTTATCATGAGGTAAGTACATTGACTTCTGCAGAACTTTGCTTTCGGAGGACGATAACTACGACACTTCCGCAGAGATTATCTTACAACAAGACGCACAATTTAACGCTACAGTACACGTATTTGAGTGATTAATTTTGTACTTAAAACCTTTATTTTTAAAGATATTTGAAGTACAATGATACAGAGGTTTTCCGTGATACATTTAATTCCATTGCTGTAATCTGTAACACCTGAGGGTATAATTACATTAATCCTCAGGGGAGTACACGCTTACTTTGTGTACCATGTGTTTGGCAAGCACAAGGAGCCCTAGCTAATATGGTATTTGCTTATACAACTTTACACATCGGTACCATATTTCTCTAACACATAAATTACACAGCTATCTGATCATTTAACTGAGAGAGACAAACATTTATTTTACTACATCAGTGACGGATGTTTACGTAATTACACCGTTGGATAACTTCACACTTACGAAATTATTTTGTCTGTACTTTGTGAACTGTTCATATTTTTTCGGAACCATTGTGATATGATGAGAGCTTTGAATGAATATTTGGTATCGGATCATGATTTTTAAAGTACGTTTGAGTTAGAATTTTTTTTTAGGTTTTGAAATTATTGCAGGAAGCTACGACATTTTTGAGATTTGGCTGAGTTTTTATGATGTTATTGTTACGATGACAATGTGTATTATGCTGTTGAGGTATGTTTATGATCAATAAGCTGATGCTATATGAGGAATTTGATTATGCTACATATTTATTATGATGAAATACTGAAGAAGTGTCGACGAATATGTATATGTGTAATGAGGTAAGGAATAATGAGTAGTGGTTAGGGACTCTGACTTGTGAAAATGGATGTTGGAAACTAAGAATCGTACTTTAAGAGTTATGAAATGTGTGTAAATGCGTGAATGTACCACAATGCCGACAAAAATTTTTTGGACTCCGTTATATCAATAGGATTTTGTTTCTACAGATTTGTAACGCAAATTCTTGACCTGTGAAATATTTTTGTATGAGACTGTCACTGTAGCGGAAACTGATGTAAATATTTCGGTAAGGAAGGTAGGTCACCTTGACGTAATGCGTTTTGGGCCCCCGGCTGAGAGATAGTCGTCTGCCAAAAGAAAGCCATTAGGTGGAGAAAAAAGAAAGTGGCCATTATCCTCGCTATTGACATTTCTTTGTCGAAAGCACCGCAAATACGACACGCTCAAACTTGAAAACATATGATTACACTGTGGAGCTCTTAATTTATGATATTTACTAAAATGCCTAAAGAAATGATGGGAAACATTTTACATCTATTGTCTTTCTAGTTGAGAGATTGCTCATTTTGTTTAATATCTGGTTTCCAGCTGTGTTGCAGCATTGGCTTTATAAAATAAAATGAAGTGCATTTGCTAATGTGAACACTTTCTGCCAACAGATCTATTAAATAATAATTTTATGAGCCACATTCTTCGAAAAAGGAGCGCTTGGAAAGGAAAGAACAATAAGAAGGGACTAGTAACACTAACTGCATACATAATTTTCTTTTCAACTACTTTGTAATATTTTTCGTAGAATAAGATGTGGTGCACCACTTTAATTACATAGACATTAAGATGTGAATAGACATTTCCCTTATCTGCATTGTTGTCTTTAGTGTAATATTTTTTCTGTTTGAGCTATGTCATATTTAGGTATAAGTTATTGCATTTGCTGCTGCTGATTGCCAGGCATAGTGCTACTGAATTTCACTTTGTGTTACTCTGTTAAGCCTGTTTTACTACTGATTTATTTTTCTTGTTTGCTGCACATTGCCTTACATTAGTTGTAATATTGCAATTGCTTTGCTAATTTATATTTTTTTTGCTGCTTGCTTTGACAGTTTCCATTTTTTGTCATTGCTGTTTGTGTTAATTTGTTATGTGCTGCTGCATTGCCACGTCCCTTGGTATATATATATATATATATATATATATATATATATATATATATATATATATATATATATATATATGAGCTCAGTAGATTTAAGTTAGCTTAAGAGGGGGTAGACTATATAAGAAACTAACTATGATGAATTGGAAGAAATGCATTGAGAAGCTATAAGAAAATGGTTTGGCCAAAAAAAAAAGTATTTTGAAAGAGGATACGAACAAAAAAAGTAGGGTTAAGGACAATAGGTTTAGGTAGGATTTTCTTGGAAATAAATGATGAGGTAAGATAATGGAAAATAAATAATGAGGTACGAAATATGTGAACATATAAATACAGAAAGCATGCTTTGATAGGATTTTTTTGGTGGAAACAAATGTTGAAATAAGATGAAAGATCTATGGAATGAAGTTTTGGGTTGGACTGCAGTACCAAATGTTACACTGAAAACAAACCCTGTCATTTCCTCTGGTGTTATTCTGCTATTTGTTTGTGTACTCTTGTGTATTTGTGTTTTTCCTGTCTTTATGTGTTTAGCTAATACGATTTATGTTGTAGAATTTTTCTTGTGCTAAACTACATTCACTATGATGAGGAATACTGTTATCCTCAAATATAATTTGCATTAATAATATGTCATTTTCTTTGTAAGGATGTTTACACATTATTAATTCTGTT
Source organism: Schistocerca piceifrons (assembly GCF_021461385.2). Lineage (NCBI taxonomy): Eukaryota > Metazoa > Arthropoda > Insecta > Orthoptera > Acrididae > Schistocerca > Schistocerca piceifrons. The sequence goes on from NC_060144.1 coordinate 557,426,585, forward strand.
CTGTTTCAATTCTCATGTGTGAAATTAATGTTTCGAAAACTATTCTCATTATTTTATATATTTACTTATGTCATAATTCCTGTAACACTGATGTATATGTTTATTCTTTTCTTTTGTAAAGCCTGTATTACTACAAATGTTATCTGTATTATTATGTTTTAATGATGTTTTCTGTATCTCTGTAATTGTATTCTCATGTTACAAAATTGTAATTGTCACCAGTTTATCAAATGAAGTAACTTGTAAGCATTCATTTCACTGCACACATTTCTGTTGGTCATAGTATACGCACAATATGTGAAAAAAAGAGGACTTTTAGTGTTTGCACGTGTGTTAATAATTCAGCAAGGGACTGATTAACAGCATTGCTGGTTCTAAGGACATTTAAAAAAAATTGTGAGTGCACAAGTGGTGGTTCATGGACTTGCTATATTGTCCACAAGACTCTTCTATGGCGATTGTGCACCTGCACAGTCGCAACGGATGGCTGCTAGCCATCTCTACAAGGACTACAGTGTGTCTACACCTTTGATGACTCACCAATACCATTATTTGTACAAGGACTGCAGTGAGTGTGCACCTCTGGTGGCCCACCAATACCGTAATCTCCACCAGGACTACAGTGGGTCTACTCTGTGACGACCTACCTACCAATATTCTCCAAAACTTCGACTGACTCTGCTGTGGGTTTGCATTGTTGTGGACCATTACCCGTGTGCATGTCGAGAGTCAGCACTGTCTTTCTGTTGGAAGGACAACACTATTTCTTCAAGACCGCATTGAAATCCACTACTTCCGTGTGCATTGTCTTTTACTGCTCAGACTTTGAGAAAAAAAAACTGCAATTTTACTGTGATGAATGATCAGGACTGTCTTTATGGACTGTGAGGAAATTTTAGGTTTTGACCAACATTGTATCAATAAGTGTGTGCATATGATTTCTTTGTTTTTGTAATTGTGAAATTTTTTTTAACAAATCTGTATTGGACACTGGCCAAAAACAATTTGTAAAATTTTGTGTGGGGAGCATGGGGGCTATGTAAGTAGGCTGTTTAGGTTTTCTTACTGTTAACGCCACGTAGCGCTCTGTATGAAAATCACTGGCTGTGCTGTGTGCAGTCTGTGGCTAGTTTGCATTGTTGTCTGCCATTGTAGTGTTGGGCAGCTGGATGTTAACAGCGCGTAGCGTTGCGCAGTTGAAGGTGAGCCGGCAGCAGTGGTGTATGTGGGGAGAGAAATGGCGGAGTTTTGAGATTTGTAAGACTGGATGTCATGAACTGCTATCTATATTATGACTTTTGAACACTATAAAGGTAAATACATTGTTTGTTCTCTATCAAAATCTTTCTTTTGCTAACTGCCTATCAGTAGTTAGTGACTTCCGTAGTTTGAATCTTCTATTTAGCTGGCAGTAGTGGCGCTTGGTGTATTGCAGTAGTTCGAGTAACGAAGATTTTTGTGAGGTAAGTGATTTGTGAAAGGTATAGGTTAATGTTAGTCAGGGCCATTCTTTTGTAGGGATTTTTGAAAGTCAGATTGCGTTGCGGTAAAAATATTGTGTGTCAGTTTAAACACAGTCTTGTATAATTGTTCTAAGGGGACGTTTCGTATAGTTAGTATTCAAAGTAAGGCATAGTACTATAGATGGAGAGAGAAATCGAAATACACTATTATATTTGTGCGTGATGTTTAAGTATCAGCTAAAAGGTGACCTTTCAAATAAATTCTCCGATGAGAGCGTGGTAAATATAACTTTTTCTAAAGAAATGAATCACTATTTTACTCAAATATCATGAAAGCGGAGACAGCTGGACGCCATTACTCCGCATGCTGTCCCACGCGCTAGGTAGAAGGGAATCAGAACCCGCCAAGCCCACGCAGGGTGCACATGCGGCTCTAGAAAGATGGTGGGAACGATTTCTGAGGTGACGTGGCGGCCACCGTGTGACAAATGACGGCGCCGGGGACAGGCGCTGCAGCAGCGAGGCCGGCGTAAAGTGACAGCAGGGCGAGGCGCCCTGTCCACCGCCGAGGCGGCCAATTCCACGCTATGCAGGCTGGCCACGACCTGTGCCGACGCACTTGGGATTCCGTCTTTTATCACGTTACATCACTCGTATTCCACTGATCTCGCGGGGAGGTGCCTTTGTAATGTACACTACTGGCCATTAAAATTGCTACGCCAAGAAGAAATGCAGATGATAAACGGGTATTCATTGGACAAATATATTATACTAGAACTCACATGTGATTACATTTTCACGCAATTTGGGTGCATAGATACTGACAAATCAGTACCCAGAACAACCAACTCTGGCCGTAATAACGACCTTGATACGCCTGGGCATTGAGTCAAACAGAGCTTGGATGGCGTGTACAGGTACAGCTGCCCAGGCAGCTTGAACACGATACCACAGTTCATCAAGAGTAGTGACTGGCGTATTGTGACGAGCCAGTTGCTCGGCCATCATTGAGCAGACGTTTTCAATTGGTGAGAGATCTGGAGAATGTGCTGACCAGGGCAGCAGTCGAACATTTTCTGTGTCCAGAAAGGCCCGTACAGGAACTGCTACATGCGGTCGTGCATCATCCTGCTGAAATGTAGGGTTTCGCAGAGATCAAATGAAGGGTAGAGCCACAGGTCGTAACACATCTGAAATATAATGTCCACTGTTCAAACTGCCGTCAATGCGAACAAGAGGTGACCGAGACGTGTAAGCAATGGCACCCCATACCATCACGCCGGGTGATACGCCAGTATGGCGGTGACGGATAGACGCTTCCGATGTATGTTCACCACAATGCCGCCAAACACGGATGCGACCATCATGATGCTGTAAACAGAACCTGGATTCATCTGACAAAATGATGTTTTGTCATTCGTGCTCCCAGGTTCGTCGTTGAGTACACCATTGCAGGCGCTCCTGTCTGTGATGCAGCGTCAAGGGTAACCGCAGCCACGGTCTCCGAGCTGATAGTCCACGCTGCTGCAAACGTCGTCGAACTGTTCGTGAAGATGGGTGTTATCTTGCAAACGTCCCCATCTGTTGACTCAGGGATCGGGATGTGGCTGCATGATCCGTTACAGCCGTGCGGATAAGATGTCTGTCATCTCGACTGTTAGTGATACGAGGCCGTTGCGATCCAGCACAGCGTTCCGTATTACCCCCCTGAACCCACTGATTCCATATTCTGCTAACAGTCATTGGATCTCGACCAACGCGAGCAGCAATGTCGCGATACGATAAACCGCAATCGCGACAGGCCACAATCCGACGTTTATCAAAGTCGGAAACGTGATGGTACATATTTCTCCTCCTTACACGAGGCATCGCAACAACGTTTGACCAGGCAACGCCGATCAACTGCTGTTTGTGTATGAGAAATGAGTTGGAAACTTTCCTCATGTCAGCACGTTGTAGGTGTCGCCACCGGCGCCAACCTTGTGTGAATGCTCCGAAAAGCTAATCATTTGCATATCACAGCATCTTCTTCCTGTCGGTTCAATTTCGCGTCTGTAGCACGTCATCTTCGTGGTGTAGCAATTTTAATGGCCAGTAGTGTACAAAGAACTCAAGGAAGTACATTTTATCGAAAGTATTTAACAACATGAAATAATATAGTATTACAGTGCTCATGTTAACTGTAAAATAACCTAAAACATTAATTCTAAGATATTCTTTATGGATACTGTAGTACCCTGTGACTATATTAAATGTAACATAATATAGACAACTATGATCTCTTGCTAAAGCAGTAAGTATATAAATTCATTCTTCTGCACAATATGCCATTTAGCCGACACACAAAGCGTACCTAAGTTTCCTATCTTCTTGTCACAATGAAGAAATTTTCAGAGCCCAGCATCGTGATAAAAATATGAACATATAAATTTCTGAAGTTTTCTAGCCCAGAAAGCTCTAATCCTAGTTCATGAAAAATATTTAATATGTGAATGGTCTGAGATATTTGTATTTATATTTCCTTTAATTCTTAATGTTGCTGTGAACATACTTATCAACAGAGTAAAAGCAGAGGCCCAACAGAAACTTATTTATGAAGTCTTAAACTCTGCAACTGGAGTAACCAACCAGCGACCGTGCTGCCCAAAGTGGGTAACAATGCGGCCCAAAACGTGACCACCTGTCCCACAATCTGTAAAAAAAGAAATGAATATTTCCAGCTGAAACTCCCACCACACAATGCTATTCTCTCATTGGTCCATCCCATTCTTAACATCGCCGGTCGTGCTGGACCTGAACCCTCAGAGTATCGTTATTATAACAGGCCTATCCGTCAGAAGCGTTGGTCCTTTTTGTTGCGGCTGCTTCAGTTAAAACCGTGAAACTAGAGATTTAGAGACGTGTAATGATATTAATTTATGGGAATACAAGGATATTCTGTGTTGTTTCTCTACAGTTGTCATAAAGAACCTTTTCCACTGTAGTTCCGATAACTAAAAGTGGGTAGAAGTTTGAAATATTCATGGGGATTGCAACTACTGCCAACATTTGCTATCTAACTGTACCATAATTCTGTTATAAAAGCTTTAATTTGATTTTTTATCCATTGCTACAACTAAGAACCACATTTGAAAAATCTTATTGCTTTCGTGTGCAATTTCTACAATAGCAGATGATCGGTACAAATGAGATGCGTTAGTATTGCACGTGATGGCGGAAGCTACTTCCGTCTCCCTTCGTTGTCACGCAGATTCTGTCATGCTCATGCCCTTTACACCCTACCCGCATTAGAGAAAGTTCCTTATAACGTGGCTGCACAGTACTGTCTGGCGGCAACAGTTTGACCCCTGTCTCTGGTCGGAATTCATCGTCTGGGAATTACTATCAAACGACGCAAACCAACAGTAGATAGCGCTGGTTAAAGTATGACGGAAGATGGGAAACCCTAAGTGAAGGTCAGTCACTATCCATAATTTCAATGACGGCTCATAGGCTTCGTATACACCTGTAAAATGATACAGAATGTGGCCAAATACTAAGATCAAGAAACAAATTGAATAGAGTATTGCATTTGTTGGTACAGCATACAGCGGTATACAGTGAACGCAGCAGCAGAACAATAAGAAAGTATTTGGGAGTCTGGCCGTAACAATCGAGGCATGTCACCTGGCACGCCAGGCAGGAAAAGACCAACTTGCAATTAAATTTCTCCATTTGATAGCCCACGGACTAGCTTCCTAGGTATCATGAATTGCTCATTATTAATGTTCAATGTCTGCCTCCGGTAGCTGAGTGGTCAGTACGACAGAATGTCAATCTAAAGGGCTCAGGTTCGATTCCCGGCTGGGTCGGAGGTTTTCTCAGCTCAGGGACTAGGTGTTGTGTTGTCCTAATCATCATCATTTAATCCTCATAGACGCGCAAGTCGCCGAAGTGGCGTCAACTCGAAAAACTTGCACCAGGCAAACGGTCTACCCGACGGGAGGCCCTCGTCACACGACATTACATCATTAATGTTCAATGTGTTACTGTCAAATCAGGCAGGCAGCGATCACATATTGATACATTAGTTTCCCAATGTCCCCCAGTTGGGGTGAGGATGGGGGTTTATTCTCCGAGCTTGTGAAAAGCGACACTTGTGAGCAACTGGAATGTGGCGACACTCGTGAGAAATCAGGGTTGCTGACGGACTGGCACAGGGTGTGTCGCAAATGCTGCGCCACTACTTACTTGGCCACTACCTGCTGCCGCTTGGTGTGACTGAGCGCTCGGCTTGTGCCGACCCGGGCGGCTGCCAATGGACATTCACACTCCTCCAGTGCAGCCAGGTTACATTATTTCAGATTTTTTTTGGGCAAGGAAGAGTGTCCTTCGTCAAACTAGAAAACGGAGCTGATTTTGCCACCACGATATCCTGTCAACCATTAGTTGCAGCACAGTTATGCGTAAGACCTTTTTCATTGGAATTTTTGTTCTGATTAATCTTACATAGGGCATAATTTTCGCCCAACCTTATACTTAACGATGTATTTTACAATATTACTTGAAAATACATCTCTTCGGTTGCACAGGTAAAAAATTTTCAACTTTACCTAGGTTACCTAGGTTTCAACTGCTCTAAGGCAGCCTTCATCAGAAGTAAAAAATTTTTACATCACCTATAACAGAGATTTTGAATAATATAAAAATTATTAAATTAAACATATGTAATAAAATTACATCATAGCAAACTGTTACGGTACAGTAGACAAAGAAAGCATACTTACATAGAGTAAATAGTTATGAAATGGTTTACAACAACAGTGCTCATGTTAAAGATAAAAATATATTTATACACTATAAAATTTTCCTAGGAATACACAACAATTATTAAGACGCGCCGCTAAGGGTCGCGTGTGCGGCCGGCACTGTAAGCAGCATCAGACTGACAGGCGCGCGCGCCGTCGATGTTAGCAAGTCGGCACCTTGTATCGCGCCATCTAGTATTGAATGCTTGTAATTTACAGTGACAACAGCTGTCAGAAGCATTGGAACAGGAGTGCACGTAATGTGCTGATTACCTTATGTCAGACAGTATGTAACCGATCGAAAGATGAACGAAATATTATACTGTAAAACAGGGAGAGAGAGAACAATATTTAAGGTTACAGTACGGGAAGCATAATAGCAATATTCCGCGTTAAGTGATTTTAAGCAAGGGCTTTACACCATCAAAGAAATTTTTATCATGTAATTGTAATTGCTTATTGAGGATTAAATGGTCGTTACGGGAAAAATGTTTGAAAATTTCCAACTGTTCAAGAATATCAAGTCTGATGCCTTTCTTTTCCGTATGTAAGATTCTAATATCATGAACATCTTTAGGTTTGTGTCCTGTGATAAGAAGGTGGTCAGCGAATGACGAATTATGTACGTTCGTACCTTTTTTCCCTAATAGATGCTCTTTATATCTAATCGAAAAAGCTCGTCCAGTCTGTCCTATATAATAAGCTGAGCAAGTGTCTCAGGTGATTTTATAAACGCCTGAATTTTGCAGAGGCGACCGTCTTGGTTTTAAATTATGGATAAGATTATTTTTGAGAGAGCTGTTGGTAGAGAAAACTATGTTGCAGCCATATTTATTTTTAAGGAGACGTTGCAATCTGTAGGTTATTGGCCCTACATACGGTAAAGAGAAGTATTTCTTCAAATCGCTAGGCTCGTCAATAGTGGTCCCAAGCGTGGTAATACTGTTATTGGTTTTCTGTCTGAAGACATCATCTACTATATTTGGTTTGTAACCATTATTAACTGCAATGGTTTTAATTAGATTCAATTTGGTTTTTAAATTTTCAGAGACAAAGGGGTAGAGATTGCTCTATGAACAGCAGAGTGAAAAAATGCTTTTTTGTGAGATCGTGGGTGTGTGGAACAGGCTGGCACAATTTGGTCAGAAAAAGAATCCTTACGAAAAATATTGAAAGAGATTTTGTCATTCACTATTGTCAAAGTTAAGTCTAAATAATTTAACTGACGGGAGCTGTTTTCAAGTTCACATGTGAAGGTGATTTTCTCGTGTAGTTTGTTAAAGATCTCGAACAGGTGATTAATGCCATCGTTCGTTCCGATATAGACGATTGAAATGTTATCGACGTACCTAGAATATGAAACAATTCCTAAGGTGGTAGTGGAAAAATTTTTGAAAAATGTTTCTTCTAGAGAGTTGATAAAAATGTCTGCTAAGATGCCAGCTAAGGGATTGCCCATAGCAAGACAACCAGGTTGTTGGTACAGCTGTCCATTGAATTAGAAATAATTGTACTTTGTTATGATCTGCATTAGGTTAATGAAATCAGTGATTTGTTCGTCAAAGAGTTCTTTTTTGAACAAACGTAAGTTATTCTCTATGATATCTAAAGTCGTTAGTACAGGCACATTGGTGTAAAGGTTTTTAATATCAAATGAGAACATATTTGTGTTTTCGTCGCAGTGTATGTCTTTTATTTTGTTGATAAGGCTCTGACTGTTAGCTATAGAGTAATTATTTCGAAAAACATAAGGCTTTTTTAATTTGTCATGAAGGAATTTTGCTAGATCGTGGTAAGCGCTGTTCGTACTATTAGAAATAGGTCGAATAGGGTGATTTATTTTGTGAACCTTAAACTGGGACCAAAGCTTATCCGGCTGGGGGTTCATGTTAATCAGCCGTTTTTTCTGGAATGGCTTAAGTAATGAATTTGCATCACTGACTGCAGATCTAATTTCTTTTTGTAAAATTGGGGTAGGATCTACCTGTAGCTCAGAAATATTGTTTTCCTCAAAAAAATTCTTAAGTTTTTGCTACATATTCATCTTTTGTAGCAATAATAAGAGAATTACCTTTATCTGATTTTGTTATGAGAGCATCATTATCTCTAAGTTTAACATTAATAGAATTGATTAATTTTTTGTCATGATTGACATTTTCAGGGCGAACTACATTTCTACTAAGCAAATTACATCCATCAAAGGCGATTCTGGTCTGTTGCGATCTTTCGATTTTTACACTATCTAGACCAGTTTTAAGTTCAAAATATTGTAAAATACATCGTTAAGTATGAGGTTGGGCGAAAATTAAGCCCTATGTAAGATTAATCAGAACAAAAATTCCAATGAAAAAGGTCTTACGCATAACTGTGCTGCAACTAATGGTTGACAGGATATCGTGGTGGCAAAATCAGCTCCGTTTTCTAGTTTGACGAAGGACACTCTTCCTTGCCCAAAAAAAATCTGAAATAATGTAACCTGGCTGCACTGGAGGAGTGTGAATGTCCCTTGGCAGCCGCCCGGGTCGGCACAAGCCGAGCGCTCAGTCACATCAAGCGGCAGCAGGTAGTGGTCAAGTAGGTAGTGGCACAGCATTTGTGACACACCCTGTGCCGGTCCGTCAGCAACCCTGATTTCTCACGAGTGTCGCCACATTCCAGTTGCTCACAAGTGTCGCTTCTCACAAGCTCGGGGAATAAACCCCCATCCTCACCCCAACTGGGGGACATTGGGAAACTAATGTATCAATATGTATTTTAATTGCTGCCTGCCTGATTTGACAGTAACACATTGAACATTAATGATGTAATGTCGTGTGACGAGGGCCTCCTGTTGGGTAGACCGTTTGCCTGGTGCGAGTCTTTCGAGTTGACGCCACTTCGGCGACTTGCGCGTCTATGGGGATGAAATGATGATGATTAGGACAACACAACACCCAGTCCCTGAGCGGAGAAAACCTCCGACCCAGCCGGGAATCGAACCTGGGCCCTTTGGATTGACATTCTGTTGCACTGACCACTCAGCTATCGGGGGCAGACATTGAACATTAATAATAAGTAATTCATGATACAATTTTGAACATGGCCGATAATGCAGAAACCGTATACGAAATTTATAATATTACTTGAAAATACAGCTCTTCGGTTGCACAGGTAAAAAATTTTCAACTTTACCTAGGTTTCAACTGCTCTAAGGCAGCCTTCATCAGAAGTAAAAAATTACTCTATGTAATGTAAAAATTGCTCTATGTAATGTAAAATTTTTTTACTTCTGATGAAGGCTGCCTTAGAGCAGTTGGAACCTAGGTAAAGTTGAAAATTTTTTACATGTGCAACCGAAGAGCTGTATTTTCAAGTAATATTATAAATTTCGTCTACAGTTGCTGCATTATCGGCCATGTTCAAAATTTATGTATTTTACAGAAACTATAGAAACCGAAAATGTTTTTCATCTTTTAGCCCCTCAACCAAAATTTGATATGATAGGAGTGGCAACCTTTTACCATATATTAAGAGGAGCCAACTAAAGAATTTGGTTCTCCGTAGAAACTTTTTCTTTAATTATTTCTAAATAAACCTCAATATTCCCGTACCACGCAGAAAGTGTACTGATGTCTAATGTGAGTCCCGCTAGCAATTAGTGTTAAGGAATGCAATTTATGTATTCAAACGAGATGTATTCATCGTCCACTCAAACAGACATTGTTTCTAAAATTCTCTACACATAAATGCTGATAGTGATTGTTAGAAAACCTATGACTTTTCAGACTTCATTAGTGAATCTATTACAATTTGCCAGAGATATTTAGCCGAGTTTGTGTCGTTTCCAGGGAACATCACGAGGAGGTAGTCTCCCTTCGTCCCACATTATATTTATTTACAATATTTACAGGATGATTATTTATTTACAATTTTTACAATAGGGCTATCAGCGTGAAGTGAAGCCCTTTGTAATATTTACATGTGTTGCTGCAGCTTCAGCCATTTCCTTTTCATTGTAATTTATGTGCATAGTCCACGCAAGTAAGAAATGATTTTATATTGCCGTCAACTTGGAGTCTTGTAAAGGTCTTAGAAACATATGTCTTAATTGTGGACTTCTTTCTTCTTTTCCCACCTAGATTTAAAACTAGTCAGTCAAATTGGTGACCATGGTATTCTGCATCTTCTCTGAGAATTTTTGCTAAGGAGTAATAATTTGGATGAACCTTCGAAATTAATGTATTTATCCTCCGATTCCATCCTTATGAAACATTGTTGGTGCAGTGACGCCTTCCTGCGCAGTTCCATGTATCACTTGGCATGTCCTCATAATCCAGCCATTGTCCAACAAAATAGTCGTAAAAATCCTGCAGTTTTTCATTATCTGGCATGCTCTCCTGAATGCATAGAGACCCATCATCTAACATGTCCAGGGGAATGTGAGCCAAAGCGGAACACAATCTTATGTGAAAATGAATTTCTTCGTTTTCCTTGTAGGCAGCAACAAGACAGCAATTCTGCACTCGCCCCACAAGCAGTGATTGAAATGGTAATTGCAGCCATTAATCTTTGCATCAGGAAACGAATGTGTTACTGATTGGATGATTGCAGCTTCAAAATCCATCATGATAGCTATAGGATTCCATCCAGGTACGCTGCTCTTAACAGCTGTGAGAAATCGATCGTTCCTTGCTTTTCATTGGGTAGCAAGGCGTGCACGGTTGGAACTGTTTCTTTCCTCCTCAGAACTAGAAATATCGGCGTGAACAATAAATTACTGCTTGCTGGAGCTTTTGAACGTTCCATCGACAAAGAACGAATTGCAGTCTGTTAAACAGGATTTTCCCCTTTCGCTGGGAGTACCAGTATCCTATCATTTGGTCCTCTGTCGTCATCTTCTAGTAAAAATTTGCTCCCATCATTCATTAGCAAATGATGTTCTTGCAGAAATATTCCTGCAGCATCGATCGGATCCTGTGTAGATCCCATGCTTTTTGCCTCATGCGCTGCAGCGATCGTTTTGCACTCCTATGTGAGGGCAGTGATGTGGTGATGCAGTACTGAACTGCGGTGCACTGCTTGTTGCTGTAGACCTCCTGCTACCTGTTTGGCTAGGTCTTCTCACACATGCCGCTCCTCACAATTGTCACTCCTCACAAGCGTCGCAACCCTTATTCCCCTACAGCGCACGTCCCGAGGTGGCGTATAGGGAAAGGCTCTGCTGATATGCAGAGTAGGTGGGAAATAAAATACTACATGCGGAGCAGCACAAAAATCAAAACCGAAAGGCCTCTGTTCCACAGGTTAGGAGCGGCTGAGAAAAACTTCCAGCGCTAACAACCGTTTTTGTAGACCAGTGGCTCTAACTATAAGAGCCACCCCATACACAATGTTATACAATCATGAAAATTATAACCACTGTCCACTGCGACGTTGTATGCTGCCCAGTGGCGCTCAAGGCACGTGATATGGGAGGAGAAGTATATGAGTGTTGTGTACATAGCTCTGTGTATTCAGCGCGTACACAACTTTCCCACTAGAGCGCGCCCCGCTAAGCACAACAGCGCAGGCGCAGCACTCGTCCATCTCCGCACTACGAGATGGCGCTGCCATAGAGACGGACCAAATTCTGCTTCTGCCGATCCACGTATTAGTATGTAACGAAGCCAATGAGATTGCTGCTATCGTAGAACCTTTTCTACTCGTGGATCACACTCACGCAGTGATACATGAACGCGCGAGGTATTATAACGAGTGTACAGACCACCGATTAGTCAGTCTGCATTTGTCTGCAACCGTCAGTACCAGTCTGCATCAGTCTGTACCAGTCGGTATGAGTTCTACATTTGTCTGTACCAGTCTATAGTCAAGTTTCAGATGGTGCCCAATAAGATTACCATATTCCTGTACATAGCCATGAAGATAAATGTATAGACACTTTTGTCAAGTATCAGAGGTATATGTGAGAATAAGATTAACATACCAATACCAAAGGAACTTCAGATTGTCAATTGTAAATAGCATCCAGAAGCAAGTTAAGTAATTTTTATGCTTGCTATTATTTTAATAAATATATGTGAAAATTAATCAAGTTCTGTTCAAAGTTGGTCACCATCAATCTGCTACTCTAAGTGTGCAAGTGGCATTTCTATCGTCTGACCTAACGACAGAACATAAACACGCCACGATAAGACCACGAGACATATTGCTGACACTCGCCTACTTCGTTAGAGCGACAAGTCAAATAATCTGATGGTGTGTGTACTGAAGGTCTTACAGTACGCACACCACAATGAGTGGAGCAGGGGCGAATGGAGACTCATTCTAGCGGTGATAAGCGGTGAAAATGCGGAGACCTGCTGACTTAAGCGTCTTTGTGCTGTGGCCCAGTGCCTGGGAGCGAGCATCTCGGAAACAGAGAAGCTGGGCGGCTGTTCTCGTGCTACTGTCGTGAGCGTCTGTAGGAAGTGGCTGAAACCACGAGTAGGCGAGAAGAAGTCGGACGTCCATACCTGACGTGGATCGAACGCTTGCCTGTTCTCTCAAGGAGGGCAGGTGGCGATGTGTGGCAAGTCAGACAACAGAGTAGAGTGTCGGCGCAGACACAAGTGTTTTGCAGCACTTCGTTCAGTGCACAGTGCTGAACGTGGTTTTCAGCAGTGGAGGACCCTACGTGTTCCCATGTTGACCCAGCAACATCGTCAATTATGATTAGTAGGCAAGGGATAATCTAGATTGGGCCGCGGATCAAAGGAATCGTATCGCCTGGTCAAATAAGTCCTGTACAATTTTGGAAACATTTTTGGAAACGGTGAGCAATAGAGTATTATATTTTAACTAAAGTTCAGTCTTGATCAGTTGATTTCCTAGCAGCTGAGGAGAGCTCCGCCTACCATCCTCCAAGGAAGCCATGGGTTTGAAGACGGTTATATAAATATAACCGAAACCGGTCATCTATGTTATTGAGACACAAGTGTTGTGATCAAGACTGAACTTTAGTTAATATACAAATGAATCCCGTTTATCGTTAAACCAGGTCGATGGTATTGTCCAGATACGCAGTCCTCCAGGCGAAACATGCAGCGCGCCACGGACGCAGGCCGGTGGGACCAGTATTATGTTATGGTGGACACTCGCCTGCACTTCCATGGGACCTGCGGTAGAAATCGAAGGCACCGTGAGATCTGCGAACTATGTTATGTGAGCACTACCAGGGACCACCTGCAGCCAGTTGTGCCTGATGTCTTCCCCAACAGCGGTGGCTTCTTCCAGCAGGATAACTGTCGGTGTCACGAGGCCAGAATCATGCTTGTTTGTGAAGCATGCGTGTGAACTGACGTTGATATGTTGGCCATCAAATCCGGCATATTGAATTCAATGAAACCCAAATGCGACGTTATTGGGAGCCAGCTCCCTGCCCACAAACCAAGCGCCCGTAAATTACAGGAAGTGTGTGACTTGCTGCAATCTGGTGCCATAAACCTCTGGAAACCTATCAAGTACTTGTCGAGCTCAGGGCACGCAGAATCACTGCTGAATTGCGTTTCAGAAGTGAACCAATAAGTTTTTACGTAGATGGTTACAGTGTTTTCGCTTATTAGTGTAAATCATGGAAGAGTGTTACGTGAAACAAACCAGCCCAGGTGGTCAATCCAGCGCACCAAAGTGTGCAAGCAGGTAGCGGGAGTCTGGGGAGTCTGCAGGATTACACGGAGATGGGTCGGTGCGTCTTGGAACCTAGAGCAAGGTAAAGTATAGAAAACCAAGTAACACAGCTACTTTCAACGTATATTCTCTTCTAAAAACTGGAAAATTAAAAAATCTAACAGACAACCTCAAGAAACACTAAATTCTCATAAAGAATTCAGATTCACGGATGAAAACAATTTTGATTCTTGTGGCTTCAGAATATACAAAGGAAAGTTAGGGAGAAAATTATGAAAAACATATCGCGCCTTGAAACTGGCTTCATAGTAGGCAACAATACTTTGGACTCCATTGTCAACTTTTTTTTTGTTTATTTGGCCTGTGAGTGTGTACTCAATTTAGCCATCGGCAACACATAGTGACAATGTACACATAATTGAATAACAAAATACAGAAATGCATATTTACAAGAATAAAAAGCTTAACTGTTACAGTTTTGTACATAATGTTTTAAAAATTGAATTGAATTGAATTGGAAAATAATAAAAACTGTCTTGGCTTACAATTCACACCAATTCTGAAATATCTTCATCAGCAAGACATATTTATAATTTACGTACACCGTTAAAACCTACAGATTGTAACCAGTACTCTTGATGAAGTTAACTATCACTTTATATAGACGAACGTCTTTAGTACACAAAAGAGAAGAAGCTGATTGAGGAAGATGGTAGCCCATACTCAGCAATGTCTTCAGAAAGACCAACCGTTCACGGTCAAATTTGGGGCACATAAATAAGATGTGGTTGACATCAGCTTCCGACTCAGGATCACACTCACATGCTGGTGAACTGTAAACGTTGACCGGATGTAGATGTTGTGGGAAAGAGGCATGATTGAAGCGGAGTCTTATGATGGTGGAAATCGTGGATCGGTCCAGATGTGTCCTCATGAACCACGGGTGGGAAGGAATCCGAGGTTGTAGCACTGCGTAATAACCGGCATTTGTCTGTTGAGAAACGTTCCACATTTCCTGCCATTGTTGTCTTGCGTGATCTTTGACTTCACGTAAGTGGTCTGTATAAGGAAGGTGCAGATCCAGGATGGTGCCTAAGGTTGCCGCTTGTTTGGCTAATGCATCAACTTCATCATATAGAGGATACCAGAGTGGGAAGGTACCCACAACAAATGGATCGTCCGGCCCGTGCGTGTGCTGCGAATATATTCAGATATCACATCCAAGATATAACTGTTGGTTGTTTTGTTCCATCGACTGTACTGAATGCTTTTAAGAACGCTTTGCGAGTCAGATAGTATCAATATCTTGGGGAAGGAAGTGCTAGAGACAACCTTTAGTGCTTCCAAAACTGCCACTGTCTCCGCCGTAAAAATAGAAATGCTCGTAGGCAGTTTGAAGGTTTTGCGGATCTGGATCTGAGGGCAGAAAAAAGCGCATCCTGTACACTCTTCTTGCGGAATTTTGGAGCCATCGGTATTTACACAGAGAAAACCCGGCCATTGTGCTTGAAGGAGACGATTGAAGCCAACGTTGACATTAGTACTGTCCAGCCAGGTCGTACTTAACTAATGGACTGGGATCTGGGAGCAGAGCGTTTGAAGATCATATTCAAAAACAGGTAGATGCGCTGAACACCGTATAGAATGTGTGACAGATGACCAGGTGTCAACGCTGACACAAACGGCTGGCACTTTATTCCTTCTGTGGGATGCAGTCCACAGTCGATAAATGCAGTCTCTACTTTGATAGACGGAACTGTCCATAGTGGCCATGCCTTGAATGTAGAATTTGTCCGATAACATTTGGTGCCTAATGCTCAAGGGCATCTCCCCTGCTTCTATTAAATGGGCGTTCGTGGGCGTCGATCGCATGGCTCCAAGACAGGTACAAATGGCTCTATATTGAAGAGTATCTAATTTGGAGAGATGAATCTTTGACGCAATGTGGTAGAATTGACAGCCATAGTCTAATCGAGATCGAATTAACCCTCGGTACATGGTGAGTAAAACACTCTGGTGCGCTCCCCACCAGACACGAGTGAGTGATCTGATTACATTTATACCTTCTTCACACTTGGTAACGGTGGATCGGATGTGGGGCGCCCAGCTTAACCGAGAGTCAAAAATCATCCCCAGAAATCGAACGTGAGATTTTATTTGGAAGGTGTACTTGCCACATGTAATGTGATCTTCAGTGCGAGCTGTCGTCGACTTGGAGATGGGAATGAGTGCTGGTTTCTCAGCCGAGATCTCCAGCCCATTGATAGAGAGCCACTCATCGATGTGTGCGATGGTTGTGGTTAATGCCGTTTTGGCCTGAAGATAAGAAGCAGCAGTAGCATAAACACATATAGCATCAGCATACTGTAGGATTTTTGTGGGGGGAGTAAGTATGCGTTCTAGTCGTGCGCATATAGAGTATACAGAAGAGGACTTAAAATTGCACCTTGCGGCAAGCCCTGGGAAACATAAAAAGGTCCGATCATGGTGCCTTTGAAACGGACGTAGATCGTTCATTGAGTAATCAGGGTACTGATACCGTAGATCATCCGTGCAGGAATTCCGAATCCTGCCAGCTTGTCCAAGAGTATCGGTATTTGTACGTGATCATATGCACCCTTAACGTCAAGAAAAGCTGCCACTACTGTCTCTTTCGTTTGAAAGGCTGACGTGATATCCATATTAAGCAAAAACAGGTTATCCACGGTCCCTTTGCCTTTTCTGAATCCGTATTGACTCCGAGGCAACAAATTACTTTTTTCAAGCCACCATTCTAGTCTCCTTTGAACCACAATGTGAAAGACTCTCCACAATTACCTTCAAATCTGCTAACAAAGTATACACCATCGTGAATGCCCATGCTCCAATAAATGGATACAACGGTTGCCGTGAGATCACCGAAGTTAAGCGCTGTCGGGCGTGGTCGGCAGTTGGATGGGTGACCATCCGGGTCACCATGCGCTGTTGCCATTTTTCGGGGTGCACTCAGCCTCGTGATGCCAATTGAGGACCGAATAGTAGCGGCTTCGGCCAAGAATACCATCATAACGACCGGGAGAGTGGTGTGCTGACCCAACGCCCCTCCTATCCGCATCCTCCACTGAGGATGACACGGCGGTCGGATGGTCTCGGTAGGCCCCTCGTTGCTTGAAGACGGAGTGGGAAGACTGGTGCGGGGTGCACTCAACCTAATGAAGCCCACTAAGAGGCTACTACACCCATCAGCAGCGCGTCCAAGGTCAAGAAACACATCTATCTGGAGAGCTGTGCGCTGACCACGTGTCCCTTCATACCGCATCCGATGACGCCACTGTCAAAGGGTGACACGGCGGTCGGTCGGGTCCAATTCACCCGTCTAGTGGCAAGAAAGTTGGACTTAACCTTTGCCTGCCTTCAGTCTTCTTTAAAGGCTATTTCTTACATAGAGTTAAAATGTACCTTCGTCTCACTATTTTGCCGCATTATCAATAGCATGACGACTGAATCCTAGGCAGAGGGGTTCGACCCCTAAGATGGGTCACTTAAGGCAATGCGTGGATCCGAAGCTTCTCAACGGCGCTCAGTGTCGCCTTCCACCCGCCAGTCACTGCACAAAAGGGCTTGAGACCAGGGGCACTTGAGCACGCGGCTTATGTGACTTCTGGAGCTATAACACCACAACAGACCCACTTTGGTGCGATATGCTACAGTCTATAGTAGCACCTCTGGCATGTATGAAAGCAGTTATTCGGCTTGGCATTGATTGATGGAGTTGTTAGATGTCCTCCTGAGCCGGCCGAAGTGGCCGAGCGGTTCTAGGCGCTACAGTCTGGACCCGCGCGACCGCTACGGTCGCAGGTTCGAATCCTGCCTCGGGTATGGATGTGTGTGATGTCCTTAAGTTAGGTTTAAGTAGTTCTAAGTTCTGGGGGACTGATGACCTCAGAAGTTAAGTCCCATAGTGCTCAGAGCCATTTTGTCCTCCTGAGGAATATAGTGCTATCGGCGTGATAGTACGCCAAAATCTCGAACTGGTTGGAGAGGCCTGTTATAATTCTCCAAATGTTCTGAATTGGAGAGGGATCCGGCAAATATGCTGGCTTTGGTAGGATATGGCTAGCATGAAGACAAACGTTAGAAACTTTCACAGTGTGCAGGTAGGCATTATCTTGCTGGTATGTAAGCCCATGAGGGCTTGTCATGAAGGGAATAAAACGGGGAGTAGAATATCGTGGAAGTTCCGCTGTGCTGCAAGGGTGCCGCGGCTGACAATCAAAGCGGTCCTGCTATGGAAAGGAATGACACCCGAGACCATCACTGCTGGCTGACGAGCCGTATGGCGGGCGAAAATCAGGGTGGTGTCCCACAGCTGTTTGGGGCGTCTCCAGACATGTCTTCGGTCTGGAATCTCATTGACTGGAGGAGAATTGTCTTCATTGATGAGTCCCACTTCGAACTGAGCCCCGATGATCAGTGAAGATGTGTCTGGAGGCACCCCAGACAGCAGTGTGACGCCAATATGACTGACACCCGCCATACAGCTCGACCATAAACTTACTAAATAAAAACTAGACCGCGCATTCGCGCTAGTGTCGCGTCCCCACACTGAACGTGATAGAAGCCGCCATTTGCAGGGAAACAGTGCGTAAACATGGTTCGTTCGTGTGCTGCTTTTAATTGTAACAGTGAGAATGGAAGCAAAGACGAAGACGGAAACAATGTTACATTTCACAGGTCAGTCATTTCTGGCTGTTTGTTACTTTCTATTACTTGTATATAGTATTTTCATGGAGAAATAATACATCACGAGCGTTTGTTTTTGTTTATATTTCCGCCTACAAATGATTTTCTAAATGGGAAATGGATTATTGCTACTCGGAGAGAGACCTTCCAACCGACAGCAAATCATTAGCTGTGCTCTATTCATTTTGAAGACAATTGTTACTTGGAAAATTATGTAAATAGACGTCAACTGAAGGACGATGCTATACCGACAGTATTTGGATTTCCAACTCATTTGAAAAAGGTATAGTGTTTGCAAAACCAATTAATGCAAATGCTAAATGTAGGCGACAGCAGATTGCTCTATACCCTAACCTGATGTCTATATTTACACCTTATACTGTATCTAATAAACTTTCTGCTACAAAAATTGCAAGTTACATAGGGAAAAAGTTGCAGTGTTAGATTACAAAGGTACTTTGTTGCATGTCAAGTATTTATATTGTATTTGCATATAAATTACTAAAAATACTAACAGGGTTAATGTACGAAGTTGAACTGAATGAAGAACTAGGCACATGGTAGGTATTTAGATTTTTAACCAAATATATATTAAGTATGAATTAGAGGTAGGTCGAATAATTGCGTTCAGATACTTAACATGTGTTGTCAGGTGGTGATTATATTTCGTAAATGGTCAAATATTTGATCAAATGTTGCAAACTCAAGCACGTTCAGAGGTGTTATCAGTGTTAAAAGCTAATGTGCGAATGAAATTCCTACGGTATTTAAAGTGATATGGGTTATTACAATTAATCATACCAATTTTCGACTGTAGACAATACTACAAATGTACACAGTAGTCGGCAAAAAGCAAACAGGACCTGACAGGAAAATTATGTGAATTAAATAATAATCGTACTGTCTGCTACTTTAAAAGTTTCATGTAATTATCTAATGCAAATAGCTCGATGTAAACTCGCTCCACCTTGTCAGCAAAGAGCCTTACATTCTTAAATTTCGCGTCGCTGTGCAGACGTATTTCGGAAATTAGGAACATTCCTTTAAGTGTACTTTTAAAATAGACTCGAATACTCAGTACTTTTTTAAAACAAACATGTGTTTAACTTGTGCTTCAATTTGCTCTTGTTGCGTCTCATATACTTCAAATCACAACCCCAGTGCTAGAATTCATCCTTGCAAATGGCGGCGATCAGCTGCTTCAATTGATGGGACAGTTGCCTCGCTTCTCCACTACGGTGTGGTAGGGGCTTGAGCTTGACAACCAGGAAAGATTGTTTGCATTTCATTTCATGGCAGGACCGCTTTGGTTGCCATCCGTGGCGCCGTTGCAGCATAACGGTACGTCGACGATGGTGTACACTCCATCTTGTTGCTTCTACATCTACATACATACTCCGCAGTCCACCATACGGTGCGTGGCGGAGGGTACCTCGTACCACAACTAGCAACTTCTCTCCCTTATCTTATCTTTGTGGTCTTTCCGTGAAGTTGGCGGCAGTAAAATTGTACTGCAGTCAGCCTCAAATGCTGGTTCTCTAAAATTTCCTCAGAACACCTCCTTTCCTCCAGAGACCCCAGCCCGAGTTCCTGAAGCATTTCCGTAACACTCGCGTGATGATCAAACCTACCAGTAACAAATCTAGCAGCCCGCCTCTGAATTGCTTCTATATCCTCCCTCAATCCGGCCTGATAGAGATCCCAAATGCTCGAGCAGTACTCAAGAATAGTTTGTATTAGTGTTTTATAAGCGTCTCCTTTACAGATGAACCACATCTTCCCAAAATTCTACCAATGAACCGAAGACGGCTATCCGCCTTCCCCACAACTGCCCTTACATGCTTGTCCCACTTCATATCGCTCTGCAACGTTACGCCCAAATATTTAATCGACGTGACTGTGTCAAGCGCTACACTACTAATGGAGTATTCAAACATTACGGGATTCTTTTTGCATTAATTTAGATTTATCTATATTTAGAGTTAGCTGCCATTCTTTACACCAATCACAAATCCTGTCCAAGTCATCTTGTATCCTCCTACAGTCACTCAACGACGACACCTTCCCGTACACCACAGCATCATAAGCAAACAGCCGTACATTGCTATCCACCCTATCCAAAAGATCATTTATGTAGATAGAAAACAACAGCGGACCTACCACACTTCCCTGGGGCACCCCAGATGATACCCTCACCTCCGATGAACACTCACCATCGAGGACAGCGTACTGGGTTCTATTACTTAAGAAGTCTTCGAGCCACTCACATGGTTGCGAACTAATCCCATATGCTCGTACCTTAGTTAGGAGTCTGCAGTGGGGCACCGAGTCAAACGCTTTCCGGAAGTCAAGGAATATGGCATCCGTCTGATACCCTTCATTCATGATTCGCAAGATATCATGTGGAAAAAGGGCGAGTTGCGTTTCGCAGGAGCGATGCTTTCTAAATCCGTGCTGATGAATGGACAGCAACTTCTCTGTCTCAAGGAAATTCATTATATTCGAACTGAGAATATGTCCGAGAATCCTGCAACAAACCGATGCTAAGGATATTGGTCTGTAATTTTGAGGATCCGTCCTTCTACCCTTCTTATATACAGGCGTCACCTGCGCTTTTTTCCAGTCGCTCAGGACTTTACGTTGGGCAAGAGATTCGCGATAAATGCAAGCTAAGTAAGGAGCCAATGCAGTACTCTGTGTAAAACCGAATTGGAATCCCATCAGGACCTGGCGATTTATTTATTTCCAACCCATTCAGCTGCTTCACAACCCCAGGGATGTCTATCACTATGTCCTCCATACGGGAATCTGTACGTGACTCAAACGGCGTTATGTTTGTACGATCATCCTGCGTGAAAGATTTCTTAAATGCTAAATTTAAAATTTCAGCTTTCGTTTTGCTGTCTTCCGTTGCCAGGACAGACTGATCAGTGAATGACTGGATGGGAGCCTTCGACCCGCTTACCGATTTTACGTAAGACCTGAATTTCCCTGGGTTTCCAGCAAGATCTTTTGTTAAGGTATGACGGTGGTAGTGGTTGTGTGCTTCGCGCAGCGCTCTTTTTACAGCAGCACGAATCTCTACTAACTTTTGCCTGTCCTCATTCTCCCGATCTTTCTTGTACCGCGAGTGCCACTGTCTTTGCTTCCTGAGCATTCTCCGAATTGCGCTGTTAAACGACGGTGGGTCTTTTTCGTCCGTAACCCACTTTTTCGGCACATACTTCTCCAATGCGTGATTTACAATGTGTTTAAAATTTGCCCATAATTCTTCCACGTCCATCGTACCGGAAGTAAATGAAGTCGATTCATTTACTAAGTGGTATGCCAACTGCTTATCTGCTCTTTCTACTAAGAAAACTCATGGCAAGCCATCATAGGCTTACATTTCAGCAAGATAATGCCTGCCCGCCCACGGCGAGAGTTTCTACTGCTTGTCTTGGTGCTTGCCAGACCCTACCTCGGCCAGCAAGGTCTCCGCACCCCTCCCCTTTGGAGCATTATGGGCAGCGACCTCCAGCCAGCTCAGGATTTTGACGATCTAATGAGCCAATCTGACAGAATTTCGCACGATATCACGACATCCCGCAGGAGGACATCCAAAAACTTCCTGTCAATCAGTGCCAAATCGGATAACTGCTTACATAAGGGCCAGATGGGGAACAACGCGTTATTGACTTCCTCAATTTTTGAATCTATCTCTGAATAAATCATCCAATGTTTTCGAAATTGTAATTATTTGTTTATCTGTCCATGATCACATCCACCGCATTCCGTCGCATTCCTGTCTTTCGTGGTGCATGGTTTTTGTCTTAGGATTTGTATTTTATTTCCCTCTTTACTTGTGAACTGAGTTCTCTGTGGAGTGAGAGATGCTGTTATTCATACCCTCGTATTTCTCTGACGCCCGCGAGTCGCTGTTGTGAGTGATGCTCTTCTGCTAGCGAGGGGAGGCGAGTATGATGCTTTACGAGCAATTTCTGATATGTACCGCCATTAATCACCCACACGTGTAGTTTTCCAGGGCAAAGGCGTTATTTGGCTGACATACTGCCGCCCCGCTAACGAATCGCAGATTAAGTCGCTAATTTGATGTGGAGCGCCACAGGCGTGGTTTGCTGGCGCCAGCGCCTGCTGCGGCCTCGGGTAGCAACCTGGCGCCAGACTGAACGCCAAGTCGGCTGAACTCAAGGACTGGCAAGTGAAGAGCCACAGACCACTGTTCGGGCAGTTCCTGTGTACCACAAACTGCCCAAAATCTAGGGCTTCTATTAGCTTTCAGAAAGCTAATACTTTGGGATGCTGCTCTTTTCAAAATGAGATTTCCATAAACTTGTGGAACTGAAGATATACACTATCCGTCCATAAGGTTCCGAGGCTGGTGTTATTCCTGGCGCATAAACGACGCCAGCACAACAGCGGTAATGGTAGCTTCAACTATTGTTGTTGTGGCCTTCAGTCCTGAGACTGGTTTGATGCAGCTCTCCATGCTACTCTACCCTGTGCAAGCTTCTTCATCTCCCAGTACCTACTGCAACCTACATCCTTCTGAATCTGCTTAGTGTATTCATCTCTTGGTCTCCCTCTGCCATTTTTACCCTCCACGCGGCCGTCCAATACTAAAGTGGTATCCCTTGATGTCTCAAAACATGTCCTACCAACCGATCCCTTCTTCTAGTCAAGTTGTGCCACAAACTCCTCCTCTCCCCAATTCTTTTCAAGACCTCCTCATTAGTTACGTGATCTACCCATCTAATCTTGAGCATTCTTCTGTAGCACCACATTTCGAAAGCTTCTATTCTCTTCTTGTCCAAACTGTTTATCGTTTATGTTTCACTTCCATACATGACTACACTCCATACAAATACTTTCAGAAAGGACTTCCTGACACTTAAATCTATACTCGATGTTAACAAATTTGTCTTCTTCAGAAACGCTTTCCTTGCCATCGCCAGTCTACTTTATATATACTCTCTACTTCGACCATCATCAGTTATTTTTCTCCCAAGATAGGAAAACTCCTTTACTACTTTAAGTTTCTCATTTCCTAATCTAATTTCCACAGCATCACCCGACTTAATTCGACTACATTCCATTATCCTCGTTTTGCTTTTGTTGATGTTCATCTCATATCCTTCTTTCAAGATACTGTCCATTCCGTTCAACTGCTCTTCCAGGTCCTCTGCTGTTTCTGACAGAATTACAATGTCATCGGTGAAACTCAAAGTTCTTATTTCTTCTCCATGGATTTTAATATCTACTCCGAATTTTTCTTTTGTTTCCTTTACTGCTTGCTCAATATACAGATTGAATAACATCGGGGATAGGCTACAACACTGTCTCACCCCCTTCCCAACCACTGCTTCACTTTCATGCCCCTCGACTCTTATAACTGCCATCTGGGTCTGTACAAATTGTAAATAGCCTTTCACTCCCTATATTTTACCGCTGCCACCTTCAGAATTTGAAAGAGAGTATTCCAGTCAACAGTGTCAAAAGCTTTCTGTAAGTCTACAAATGCTAGAAACGTTGGTTTGACTTTACTTAATCTATTTTCTAAGATACGTCGTAGGGTCAGTATTGCCTCCCGTGTTCCAACATTTCTACGAAATCCAAACTGATCTTCCCCAGGTCGGCTTCTACCCGTTTTTCCATTCGTCTGTAAAGAATTAACGTTAGTAATTTGCAGCTGTGACTTATCAAACTTCAGCTAACAGCTGTAAACAACAGATAGGCATTCGATTACTCAGTTGTGAGAAGGCAGCGGTGGACGTGCGACGATAATGTGTGGACATTGTTGTATCACAAATAGCAGTAGAGCAGCATCTTTACATCAAGGATTCAGGCATTTTCCAGAATTTTTATCAAGGTAAATCGTCGAACAGCCGTACGTTTTGAGAAGTGTTTTGTTTAGACAACCAGTTTCAGCATCTCAATAATGCCATCTTCTGGCTTCTGTGCACATCATATACAGACTGTGACATATATCGGTACTTGCGTACTGTAACCATCAATATCTGCGTACCGTGAATTCGTTTTTGGAGTGTTTCTTCCGAAGACTTGACATCCACTTAGAATTCTCCTGAGTGTTCTGAAGAAGATAAAAGTATCTGCAAAGTTTGTTCCGCGACACCGTGACTCCCGAACAAAAACAACGACGAGCGGACTCCTGCTGTGACTTGACTAAAATGTAAAACGCGGACACTTCTGTCTTAAAAAAAAATGGTTGGCGATGAGACTTGATATTATGAATACGAACCTACATTAAAATAACAAAAAGCAGAAGTATACGTGAAGGACCAGCTCTTTGACAATTTAACCGATATTCATCTGCATGTGCATGACTACTCTGCAATTCACACTTAGGTGCCTGGCAGAGGGCTCTTCGAAACACCTTCAGACAATTTCTCTACTGTCCCACTCTCCAAAAAATGAACAGTTAAGCCTTTCTGTACGAGCTCTGGGTTCTCTTATTTTATTATGATGATTATATCTCCCTATGCTGGTTGTCGACAGTAAAACATTTTCAAGTTCTGAAGAGGAAGTTGGTGATTGAAAACTCGCGAAAAGATCTCGCGGCAAAAAAAGCCTTTCTTTTAATGATTGCCATCCAGACTCGCTTATCATATCCGTGAAACTCTCTCCCCTATTTCGCAATAATACGAAACGAGCTGCCCTTCTTTGAACTTTTTCGATGTCTTCCGTCAATCATTTCTGATGCTGATCCCATACAGCACAACAGTATCTTAGCAGAGGACGAACGAGCATAGTGCAGTTACTCTCTTTAGTAGACCTGTTGCATCTTCTAAGTGTTCCGCCAATAAAACACAGTCTTTGGTTTATCTTTCCCACAGTATTAGTTATGTCATCGTTGCAATTTAACTTGTCTGCAATTGTAATTCCTAGGAATTCAGTCGAATTGACAGCCTTCAGATACGTGTGATTTATCGTGCAATCGAAATGTAACAGATTTCTTTTTGTACTTATGTTGATGACCTTACCCTTTTCCTTATAGAGAGGTAGTTGCCAATTTTCGCACGATTCAGATATCGTATCCACGTCACTTTACAATTGGTTTTCATTTTTTGATAACAGTGCAAAAGTGTTTTGAAAACTGTGTAAAAGGGCTGCTCGAATTACCTCCTAAATCGCTTATGTAGATTAGGAACAGCAGAGGGCCTATAACACTTACTTGGGGAACGCTGGATATCACCACTGTTTCACTTGATGGTTTTCTGTCGCTTACTATGTACTGTGGCTTTACTGAGTCGCACGATTGAAGCGGTACTCCATAGGCATCCAGTTTGATTAGAAATCTCTTGTGTGGAACGGTGTCAAAAGCCTTCTGGAAATCAATTTGAGACCCCTGTCGGCAGCAATCATCACTTCGCTCGAATAAAGAGCTAGATGTGTTTAAATAACGATATTTTCTCAATCCTTGCTATGGGTCAATAGATCGTTACCTTCGACGTAATTCGCAATGTTCGAACCCAGAATATGTTCCAAAATCCTACAGCAGATATGGGTATGTAATTCAGCTGATTACTCCTACTTCCTTTCTCGAGTATTGGTGTGGTATGCAACTTAGTCTTTTGTGGTATGGATCCTTCATCGAGCTAGCGGTCATATATGATTGCTAAGTATGGGGTCACTGCATCAGCATACTTTGAAAGGAACCTTATTGGTATAATGTCTGGACCGGAAAACTTGCCTTTATTAAGTGATTTATGCTGTTTCCTTACATCGAGGATATGAACTTCTAAGATATTCAAGTTGGGACAAGACAATCCAAAAAAGGACTTCTCTGGCAATCTCACATAATTGTTCTGTGTGTCGCACTCGGAGGGGGGGATGGTACTGTTTAGGACACATGAAGCATGAAAACCACCATCTTACCGTTATTCTGTGTTTTTTTTTTTTTGTTAATCTAGTCTTCGAAACTTTGTGGACTCATGGAGTAAGATACGCTGTAGACCACGAATGACCTATGAGGCCGTAGAGGCGGCGGAGGTATGAATGAGAATCTGTTTTTGTTACTGTGGTGCGTTTTTCGAAATAACATGAGTCAAGCGTCTACTGGATCTGTGGAATAGATTTGCCTTCGTAACTTTTAAAAGTACTGGTGTTTCGTGCGTTTCATTAAGACGTACAACTACAATCTAGGAAATTACGGCCTATTGCGTATTTCCAGGCATCTGTCCAAGGTCGAATTCGGCCTTCCTTGACATATTGCCTCAATGTTGTGTGAGTGCGTTTTACAAGAAGTTTGTGTTGTCCATTTTGTGATTGCTGAAATAACCTCAGCGGTACAAACTCCAACTTATTGCGAGGCCAAAGGGGTTATTCGATTTCTGAAATGTCGGAAGTTGAAGCCTCTAGTAGTTTACCATCTAGGAAGAAAGTGTCCGTTGCGAAAGTAATGAATTAAATAAGTGTGTGAACGTGGTGGTAAATGTTCAACAATAGACCAAGAAACGCCCGTAATGAAAATGGCAGATCGCTGAAGCGACAGGGGCACTAAAAGACAGCAGGTCGTACACGTTTCCAGGACGGGTTGGTGCACAGATGCACATAGTGCCGTATCACTGATGTCAATCTGTTGTACAGTTACAGAACATATTTCATACTCAGACGTTATCACGTTCTTGAGAACGAAAATCCCCTCCATAAAAGTCCGTCTCCTGCTGTCACAAAAAAGAAGGACGAAAATTCAAACTATGACAACACGGAAAGTCATGGCGACGCTGTTTCGGGAACATATTAATGTTCCTACGGTGGATTTCTTACCAAAATGCTCCCTGATCAGTAAGCATCATTACGGGGACTGCCTACGAACACTATGGCTAGCACTTCAAAATCGCAGGCGTTGAATTTTTTCTCGTGGTATTGTGCTTTTCATGATAATGTCAGTCACAGACTGCTGCCGCAACCAGGTGATTTCCGAATGAATCTGAGTAGGAAATTTCTGATGATCCATTGTAGGCCGATACGTCACTGCCAGCAGTTTTCAAATTTCACGAATGTCGAAGAATCACTGCGCAGGAAATGTCTTGGAAATGATGCTGAGATGAGAAACGCCTGAGCAACTGGCTCGGCAGTGTCGTCAGCTTGGCACGAAACGTGAATTCTAAAGCTGGTGGACAGATATGACAAAACCTGAAATAACGGAGTTGATGAAGTAGAGAAATACACCAAGCTTCAGTTTTTTAAGTGATACCGTTTATTGAAGTAAAACATATTGCTTTAATTTATTAAAGCCAGTCGGTCGCCACAGAGCAATAAGATGTTTCGATGCACTTTTGGCGTCAGAGAAGACATTGCACGTGCATCATCATCATCATCATCATCATCATCATCATCATCAGTGTTCTGCCTAAAGGCAGGTCTTCACATGATAGTTCTCCAGGTTGTCCGGTCTTCAGCCATCCTCTTCAGGTCTGCCTGATTTCCCCTTCCCTTTATGTCGTCTATCACCTTGTATCTCCTTCTTCCTCTCAGTCTTCACCCACAAACCAATCCTCCCAATGCGTCTACTAGCAAGCACTCCCTCCTCAATGAATGACCCAACCAGTTCTTTTTCCTTTCTCTTACAACCTTCAGCAGACATCTTCTCTCACCAACCCTTTCCAATACTCTTTCATTACACACTCTTTCCCCAGCTTATTCTCTCCATTCTCCTCCACATCCACATCTCAAATGCTGCTAACCTTTTTCCATCCTCTCGTCTCAGTGTCTATGTTTCTGCCCCATATAGTGTCACACTCCAGACAAAACATTTGCCAAGCCTTTTCCTTAGTCCTTTATCTAATTTGCCACGTAAGAGTCTCCTCTTTCTGTTGAATGCCTCCTTCGCTATGGCATTTCGAGTTTTCACCTCCTGGTGACATCTCAAGTCTTCAGTTATTGTGCTTCCGAGATATTTAAATTCACTTACTTGGCTAGTAGTAGATTGTCCTATTTTAATATTGGACAGTCTGCGTCTTGTACTGATGACCATACTCTTCGTTTTTGCTGCGTTTATTTGCATCCCATATTCCACACAAGCTTCATTCAGATCTTTGAGCATGTTATTCACTGTCCGCTCACTTTCTGCCACTACTACCATGTCATCAGCAAATCTTATACATTCTATCCTCTTTCCACCAACACATATTCCTCTTTTCCCATCTAAGCTTTTCGCAATAATCTCTTCGAGGTATACGTTAAACAAGAGTGGGGAAAGGCAACAACCTTGTCTAACACCTCGTCCAATGCTGCTTCCTTCTGACATTTCATTTCCAATCCTTGTCCTTACTTTCTGGTGTAAATATAGATTCTGTATCAGTCGTCTCTCTTTCCAATCTACTCCTTTCCTCTTCAAGATATCCATCAGCTTGTTCCACTGAACACTGTCAAAAGCCTTTTCTAAATCTATAAAAACAGCAAAGATTTCTCTACCCTTTTCCATATATCTTTCCCCTATAGTCACTTAAAGTAGTAAAGGAGTTTTGCCATTTGGGGAGCAAAATAACTGATGATGGTCGAAGTAGAGAGGATATAAAATGTAGACTGGCAATGGCAAGGAAAGCGTTTCTGAAGAAGAGAAATTTGTTAACATCGAGTATAGATTTAAATGTCAGGAAGTCGTTTCTGAACGTATTTGTATGGAGTGTAGCCATGTTTGGAAGTGAAACATGGACGATAAATAGTTTGGACAAGAAGAGAATATAAGCTTTCGAAATGTGGTGCTACAGAAGAATGCTGAAATTAGATGGGTAGATCACATAACTAATGAGGAGGTATTGAACAGAATTGGGAAGGAGTTTGTGGCACAACTTGACAAGAAGGAGGGACCGGTTGGTAGGACATGTTCTGAGGCATCAACGAATCACAATTTTAGCATTGGAGGGCAGCGTGGAGGGTAAAAATCGTAGAGGGAGACCAAGAGATGAATACACTAAGCAGATTCAGAAGGATGTAGGTTGCAGTAGGTACTGGGAGATGAAGTTTGCACAGGATAGGGTAGCATGGAGAGCTGCATCAAACCAGTCTCAGGACTGAAGACCACAACAACAAGAACATAGTTCTTAGCAGGCCAATAGCATATCTTGTTCCTTTTCCTTTTCTAAATCCGAACTGCTCCTCTGAAATCCCTCTATCCAGGTTGCCATATAACCTTCTATTCAACACTCTCAGCAAGACTTTAGCTGCATGAGAAATTAGACTAATGGTCCGGTGCTCTTCACATTTTTTAGTGTTTCTATTGCACGTGCAATAATCAGTTTAATTGCGAATAGGCAATATCATGAACCTAAAACTGTGTTGCCTGATACGGCGCATACAGATACGAGAAAAAGTATAATTTTACGCTTTCAACATTTTTTCCTGCTAAAATTACGGTAATCATTCTGCTGACTTTGACGTATCTTCTCCTCCAGCTGTTTGGCTCCTAAATGATGAGCAATCTGGAATTTGTGTTTTTAACTGTCCCTTCCAATATCTTCATAGATTTCCTTTTATTCTTTGTGTTCTCTAAAGAGTTATCCACGACTGTTGAATCGACAGCAAGAGATGGGCTAAGAGAAATTAACAGAACAAATTAAAAATTGAATACTCGAAAAAGAAAGAAATTGTATGTACTGTTGTCGTTCACAGTGTTCACAGGCTAATGGTATCCGAGACATCCAGAAATTGGTGACTGCGATCCATTACGTATGCATCCTACTTGGAAATCAATGCCTGGTTAAATAAAGATATAAGTAAGTCACTGATCAACGTATTGGCTGAGGCATTCCACGGGGCACCTGATCCCTTCCTGGCTTCTGACGTGAGTAATGAAGTCCAAGCGACCTAGACGGATTACTCCGTAGGCTAACAGCGAAGCGTATTCTTGCAAAATGCATGTGCGAAGGATTTCGTTTGAAACTAGAAAAAACGTAAACTAAAATAATAAGAAGGATTGAGGAAAAACGTAAATTGAATGTTGGCAACACTTGGAGCGTTTTAAAGCTCATCAATTAAGATCGTGATAAAATTACAGGTGCAGTTCGCTCTGAAAAACGTACACGAAATAAGGACCAAAATATGAATACTTGACAGACCTGTATTATACGTGAAAGCGTTATGGATTCGTTAAAATAAAAACAAATATCAATGACGACGGTCATAAATACTTCAAACGCACTCAACTTTAATATTGAAGTCAAAAATGGTTCAAATGGCTCTGAGCACTATGCGACTCAACTTCTGAGGTCATCAGTCGCCTAGAACTTACAACTAATTAAACCTAACTAACCTAAGGACATCACACACATCCAGGCCCGAGGCAGGATTCGAACCTGCGACCGTAGCGGTCACGCGGTTCCAGACTGAAGCGCCTTTAACCGCACGGCCACACCGGCCGGCTATATTGAAGTCGAGTTATGGGTAAACAGAAGGGTGGAATCAGTTGGTAAATACAGAAACAGGGCAAATATTGTCTACGCTTTGAAACGTACCATCAAATTACTGAAATAGCGGTTCTAGGCGCTTCCGTCTGGAACCGCGCGACCGCTACGGTCGCAGGTTCGAATCCTGCCTCGGGCATGGATGTGTGTGATGTCCTTAGGTTAGTTAGGTTTAAGTAGTTCTAAGTTCTAGGGGACTGATGACCTCAGATGTTAAGTCCCATAGTGCTCAGAGCCATTTGAATTGTTTTTGATTACTGAAATAGTGGCATGCATTCCTGTATTTTTATTTACCCTTAGCGGAAAGAAGTTTTCCTGTTTGGTGGTTTCCAGATCATTCGAAAGCGCTAACTTTAACTATTGCACGCTACCATTCTAATGATGTTGTTCTTCCGTTTCCTCGGCCATGATTACATGTATTCAATATTAAAAAGTGCTTCGGTCAATGACTTCTACGAATATGTAGTTGAATATTCGGCCAAAATTCTCCGGAAGAACAAAGCCACTAATCTAGAAAAATTCACGCAATTTCTGTCGAACGTATAACCTCGAATGAGTTCTAATAAAACGAATGGAACATTATCAATTGGTCTTAATTAAAGTGAGTGAGTGTATAATGCGTTCCGTAGTTATTAACAATTTAATATGTTTAAAATGGCAGTAATTAACATTTAATAATTGTAAAGCCCTGTATTGTTCTTGCGGACAAAGCTACCCCTCTGTCGTTGTGCCCTGTGCGGTTATTCGCGCACTAATCCTGCCTGCATTCCTGGCTGCTCTCGACGGTTGACTAGGTCCACAGACCAGTATTGCTTTGATCTGTCGGCCACTTCTCAATTCAGCAAACACATTCAGCGGTCAGAAATAAAAACACAATGAATACCTTCCCAATACCAGAAAACTGGGTTCGAAATCGCGTCTGGCCAATGAGTTGGTTATTCTACGGGTGCACTGAATCGCTTCAGATTCGTGTGAGACGGGACAAGTTCGCGGATGTAAAGTGAGT
The DNA here is from genome assembly GCF_021461385.2 of Schistocerca piceifrons. Classification (NCBI taxonomy): domain Eukaryota; kingdom Metazoa; phylum Arthropoda; class Insecta; order Orthoptera; family Acrididae; genus Schistocerca; species Schistocerca piceifrons. Next base: position 557,458,632 of record NC_060144.1, read on the forward strand.
CAGGCGCCTCACGAATATCCAGGCGCCTACAGCCGAGCCTCGACAGTGAAAACGTGCAAGACTGATACAAATACAGTCGATGAAAAAGTAAGAAAAAAAGTCTTGCATCACTGCCAGCAGCCACAAATTCCCTCATTTCTCATGTCACATTATGCAGAGGTTTGGAATTTAATCCAGAATATTCGCACCAGTAGTCGTGAAGAGATAGTTAACCCTATATTCCGTGAATTATTTTAGGAAACCAGTAGCAGCGAAAAAAGTCTGGTGACAGTATCTGACATTCAGAATACTATGTAATAGGTTGAACACAGAAATTTTTATTTGATTTATTAAGTGTTTTAGATTTGTTGCCGTACAGCATCAAACCAAAAAAAACTGATTAATTATTAATTTTTCAGTTACAGAGACATGAAAACCATAATCCGTGGTAGCCTATCATCTAACATTTTACATACATAATCTAACAAGATGTGGTCCAAGTGGCAGAAATAATTCACTATTTCAGCTCCTTTCGCGTGTGTTAAGAGAGTACCGATTTTCAGCTGTTTCTGCCGACATAATGACGCTCAACACAGTGCAGCTCGATACAGCCAGACTGTGTGTGTGGCCGGACGGCAACATCATGGATAGACGAGTGGTTTCTTTAACATGTTTACCTTAGTTGCCAAATGGTAACACCATGCAATAGGGGGTTAAAGCAATCCTTCCCGCCTTGCCAATTATTGGCGGAGAACAGTTTTTCCTTACCAGGATTCTACTTGGCTACTCGGTACCTGGCAAGACAGACACCACTGACGGAGTATTGACTACCCCATTAGAATCAATAGAGGAGGAGAGAGAGAGAGAGAGAGAGAGAGGGAGAGAGAGAGAGGGAGAGGGAGAGGGAGAGAGAGAGAGAGAGAGAGAGAGAGAGAGAGAGAGAGAGGTAGAGAGAGGGAGGGAGGGAGAGAGAGAGAGAGAGAGGCCTCTACAAGACAGGCCTCGTGCATCTTGGAGGGATTTACCATTAAAATTCCAAGAAGATGCCAGGCAACATATTACTCCCCATGAAGAGGTTATTGAGGGGCTGCTGCTGGTCAAAAAATTTATTGACTTACTTAAACTATTTAATGAACCAACATGTTTCGTGGTATAAACCCCATCTTCGGGCTACAGTGGCAATATAAGCACATTTAACCCAGTACACGTAGGTATTAAAGGTGTTTCTTACAGTCTTTGCAAGTGCTAAAAAAATGGCTCTGAGCACTATGGGACTTAACATCTACGGTCATCAGTCCCATAGAACTTAGAACCACTTAAACCTAACTAACCTAAGGACATCACACAACACCCAGGCATCACGAGGCAGAGAAAATCTTGCAAGTGCTATTGTCACCTTGCGGAGGCAGAGAAAGATAACCAAATATGAAGGAATATTGGCTTAGTTTGTTGATCTGCTGTTCGCATAAAATTTTTTAAAATAATCACTCACTTATTTCACACTAAATGGCTTTTTGGATCTTCTTAAGTACTGTTACTAAGACTTGCAAAGTACACTTAAAAATGGGTGCAAATGGCTCTGAGCACTATGGGACTGAACTTCTAAGGTCATCAGTCCCCTAGAACTTAGAACTACTTAAACCTAACTAACCTAAGGACAGCACACACATCCATGCCCGAGGCAGGATTCGAACCTGCGACCGTAGCGGTCGCGCGGTTCCAGACTGTAGGGCCTAGAACCGCTCGGCCACCCCAGCCGGCAAAGTACACTTAAAACCTACAATCAACTGTATTGTGCAGTAGAAATGAGATGGCGATCATGTACAAAGAAGATAGGAGAAGTCAGAGGTCATGCGGAGGCTCACGGACATTCCTCCTCCCCACGGACTAGCGCAGGAGGCGGGGGTGGGGTGAGGCAGAAGATAGTGGTACCAAACTTACCCTCAATTACACACCTTCGTAACTGACGAAAGTGCAGTGGAGCCTCGCTTAACGAGCACCTCTCATAACACGCAATTCGCATAACGAGCAAAACAAATTGTAAAGGAATGACTCGCCTAAAGAGCGATGTTTCGCATAACGAGTGATGACGATTTAGTATGACGTCATTAGCCATTCAAACGCGGCATGGGAAATGTTCAACAATATGAACACCTTTCATTATCGTCAGCGGCATATGAACGAAGTCTTTAGTACGTACTGTAGTCTGGGTTCAGCGCTCTTTCTGCTTCCATCTTAGTGCAGCTTGTGATCACATATTTTTCTAAACTTGTGTTCACACAATGTTTTTTGTGTGCTAATTTTAATAATATTTGTACAAATATCCCAGAAGATAATGTCGCAAGAAGACGACCTTAAGAGGAAGAAAATGAACTTGGAAATGAAACGTAAAATCATTGAAAGACGCTAACGAGATGTCAGCGATGCTGATTTAGCACGCACATACAGTCGGTCTACATTCACTATTTGTACTATCCTCTAGAACAAGGACAAGATTAAGAAGACAGATGCTTCAAATGGAGTGACAAGAGTAAACAACGGTTTCGTATTCTGGACGACGTCGAAAGGTTGCTCCTTGTATGGATAAATGAAAAGCAATTGCAAGGCGATGCTGTTAACATCATTTGTAAGAAGGCGAAAATGACTTTCGCTGACCTCGTTGAGAAGACGTCAGGATCATCAGCAGCCGAAAACGGGTTTAAGGGCAGTCGTGGGTGGTTTGAGAAGTTTAAGAGAAGAACCAGCATCCACAACATTGCGACGCACGGCGAAGCAGCCTGCTCCGACACAAAAGCAGCATAGAATGTCATCAGGAACTTCAAGATGCTCGTACATTCTGAGGGTTATCTGCGGCAACAGGTTTTTAATTGTGACGAGGCGGGCCTATTATGGAAAAAGACGCCGAAGCGTACCTTTATAACAGCAGAGGAGAATGCACTGCCCGGTAACAAGCCAATGAAAGACCGTCTCACAGTCATATTCTGTGTCAATGTAAGCAGCGATTTGAAAATTAAACCGCTGCTTGTTTACCATTCAGAAACTCCAAGAGCCTTCAAGAAGTGTAAAGTGCAGAACAGCAGGTTAAACGTGATGTGGAGGTCCAACAACAACGCTTGGGTGACACGTGAGCTTTTCTGTAATTGGACCAATGAAGTGTTTGGTCGTTCAGTGAAAAAATATTTGCTTGAGATGAATCTGCCACTCCATGTCTTGCTTGTTATGGACAACGCTCATGCCCTTTATCCAGGTTCACAATACCACCTCCTTGAAGAATTTCAATTCATCGAGATCTAATTTCTGCCTCTCAACACCACTCCGTCACTCCAGCCTGTGGACCAGCAGTTTACTTCTAACCTTAAGAAGCTCTACACTAAAGCACTCTTCGAAGATCGCTTCGAGTTGACATCGTTGCCTGCTTCAAGATGATCGAAAAGGCGTGGGAGTGGGTTAACAAGAAAACTCTCACTTCCACTTGGAAAAATCTTTGGCTGGAATGTGTTGTCGAATGTGACTCTGAGGCATTTGAGTCAGTACCTGTGTAGCCTGTAGTCAATGAGATTGTGTCTTTGGCCAAGAGCATTGGACTAGAAGTGGATAACAGTGATATCGATGAGCTTATGGAAGATCACAGCCAAGAAATGGCCACCGAAGAGCTTACGGAGTTGCAGGAACTACTGGAGAGGAGTTCTTTAGAGGAGGAGGAGCAGGCGATAACAGCAAAGCAGCGATCGTCTGGCGCAATAAGGGAAATGCTGAAATCGTGGGAATCGGTTGCATCATACACTGAAAACCACCAACCCAATAAAAATCAGTGGCTATGCTCGCTACAATAGTAATTGATGATAATGCTACATCTCATTTTCGCCAATTGTTTAAGCGTTCGCAGAAACAAATGACTATAGGTAGCTTCCTAGTAAAAAACAATTAGTTATGTATCGTCAATAATAAAGCAGGTAATACTGTATGTGTAATTTTCTTTGAATAAATGGCATGAATAAGATAAAACTTCAAGTACTTGTTCTGCATGGAAAGCATTATCGTTTGTCTTAAACAGTATTCCGCACTGCGAGGTTCCACTATATTGTTCTTAGACCATCCATTATTTTGTTCACAATTCAGCTTCTTCTTTTTCTTTGCCTTATCCTAAGACTTCATGGGGTCGGTATGTTAATCGGTATTTGGTAATGATAGTTGTAGAGGTTATCCGGATGTCCAGTCATTTCCTCGTCTCCCTCCCTCCACCCTCGTAGGACGGAATTTGTACACCTTATCTGTCTGCGTCTAGTGTTATCCCATACGTGAAAACGTTTTCGAAATGCTTGCGAATCGGTGGATGTGCATTACAGTGCAGTGTTCAGCTGCTCCAGTGTTTCGATCATGAAAATAATTACATTTTAAAGATCATTACTATTATCGGAATTTCGTAAGCTTGTAATACTGGTTAGGTAAGGCACCAACAGAGAATTCTGGAAACATCTCCGAGGCTGTGGCTAAACCACGTCTCCGTAATATCCGTTCTTTCAGGAGTGCTAGTTGTGCAAGGTTCGCAGGAGCGCTTCTGTAAAGTTTGGGCCGGCAGGAGTGGCCGTGCGGTTCTAGGCGCTACAGTCTGAAACCGAGCGATCGCTACGGTCGCAGGTTCGAATCCTGCCTCGCGCATTGATGTGTGTGATGTCCATTGGTTAGTTAGGTTTAATTAGTTCTAAGTTCTAGGCGACTGATGACCACAGAAGTTAAGTCGCGTAGTGCTCAGAGCCATTTTTGTAGAGTTTGGAAGGTGGGAGACGAGGTACTGGCAGAAGTGAAGCTGTGAGGAGGGGGTGTGAGTCGTGCTTGAGTAGCTCAGATGGTAGAGCACTTGCCCGCGAAAGGCAAAGGTCCCGAGTTCGAGTCTCGGTCCGGCACACAGTTTTAATCTGCCAAGAAGTTTTAGGATACCAATAATACATTCTTTTTTCAAATTCTGGCTTTAATGCATGAATGCATGAGACAATGTGGTGGAGACTACAATTTGCGAAACGAATGGATGAACATAATCTTCCTCACATAGTCAAACCACTACGAACATATTTTGTACTTTCTACCGTGCAACTAAGGCATTAGAACTGAGGCATGTACGTCACATATATTTAAACATCTCATGAATATGTCTTCTCTGAGTTGCAGCTGGTTGCCGCAATGGACGAGAAAAAGCTTGATTACTCATTTCACAACAGATAAATGGACTAATTGACAGTAAAACGCAACGGAAACTATGTAATGAGTACTACCCTACTGTAAGACCTACATATTATTATTATTATTATTATTAATATTGTTATTATTATTAGCGACACTGATCATACACAAAGAATTGCCAGCCGCAAGTCTTCCAGTTTCCACCAGTTCAGAAGTGACTAGTGAAGCAGTCAAGAAATTTACAAACAGTAAGTGTAGTACACACACTTTAACTTGGTTTATTCTAAATCATGGTGCAGTGTTGGGTGCAGGGTGCGGGTGAAGCAAGTGTTGCCAGGGAGAGCATTACTGCAAGTGTCTACCCTCAGTGTGGTTCCTAGCTTTCTTTTCTGAGGAGAAATTGTTTGTAACACTCGCGATGCGCTGAGATTCACTTCATCGGTCTACAGAAAGAAAATTTCTTATAAATAAGCAGTACCAACTGACTCATTAATTTGTGGTTTAATAAAAGAAATCCTTTTTCGTTCTAAAGTTTAATTAGACAGTTTGTTGGGGAGGGGGGGGGGGGGGGGGGCGGGGAGGGAAGGATATTCGCTAATATCTTATTGCACTCAAATTCAATGGTTTCAAAATGGTTGCGAACCACGGAGCTAGTCGGATGAAAAGCACCTAAAAACTATATCCAAGCTGGTCGCCACACCAGCTCTCGTCGTTAAGCGCCGGACGGATTCTGTCCGCGACCGGCACGTCTCCCTGAATCCCAGAAGTGGCGTATTGACGCACGCGGCTATCCGAGCGGTTCTACTTTTGTTCACAAGTATTTGCAAATATTACTTTGCTGGAGAAGGAACCTAAATAAGGAACTAGTATGCTTACGAAGACAAGTCCAGATAGCACAAAAATAGGGAAGAAATATCGGCGTGTCTTTTTGAAAGAAACCATCCACTCACTCACATTAACCGATTTAAGTAAACCGTCACGAAGTAGAATCCGGACGGCCGAACGTGCTAAGTAGTCTATTTTGTATATATATTGTTAGAGAACATCGCAGCAGTAGACCAACAGTACGCAGTTTCTTGTGTTGTACAAGGAACATTTATTTTATTTGAATCACCTTCTTGATATTATTATCTGAAGACGGGATATACGTAAATTTAAATAGCTGACAATTCGCTAAAATAAATAAACGTTAAAAAATGTTACATCTAGTTCCTTATTACACTTGTCTTCTGTCTGTTTTCATCTCTCAATCTGAAGTGATAATCTGGACTGTTGAAAGTCAAGAATAAAGTTCATTACAGTCAAATACATTCATGAAATATTGCTGTGTCTCTGACAGGTTAGATTTATCACGAATTCTCAAAGTCACTGATAGGTTGACTAGTTGTAGCCAAACAAACATTTCGTGTATTTGACTGCTATAAAGCTCCTGGCGTCAGATAGCCCAATCGCGACCGTCCGACCGATCGACCACGTGACATCCTCAGCCAATGACTTCAGCTGAACGCGCGGCGTTGTAGGCTTCGCAGATGATCGAGCCTCTACTTCTGATTCCAGTACCTCAACTGGCATCACAAGGCTGAATGGACCTCATTCTAGCCCTCTCACCAAGGAAAAATCCCTGGCAATACCGAGAACTGAACTGGGATCCTCCGCATGGCTGTCAGCTACGTTGAGCACGTTCGCAGGATATAGCAGTTGCCCAAGAGGGGAGGGGGAAGGGGGGGGCAGGGGAAAATCTCGGTGATAAGTTACTATCTGCTCTAGGAACGTAGGGTAAAGAGTTTTTTGTTTAGCCAGGGCCAGCGCCCATTTGTATAGCCATTCAAACATCTATCTTGCTATAGCTATGTTGAACTACATTAAGCAACGTTTAAACGACGAACCGGAGCTAGTGCCCAGGTAGATTGCTCGAATCGATTAATTCCTTTTGTAAAAGAAATTAATTAGGCTGAAATTAAGGCTCAGCTAATGACACCATTTACATGTACATCCGGCTGGATTGGCCGAGCGGTTCTAGGCGCTAGAGTCTGGAACCGCGCGACTGCTACGGTCGCAGGTTCGAATCCTGCCTCGGGCATGGATGTGTGTGATGTCCTTAGGTTAGTTAGGTTTAAGTAGTTCTAAGTTCTAGGGGAATGATGACCTCAGAAGTTAAGTCCCATAGTGCTCAGAGTAATTTTTTGTATGTGCATCACTCGAATTTTGCGTGCAAAAAACACGTCTTTCTGGAAGGTGTCCGAAGCGCGCCACTTGTATCCTTTAAACTTGTATGAATCGAACCAAACTTAGCACTAGACAAATGGATAAACTCAAAACGAAATTTTTTCGTCCAATCTTTATTCGTTGTCGAGATACGATGGTTTAAAGTCGAGGTAAATGTAACAGGTAAAATTCATTCTTACATGAACTGAATGCTTGGGAACGATTTAAAGTGATTCATACAAACAAAAAATGCTTTCTTGCGATAAAATTGAAAACTTCATTCCAAAAATCTAGTTACATTCGGATTTTACCAGCAAAGAACAAGATGTTTGCGGGGTATGTTTTTACGCGCGCCACTTATATGTTCCAAACTTGTACGCCTCGGTTCAAATTTTATATGAAGGTAGAAAAATACATGTAATTAATAGTCGTCCTGTTGTAGTGTGAAAGCTTTATCCGTTGCCACGATATGAGCGACAAAGTTCGAAAGGCAATAAAAAGAAACTATAGAGGATCAGTCGTCGCCTGAGTCAACAAAAATCTACATCGGTTGTCAAGCTATGTCGGTATAATGTCAAAATTTTGGCAGAGTGGAAGTTGGGAACAAAATGGTTCAAATGGCTCTGAGCACTATGGAACTTAACATCTGAGGTCATTAGTCCCCTAGAACTTACAACTACTTAAACCTAACTAACCTAAGGACACCACACACATCCATGCCCGAGGCAGGATTCGAATCTGCGACCGTAGCGGTCGGTGGTTCCAGACTGAAGCGCCTAGAACCGCTCGGCCACCCCAGCCGGCAGTTGGGAATAAGGATGAAAAACACTCCTACCATAGTACAGACAAAGGCGATTATGTCCTGGGCAGAGTTAGGGATATAAATGAAGGGAACTAGCTTTTCGGGTTATCTGGCAGCTTCAAAGACTTAAATCAAAACATCCTGACATATTCACGCTTTTTTACGAGACAGTCCTACTTTACCAGCACAGTGGGCTGTCTTAGCTGTAAGGTGTTGGCACACCTGCATCTTGCAATTTGTAGGCTAAAAACCCTTATCATATTACCAAAATCCAGATTTGCCAGCCATAGCAAACAATATGTAATATCAAATGGCTGAAGAACATGCAAGTAATAGCTAAAAAAGTTTTCCTGGGAGGATAAAATTTCTGTGAGTGGATTTGTTCATAAATGGGTGCCAAAACAATTTTTTGATTTCTGGTTTGGGGGAGGAGGTTGATTCTCTCCCCGCCCCCAGGGGGTCATTTCTCCCCCAAACTGACCCGCTGTTACATTTATGGTAAGTAGTGTAAGAACAAGTAGACATAAATTTATGTGCTTCTAGAGAGTGGGATGCATCAACAGTAGGAAGTATCTAAGAGTGATTTGCATCTATAATAGTAAGTATTCCAGATTGGAGATGCATGCATACTGAACTTTAACGACACGTTGTGGCGTATTGCACGACATCAAGTTGGATGGTGTGATGGCATGTGTCATGTTATACGACATGGCACCGTGTGTTATGCTACTTTGTTTAATGTGATGCATTATATTACATGACATGGGTACTAATACTAACAAGCAAACAAGCGAAAAAAGGTCAAGATATTTTGATTTAAGGTAAGTCGAAAAGCTAATTGCCTTCTTTTACATCTCTGACTCTTCTCGGGACATATTCGCCTTTTCTTGTGCCGTGATGGAGCATTTTTCATTCTGGCATAAGCTATGTCCGGAGCATCCACGCACACTTTGTAGCGAGTTTGTCCATTGCTGAAAGACTTCAGCATTGCCGTCACTCTTTTACTGCCCTACTAGTCGGCTAATAGCAGCCCTGGCAGCCGTGCCGAAGTGGAAACCCACCACGAGTCCACACTGAATTTTTCACTCTGTCGCGGAGTTTGCGCTGCTGTCAAACTTGCTGACGGGTTAAATCTGTAATGAAGTTTCACGTCGGCGTGCATTCAACTGCAGAGCAAACGCATTCTGGAAACAACTGCATTGTTCGCGATAAACTTTCTGTCGTTAGTGCCTGGCCAGCAAGGCAAGCAGGAGAGTATAGTTCAGAATGTGGTAGAGAGCTGGTAACAGAAATAGACGAAATCTGGTCCGTCACACAGTTTGAGTCGCTGCCTAGACCTAAGAGGCAGACGCCATGCACTCTCTGGTCTTCTGCCTGACAGTCTCACTTACTTGATGTTCCTTACAGAGCCGACGAGCCTCTGACGTGTCCTTTCTACACCTATATTTATACTCCACAAACCACCTTGCAGTGTCTGGCAGAAGGTACTTTGTGTATCCATGTCACTCCTCCTCTTGCGTCCTTTATTCGCGAATGACACACTGAAAGAATGACTGTTGGTAATCCTCTGTATGAGCCCTAATGTCTCAGATTTTCTAGCTATTATTTCAAAAAACGTATATGGGAAGAAGTAAGATATTGAGGGTCTCTTCCGGGAAAGTACTCTCCTAGAATTCTCTTTCAAATTCTGAAGGCGGCAGGGGTAAAATACAGGGAGCGAAAGGCTTTTTACAATTTGTACAGAAACCAGATGGCAGTTATAAGAGTCGAGGGACATGAAAGAGAAGCAGTGGTTGGGAAGGGAGTGAGACAGGGTTGTAGCCTCTCCCCGATGTTATTCAATCTGTTTATTGAGCAAGCAGTAAAGGAAACAAAAGAAAAATTCGGAGTAGGTATTAAAATCCATGGAGAAGAAATAAAAACTTTGAGGTTCGCCGATGACATTGTAAGTCTGTCAGATACAGCAGAGGACCTGGAAGAGCAGTTAACGGAACGAACAGCGTCTTGAAAGAAGGATATAAGATGAACATCAACAAAAGCAAAACGAGGATAATGGAATATAGTCGAATTAAATAGGGCGATGCTGAGGGAATTAAATTAGGAAATGAGACACTTAAAGTAGTAAAGGAGTTTTGCTATTTGGGGAGCAAAGTAACTGATGATGGTCGAAGTAGAGGATATAAAATGTAGACTGGCAATGGCAAAGAAAGCGTTTCTGAAGAAGAGAAATTTGTTAACATCGAGTATAGATTTAAATGTCAGGAAGTTGTTTCTGATAGTATTTGTATGGAGTGTAGCCATGTATGGAAGTGAAACATGGACGATAAATAGTTTGGACAAGAAGAGAATAGAAGCCTTTGAAATGTGGTGCTACAGAAGAATGCTGAAGATTAGATGGGTAGATCATGTAACTAATGAGGAAGTATTGAATAGGATTGGGGAGAAGAGGAGTTTGTGGCACAACTTGACAAGAAGAAGGGATCGGTTGGTAGGACATGTTCTGAGGCATCGAGGGACACCAATTTAGTATTGGAGGGCAGCGTGGAGGATAAAAATCGTAGAGGGAGACCAAGAGATGAATACACTAAACAGATTCAGAAGGATGTAGGCTGCAGTAAGTATTGGGAGATGAAGCAGCTTGCACAGGATAGAGTAGCATGGAGAGCTGCATCAAACCAGCCTCAGGACTGAATACCACAACAACAGCAACAACAGAATTTCAGTAGTAAACCGTCCGTGATCCACAATGCCTCTCTTGTAGTGTTTGCCACTAGAGTTGATATTTTTTTCGATTTAGTTGCTTTCGGTACGTGCCGCAACACCCTCTTAAGAATGGGATGTCACTTGTTACGATACGAACGTAAGAACAACTTAACACTCAATGAATTTAACTCCATCTTCCGGTGGGGTATGGGACTACAGCTGTTCAATGTTCAATAAAAAGAATACCAAACGCCGTTGTTTAGGTTTATTTCTAGGCAACCAGTTTCGACGTTACATTTAGTCATCTTCAGGCCTAAACTGCTCCAACCCAATAACCTTCGTGTCACACATATATCAGTGTCTTTAACTGGTCTCGTAATAACTATTACGAGTCCAGCTGCAGGCGCTGCTATATTTGTAATACGAAGGTTACTGGATTGGAGCAGTTTAGGCCTGAAGATGACGTAATGTAACGTCGAAACTGGTTGCCCAGAAATAAACATATACAACGGCGATTGGTATTGTTTTTATTGAAATTTAACACTCAGTCGCCGAGTGCAAAAAATCTCCGATCAAGCTGAGAAACCAACTCGGGTCCCTTTCTGTTGAGCAACCCGCCACGCTGAGGCCACAGCTACCGAGGCGACTGGAGTTTGTCGAATATCCCCTGAGGGCTTTCGTGCTAGCTAAACAGGCTCGTGACGAAATACGCAGCTTTTCGTTATACTGTCGCTGTTCCTTCTCACACTCCCACGTCGTAAGGGACCCAGGCTGATGACCATGTAGCCCGCAGACATGTGACAAAGCCTCAACCGCTGTCAAGTCCAGTCCCCTTACAAAGAAAGAGAATTTCATCAAATAAAAATCGAGTTTCCGGGCTTGGACTGCTTACATAATCACGGGTTCAGTTATGGTAGGCAAACGCTTATAAAATCAATCAGTTGAAAGTTGATGAAATTAATCAGTTTATTTTTGCATTAAAGGAAACTATCCCTGGCCAACTGAAACCACCGACGACTCGCCTGAGTAGAGGACCATCAAAATCTGCGACAGAGTAATTTTCATATTCTTCAGTCCGTTAACTCAGAAACCTAATAAAATGGCGAAAAATCTATTAAAGTTATAGGTCATTACTTCCAAATTTGAGCTGCAGCCACGGAAACGTGTACGAACAACAGTTCCACCCACATTCAGGGAATTCTACATCTACATCTACATCTACATATACGTATACATCGACATCCAGACTCTGCAAGCCACTTGACGGTGTGTGGCGGAGGGTACCTTGAGTACCTCTATCGGTTCTCCCTTCTGTTCCAGTCTCGTATTGTTCGTGGAAAGAAAGATTGTCGGTATGCTTCTGTGTGGGCTCTAATTTCTCTGGTTTTATCCTCACGGTCTCTTCGCGAGATATACATAGGAGGGAGCAATATACTGCTTGACTCCTCGGTGAAGGTACGTTCTTGAAACTTCAACAAAAGCCCGTACCGAGCTACTGAGCCTCTCTCTTGCAGAGTCTTCCACTGGAGTTTATCTATCATCTGCGTAATGCTTTCGCGGTTACTAAATGATCCTGTAACGAAGCGAGCTGCTCTCCGTTGGATCTTGTCTATCTCTTCTATCAACCCTATCTGGTACGGATCCCACACCGGTGAGCAGTATACAAGAAGTGGGCGAACAAGTGTACTGTAACCTACTTTCTTTGTTTCCGGACTGCATTTCCTTAGGATTCTTCCAATGAATCTCAGTCTGACATCTGCTTTACCGACGATTAATTTTATATGGTCGTTCCATTTCAAATCACTCCTAATGCCTACTCCCAGATAATTTATGGAATCAACTGCTTCCAGTTTCTGACCTGCTATATTGTAGCTAAATGATAAAGGATCTTTCTTTCTGTGTATTCGCAGCACATTACACCTGTCTATATTGAGATTCAGTTGCCATTCCCTGCACCATGCGTCATTTTTTTTGCAGATCCTCCTGCATTTCAGTACAATTTTCCATTGTTACTGTCTCTCGATATACTACAGCATCATCCGCAAAAAACCTCAATGAGCTTTCGATGTTATCCACAAGGTCACTTATGTATATTGTGAATAAAAACGGTCCTACGACACTCCCCTGCGGCACACCTGAAATCACTCTTAGTTCGGAAGACTTCTTTCCATTGAGAATGATATGTTGCGTTCTGTTATCTAGGAACTCTTCAATCCAATCACACAATTGGTCTGATAGTCCATATGCTCTTCCTTTGTTCATTAAACGATTGTGGGGAACTGTATCGAACGCCTTGCGGAAGTAAAGAAACACGGCATCTACCTGGGAACCCGTGTCTATGGCCCTCTGAGTCTCGTGGACGAATAGCCCGAGCTGGGTTTCACACGATCGTCTTTTTCGAAACCCGTGCTGATTTCTACAGAGTAGATTTCTAGTCTCCAGAAAGTCATTCTACTCGAACATAATACGTGGTCCAAAATTCTACAACTGATCAACGTTAGAGATATAGGTATATAGTTCTGCACATCTGTTCGACGTCACTTCTTGAAAGCTGGGATGACCTTTGCCCTTCTCCAATCCTTTGGAACGCTACGCTCTTCTAGAGACCCACGGTACACCGCTACAAGAAGGGGGGCAAGTTCCTTCGCGTACTCTTGTGTAAAATAGAACTGGTATCCCATCAGGCCACTAAGGATTTTCCGTCCTGAGCATCATGAGGCCGAGCTGCCCCACAAGCCGAAAATAGCAAGAGCCGTTTTACAGCCATCCCTGCCATTCAACTTGGCCACAGGGACCTTTTCCTATAGGAGGACGCAGACTTCTTTGCTACGTCTCAGTTTACAAAATCGCGGAGAGATGATCACCGGCCCTATTTCGTTGCATTTATTGATTGATTTCATTTCGTTTTTAGTGGTAGTGCTGGCGTTTCCACCACTTTCTTGTACATGTGTTGTCTTCCACCACTTTGGAAGCAAGCATGTGTAGATTCAGTCAGCTCTAGGTACCAGGTTTCACAGTAAAGCGCTCGTGGTAATTGTCGGAGTTATTATGCACTTGCACTGCACCATGAGCAACTGGCGTCAGGATTCCCTAGATGTTAATGCGGTAAGCTTTGTCATGCTGTCCCTGTATATGTATTTGTATTACATGACGTTTTGTGGCTAACATCTTTTCTTTGTGGTTCACTTTTTCCAGAAATTATCTCAGTTTTTCCTGTTACCTCTCTGTCCGGGATCTGCGCGAGTTATCGTTGTTTCATACTTGTTTCTCAATGTTTCCATCTTTATTTATCTTATCCTACAGCAAGAGGGCAGCGTGCCATACAATCGAAAATTGTGGATTCAGTGAGTTCCATTCTTTGTGACTACCTCGCATTTATCGCGTTTTTTAACGTCAATGTATTTGATTTATTTTCACTGTATTGTCTTTTACTCATCTGAGAATGAACAGAGTATGAGTTGCTGCTCGTTACCTTGCATGTGTTAATCTGTATATCATTATGATTAAATCAGAACTTTCTTGATCTGGTGAATATTTCGTGTGTTATGAATACGGAACTGACTGAGTTTTCACACATCTCGTATCAAAACTATTTTGAGCTGGTGAATCTTTCGGGTATTGTGATGACGAAATGGACTTAGTTTTCAGCGCCTTCGGTATTTAGCTTGGCGATTCTGCTACCATTCTCGTAACACTCTCAACGCATTTTTACTGCATCTGATAAGGCTATTTTCTGTCTGTATTTTAATTGGATAACTTAGGACCACTTTACATTTAGTTGAGATATACTTTCAGAACAAACATTATTCAGCATAATTTTCTGTCCTCTATATCAAATACAAACCTCATAATAGAACTTCTTTTATTAAATTATTCCTTTAAGGCCGGCCGAAGTGGCCGTGCGGTTAAAGGCGCTGCAGTCTGGAACCGCAAGACCGCTACGGTCGCAGGTTCGAATCCTGCCTCGGGCATGGATGTTTGTGATGTCCTTAGGTTAGTTAGGTTTAACTAGTTCTAAGTTCTAGGGGACTAATGACCTCAGCAGTTGAGTCCCATAGTGCTCAGAGCCATTTTTAAATTATTCATTTATCTTTTATTTTATATATCCTTTTATTTTATTTATTTGCGATCGTAGCCAATTCATAGACTTTTTGTGTGCAGGATCACAGCTACAGGCTATTATGTGCGGCTCCATCCTACGACATCGTCGAGCTATTCTTTTCAAAATTGGAAATTTGTGTTATAGTCTTATGGGACGAAACTGCTGAGGTCATCGGTTCCTGAGTTTACGCACTACAAAATCTCACTTAAACTAACTTACGCTAGGACAACACACACGCCCTTGCCCGAAGGAGGACTCGAACCTTCGACGGGGGCAGCCGCGCGGACCCTGACAAGGCGTCCCCCAGACCGCGCGGCTACCCCGTGCGCCTTCTTTTTAAACAGAGTCATCCAAAGCTCAATTGGCTAAGAGCAACACCAGGTAAAGTCGCAATTGGTCTGTTCATACGACATGCTGTTTAGAGAGCAACTACTCATCAGAAAACCAACAGGTAACGTCGCAGAGGGAAACATAGACACAGTCCGCAGCTCGTGGTCGTGCGGTAGCGTTCTCGCTTCCCACGCCCGGGTTCCCGGGTTCGATTCCCGGCGGTGTTAGGGATTTTCTCTGCCTCGTGATGACTGGGTGTTGTGTGATGTCCTTAGGTTAGTTAGGTTTAAGTAGTTCTAAGTTCTAGGGGACTGATGACCATAGATGTTACGTCCCATAGTGCTAAGAGTCATTTGAACCATTTTGGAAACATAGACAGGCAGTACGCTACATGTAATTTCCAACCAGTCAATCAGTAATAAAACCTACGTAACAGTTAGAAGCAGTACCCAAGAATAGGTCGAACAAGTTGTATGTGAGGCAGATATTGGTGGATGACATGCGTTTCCTTAAGATTCATATTTAAGCCAAGCACACAACATTCACCAGAGCACCGCTGTGTATCTCGCTCTGGATCTCATGGACAAACAGAGCGAGCTGTGGTTCGGAAGATCTCTGCTTTACAGAATACCCGCCTTACCAACAGTTAATTTTATATGATCATTCCACTTCAAATCGTTCCGCACGCATACTCCCAGATATCTCCACCTAAGACTATAATATGCTGAGAAAATTTATGTGAAATGTATTCCAGATTTTGTCTCAGTTGTTCTGCCACTAACGCTGCTGAGTCGGGAGGTCGGTAAAAGGAGCCAATTATTAACCTAGCTCGGTTGTTGAGCGTAACCTCCACCCATAATAATTCAGAGGAACTATCCACTTGGATTGTTGATGACTGGAAACATGTTGCCTGGTCGGACGAGCCTCGTTTCAAATTGTATCGAGCAGATTGAGGTGTACGGGTATGGGGACAACCTCACGAATACATGGACCTTTCATGTCAGTAGCGGGTTGTTCAAGCTGGTGGAGGCTCTGTAATGGTGCGGGGCGTGTGCAGCTGGAGTGATATGGGACGCGTGATACGTCTAGATACGAGCCTGACAGGTTACACATACGCAAGCATCCTGTCTGATCACCTGCATCCATTCATGTCCATTGTGCATTCCGAAGCACTTGGGCAATTCGAGCAGGACTATGCGACACCCGCAAGGAACCGTGTCGTTGGCCACGGTTCCTGTTTTCCCTCGGTTTATTTCTGGTTGAAGTTTCCGCGCTGCGGAGCCTCAGCGATCGCAAAGCTAGGGAGGTGGCGGTGTGCCGTGCGGAGGGCGGGCGAAGAGGGCCCTGCACGACGGTTCTGGAGCGGGACTGCTAAGTCTGGATGAGCCCAAAAACACGGGGCGTGAGGGCACAAGAGGCCGTAATTCTGTGGACAACGTTTGGTTTCCGTTCGTGGGCTGGGGAAGCTATGAAGTCCGTCTGCGGCTGCCAATAACCTCCAGAAGGTGATGTCGTCACTGAAAGTAAGCTTTTTCACCTAGTTAGTGCAACGGTCGCCGTCTGGCGGTACCAATCTCCCAGTGTTGTGGGAGCTATTAGTAACTGTGTGGCAACGTTTCTCTGCTTTGAGTTTGTGATCGGAAATTGCATTACGCGTGTGTTACCGGCACCTTGCATTATCGTGTATTTGAACGCCATGCTGACTCACTTAAGGCACGTGTCGTAAGTGAGCCGTGGTAAAATTTGCTGTTTTGAAGAGCGCGCCGCAGCGCTTAGTGTGAAGCAGTCGCTCTCCGTTTCTGGCGGTGGCGCCGCTGTGGTAATCACAGCTTCGGTGTCTCCCTCTGGTGGGAAAGGGGGAAGGTAGCCTGCTCACGTGCATTTAAGGGGCGCTATGAGCTCTCTAGGCTCCTCACCCCCTGCCACGTCTTCACCGTTGTGTCCCCCCTACCCTCCATCTCTACACCCTACATCTCCTTTCCCAAGGTGGCTTCCATCAACTTCCCCTCCCAGATGATGCCCTCTCTCCCTCCATTTACCCCTCCTATCAACTCTGATCCTCACTCCCCCTCCTTTCCTCTGTCCTTTTCCTGGGCTCCCTCTCCCCCCCCTTCCATCCTCTTTCTTCCCCACCTCCCCTCTCTTTGCCCCCTTCTCTCCCCCCGAGTCCTTTGACATTTCCCTCCTCTGCCTCCTCTCATTCCCTCTCGCGTCTGCCCTTCTCCCCCTTTATTAGTCCTCCTTGGTTCCCCCCCCCCCCTTTTCGTTTTTTCCTCTCCTCCCTCCTTGTTTTTCCCCCTCCTGCAGGTCCCCCCCCCCCCCATCTGCCTTTGGATCGGGAGTGCCATATTTGTGCCGCCATTTTCGTGCAGTGTTTTACGGTGTGTTTTTCCAGTGAGTGTTCCGTGTTGTGTCTTTTGGGAAGCAAAGCGAACAGCCATCATACTGTCGCTGGGTGTGCTTTTTTTATCTCTTGCGAACAGAAACCAGACTGTCGCCATGTTTTTTAATTGTGTGTCTACTATGTTACTTGTCTGATTCCTGTGTATTTTATCTACATTGCCAACCCCTTTTGCTTTCTGTTTTAACTTTCCGCATTTTTCGCCATTTTACACTTTAAATCACCATTTTATCGCCTGTTTTTCCTTGTTTTTTTCTTCTTCCTTTTTTTTAAAAAAAAGTCTGTAGGCTGTAGAGCAGCGTAGTAAGCTGCTGCCAACCCGCCCCCTTCGGGGGGAATTGAAAATCAGTAAAGAAAAAAAAAAAAAAAAACTCGCTAGGCGGCGAGTCTGGTCAGTTGGTCAGCCGTGTCAGTGTGGGGCAGTCAGTGTCTGTCTGTCGGGAGTGCTAGTATGTGTTAGGCCACCAGTCTGCTCGAGTTTTTTCAGGCAATGGTCATTGGCGGTTGGATCGATAGGTTGGTCGGTCGCACACTGGGACACAGGATGACTTGTCTGCCATGAGCGTCGGTGCATGTGAGGTCGCGACGTCAGTCCAGTGGGCCGCGGCGTATAGCGAGGGGTAGTGGCTTCGCGGCCGACACACGAGTAACAGGAGTCAACCCACGACATCGGTCTGGTCGGAGCGAGCTGCGACGCCGTGAGACGGGAGATCGGCGCGCCTTCCTGCGTCCGTTGAAGCGCCTGGCAGCGGACGGTTTGGGAGAGCGTTTTGGGGGTGCTGCGCCAGGTCTTCGCCAGACATCGCAGGTTATTAGAAGTTAAGTGATTTGTGATATGTTGTTTCATTTACTTCGCTAAATTCTACTTGTTTTCTTGTCTCTCATCCGCATTTGTTACGCAGTTAGTGTCCGTCTGTCTGTCTGTCGATCTGCCGTAAGTTAATAGCTGCCTCTGTCATGTTTGTCGGATTCGGTGTTATCGAATTTATTGCTTGAAGTGTAACGGCCGAATTCCTGAAATATGTTTTTATCTTGCCTATCATCTTGAGAGGCGGTATATGTGTAATGTAGAGCATGTTTGTATATTTTGTGTAAGACTGCATTTTATGGGTGTTTATTTAAATGGTCATTTTAGTATATAAAGTTGCCACCCTTCCACCGTAAGAATTTTTTTTAAAATCAAGTTGTACCTTCGGTGGCAAGTGAATTTTTTTAATGTTAGTGTTTTGTACCATTTCCATCCCTCCTATGGGGTGCATAGTTTATGCGCTTGTGTGAGTTGTTAAAATTTTTAGTTTAAAGTAATCTGGTGTGTTGCAGATTTGCACCAGTGTTGTCTTTCAGTGGTTGTTGTGAGGGGTCGTGACTACGGCCGTGTCAGAAGGCAGCGGAAAGGTTCTCAGCCCGAAAGCTCATACTGTCAGTATTTGTTCTTTCTGCCTCTGAATAAAATTGTAACTAGATATTTTGAGGGTGCTTTCTGATTATAATTTTAAATCTGTTTGAAAAAAGGGCTTTTAGGAATAAAATTTCCATTTCTTGAAAGAGATTTAATTTGTTTTCGTCAGTTGCCCACTGGCAACTACTTCCACGCTCACATAGTGTGATTAAATGTGTTACTGTTGGCTCAAATGGCTCTGAGCACTATGCGACTTAACTTCTGAGGTCATCAGCCGCCTAGAACTTAGAACTACTTAAACCTAACTGACCTAAGGACATCACACACATCCATGCCCGAGGCAGGATTCGAACCTGCGACCGTAGCGGTCACGCGGTTCCAGACTGAGGCGCCTAGAACCGCACGGCCACACCGGCCGGCTGTGTTAATGTTCTTGATGAATCGCTAGTAAATAAAGGAAATTCTTAAGAAAAGGTTTTGAATGTAAATTCAGGTTTGAGTAAGGAGAAAACCAATTTTGGCTGTGGATCTTCTGCCAGCCGTTGTTTTCCCATGGACGCCGTGGGCCACTGTGTGGATAAGCACATTGTAAGATATTTAAATAACCTTGTAATGCCTGGCGGAGAGATAGAGTGAACTGTGGCCAAATTTATGGATGTCTGAATTGCGAGATTATGTTAATGTTTGCTAATATCTGTTGTTTTAGTACGTAGGCATATTCTTTTGTTAATGAGTTTAGTCCCTGTGGCATTTAAGTGCTCTATTTAATTATGTTTAAGGTAGTGCTAGAGTTTCTATTTGGTAATCCGCCTAGCCACGACTGATGTCGGCTGCTCGATCTGTCTGAAATGTTGGGCCTATTGGGTAGAGACCGTTGTTGACTTGCTCTCCTCAGCTTCGAATTCCCGTGTTGGTACTACGGCGGTAGTTCTGCCGGGATCTCATTTGCAGAACTTATCAATTCCTGTGAGGACAAATAAAGCTACCTTTGCCTCTGTAATTTTCTTCCGCTGGCCAGTAAGCTATGGTTAATGATTAAAAAATCGCCAACTGGTCTTCGTCCAACCTAGTGGCTCGTGTTAGACGAGTTCCCTTTCCAGTTCGGGTAAATGTTTCCTCCTCCTGGTGGAGCCATCCTCTTTCCCGAGCCACGCTGGGGTAACAATTGCCTGAGCGAGTATTGCCGCTCGGAGTGGCCGAGCGGTTCTAGGCGCTACAGCCCGGAACAGCGCGACCGCTACGGTCGCAGGTTCGAACTCTGCCTCGGGCATGGATGTGCGTGATGTCCTTAGGTTAGTGAGGTTTAAGTAGTTCTAATTTCTAGGGGACTGATGACCTCAGCTGTTAAGTCCCATAGTGCTCAGAGCCATTTGAACCAATTCATTGTTATGGATGTTAATTGCTTTAAATGAATCTTTAATCTGTGGTTATAGTTCGTAATGAGTGATCGTCCTTAACGGTGTAACATTTAATGTACGTCTGATTGTCCCCTATGTCATCTAATGACTTCATTCAGAGACTGAAAAGCTGATCCTTGCTCAAGTTTATGGGGCTTTATTAACCGTTGATCTTTATCGTTTATGGTCTTAAATGTATGTTTGTTAAAAAGGAATGATCTTAGATTCCTGTTGTTTATTAGGTAATTCTTAACTTAAATAACAAATATTATGAGTGAAAATATTCTATCATTGTTACACTTGCTTGTTCTGTGGTTTGCACTGAAGGGTGTGACAATAAATGCAAAATCTAAAGCGAAGCGTGGAGGCGAATTAATCCTTTCCCTTATCATTACCTGTAAAGGTAACTGATTTTTTTGTCGCTTGTTATTGAAATTGGTTGGGAGATTAGTTTGACTGACCCCGCTGAAAGAGCACCCATACATCCAGAATTGGTAGAGACCCTTATAAGTTAAAACACATCCGCTGGCCACCAAAATCCCTAGAAATGAACATTATTCAGCATATCTTTGATGCCTTACAAAGTGCTGCTCAGAAGAGCTCTCTACCCCCTCCTACTTTTACAGATTTATAGACAGCCGTGCAGGATTACTGGTGTCAGTTCCCTGCAGCACGACTTGTAAATTCGCGTCGTCATCTGTCTTTTGCTTTTGTTTTGAACGGCCAGTGTCGGTTGGTCACAGCCAGTGTGCTCCCTGCCGCCGTTGGATAAGCAGCTGCCAGCAGCAAGTCGTATACTCCTAGCTTACTTACTTGTTACATAGTTTAATTCTTAATTTCTTTGCGTGTTTTTGAGTACTTGCATTGTTTAATTCATAAATTTCGGGTGTGTTATAGTATTTGAGAGTTGTAGCATCGCGTTTTAATGCCTGAATAGTGTAAAATCGCGTAGTCTCCTTCCGCCGCCGAGCAGTGTGTCAGCAGTGCGCAAGTAGCAGCATTACTGCATTTACTAGGCAATCTTGTATTTTAATAACCGTTTAAATTTTGTGTCGAATTGTTTGTGCTCTGTAGATTAGTTCAGACGTTCTTTGCACAACAGTTTTTAGCATGGATAGGGGCTGTGACTGCTGTGTTCGGATGCGGGCTGAGTTGGCATCCCTTCGCTCCCAGCTTCAGGCAGTGTTGGCTTCGGTCACACAGCTTGAGGATGTTGCCAGTGGGCATCACTGTGGGGGGTCCGGATGTGGGTTTGTCGGGGACGGCCAGCTCGTCTCACGCATCCCCCGATTGGACTACGGCTGTGGCTGCCCGGGATACTGCCCACATTGAGGCTGATCCCTTACCCGTGGTAGAGTGGGAGGTCGTCTCGAGATGTGGCAGGGGGTGAAAGACATTCCGGAGGGCTGAATGGAAGGCCTCTCCAGTTTGTCTGACGAACCGGTTTCAGGCTCTGTCTCCGGCTGATACTGATCTGCAGCCGGACATGGCTGCTTGTCCTGTTCCAGAGATTGCCCCTCAGTCTGCAAGGTCCGGGCGGTCACAGAGGGTGGGCTTACTGGTAGTTGGGAGCTCCAACGTCAGGCGCGTAATGGGGCCCCTTAGGGATATGGCAGCAAGAGAGGGGAAGAAAACCAATGTGCACTCCGTGTGCATACCGGGGGAGTCATTCCTGATGTGGAAAGGGTCCTTCCGGATGCCATGAAGGGTACAGGGTGCACCCATCTGCAGGTGGTCGCACATGTCGGCACCAATGATGTGTGTCGCTATGGATCGGAGGAAATCCTCTCTGGCTTCCGGCGGCTATCTGATTTGGTGAAGACTGCCAGTCTCGCTAGCGGGATGAAAGCAGAGCTCACCATCTGCAGCATCGTCGACAGGACTGACTGCGGACCTTTGGTACAGAGCCGAGTGGAGGGTCTGAATCAGAGGCCGAGACGGTTCTGAGACCGTGTGGGCTGCAGATTCCTCGACTTGCGCCATATGGTGGTGGGGTTTCGGGTTCCGCTGGATAGGTCAGGAGTCCACTACACACAGCAGGCGGCTACACGGGTAGCAGGGGTTGTGTGGCGTGGACTGGGCGGTTTTTTTAGGTTAGATGGCCTCGTGCAAGTACAGAAAGGGCTACAGCCTCAAAGGGTACGGGGCAAAGTAAGGACATGCGGGGACCAAGCAGCAATCGGTATTGTAATTCTAAACTGTCGAAGCTGCATTGATAAAGTACCGGAACTTCAAGCGCTGATAGAAAGCACCGAAGCTGAAATCGTTAAAGGTACGGAAAGCTGGCTGAAGCCAGAGATAAATACTGCCGAAATTTTTACAAAGGCACAGACGGTGTTTAGAAAGGATAGATTGCATGCAACCGGTGGTGGCGTGTTTGTCACTGTTAGAAGTAGTTTATCCTGTAGTGAAATAGAAGTGGATAGTTCCAGTGAATTATTATGGGTGGAGGTTACACTCACCAAGCTAGGTTAATAAATGGCTCCTTTTACTGACCTCCCGACTCAGCAGCATTAGTGGCAGAACAACTGAGAGAAAATCTGGAACACACTTCACATAAATTTTCTCGGCATGTTATAGTCTTAGGTGGAGATTTCAATTTACCAGATATAGACTGGGACACTCAGATGTTTACGACGGATGGTAGGGACAGGGCATCGAGTGACATTATACTGAGTGCACTATCCGAAAATTACCTCGAGCAGTTAAACAGAGAACCGACTCGTGGAGATAACATCTTGGACCTACTGATAACAAACAGACCCGAACTTTTCGACTCTGTAATCGCAGAACAGGGAATCAGTGATCATAAGGCCGTTGCAGCATCCCTGAATATGGAAGTAAATAGGAATATAAAAAAAGGGAGGAAGGTTTATCTGTTTAGCAAGAGTAATAGAAGGCAGATTTCAGACTACCTAACAGATCAAAGCGAAAATTTCTGTTCCGACACTGACAATGTTGAGTGTTTATGGAAAAAGTTCAAGGCAATCGTAAAATGCGTTTTAGACAGATACGTGCCGAATAAAACTGTGAGGGACGGGAAAAATCCACCGTGGTTCAACAACAAAGTTAGGAAACTACTGCGAAAGCAAAGAGAGCTTCACTGCAAGTTCAAACGCAGCCAAAACCTCTCAGACAAACAGAAGCTAAACGATGTCAAAGTTAGCGTAAGGAGGTATATGCGTGAAGCGCTCAGTGAATTCCAAAGTAAAATTCTATGTACCGACTCGACAGAAAATCCTAGGAAGTTCTGGTCTTAGGTTAAATCAGTAAGTGGCTCGAAACAGCATATCCACACACTCCGGGATGATGATGACATTGAAACAGAGGATGACACGCGTAAAGCTGAAATGCTAAACACCTTTTTCCAAAGCTGTTTAACAGAGGAAGACCGCACTGCAGTTCCTTATCTAAATCCTCGCACAAACGAAAAAATGGCTGACATCGAAATAAGTGTCCAAGGAATAGAAAAGCAACTGCAATCACTCAACAGAGGAAAGTCCACTGGACCTGACGGGATACCAATTCGATTCTACACAGAGTACGCGAAAGAGCTTGCCCCCCTTCTAACAGCCGTGTACCGCAAGTCTCTAGAGGAACGGAAGGTTCCAAATGATTGGAAAAGAGCACAGGTAGCCCCAGTCTTCAAGAAGGGTCGTCGAGCAGAAGCGCAAAACTATAGACCTGTATCTCTGACGTCGATCTGTTGTAGAATTTTAGAACATGTTTTGTGCTCGCGTATCATGTCGTTTCTGGAAACCCAGAATCTACTCTGTAGGAATCAACATGGATTCCGGAAATAGCGATCGTGTGAGACCCAACTCGCTTTATTTGTTCATGAGACCCAGAAAATATTAGATACAGGCTCCCAGGTAGATGCTATTTTCTTTGACTTCCGGAAGGCGTTCGATACAGTTCCGCACTGTCGCCTGATAAACAAAGTAAGAGCCTACGGAATATCAGACCAGCTGTGTGGCTGGATTGAAGAGTTTTTAGCAAACAGAACACAGCATGTTGTTCTCAATGGAAAGACGTCTACAGACGTTAAGGTAACCTCTGGCGTGCCACAGGGGAGTGTTGTGGGACCATTGCTTTTCACAATATATATAAATGACCTAGTAGATAGTGTCGGAAGTTCCATACGGCTTTTCGCGGATGATGCTGTAGTATACAGAGAAGTTGCAGCATTAGAAAATTGCAGCGAAATGCAGGCAGATCTGCAGCGGATAGGTACTTGGTGCAGGGAGTGACAGCTGACCCTGAACACAGACAAATGTAATGTATTGCGAATACATAGAAAGAAGTATCCTTTATGGTATGGTTATATGATAGCGGAACAAACACTGGTAGCAGTTTCTTCTGTAAAATATCTGGGAGTATGCGTGCGGAACGATTTGAAGTGGAATGATCATATAAAATTAATTGTTGGTAAGGCGGGTACCAGGTTGAGATTCATTGGGAGAGTCCATCAACAGAGGAGGTGGCTTTCAAAACACTCGTTCGGCCTATACTTGAGTATTGCTCATCAGTGTGGGATCCGTACCAGATCGGGTTGACAGATGAGATAGAGAAGATCCAAAGAAGAGCGGCGCGTTTCGTCACAGGGTTATTTGGTAAGCGTGATGGCGTTACGGAGATGTTTAGCAAACTCAAGTGGCAGACTCTGCAAGAGAGGCGCTTTGCATCGTGGTGTAGCTTGCTGTCCAGGTTTCGAGAGGGTGCGTTTCTGGATGAGGTATCGAATATATTGCTTCCCCTACTTATACCTCCCGAGGAGATCACGAATGTAAAATTAGAGAGATTCGAGCGCGTACGGAGGCTTTCCGACAGTCGTTCTTCCCGCGAACCATACGCGACTGGAACAGGAAAGGGAGGTAATGACAGTGGCAGGTAAAATGCCCTCCACCACACACCGTTGGGTGGCTTGCGGAGTATAAATGTAGATCTAGATGTAAACTTCAGACATTAGTGGAGACCATGCCGCGTCGTGTAGCGGTACTTCTTCGTGCCCGCGGGGGCTGTAGACGATATCAGGCAGGTTACCAGTTTCTTTGGCTCTTCAGTGTATGGCTTCATAAACTCTGAGACGCGTGGAAAGCTAACTTTGCTTAAAACGGAGCTGTTTCGCACATGGAAGGTCGGTTCTTTAAAGAATCAGGGCCGGAATCACTGTAAGTCTCCTATTTAAGTTGTATCGAAAACGTGAAGAAACTTGATCTAAAACGGCAGCGCAAATTCGTGTCGAATTTGTACGTTAGCAAGTAGAAATTCGTGGAGAAGCTACAGCTGCCACGATTACGTGAACTACGATACAGTAAACGCCACTGAGGTAGACTGTTGGGCTGTGCTAACTGTCACAGAGCGGTAACTTACCAAACGTTGTTAAAGGTTTGGGGAGGAGGGGGAGGGGCGGACTCGTTACTGTCCTCTTTGATAATGAGCCCAGTGTCTGGGGAAACAGTCTGCTGTGCGCAGGGAACGACTCGGACGGAAGAGGCTGCTAATGTTATTCGTCGTGCACAAAGTGTTTTAACGGGTTAAGTGGAGCAGTACGTGGAAGACCAAGGGCTGCCCGCGCTGGCGAGACACAATAACGGAAATGATACTCGGCAGTCAGAGTCGCTGCTGGGGCCCGTGCGAGTTAACAGAACGCGGTGAGTAATCAGGGCATGCTGCGTGCGGGCCGATTGTGGCCGCGCGCTGCGGTTGTACGGGCCGGGGCTAAGTTTACCGCCGGCTGCCGGCGGATATGTCAGTGAGCACATTCAGAACGTGAAGGCAGCGGCGCTGGAACACTGCGCATCGGACTGGCGCCAGTCCAGCTGAAGTTAAAGGGCACCTAGGGCGGGAGAGTCACAGGTCAGGGACCGTAACTGCACCACATCTCCCGCTCCCAGACCCCTCCCATTCTCGCATTTCTAATGATGTCGAAAATCTACAGGGCTCCCTATTCTAATACAACCTGAAGACCAGAAATTTACATTTTTAATACCCTGTAGACTAGCATACTACAAAAAAAGGTGGAGACTATTTGGTGAGATGTTGGTAATCATCGAACAAGGCAAAAAAAGGTTGGGTGTGGGAACGTATACCTTCTGAGTTCTGCACACTTGCTCACAGTAGGAGCCGGAAGTAGTTTGATTGGGGATGTGATCACTTGTTAGTCTGTTGTTCGGTTCTAGTTGTGCCGTATTGTAGTTCCAGTCATGAGGTCAGGAAGCGGGATTGATTCCCGATCGGGCCACGTAGTATTTCAGTCTGCCTTCGACCTCACGCCCCAAGATTCTCTAGGAACGACTCGTGGTTCGGATTCCAAATTAAACTGCAGGCTCCCTTTTAGCGGTAGGATTAAATGGGATATGTTAGGGAGACGCAGGTCGCCTAAGTGACGTCCAATTGACAATCTTGCAGCTGGCGGTTAGGCCACAAGGAATTGTTGTTGTTGTGGTCTTCAGTCCTGAGACTGGTTTGATGCAGCTCTCCATGCTACTCTATCCTGTGCAAGCTTCTACATCTCCCAGTACCTACTGTAACCTACATCCTTCCTGCTTAGTGTATTCATCTCTTGGTCTCCCTCTACGCTTTTTACCCTCCACGCTGCCCTCCAATACTAAATTGGTGATCCCTTGATGCCTCAGAACATGCCCTACCAACCGATCCCTTCTTCTAGTCAAGTTGTGCCACAAACTTCTCTTCTCCCCAATCCTATTCAATACCTCCTCATTAGTTATGTGATCTACCCATCTAATCTTCAGCTTTCTTCTGTAGCACCACATTTCGAAAGTTTCTATTTTCTTCTTGTCCAAACTATTTATCGTCCATGTTTCACTTCATACTTGGCTACACTCCATGCAAATACTTTCAGAAACGACTTCCTGACACTTAAATCTCTACTCGATGTTAACAAATTTCTCTTCTTCAGAAACGATTTCCTTGCCATTGCCAGTCTACATTTTATATCCTCTCTACTTCGACCATCATCAGTTATTTTGCTCCCCAAATAGCAAAACACCTTTACTACTTTAAGTGTCTCATTTCCTAATCTAATTCCCTCAGCATCACCCGACTTAATTCGATTACATTCCATTACCTTCGTTTTGCTTTTGTTGATGTTCATCTTATACCCTCTTTTCAAGACACTGTCCATTCCATTCAACTGCTCTTCCAAGTCATTTGCTGTCTCTGACAGAATTACAATGTCATCGGCGAACCTCAAAGTTTTTATTTCTTCTCCATGGATTTTAATACCTACTCCGAATTTTTCTTTTGTTTCCTTTACTGCTTGCTCAATATACAGATTGAATAACATCGGGGTGAGGCTACAACCCTGTCTCACTCCCTTCCCAACCACTGCTCCCCTTTCATGCCCCTCGACTCCTATAAGTGCCATCTGGTTTCTGTACAAATTGTAAATAGCCTTTCGCTCCCTGTATTTTATCCCTGCCACCTCCAGAATTTGAAAGAGAGTATTCCAGTCAACATTGTCAAAAGCTTCCTGTAAGTCTACAAATGCTAGAAACGTAGGTTTGCCTTTTCTTAATCTTTCTTCTAAGAAAAGTCGTAGGGTCAATATTGCCTCACGTGTTGCAACATTTCTACGGAATCCAAACTGATCTTCCCCGAGGTCGGCTTCTACCAGTTTTTCCATTCGTCTGTAAATAATTCGCGTTAGTATTTTGCAGCCGTGACTTATTAAACTGATAGTTCGGTAATTTTCACATCTGTCAATTGCTATGATTACCCATTTACACAAATATCTTCACTTGTATGTTTACTGTTATTGCCGTGTTTGTATTCAGGAATGGTTCAGTAAACTGCTCATTTTCGTTAGCAGCGCTTGTTAGTTACGGAAAGCTGTTACTGCACAGGTGAGGAGCCGTGGTGCGGCTCGCGTTGCTGCTGTCTGTAGGTTTCCGGCCTCTGCTGGAGGCCGGACGGTGTCGTTTAGTTGGCATGGTTGCGGTTGTTTTTCTTCTCGTGATAACTGGCACCAGTCGGTTTCGCAAGCGTTGCCTGTCCGCTAGTGGCCGCAGCGGTGATTATCGATTGGTCGTAACTGTTGCCCTATCTTTGGGGCGACGTCGTTGTTTTTCCGGGTCGTTTGAGTGTCCCAATTCGGTTTCGGACTCAGGAGGAGCCAGGTCCGCTCAGTGCCAGAACGCGCCGGGACCGCTGGCGGCACGCATGGACTGCTGGATGGAAGGGCTGTGTTCACGAGAGTGCACGACCTCGTCGTAAACCGGATCCAGCAAGCTTTAAGGTGAGTTCTTTTCAGTCCAAGTAGAGAAACCTCCACCATTGTGATATCTCGCTATTCTCGAATGACTTGGGTTCGTGTTGCTGCTCGTAGTGTCGCCGAGGGGAAGAGCAGCAAGTGGAGTACTTGGGGAAGGCGGATCTGATTAGCTTTCCTCAACTTCTTATTACTATTTACTGCGTTCAAATTGTTACAGTTTCCTCGCCTTGCCGCTGCTGTCCGGTATGGCGTGTAGTTTTGACAGCTTTCTTGATTGTAGGCCGGTTGGTGATTCCTCTACTCTGGTGGTAATGATTCCTTTCTCGTTACGGCGGCTCTAAACACAGTACTCTGGACGTAGTGCAGACAGCCGGTTCCGGCTTTGGCGTGTTGTTCCATCGTTGCATTTGGACTTCAGTAGCTTCAGCAAGATTATCGTTCTTCATTCGTTAGACTGCCACTAATCTGAGTTACCATCTTGTGAAGTGAATGCAACTCTTGGCCGCCTATCTCATCGCTCGTGAAAGTGTCTGTTGCCCGACCTTCTCAGAGGTCGATTCCTGGAGCACCGTCTGGATCAGTTGCTTGTTTTTTTTTTAAAATTAACTTTTGATACTGTATTTGCTGTTTTTCAGCAGGTTGCAAAATTTTTATATTATTGCCGTTCCTGGCGTGTAAGGCCTTTAGCCGTGATTGTTGTCATTTGCCTTAAAATTCTAATTTGGTATTTGAATTTTAGCAGTAAGCCTTAAAACCTTATTTACTGCCATTCTTAGCGTCTGATGCCTTCTGCTGTGTTTGTGGCGACTTACCTTAATATTTCAATAGCTGTAAGTTGTAAATTGCAGCGTGTTTTAAACAATACTTAAATTATTGCCATTGTTGGCGCGTAAGGCCTTCTGTGCAGATCACAGTGGCTTGCTTTTAAAACATGATCTGTTGTATCTGTATTTAATGGTGATTTACTATACTGTAACTCACTGAAAACATTATTATTTACACTGTTGTTTATTCCTTTATTAATAACGTGTGGTATTTTTTTATTTTTTTGAGTCTGGAATTACTGGTTTAAAATAAATTGTTGTAAAAGGCAACCAACAGTAATTGGTTGCCCCGTCCAAAATCGTAACCGAATCCTGCCTTCCCTTGATTACCACTAGGTTTCGAGTGACTTTTTGCTATGGTTTAGCAAGCGGAAAAAGCCAGCGAGTGTGTGTTGTCTACACTGAAAAAATCCAGGTCGCAGAGTACCATGTGGTAAGCTGTTCGCGGCCCCACTCAGGCCTGAGATGGAGCGTCTGTTACATTTCGTGGACGGAACTTCTGGAACCAGTGTGCAAAGATCAGCAGCAGCGGAATGTTCGACTCATCGTCCTGTCTGGTCTGTAATTCTTAAATGGAGGGTACATCCATTCATCTTCAGCGCGCCCGGTTCCTAAGACCACGAGAACACTGAGACACATTACGGGTCTGTTAACGGCACTTGCAAATGTATGGTACAGAACCAGTGCTTCATCTAAACAGTTATGAGGTCACTCCAAAAGAAATGCACACTATTTTTTTTAATCCATCTTTTATTCTACATGTTTGAATGTTTTACAGTGTGTATATACATCCTTTAGGAACAATATTTTCACTTCTCCACATAATCTCCATCCCTCTCCACTTCCTTACGACATCTTGGAACCAGCGCCCGTATACCCGCACTGTAAAATTCTGGACCAACCTGTTGGAGCCACTGTTTGGCAGCGTGCACAAGGGAGTCATCATCTTCAAACCTTGTTCCACGAAGAGAGTCATTTAGTGTCCCAAAGAGATGATACTCACATGGAGCCAGGTCAGGACTGTAAGGCGGGTGTTTCAGTATTGTCCATCCGAGTTTTGTGATCTCTGCATGTTTTTTGACTGACATTTGGCCGTGCATTGCCGTGCAACACCAAAACATCCTGCTTTGGCCTATGTGGTCGAACACGACTCAGTCGAGCTTGAAGTTTCTTCAGTGTCGTCACATATGCATCAGAATTTATGTTGGTTTCACTTGGTATGATGTCCACAAGCAAGAGTCCTTCGAAATCGAAAAACATCGTAGCCATAACTTTCCAGCATAAGTCGCGCTTTTAAATTTTTTTTTCTTGGGTGAATTTGCATGATGTCACTCCATTGATTGCCTCTTCGTCTCTGGTGAAAAATGATGGAGCCATGTTTCATCACCTGTCACAATTCTTCCAAGAAATTCATCTCCACCATTCTCGTACTGTTCTAAAAGTTCGCTGCATACCGTTTTTTGTTTCTTTGTGAGTCACTGTCAACATCCTGGGAACCCACCCAGCACAAACCTTTTTTATCGCCAACACTTTCAGTATTCTGCAAACACTTCCTTCCCCTATCCCAACGTAGCGTGACAGTTCGTTCACAGTGATGCATCTGTCAGCAGTCACCAATTCGTTAACTCTCTGCACATTGTCTGGAGTGTGTGCAGTACGGGGCCTGCCGCTGCGAGGACAATCCTCAATATTGCCGTGCCCGCTTTCATCACGTAACCTGCTTGCCCACCGACTAACTGTACTGCGATCGACAGCAGCACCTCCATACACATTTTTCAACCTCTTGTGGATGTTTCGCACTGTCTCGTTTTCACAGCACAGGAATTCTATGACAGCACGTTGCTTCTGACGAATGTCAAGTGTAGCAGCCATCTTGAAGACATGCTTTGACGGCGCCACTCAAGGGAACAGGTTGATCTAAGTTGGAAAACAAGCGGGAAGGATGTATCTACACACTGTAAAACCTTCAAACATGCAGAATGAAAACTGTATTTTTACAAAAATAGTGTGCATTTCTTTTGGAGTGATACTCGTATTTACCAGCAAGTCGAGTATATAAGAGATGTTATTGATTATGAATTATCATCAGCAGCTGCAGAACCAAGAAAATCGACGCACAATAACAGAAACTCGTGATCAGCTGTGTTTCTCAACATATGAGCAAGCCTTCTTAGCATTAGGTTAACAGGACCGTATGTACTTATTGTCCGCCTGTGTGGCTGAATGTTCAGCCTGACTTCCATGCGGAGGACCCGGATTCGATTTCCGCCACTGGAAAATATTTTTCCTGTTTGTGAGGACTGAAACGGGGAGCAGTCTACCTCGTGATGCCGGCTGAGGAGCTACACTACTGGCCATTAAAACTGCTACACCAAGGAGAAATGCAGATGATAAACGGGTATTCATTGGACAAATATATTATACTAGAACTGACATGTGAATACATTTTCAAGCAATTTGGGTGCATAGATCCTGAGAAATCAATACCCAGAACAACCACCTCTGGCCGTAATAACGGCCTTCATACGCCTGGGCATTGAGTCAAACAGAGCTCGGATGGCGTGTACAGGTACAGCTGCCCCTGCAGCTTCAACACGATACCACAGTTCATCAAGAGTAGTGACTGGCGTATTGTGACGAGCCAGTTGCTCGGCCACCATTGACTAGACGTTTTCAATTGGGAGAGATTTGGAGAATGTCCTGGCCAGGGCAGCAGTCGAATATTTTCTGTATCCAGAAAGGCCCGTGCAGGACATGCAACATGCGGTCGTGCATTATCCTGCTGAAGTGTAGGGTTTCGCAGGGATCGAATGAAGGGTAGAGCCACGGGTAACGTCCACTGTTCAAAGTGCCGTCAATGCGAACAAGAGGTGATCGAGACGTGTAACCAATGGCGCCCCATACTATCGCGCTGGGTGACGAACACACGCTTCCAATGTGCGTTCACCGCGATGTCGCCAAAAACGGATGCGATCATCATGATGCTGTAACAGAACCTGGATTCATCCGAAAAATGACGTTTTTCCATTCGTGCACCCAGATCCGTCGTTGAGTACACCATCGCAGGCGCTCCTGTCTGTGATGCAGCGTCAAGGGTAACAGTAGCCACAGTCTCAGAGCTGATAGAAACGTTGTCGAACTGTTCGTGCAGATGGTTATGGTGTTGCAAACGTCCCCATCTGTTGACTGAGGGATCGAGACGTGGCTGCACGATGCGTTACAGCCATGCGGATAAGATGCCTGTCATCTCGACTGCTAGTGATACGAGGCTTTAAGCGATTCAGCAACATTACTGGAAACCTGAATCTGGACGGTGGGACACGGAGCAGAACCGCCTTCCTCCAGAATACGTGTCCAGTGCCTTGCCACTGCGTCAACTCGCTAGACCAAAGTACTGAGACAACTTTGTTGTTTGTCTACTCGTTAACGGAGGTTATGTTGTTGTTGTCTTGAATCCGAAGACTGTTTTGTCGCAGCTCTCCATGTAGCTTTATTCTGTGCAAGCCGCTTCATCTTTGAATAACTACTGCAGCCTACATTCTTCTGGCTTTGCTCTTGTTGTATTCGTCTTGGTCTCCCTCCACGATTTTACCACCCCCCCCACCTCCCCCACGCCCCATGCCCATCCAGTACGAGATTGTTGATATCATGATGTCTCAGAACGTGTTCTACCAACCGATACCTTATTTTAGTTAAGTTGTACCACAAATTACTTGTCTTTGGGGTTCTATTCCGTACCTCATTTGTTACATGATGTACCCTTCTTATCTTGAGCATGCTTCTGCCGCACCATATTTCAAAAGTGTCTATTCTCTTTTTGTCTAAACTGTTTATCGTCCACGTTTAACTTCCATACATGGCTACACTCCATACAAATACCTTCAGAAAAGGTTTCCTAACACTTTAACCTATATATATTATGTTAACAAATACCTCTTCTAAAGAAACGCTTTTCTTGCCATTGCCAGTCTACATTTTGAATTCTGTCTACTTCTTCCATAATCAGTTTTTTTTTTCTGTCCAGATAGCGTAACTCATCCACTACCTTTAGCGTCTGGGAAGTTATAACCTATTGAAAATAAGAATGCTGTGACAATGTGTTTATCAGCGTTTTCTATAAACTGCACACAAAAGTAGCCAGAAATTGCGATGAATGTGAAAACAGACAGGAACTCAGCGTATATTCTATCTCACGATGTCAGGGCATCCGTTCTTGGTTCACACCTCCAATACTTTCCATCGCTGTGTTTGTGAAAAGCTTCAGTTTGCACAGTAATGTGAGTGGAATCCATCTTGAGACGATTTTTATTTAGGAAAGTAAATTGCAGAGGGTAGAAAGCGACATGAACAACATTCCCGCTAAGGTAAATATTCTTGTTGAACACTTTTTGTAAATATGACCACAATTCCAACTACATCTATCCTCATTCCATGTTTACTTATTGTTTGACATTAAAGTAAAGCGAACCCCACTGATGATGGAATAACATCACCGATACACATACGGGTTAAGAAAAAACAAGAAACTGTTTTGCATAAGGCAGAATTGACCAGAATCACCGTGCACTTACTTTTAACACTCTAAAATAGCGTCGACGTATTAGAAAATTCTAATTTCTTTGTTCACTCGGCAAATGCGAAAATTTAAAGTTTTTAAACACACACAGAAACATATTTACTCCTTTGTGTACTGTCGCTTCCAGGTACCTTTTCAGCTGTTTTCAGAGGCATTTGAAGCATTTTAGGGTATCAATGTTATGTGGAACGTAACCAATAGTTTCTCCCATCAGCTCCATTATACGTTATCATGAACTGTGATTATGTATAACTAAGATATCGGAAATGCATTTACTCTGTAGAAAATGAACTGATATGACGTCGAAAACAGTACAACTAATCGTCAATAAGATAAGTGGACACATTGTGCTAATAATGAATGTCTGAAAATGTGTAATTACAAAGATTTATTTTAAATAATTAGCTGAATACATCATTAACGATAGAAACAGATATTAAATGAAATTTTATTAATAGAAAGGAATAAGATGGTCAGCAGCTCTAAAGGGGACAATTTATTCCTGAAACCAATTTGAATTCATTGGATTTAAGCTTACTAAGCTTAATTATACATGTGGGCAACAATGGTCGTTGCTCATGTGGCAGCTAATTTGTATAGGAAAGAGATTGCAGAATTAATCAAATCCAAGCATATATTCAAAAATTTGGAATTCTTTAAAGAACTCATAGAATAAACAAGTGGGAATGAACATTTGCATTACATAACACAGTAATATTTATGCAGTCTAACTTGCAGTAATCATTATTGTTACTGATTCTGATTACCTGAGTTTGTAACTTAGCAAGTTATTACGAGATGACATTGGTTGCAGTAAGACACGCAGCCGTTTGGTATGGTGGTTGCGGGATGGCTATGTTGTTTTGTCGCTTTCCTCATAGCGCAGCTGACGTTACCTGCCGTGAGAACTGCATAGCGTAAGTCAGTCAATACGAAGATTCATACCCTCTACGAATCTAATACGATTTTGTTCAAATCTGGTACACACCCTTTTGTTATTAATGAGATGATGCTGTCAAAATTTCAGATTTTTATTTATTATAGAGCCGGAGATAAAGAAAATTACCTAAAAGTCCGAAAACCAATGTTTGTTTTTTAAAACCAAGTTAGGAACAAATACAGATTGACTTGCATTATCATTTGAAGCCATTACAAAGTTACCAGTGCATCAAAATCAATTAATTTCACTACTGGCCATTAAAGCGGCTACACCAAGAAGATGACGTGCTACAGACGCGAAATTTAACCGACAGGAAGAAGATGCTGTGATATGCAAATGATTAGCTTTTCAGAGCATTCACATAAGGTTGGCGCCGGTGGCGACACCTACAACGTGCTGACATGAGGAAAGTTTCCAAGCGATTTCTCATACACAAACAGCAGTTGACCGGCGTTGCCTGGTGAAACGTTGTTCTGATGCCTCGTGTAAGGAGGAGAAATGCGTACCATCACGTTTCCGACTTTGATAAACGTCGGATTGTAGCCTATCGCGATTGCGGTTTATCGTATCGCGACATTGCTGCTCGCGTTGGTCGAGATCCAATGACTGTTAGCAGAATATGAGATCGGTGGGTTCAGGAGCGTAATACGGAACGCCGTGCTGGATCCCAACGGCCTCGTATCACTAGCAGTCGAGATGACAGGCATCTTATCCGCATGGCTGTAACGCATCGTGCAGCCACGTCTCGATCCCTCAGTCAACAGATGGGGACGTTTGCAAGACAAGAACAATCTGCACGAACAGTTCGACGACGTTTGCAGCAGCATGGACTATCAGCTCGGAGACCAAGGCTGCGGTTACCCCTGACGCTGCATCACAGACAGGAGCGCCTGCGATGGTGTACTCAACGACGAACCTGGGTGCACGAATGGCAAAATATCATTTTTTCAGATGAATTCAGGTTCTGTTTACAGCATCATGATGGTCGCATCCGTGTTTGGCAACATCTCGGTGAACCCACATTGGAAGCGTGTATTCGTCATCGCCATACTGGCGTATCACCCGGAATGATGGCATGGGGTGCCATTGGTTACACGTCTCGGTCACCTCTTCTTCGCATTGACGGCACTTTGAACAGTGGACGTTACATTTCAGATATGTTACGACCCGATATAGAAAATGTTCGACTACTGCCCTGGCCAGCACATTCTCCATGTCTCTCACCAATTGAAAACGTCTGGTCAATGGTGTCCGAGCAACTGGCTCGTCACAATGCGCGAGTCGCTATTCTTGATGAACTGTGGTATCGTGTTGAAGCTGCATGGGCAGCTGTACCTGTACACGCCATCCAAGCTCTGTTTGACTCAATGCCCAGGCTGTTATTATGACCAGAGGTGGTTGTTCTGGGTACTGATTTCTCAGGATCTATGCACCCAAATTGCGTGAAAATGTAATCACATGTCAGTTCTAGTATATTTGTCCAATGAATACCCGTTTATCATCTGCATTTCTTCTTGGTGTAGCAATTGTAATGGCCAGAAGTGTAGGATTTTCTTTTTTATCTCTTTAGTCACTGCG
The DNA here is from genome assembly GCF_021461385.2 of Schistocerca piceifrons. Classification (NCBI taxonomy): domain Eukaryota; kingdom Metazoa; phylum Arthropoda; class Insecta; order Orthoptera; family Acrididae; genus Schistocerca; species Schistocerca piceifrons. The sequence continues at coordinate 557,495,282 of NC_060144.1, forward strand.
CACTACGTAATACGCTCAAAATTGTTATTTGATTATATTTTGCTGTGTAAGTGCGTGAAAATGATTCAGAGAATGTATGTGGGAGATACGTTAAAACTTAATGTCATTTTTCATAAAACCTTGTGCAAATAGACCGTGGGAAAGTTATGGTGCATCCATAATTCGGATGATCAGATGACGTATATCGTTGTGAGCTTGCTTTTGTATAAAAACAGCCAGAATGAAAGTTAGAGTGGGGTAAGTTTATTCATCAATTTGGAGAATAATTCGTACGTCGCTTATTTTGATTAAACAATATACTAGAAACTGAAGTTTTACTGACGTTAATTACTATCAGATTATTGACTGAATATGGCAGGTTTTGCCATGAGAATGATCTGGAAGGAACATTGTGATTGGTCCTTTAGATCAAAAGCCAATCAAGATTAAGCTGTTCCCGAGCGAATATAATGGAGTGGACAGTGAGCAGAATAGTTCGTGACTGTCGCTCGCTGACCGGCCTACGGATAACACCATGTTAGATATTTCCGTAAGAAAACTCTATAAAAATGAAGAAATAGTGAGTTAATTGCGGTTCGAATACCTTGCGACTGAAGCGACTGGAGTTACGAACATTTTAATAAAAGTTTCTAAATTAAATAGTTTGAGAGTGATGAGCGTGTGAACTTTCTGGTCGTAGTAACAGTTCCGCGTGGCATGTTTTTTGCTCTGTACGGTATACGTTGGCAAGCATTTCTTTCGAAGAAGACCACCGAAACGACCGAATGTTTAACTCGCGAATAGTTGTGGGTCGGTACATGGTAGAATGTGAAAATTACTAGGGTCGGACTTGAAAAATTCTGGCTGCTTTTCGAATGAAACTATGTTGTACAGACAGTGAACTTTGAATGATAGAGCATTACCATATTAAATACGGACTTTACAGCTATTTCATGTTTCCATATGAATAAAAAGCAAATTAAATCTAATTTTAAATGCCTTCTGCATATAGACTGCATCCTCCGAACGCCCGATTTTTAAAAAATGAATTTTCAGGAACTGACTTTCAAGTCGAGTTACCCGGTCTCTGTGTGGTAGGTATTAGGTAGTGGTTTCATCAACGCTGCTTTACACTGCCTAGCACGGATCTGCCACTACAGAGCGAAGGGTCGTCGGAAAGAAGTATATCGAGGTAGGTGGACCTTCGATAAGTGCAAGAGAGAATGCAGACGACCGAGCACGCCCTGCCACAAGGTACGCCAGATACAATAGTTTCCAATCTATTACAAACATTATTTTAAAAATTAAGATTAATGTAGTTGACAATCAATGTGTTTGATTAATTGACAAGAAACGAACTTCTCATAAGTACTAAAATTTCACCATACTGTCTAGCAAGGCCGGCCGGAGTGGCCCAGCGGTTCTAGGCGCTACAGTCTGGAACCGCGCGACCGCTACGGTCGCAGGTTCGAATCCTGCCTCGGGCATGGATGTGTGTGATGTCCTTAGGTTATTTAGGTTTAAGTAGTTCTAAGTTCTAGGGGACTGATGACCACAGCAGTTAAGTCCCATAGTGCTCAGAGCCATTTGAACCATTTTTTTGTCTAGCAAAATTATCGTCTTTCACTATATTTTCTCATTCATAATATGATTCTCAGAACTAAGGATAATAGGATATCGACCCTGTTTATGGTGACAATGACTGTGTTAATGTCGACTATAAGAATATCACTAAATTTCACACAAGTACTGTATTACAAAAAAGGCTTTTGTACAGAACTGGATGTCGAAATGGTTCAGTCTCACTTTATACGAAGCTGTTGGACGACGTACAGATAAGCTCAGCTGCAGAATCACAATATTCATGTCTCATCTTCCAACTGCAGGTATTTTTCATGTGTACTCTGCCAAACAGCACTCTTATTTTAGAACACTACTGAAGCCTCGTCATAAATCGTTGTATTATGGCCCACAGGAGCTCCATTGCCAGCAGCTTGTGTCCCCTGCCAAATACAAGGTTACAATTCAGTGCTCTATTACGCCAACCTTTCTGCTAAACCCCTCGGCATTACCATGTTCCTTGCCTGGTTAGTGAACCACTTCAAAGTCAGATTCAGCTCTAGTGCCCATTGAGTAAGTCTATCTAATGGATCATTCGCATGTAACAACCAATGCTGTGAGTTCCATCAATACATTACATTTTATCCCAGAATTATGTCACCCTGTGTATCAAGCTTAACACTCTTTCTCAGTAGTGGACCAATTTCTTTCAGCATCAATCAGTTGTTGTGAAGTGTAAGTCATGGGATGTTTCTCACCTTTTACTTCCTCTCCTAGGATGCAACCCACCACGTGGTCATTAGCATCATAAGATAAAATAACTCCCTTGTCATAATCTGGGATGATCAACACAGGATTAGTTGTTGATAATTCATTCTATTTTTCAATTCTGCTTGATGTTCTTCTGTTCATTGGGACTTGACACCACTCTTGCACAGATATGTGAGTGGTCATGCAATATCTGAAAACCTCATTTCTTTATAGTAATTAGTCACCTACAAAACTGACTAATTTCTTACTTGTCTGTGGTGCACGGAAACCTCACAATACACGCACCAATCTTGGATCTGATCTTACTCCATCCTGGCGATCATGTGCCCTAAGTAACCCATTTCCTTGAATGCAAAAATGCGCTGTTCTATTCTTAACATCTTAAAAATTTCCTTCAATCCTCACACATATGCTTCCACATCTTTTGCAAACCCAATAATATCATCTAAGCACATCATATTTTGTCCCAGCTTCAAACACCATAACTCCTTATCCATTGAAATGTAGCTGGTGTACTTTTCAAACCAAACAGCATTATCCAAAACAGGTAATGACCTGAAGGTACCGTAAATGCTGTCGTTGGTCGGTCCTCTGCCATTACTTGTACCTGATTCTATCCACTTTTGAGGTCTGGGGTGGAAAGTATTTAGACTGTTTCACATTATTCAGGGTTTTGTATTATTTGTCTTCAGGTACACGTCTGTAATCATCCTGCTGTTGAAGTAACCATAGTCACAAGAGTAATATATATAATCTTTTTACCGTCTAATAACTAATTTCGGTACTATAATAGGCACTGCACCCCATGCACTTGTACTTTCCTCAATGATGCCATCGTTACTGGGTAATGAATTCTTCCATTATTGATTGTAAATTATGGGGCACTATTTGTCGTATGGTAGTCATTTATAATTCCGTGCTGTGTCAGTCGCTGCCAACAATGGGTCCTGTAGATTAAGTAATCCCTCAAAACCTAACAATAGCTTTTATACCACCACTACCCTTTCTGATGCTTCTAAATGCTCCATTTTTGCATGTAATGCAGTCATACTGGTGGACTACTCAAGGTCAAGTCCTAACTCTAATTGTCTAGATCAGCCTCACCTACAACTTCTAAACTGACAACTGGTAATCACTTTGGCAAACTTATATCATTGGTACCGACGTAATGTGCGTTGATGTGAACCACACATTTGCCTACACTTCATGTATCTCTATGACACTTCTGTGTACAAAACATTGAGATGTATCAAATTCAACATTTCCAACCACACAGTGCATTCACAGCTAGCTTTGTATCCATGTCCATCCAGTTACATTCCCATTCTCACTCAGATTAATTTCCCCACAACTTGCAGGACATTGTCATGGAACCTTTCCCTAGAGTTCCAGCCTCGCTGCAGACACATGAGCGCCTGTATGTAATATTAATCCCCATCAATTATGCCAATTAAATGGCATATTGCCTCTGCATACGTCTTATTAGCAATGAAATGTACTGGAAACGCTGTCCAGCAGTTTTGGAGTGCCCAATGGTGTTTAACGACAAATTACATGTACTCTGTTCTTGTCCATTATGCCTCTTACTTCCAAAGTCCTACTTCAGTGCCCAACCACACCAAAATTTTTACGCTGTGCTCAGCGTCTTTGCCTGTGCAAGTGACCTGAATATTCAAGTGCAACTTGGTGATCTGCAACAACTGTCCATCTACCCAGAAACCCAACCCTGCAACTGGAAACAGATTACCTATGAAAGCTAACACATCTTTGTTTCCCTGCCTGGAAAGGGGGCTAAACTAGCAGCAGCTGAAGCTAATGAGGGATCATTCACACTGTGTGAGGCTCTCTCCTACAGTTCTCAACTAGGCTACCAATTCTAGTAGAATCTGCACCATCTCTGCAAAGTAACTTCCCGTGTTTTGATCTTACACATTATGGCGCCTCTGTCCACTACAGAAAAATACAATGAAGAAACAAAACGGAAAGCACAACATAGGCAACTGTAACATTAAAACACTGCTTCTAATCTTATCTAATTATCTAATCATAAGCTATCATTGATTGGTATACTGTTTAATGTAAGACCCACCCCTGTGCATTTGTGATTCTGCTCACTGTGGCTGCCAACGTCGTCCTTGATGCAGCTGTCCATGGCAGTAACACTTCTGACATTTGTTGAGGCCAGAAGTGACTGGCCACTACAGCAGTTGGTGGTGCTGGTCTGCTACTGGTCAGGAGGGCCCTCAGCTTCCCACCCGACCAGTATTGCAGTAGTGTTGTGATTGGATAGGTTTCAGATGGATGCTTGATGTCTAGTCATAAAAGCAGTACTTTCATATATTCCTTTATTTCACATCAGACACTTCGGTCCTGGTGGGGATAGGTGTTGGTCAGTGCTCCTGAGGTCCTGGCTGGTCTTAGATGACAATGTGTGCTTGAGTCACCGAATTGGCAGCGATCCTCCAAATATACAGTGCTGCATCAGCTCCCAGGCAGTCAGTCGACACTCCATTATGACAGACTACATGAAGTTGGTTGCATTAGCTGGGCAGAGGCACAGTTCAGTGTGGGAAGTGCCAAGGAGTGTAGAATCGGACCATGAACCTCAGGGAGGTCGTCATTGTCAGTTCTGGCCAGCAGGGAGTTTGCCCTCATAGGGCAATGAATAGCAGGAGAGCTTGGCCAAACAGGGCGATGAACATCAGCAGGTTTGCTGCACAGGATGGAAGTTAGCAGGTGGCCTCCCTGCTAGAAGGCACCAAGTCAGCAGCATTTGGACCCAAGTCGACTCGCAGCTAGCGAAGACAGCATCTAACAATGACAGCTTGATCGATTTTGGGATGGTGACCAGTGTAAGCTTCCCCTCGCAGCTGGCTCCTGGTGGTGTTCGATACTGCTTGTCTAAAATGAACAACACTTATGTGAACTCTGTAGACAACTATTCTGTTTCCCTCCAGCAGAACTGGTACATGAGGCATAGCATTACAAGCATGACATCGTCTTGGTGGCATAGTTCTACAGTACGTCAGTGGCATTCCAGTCCCGATGCGCCACGAGGGTGTCATAACTTCGCATTCAGGAACCCTGAATGACGACTTCTGCAATGTGAGGATAGTCTGAATGCGCCTTGATGTGCAAGAACACCAACCACTGAGCTTCTTGCACCACTATGCCATGTCATCTCTTCCACTATGCTCGGCAGCGCTATAGTGGAACACTCCACAAAACATTTAAATTCATGACGATTTTATTACAAACAAGAAAAGATTGGAAGATCATTTTATGTGTAGTAAGTGTATAGTGTTTTGTATACTTATGTTAAAAGGCTACCCATTTCCACATTGCAGTGGTGGAACTTCCCATGGAAGTCCATGAAACTGGCTCTGTCAGAGTGAATGCTAGATGATCGAATACGACTATAGATCGAGCAACGTCAATGACTATTTTAGTTTCCTTCAGTGAGAGTACAGAGTGCAGCATTCGCCGCATCTTGAGGAAACTGAGATACACATTAATAATGAGAATTTTTGCCTCACAAGTAAGTGGCATCCATACAGAATGCGAATGTTACAATATATCACTGAGGACGACTCAGATCGCCGGATTCGGTTTGCAGAATGAGTGACACACATGCTGGACAAACACTGTAGTTTCGCCTAAGGCATACTGTTTAGGAATGAAACTAATTTCTATGTGAACAGAGAGGTAAATAAACAGAATCACAGGAAATGGTCAGACGTGAACCGTCACTGGACGGATCCGCCGAAGGCAGTTGGCGCATAGAGAAAGAAGATCTGGTGTGAAGTATGGTATTCTCATACTGCTGAGCCCTACTTCATTGACGGTACACTAACAGCAATCCATTATCTGTAGCTATTAAACGAATACGTGTCGCCTGTGCTGGTGTCAGAAGACAGCACACTTCCAACTTTCTTTCAGCACATGGATACCTGTCCAAGCATACCTCAAGATCCAGTTCCCACAGAGATGTATATGTCAAAGGTCCAGTGGAGTGCCCATCATATTCCTAGAATTTAAGCCCATTACATTTCTGTCAATGGGGGCAAGTGAAGGCAGTTTTGTATGGGGGGAAGATCAGAGACCATGCATGGCTAACGAAGTAGAATGTTGACAATTGTGCTCAAATTTGGGTATACGAATGGACGAAGTGGATCACAACCTTTGAACTCCCTACAACACTTTGAGCACATCATGTAGCCTTAACATGTTATCTGTGTTATTTGTTGTTCTGACAAAATGTGACATTACATGAAAACGGGTGTAGCTCTGCTTAAATGAAAAACATCATTATTTTTATCGAGTAGTTCACTGTATGATGTGTTACATCATCCTCTCTCCATTACAAATCCCATAGAGTTTGGCTACTTCCAAACTGGCCGCCATGTTAGTAACATCTCATACTGTTTGACTTTAAATTTCTATTTAATGACCTGTTGAATAAACTTTCGGGCTCACTGTGAATTTTGTTGTACAGAACTGCAACAAAAGGGCACATTCAAATTATGTTAACTCCATAGTTTCTTGTCCAATATACACACATCAAAAAACGTTTTGCATCATCTCGGTTCCAAGAGTTTCAGAACCTAGTAGTAGTAGTAGTAGTAGTAGTAGTAGCTTTATTCATCCGTAGATATCTTTTTACAAGGATATAGGACATGGCAACGTATTTACAAGTTTAGACCAATTTAGAATAAGCTAATTCGTGTACAGATATATTTACAGACTTCTAGTTAGACATAGTCATTAGATTAACTCCTGGTATACAATACTTTTTCTACAAATAACTTATTAGAATAATGTAATGCCACACCGTTCACTCATATCTCACTATCAGTCACTGCACACACTACACACACATTGTTTCATAACACATCACTCACCACACACACACACACACACAGTGGTGATCCCTGGGCCATTTTTTGTACCGCAACTTCCCTTTTGATATACTGAAAAACTGGGTCAGCCTCCCTCCATAATGATTGAGATGTTGAGCTCAGAAAGAGGAAGAGGTGTTAGTATTGTGCTATGCATAGCGTGGGTGTAAGTATTCTAGACAGGAAATGAGAAGGGAAAAAACATAAAGTGAATGTGTTATGTGGAATGTTGGCTATTTTATAGTCATTATTATTATTATTTATTTGTACAACATTTTTTATCAAACCTTTACTCTGTTTTATCCAAGTAATCCTTCAAATGTAAAAAAGTGTATTGCATAACAGGTACTTTTTAGCTGCCTTTTTAAATAAGTGTATTTTTGCAATTTCTTTAATATCTTTTGGTAATTTATTGTACAGCTTTATTCCTTGGTAGAAAATGCTGTTTTATGTTTATTTTTTCTTGGTAAATGTAAGTTGAGTCTATCTCTTGTTGGTCATGGACAGAGTTGTTTGTGCAGCAATTGCCAATGTTATTTTTGATGTGTATAACTGACTGGTAAATGTATTCACATGGAGCAGTTAAAATCCCCAGTGTACAGGAAATTGGAATGCCTATGTTCGTCGTGGCATACTATCCACAAGTTCATCAAGGCACTGTTGGTCCATATTGTCCCACTCCATAACGGCGGTTTGGCATAGATGCCAAAGAGTGGTTCGTGGGTCACGTCGTCCATAAACAGCCCTTTTCAATCTATTGCAGGCATTTTCCATAGGGTTCACGTCTGGAGGCGTGCTGGCCACTTACTGAAGCGATGTCGTTATCCTGAAGGAAGTCATGCACAAGATGTGAACGATGGGGGCGCAAATTGTCGTCCATGAAGACGAATGCCTCGCCAATATGCTGACGATATGGTTGCATTATCAGTCGGAGGACGGCATTCACATATCGTACAGCCTATATGGCGCCTTCCATGACCACCATTGGCGTACGTCGGCCCCTCATAATGCCACCCCAAAACAGCAGGGAACCTCCACCTTGCTGCACTCGCTGGGCAATGTGTCTGAGGCGTTCAGCCTGACAGAGTTACCTCCAAACACGTCTCTGACGATTGTCTGGTTGAAGACATATGCGACACTTGTCGGTGATGAGAAAGTGATGCCAGTCCTGAGTGGTCCGTTCGGCATGTTGTTGGGCCCATCTTTACCGCTCTGCATGGTGTCCTGGTTGCAAAGATGGACTTCGCCTTGGACGTTCGGAGTGAAGTTGAGCGTCATGCAGCCTATTGCATACAGTTCGAGTCGTTAACACGACGTCCTGTGGCTGCACGAAAAGCATTATTCAACATGGTGACGTTGCTGTCAGGGTTCCTCCGAGCCATAATCGGCAGGCAGCGGTCATCCACTGCAGTAGTAGCCTTTGGTCGGCCTGAGCGAGGCATGTCATCGACAGTTCCTGTCTCTGTGTATCTCCTCCATGTCCGTACAACATCGCTTTGTTTCACTCCGACACGCCTGTACACTCCCCTTGTTGAGAGCCTTTCCTGGCACAAAGTAACAATGCGGATGCCATCGAATCGCGGCATTGCCCGTCTAGGCATGGTTGAACTACAGACAGCACGAGCCGTGTACCTCCCACGTGGTGGAATTATTCGAAATGATCGGCTTTCGGAACCCCTCGTCTAAGAGGCGCTGCTCATGCATGGTTGTTTACATCTCTGGGCGGGTTTTGTAACATCTCTAACTGACAAAGGCAATGTGTCTGTGATACAATATCCACAGTCAACGTCTATCTTCAGGAGTTTTGGGAGCCAGGGTGATGAAAAATATTTTTTGATGTGTTTACAAGAGTTATAACACAGAATTTGTTTCAGTATTTTTAACAAAAAGCAATCTTGTTGCATCAAAATTAAGTATCTCTTGTTGATGGGAGAGTTAGTGGGGATACTCTGTACTGTCAGCAGAGTATCACCACAACATCATTCCAAGTCTGCTATTATTCTAGTAACTGAATGGATATCCTTGGTAGGGAGCACACAAGTCCTGTGGATGGTGGTGCAACACCAGTAACAGCATTTGTGGCGCTCACCATCCTTCACTGAACTGTGGATCTATTGGGGCTTTTATGAAATCAGTTGACTTCCCGTTTTAATTGAAAAGTGACTGCAGGCTGATTTAGATTTGAAGAAATAAGACATACACAGCTCTTTTCAGCAAACATCCAGGAGTTGGATGTCCTAGATGAGGAAGACTCTGTGTGTGAACTCTATTATGTGTAGAAGGATGTACAGACTGTAAAGATATTGCTTTCCTCGAAAGTCGATAATAATTTTTTTCTTTTCTGTATTACCTTGTCATAGTACATATGTATCATTTATTTCAACTGTTCTTTATTTGTTAATACGTCACATTGTTTCTTCATTCATTTTTCTACTGTTTTATATTTTATATTGTACGAATATGAATGCTCTGGTTTTATATGCTTTGTAAATCTTTGGTTAGGCTAGGAGAAGTACTGTGTCAGAGAGAGAGAGCGAGCGACTAACGATATAGAGCGTGCGAGTTGATATGATATCGTGGTCGGTTTGCGGATGGGAAAACGCTGCAAAGTTCGGCGTGAAAGACGGTGATACGCGGAGGAACAATTAATTACAGTGCGTCCGCTGTGTTAATAGGAGTTCGTGCATTATTAAGTGAACAGTAAAACCTGAAAAGTATATCGAGTGTTTGCGGTGACGATTTTACATACTGTGTGAACTTGTGACAATTAACCGTGAACCAGACACCATTGTCGTATGGAGACACTAACTGTTACAATTGCGTGAAAGTGGTACAAACCAAAATGTTAAGTAAAAGAACAGTGCTGTGATTTGATCAAGAAACATTTATTATATCATCCAAACTGTCTTAAAGACGACGACGTAAATTGAACTGATGTTAACGAACTGTTATAGTGATAAACACATGTGACTGTTTTCCTGTGGCAACACGGTGAAAGAACTGTGCGACGTATTGGCATTAATCGGCTATATATCGTAAATACTAAAGACATTGCATAATTCCGACCTACCCGCACCGCGTGATTAATAAACTTTTAATAATAAAACGTCGCGCGCGTAACGACAACGCACACACTAATTATCGCGCCAGTGCTGCCAGCTGATTCGACTACAGCGGAGACGTGGACCACCGCCGTAACTGGAACATTAGTGAAACAGGAGGGTCCATCATTATCTTCACGCCACGATCCAGGATTAACTTCACACATCGTCCGAGCGGACCACCGCTGACGTCATCGCACTGCCCGCAGCAACAGTTAAGACATTAAAAGAAAATTATTACGCTCTCTCATTTCAAAATTAAAGACAATTGCAGTTAAATTATCTGTTTTAAAAATACTGTCACAATATCAAGCTTCAATTTTGTTTAGCTCCAATAAATATTCTTTCCATTATTTCGTCTCGTTGACAGTGTTGAAAACCCGCCAAATTACATTTCAATTAACCATTTTCTTTCAAAATTCTTGTCAGATATTTTGCTCCTCATCATAATTTTATTTTAATGTTTGTGTGTAACTTATTTTGGAGGGAGTACATATTTTATTTTTTTGTGCAGTAAAATTAGCTACCATAAAATTACGTATATTACCAGCTGATGCTGTCCGTCATTACTGCTTGAAAACTGACCAATAGTATTTTTGCAGCTATTTTCTCATTGGCTGTCAGCTACAAAACAAAATTACGTATTTCGTGGGCATGTAGCAGATGCGCGATGTCTATGTAGGCCCCTACAATTTTTTTTTTTTTTACTTTTGCAGGTTTACTGGAATTATATTGACTTAAATTGTTCATTTGGCCCCCGTTAAAGTGGTTTATCGCATCTATATAATAATTGTACTGAATTACCTAATTTAATTTTTTATTACGTAAAAATTGGCATACCATATTTAGATTAAAATTGATGTCTTATTGGCCCCACATAAGATTCAGCACGTTCTGACAAAGACTATGCCATTTTTTTTTCATCCATGACTAACAGGGGTAGTCAGATCCCTTGTATAGGTCATGTTTTATTATTTAAAAGTTTTTTTTATTTTCAGAAGTAGAGAACCAGTTTCTTTACAAGACCTCTGTATCTAGCCCTTACAGCTCTGACTGCATATATCTGTACTTAATCGCCCATAGTAGCGCAACAGGTCTCCAAGCCTCACCATCTGTGCTCATCTCGAATATATTCAGCAAGAAAGGGTTCACGACATTCAACGGCTTCATAGATCTAACAGCAGATGTCTTTCCAATGGCAGGCCTCCTTCCATCACGATTGCATTTACTCCTTATTTAACTTTAACAGCCCAGCGATCACCGTATGTACTGGCGTGTTAACGAGAATTCGCACTGACACCATCTGGGTAGCCGACGTGTACGTCCACTCACGAGTTCAAGTGACCATTTTCCAAACGTCGTGCATACAATGGCGAAATTCCTGTGTATATGCCAACATAGTTGCCTCCCTTTAAAGCCATTAGCGTTCTGACAAGTCAAACGGTTTAATTGTTTGATTTAGTGTTGGTTGGCTACACTTTTGTCTTCGGGACCGTCGTACACCTGTCACGTTACCCAATATATAATTCTGTTATTTTTATTAGTTGCAGTTATGGTTACGGTCAGTAGTATAAATAAGCTAGATGGTCAATATCTAACCACTGTGCCAGGGTGGTTAGTGGTTAGCGCATCTATCTAATCAGCGGGACACCCAGGTTTGAATTCTGGCCTTGGCAGAAATTTTCACTCATCGCTTCATTCTGCATATATACAACATAGATGTTTGAGACTCGAAAATATCTCTGGAACCATATAGTTTCATTTGATCTGTGCGTCAGTTTTATTAAACCTTGATTAATAATGTGAAACCAACAAAATTACAAACAGTTACTCGACATTACGCAATTATTAAGAGACGGATACTGGATCACTGTTAACGTCTTTGAAGTTCACGGTAAAAGTATTTACAAGTTTATAACCTACTCTATTGAATGATCGCCAAGTTACTGTCGTAATATTTTGTTAGTCCAACCAGGATTCTGCTCAGACTTAGAGTCCAAGATATTAACGACATAAAAGTTCAAAAATGAGAATGCTGTTCTGCTAAACCGTTGTAAGTTTATCAGACCAGCTATCGAAGTACGGTATTTGTAAGTACAGATGTGTGGCTGATCAGAGTTAGTCTGTGAATCGAACTATTTATTTCATCGACTTGTTTAGCTGTTACGTTATAGACTGTTAGCTATACTTTACATACAGGCTGTATTCATTCTTACATAAATTATTGCTATCAACAACAATTTTTTCCAATACATTGGTAACTGACTATAAAATATACATGGTTACATCAAGCCTATGAAACTAAATGTCGAAACTTTTCTAAGTCTTCAGATCTGCAGCACAATTTTACAAGTCTACTAACGTATCATACAAAACATTTCAATTGATTAAAGTCGCAGCCGACACACCATTCATTCAACCATGCGTCCATCACAAGCCCACTCTCAAAGTGAACGGTCTCTCGCCAGTATGGCCGCCTACCTTAAATAGACGCTGTCTGTCGTTGTGAAAGTCTCAACGATACAGTCACCTTATTGCCGCCACACATGTTAAATATGAATTAAGAACAGAATTTCCCCAGCTTTCCTGTGGTGTTATTAACGTTCTATTGGGCTCTTAGCTTCTCTTGTTGCTTAGATTTTAATCAGCGAGGTAGTTAACGTCTCCTATTTACAATTACTTATTAGAAATGATTAAATTTACACAACTACAGATAGCGATGGTCGTTTGCTATCTCATATTGCCGATGCATTCATTGATTTACAATTTATTTTTTGTGTTAAAATACCTTCTTCTGATTCTTGGAATTAACGTTTCGGCTCATTATTTAAATCTTATTATATTATCTGCTGCAGGCACTTGGTTCTTTGAAATCATTTGAGGACTCTAGAAGTTATTAATGTCTTAAGTCAATTTTGCAGTCTTACATCCACAATATTTTAAGTGCTATTCCGTTTAGCTGTTGGGCGTTTAGACGCACTCTCTTGTCTCATGTGTTGTCCTTCATTTGGTGTTCTTGCTTAACTTGTTACTGTGATGTTTAGAATTTTATGTATTTTGTGGCCGTGGAAAGAACTTTCGGCCTCTGACTCTGCGCCATGGTGGCACCTCTCCCCATGGCGGCCAGTAACCGCCAATCGTCAGACAAAAGACTGACCTGCAGTAACTCTCCGGGCCATCTTCTGCCCCTCTGTTGGACGGCTCATTTCATGGTGCCTCTCTCTCAGCCAACTGCAGAGACTGAAGTGTCGCCTGCTACGTTAGCAGACGGCTGCAGCCGCCTCCGCTTCTGGAGCGATGCTCGCCCGTGTCAGCACTCGTGGGCACACTTCCTGTCACCGGTCAAGACCGCACGCGCCTCGTCACACCTGTCTGTAATGTCTCAGTGCCTGCCTTTGTGTCCTGCGTCGAGAGGTGAGCAGAGGTACATGCGCCTGGTAGTGGCTTCCATATAACTTGGAGACAGGTGGCACTGGACTGCTCGACTGTCCTCTGGTTTCTGTTGTCCAATACTGAACTGACGAGCTGTTTACAGAAGTGTGTCCCGTCAGTTCGCTGTTACAATCCGTGACAGTCAAAATGGTTAAAATGGCTCTGAGCACTATGGGAACCTACGTCCTCAATTATTTGCTTGACGTATTCCAATCTCTGCCTTCCTCTACGGTTTTTGCCCTCTACAGCTCCCTCTAGTACCATGGAAGTCATTCTCTCATGTCTTAGCAGATGTCCTATCATCCTGTCCCTTCTCCTTATCAGTGTTTTCACATATTCCTTTCCTCTCCGATTCTGCGTAGAACCTCCTCATTCCTTACCTTATCAGTCCACCTAATTTTCAACATTCGTCTATAGCACCACATCTCAAATGTTTCGATTCTCTTCTGTTCCGGTTTTCCCACAGTCCATGTTTCACTACCATACAATGCTGTACTCCAGACGTACATCCTCAGAAATTTCTTCCTCAAATTAAGGCCGGTAAGTGATATTAGTAGACTTCTCTTGGCCAGAAATGCCTTTTTTGCCATAGCGAGTCTGCTTTTGATGTCCTCCTTGCTCCGTCCGTCATTGGTTATTTTACTGCCTAGGTAGCAGAATTCCTAAACTTCATTGACTTCGTGACCATCAATCCCGATGTTAAGTTTCTCGCTGTTCTCATTTCTACTACTTCTCATTACCTTCGTATTTCTCCGATTTACTCTCAAACCATACTGTGTACTCATTAGACTGTTCATTCCGTTCAGCAGATCATTTAATTCTTCTTCACTTTCACTCAGGATAGCAATGTCATCAGCGAATCATATCATTGATATCCTTTCACCTTGTATTTTAATTCCACTCCTGAACCTTTCTTTTATTTCCATCATTGCTTCCTCGATGTACAGATTGAAGAGTAGGGGCGAAAGGCTACAGCCTTGTCTTACACCCTTCTTAATACGAGCACTTCGCTCTTGATCGTCCACTCTTATTATTCCCTCTTGGTTGTTGTACATATTGTATACGACCCGTCTCTCCCTATAGCTTACCCCTACTTTTTTCAGAATCTCGAACAGCTTGCACCATTTTATATTGTCGAACGCTTTTTCCCGGTCGACAAATCCTATGAAAGTGTCTTGATTTTTCTTTAGCCTTGCTTCCATTATTAGCCGTAACGTCAGAATTGCCTCTCTCGTCCCTTTACTTTTCCTATAGCCAAACTGATCGTCACCTAGCGCATTCTCAATTTTCTTTTCCATTCTTCTGTATATTATTCTTGTAAGCAGCTTCGATGCATGAGCTGTTAAGCCGATTGTGCGATAATTCTCGCACTTGTCAGCCCTTGCCGTCTTCGGAATTGTGTGGATGATGCTTTTCCGAAAGTCAGATGGTTTATCGCCAGACTCATGTTCTACACACCAACGTGAATAGTCGTTTTGTTGCCACTTCCCCCAATGATTTTAGAAATTCTGATGGAATGTTATCTACCCCTTCTGCCTTATTTGACCGTAAGTCCTCCAAAGCTCTTTTAAATTCCGATTCTAATACTGGGTCCCCTATCTCTTCTCAATCGACTCCTGTTTCTTCTTCTATCACATCAGACAAATCTTCACCCTCATAGAGGCTTTCAATGTATTCTTTCCACCTCTCTGCTCTCTCCTCTGCATTTAACAGTGGAATTCCCGTTGCACTCTTAATGTTACCACCGTTGCTTTTAATGTCACCAAAGGTTGTTTTGACTTTCCTGTATGCTGAGTCTGTCCTTCCGACAATCATATCTTTTTCGATGTCTTCACATTTTTCCTGCAGCCATTTCGTCTTACCTTCCCTGCACTTCCTATTTATGTCATTCCTCAGCGACTTGTATTTCTGTATTCCTGATTTTCCCGGAACATGTTTGTACTTCCTCCTTTCATCAATCAACTGAAGTATTTCTTCTGTTACCCATGGTTTCTTCGCAGCTACCTTCTTTGTACCTATGTTTTCCTTCCCAACTTCTGTGATGGCCCTTTTTAGAGATGTCCACTCCTCTTCAACTGTACTGCCTACTGCGCTATTCCTTATTGCTGTATCTATAGCGTTAGAGAACGTATAACGTATCTCGTCATTCCTTAGTACTTCCGTATCCCACTTCTTTGCGTATTGATTCTTCCTGACTAATGTCTTGAACTTCAGCCTACTCTTCATCACTACTATATTGTGATCTGAGTCTATATCTGCTCCTGGGTACGCCTTACAATCAAGTATCTGATTTCGGAATCTCTGTCTGACCATGATGTAATCTAATTGAAATCTTCCCTTATCTCCCGGCGTTTTCCAAGTATACCTCCTCCTCTTGTGATTCTTGAACAGGGTATTCGCTATTACTAGCTGAAACTTGTTACAGAACTGAATTAGTCTTTCTCCTCTTTCATTCCTTGTCCCAAGCCCATATTCTCCTGTAACCTGTTTCTTCTACTCCTTCCCCTACAACTGCATTCCAGTCGCCCATGGCTATTAGATTTTCGTCCCCCTTTACATACTGCATTACCCTTTCTATATCCTCATACACTTTCTCTATCTGTTCATCTTCAGCTTGCGACGTCGGCATGTATACCTGAACTGTCATTGTCGGTGTTGGTCTGCTGTTGATTATGATTAGAACAACCCGGTCACTGAACTGTTCATAGTAACACACCCTCTGCCCTACCTTCCCATTCATAACGAATCCTACACCTGTTATACCATTTTCTGCTGCTGTTGATATTACCCGATACTCATCTGACCAGAAATCCTTGTCTTCCTTCCACTTCACTTCACTGACCCCTACTATATCTAGATGGAGCCTCTGCATTTCCCTTTTCAGATTTTCTAGTTTCCCTACCACGTTCAAGCTTCTGACATTCCACGCCCCGACTCGTAGAACGTTATCCTTTCGTTGATTATTCAATTTTTTTCTCATGGTAACCTCCCCCTTGGCAGTCCCCTCCCGGAGATCCGAATGGGGGACTATTCCGGAATCTTTTACCAATGGAGAGATCATCATGACACTTCTTCAATTACAGGCCACATGTCCTGTGGATACACGTTACGTGTCTTAAATGCAGTGGTTTCCATTGCCTTCTGCATCCTCATGTCGTTGATCATTGCTGATTCTTCCGCCTTTAGGGGTAATTTCCCACCCCTAGGACAAGAGAGTGTCCTGAACCTCTGTCCGCTCCTCCGCCCTCTGACTTCTTATGTCGGAAGTCTTCGGCCGCCAATGCTGATTATTTATCCAAATTTAGGCAGTGGCGGGGATCGAACCCGGGACCGAAGACGTTTTGATTATGAATCAAAGACGCTACCCCTAGACCACGGGTATACCGCCTAGAACTTAGAACTACTTAAACCTAACTAACCTAAGGACATCGCACAACACCCAGTCATCACGAGACAGAGAAAATCCCTGACCCCGCCGGGAATCGAACCCTGGAACCCGGGCGCGTCCGTGACAGTCAACGACGACCATAGTGTTAAGACGTTGTTGCTCCTGTCGTGCTGAGGTGCTCGCGACACTCAGTGGACAATGCGATTCGGGACAGTGTTCCCTTATGTCGTACCTTGCTCCCCCTTTGCTGGCCCGCCGCACCGTCGTCCAGTACATGGTCTGACACACCTGTCAAAAGCCGAGATAATAATAATGTCGTGTGACTAGGGCCTCCCGTCGGATAGACCGTTCGCTGGGTGCAAGTCTTTTAATTTGACGCCACTTCGGCGACTTGCGCGTCGATGGGGATGAAATGATGATGCTTACGACAACACAACACCCAGCCCCTGAGCTGAGAAAATCTCCGACCCAGCCGGGAATCGAACCCGGGCCATTAGGATTGATATTCTATCGCGCTGACAACTCAGCTACCGGGGAGCGGACAGCCGAAATAATGACGACAGGAGCGTTCAGTCTCCAACATCATTTAGCTGTAATTCATTTGGTAATGAGTCTACATAAACTGCAAAGCCGCGGTACACAAGTTGAATACGGAAAAGAAGAAATTACTCATCAATGGAAAGACGACTAAACTTTATGGGATACCGATATAATTGTACATAGAGTATGCAAAAGAGCGTGCTCCTCTTGTATCGGCAATGTACCGTAGGTCGCTGGAGAACACGAGTTTTCACTGTGACTGAGAAAATATGCACGCCATTCCCATTTTAAGAATCGTCGTCGAACAGCTACACGAAGTATACGATGTACCACTGACGGCAGTATGATGTAGAAGTTCAACATTTTCTATTCTCCCGTCTCATGACATTTGTGGGGACCAAAAATCTTCACTGTGGGAATCAATATGCAATCCTCAAACAATGATGAGAAACCAGTCTCGCTTTGTTCCTCCACGAATCCCAGAAAGCAATAGCTACCGGTGCACAGGAACGCAGAATAGCCATTGGAAGCAGAGACACCCATGAAATAACCGGGTAATCAGTTACGGAGCATTTAAAGTGGAACGGCCACATAAAACTAATCACTCGTAACGCGGATGCCACATCATTGGAAGATTGCTGGGGATGTGCACTCCACCAAGAAGGAGAGATCCTGCAAAACACACCAATACATGAATGTCGCTCATCAGTTTGAGATCCGTATCAGATAAGATTGACAGAAGAGATACAGAAGATCCAAAGAACAGCAGCACGTTTTGTGACATGGGCATACAGTAAGCACGGAAGCGTCATGGAAATGTTCCCCCAACTCCAGTGGCGCTCTGCGTCGAGATGAGATTTTCTGTTAAATTCCGAAAGCGTACGTTCCTAGGACAGTCGGTCACTGTATTGATTCCGGTTACGTATATCTCGCGAAAAAACTATGAAGGCAAAAATTAGCGATTCGACCTATACGGAGGCTAACCAGCATGTGGCTGAAAACCCAGGTATACAGCAAAATATGACAGAACGAAACTGTCACGCACTTGATGAATATAAAAACAACTAAGAGGATATTATAATACAGTGACAGCACGAAAATATTTTTGAAAGAAGATCTGGGATTTTGAAATTTATCTTGGACTGCTGCAGATCTCATCAATCTTTAAAAAAGGTAAACGAAGTGAATGCAATAATTGCCGTGGTATAACATTAACGGACACAGCGTACAAGATTTACACCAAGATAAGAAATTAACGTCTACAAATTACAGCCGAAAATCTGTTATCCGAAGAACAAAATGATTTCAGACAAGGGAGATCCTGTAGCGATAATGTTTTCACACTTAAACAAATTATAGAGAAACAGAGTTCACGCACAGCATTTATAGACTCAGAAAAAGCCTTCGATCAAGTAAGCAGGAAAATCTTATAGAACATATTACACAAGGAAGGATATCCTCTGCAGATAATAAAGGTGACAGAAAGCCTATATAGAAGTACAAAAATGAGAATAAAGACTGACCTACAAACCACAGAGTCCGACAAGGGTGTAGCATATCACCCACGCTTTTTAAGATGTACAATGACGATATGGTTGAGACATGGAAATAACAAATTGATCTAGGCTTGAGATTATCACGAAATATTTTTTAATACAAGGCATTTTGCTGTCGACTTCGCAGTTGCACAGGATAACAGTTTTTCACTACAATTGTCCATTTATAGACTTAATCAAATTTATAAAGAACATAATTCGTAAATATCCTCTCCAAAAACAAAAGTGGTGGCTTTCAAAGGGCCAAAACCGCAATATCATGGTAAGAAATAAAACAACTGAACAAGTTAGTCACTTCAATTACGTGGGAAAAATAATAAGCTACCAGAATGAATTCGACATTGACAACGGACTACATAGATATCAAACGATATGAGGAACAATCAAAAAAACACTAAGTAACAGAAAAGAAAGTCAAGTTTTACAACGTAATGGCTGTCCCCATATTGAAAGTTAAACAACAATTAAAAAGCAAGAAAGTAGAACCACGCGACACAAATGAAATTTTCAAGGGGAGCGAAGAACTGCACAAGGTTAGTGTTTCGGATGTATTCTATAAATGTGAACAGGTCTAATCGCCAAAGCGGGCTAGAACATCGACAAAGAATGCCACATTCGAGACTATCAAAACAAGTCTTAAATTTCAGACCTTAATGTGCAAGATCCGTAGGAAGACCAAAAATAAGATGGCTGGATACTGAAAAGACGGAACACGTCTATAGGCTTGACCATAATGAAAGAAGAAGATTCTGAAATGTTATGAATCATTCTGACAATGTGCATCAATAAATTTCTGTAGAACGTTATTTTTGCATTTTTAATAATTCCTGGGTGCTTTTTTACGAAGTAAAACTTTCACATATCTGAAAGCATGCACTTACTGAAAATCGAATGTCGTACTTAGTAGTGTCTGACACATTTACCATTATTTAAGAAACTTGCTGTGTTTTAAAGAAACATAACTAGAGATAAGAACAACTTTCACAATTTCTTAATAAATAAATTTGTGATAATTTGTAACAGTAGTGAACATTAGATGACTCATTGTTTTAACTGACGGAAGCGACTGCTGTCGTGAGTGAGGCACTCACCCTGTACCATTTCCAGCAGAAGCTACGTAACCGAAGTTTTCTGTAAGGAGGAGGAGGATATTAGTGTTTAACGTCCCGTCGACAACGAGGTCATTAGAGACGGAGCGCAAGCTCGGGTGAGGGAAGGATGGGGAAGGAAATCGGCCGTGCCCTTTCAAAGGAACTATCCCGGCATTTGCCTGAAGCGATTTAGGGAAATCGCGGAAAAACTAAATCAGGATGGCCGGAGACGGGATTGAACCGTCGTCCTCCCGAATGCGAGTCCAGTGTGCTAACCACTGCGCCACCTCGCTCGGTGTTTTTCTGTAAGTTTGGCATGCATGCAAGAAACACTGGCGTTAGGTTACAATATCAGAAGTGCCTTGAAGTGATGTACGTGAGAATATCCCACGCTGATAATTACAGAAAATTAGCCTGCTTCCAGACGCGTGGGTGAAGACCAACAAATTTTCCCAAGTTGGTAATGAACTTGTGGGACCTCTTCTAGACAGCAAACCACAGGAAATTTACACAGCACATGTTTACTTCTCAAGATGTTCTTCGTTTAATTATCAAACCCGGACATTAATACCTGGACTTCCAATCTATATTCCAGCTTGTTAACGTATTTTCTTCTTGTTACTGAGCTATTTTCGGAATGGATTTTTTGTTTTTGAAACTTTGTTCCCGACTGAGGCCAATAAATAAACGTTATTGCAGCTATTGAAAGAAAAATCTTTCTAATATAAGCACCTCGCCCCAATTAAATGCCGGGTATAAAATAAAATAACAGGTAAAACTTCAAGCGTATAACAATATTTACACACTGGTTTTTGGGTGTAAATTTGACAAGTTTCCCCACAAGCAATTAGTATGCAGTGCGTACAGCATCTGAGAGAAAACGTACAATGAAATCAGATTATTATTACCGAGTTTTATTACAGTTAAAGAATAATTATATGCTAATGTAGGTAGCTATATGTCCACTAAAAGCAATTACGAAGGCAAATTTCTTTACTTATTAACAATCCTCCATCTTATATAAACGAAAACCGGCAGGAAGTGTTCAGCGTAGTGATACACAAAGCAATATATTACTGAATTGAAGATCAGGCTTAATATTCATACAGTGATAATTTCACTTAATTTCCGTGTGCGTTAGTTATGCCAGCTCAAGGTTATTATTCCTTTTAAATGTGATAAGACTACACAGGGAAAACGCGATCGCAATAAAATGTGTTACATTGTACTAAAATAGTAGTCCGTCAGCGTCATATACCATTCGATTGACGACCAATTGCAATTATCACAGTGAGAGGTTTACAGATGTACGACTTGAAGATGACCCAGAATGAGAGCTGAAAATAAAATTACTGTGTAATTCAAACATACAGCTATCCTGTTATATGTTTAAGTGCTTATTAATACACAATCATGCAAGATATATTATCTACCGTAATTCCCTCATCAATAGTTGCATTTGTAATTCACAAGCCAGCTGGCGACGTGTGGCAGCACATTGGGTAGCAGTACATAACTTACCCATTCCATTAACTATCACAGATGGAAGGGCCTCTGTAATACTTCTTGATCTCTATAACTTTACCACAATGATTAGACGAGATAAAAGTGATAAAAACACATTTTCTATCATAAATAACACACATTCCCCATCTAAACTGAAGTTCGAACTCCAGCTTGCAAAAGTAAGTTGTTATTGTGGTCTTCAGTCCTGAGACTGGTTTGATGCAGCTCTCCATGCTACTCCATCCTGTGCAAGCTTCATCATCTCCCAGTACCTACTGCAACCTACATCCTTCTGAATCTGCTTAGTGTATTCATCTCTTGGTCTCCCTCTACAATTTTTACCCTCCACCTCCGCGCTGCCCTCCAATACTAAATTGG
This sequence comes from Schistocerca piceifrons, assembly GCF_021461385.2. Lineage (NCBI taxonomy): Eukaryota > Metazoa > Arthropoda > Insecta > Orthoptera > Acrididae > Schistocerca > Schistocerca piceifrons. The sequence goes on from NC_060144.1 coordinate 557,517,482, forward strand.
TGATCCCTTGATGCCTCAGAACATGTCCTACCAACCGATCCCTTCTTCTAGTCAAGTTGTGCCACAAACTCCTCTTCTCCCCAATTCTATTCAATACCTCCTCATTAGTTATGTGATCTACCCATCTAATCTTCAGCATTCTTCTGTAGCACCACATTTCGAAAGCTTTTATTCTCTTCTTGTCTAAACTATTTATCGTCCACGTTTCACTTCCATACATGGCTACACTCCATACAAATACTTTCAGAAACGACTTCCTAACACATAAATCAATACTCGATGTTAACAAATTTCTTTTCTTCAGAAACGCTTTCCTTGCCATTGCCAGTCTACATTTTATATTCTCTCTACTTCGACCATCATCAGTTATTTTTCTCCCCAAATAGCAAAATTACTTTACTACTTTAAGTGTCTCATTTCCTAATCTAATTCCCTCAGCATCACCCGATTTAATTCGACTACATTCCATTATCCTCGTTTTGCTTTTGTTAATGTTTATCTTATATCCTCCTTTCAAGACAGTGTCCATTCCGTTCAACTTCTCTTCCAAGTCCTTTGCTGTTTCTGACAGAATTACAATGTCATCGGCGAACCTCAAAGTTTTTATTTCTTCTCCATGGATTTTAATACCAACTCCGAACTTTTCTTTTGTTTCCTTTACTGCTTGCTCAATATACAGATTGAATAACATCGGGGACAGGCTACAACCCTGTCTCACCCCCTTCCCAACCACTGCTTCCCTTTCATGTCCCTCGACTCTTATAACTGCCATCTGGTTTCTGTACAAATTGTAAATAGCCTTTCGCTCCCTGTATTTTACCCCAGCCACCTTCAGAATTTGAAAGAAAGTATTCTAGTCAACATTGTCAAAAGCTTTCTCTAAGTCTACAAATGCTAGAAACGTAGGTTTACCTTTCCTTAATCCATTTTCTAAGATAAGTCGTAGGGTCAGTATTGCCTCACGTGTTCCAACATTTCTACGGAATCCAAACTGATTTTCCCCGAGGTCGTCTTCTACCAGTTTTTCCATTCGTCCGTATAGAATTCGCGATAGTATTTTGCAGCTGTGACTTATTAAACTGATAGTTCGGTAATTTTCACATCTGTCAACACCTGCTTTCTTTGGGATTGGAATTATTATCTTCTGCTTGAAGTCTGAGGGTATTTCGCCTGTCTTATGCATCTTGCTCACCAGATGGTAGAGTTTTGATAGGACTGGCTCTCCCAAGGCTGTCGGTAGTTCTAATGGAATGTTGTCTACTTTCGGGACCTTCTTTCGACTTAGGTCTTTCAGTGCTCTGTCAAACTCTTCACGCAGTATCATATCTCCCATTTCATCTTCATCTACCTCCTCTTCCATTTCCATAATATAGTCCTCAACAACATCGCCCTTGTATAAACCCTCTATATACTCCTTTCACCTTTCTGCTTTCCATTCTTTGCTTAGAACTGGGTTTCCATCTGAGCTCTTGATATTCACACAAGTGGTTCTCTTTTCTCCAAAGGTCTTTTTAATTTTCCTGTAGGCAGTATCTATCTTACCCCTGGTGAGATAAGCCTCTACATCCTTACATTGTCGTCTAGCCAGCTCTGCTTAGCCATTTTGCACTTCCTGTCAATCTCATTTTTGAGACGTTTGTATTTCTTTTTGCCTGCTTCACTCACTGCATTTTTGTATTTTCTCCTTTCATCAATTAAATTCAGTATCTCTTCTGTCACCCAAGGATTTCTACTAGCCCTCGTCTTTTTGCCTACTTGATCCTCTGCTGCCTTCACTATTTCATTCCTCAAAGCTATCCATCCTTCTTCTACTGTATTTCTTTCCCCCATTCCTGTAAATAGTTCCTTTATGCTCTCCCTTAAACTCTGTACAACCTCTGGTTCTGTCAGTTTATCCAGGTCCCATCTCCTTAAATTCCCATCTTTTTGCAGTTTCTTCAGTTTTAATCTACAGTTCATAACCAATAGATTGTGGTCAGGGTCCACATCTGCCCCTGGAAATGTCTTACAATTTAAAACCTGGTTCCTAAATCTATGTCTTACCATTATATAATCTATCTGAAACCTTTTAGTATCTCCAGGGTTCTTCCATGTATACAACCTTCTTTCATGATTCTTGAACCAAGTGTTAGCTATGATTAAGTTATGCTTTGTGCAAAATTCTACCTTAAAATTCTCCTTAAATTCCCATCTTTTTGCAGTTTCTTCAGTTTTAATCTACAGTTCATAACCAATAGATTGTGGTCAGGGTCCACATCTGCCCCTGGAAATGTCTTACAATTTAAAACCTGGTTCCTAAATCTATGTCTTACCATTATATAATCTATCTGAAACCTTTTAGTATCTCCAGGGTTCTTCCATGTATACAACCTTCTTTCATGATTCTTGAACCAAGTGTTAGCTATGATTAAGTTATGCTTTGTGCAAAATTCTACCAGGCGGTTTTCTCTTTCATTTCTTAGCTCCAACCATATTCACCTACTACGTCTCCTTCTCTTCGTTTTCCTACTGTCGAATTCCATTCGCCTATGAGTATTAAGTTTTCGTCTCCCTTCAGTACCTGAATAATGTCTTTTATCTCATCATACATTTCATCAATTTCTTCATCATCTTCAGAGCTAGTTGGCATATAAACTTGTACTACTGTAGTAGGCGTGGGCTTCGTGTCTATCTTGGCCACAATAATGCGTTCAGTATGCTGTTTGTAGTAGCTTACACGCACTCCTATTTTCCTATTCATTATTAAACCTACTCCTGCATTTCCCCTATTTGATTTTGTATTATAACCCTGTATTCACCTGACCAAAAGTCTTGCTCCTCCTGCCACCGAACTTCACTAATTCCCACTATATCTAACTTTAACCTATCCATTTCCCTTTTTAAATTTTCTAACCTACCTGCCCGATTACGGGATCTGACTTTCCACGCTCCTATCCGTAGAACGCCAGTTTTCTTTCTCCTGATAACGACGTACTCCTGAGTAGTCCCCGCCCGTAGATCCGAATGGGGGACTATTTTACCTCCGGAATATTTTACCCAAGAGGACGCCGTCATCATTTAACCATACAGTAAAGCTGCATGCCCTCGGGATAAATTACGGCTGTAGTTTCCCCTTGCTTTCAGCCGTTCACAGTACCAGCACAGCAAGGCCGTTTTGGTTAGTGTTACAAGGGCAGATCTGTCAATCATCCAGACTGTTGCCCTAGCAACTACTGAAAAGGCTGCTGCCCCTCTTCGGGATCCACACGTTTGTCTGGCCTCTCAACAGATACCCCTCCGTTGTGGTTGCACCTACGGTACGGCTATATGTGTCATTGAGGCACGCAAGCCTCACCACCAACGGCAAAGTCCATGGTTCATGGAGGACCCAAAAGTAAGTGTGCCCGTGAAACTCAACTCTCACCTTCTAGCGCCTTCCACTGGGGACCTCCCAGCCCTCTCGATGTAACTGGACGAACCCGTGGCGAATCACGATGACCCTAGCTTATGCCTCTTCTGTATTCTCCGTTAGTCTATCTTGCACTTGAGAATTCAAACCTGACGAACGATACTTAAGAATCAATAAGAGTTGTGCAAACGATCTCCTTTGCAAGTGAACTGCACCTGCTCAGAATTCTTCCGCTGCCAACGACGTCAAATGATAAAAACAGGGACATGTGATGGGTAACAGGCACACGATCACAGCGCTTAACTCCTCGCCTAAATAATTTCCTATGGCCTTGGTTAAATATGTGACCGCTAAATGAACAATTTTAATACAAAGAGAACCGGAGAAATGTTACAACTGGGATCAGTTTCAGGGCGATAATGGCAACACTGCATGACATACATTCTCCCATATGTTGAGCAACAGCAAGCCTCGAGTCTACGCAGCAGGCAACAGATACGAAGACCAAAATGAAATCCTCAGGTGGAGATACTTCCATATCAGCTCAGACCTGTATGTACATTCATTAAAAAATTGACACAATAGTCTCATAATACAAAATGCAAGCAGTCTCCGTAATGAAACCAAACTAATCGACGATGTGAAATGTCATCAATACAGTTAGTTTACAGTGCTGAACACTGAATGTAAAGCTTTCTGATTTTTCTTTCATTTGTTGTTCATTTCATGCTCTCACGCAGGGGGCGGGTAGGGGAGGGGTAGTTAATGTTGCCAACAGTCCTATTTCTGCTCTACAGCTTAATGGTATTAAAAGTAGTCAGAGTTTATGTATAGTTAAAGCGAATAAGATAATGAGATTAAAATGCGATAGAAGATGATTCCCTTTGATGATTTTACACGAAACAGACGGCGATGGCAGGTCAGATGCTATGATACACATGGCGTCCCCAAAATAACGTATAAACTGAAATTGTTCGCCACATACACAAGATCTTGACCCATAAATGAATATTAACGCGATATGACATTTTTGACATATTGGAAGTACGGAAGACTTTCATAGCGAAACGGTAAATATATCGGATCTTGAAATTATGTTGAAGAAGTGCAAAATTACGTCTTACATGTCCAAAGGTTACTATGACGGAAAGAAAGTATGTAGCACCCTCCATTTACGTGGAGATACACACGACGTTATGTAGGCTAACACCTATTTACAAATAAGCGTTATTCACAGTCATTTTGAACACTCACAGGATAAGCACGTGTCTTTAAGTTCTCTGCAGCACTAACGTATCTCATTCTTGCTGTACTATGCATGCACACCCTATATAGACGGGTTAATTAATGGATGACCGATACTGATCCAGTAACACTGCACAAAGCCTCTCGCCCTGAACAACGGATTTAATCTTAGTCACAATGTAAGCACATATCTGAAGTTGAGAAATAAGCAGAATATTACGCTAAAGCGTGTGAGCAAGCAATGTTCTAACGAAGCCACAAATAACTGTAGGTTACAGCTAGAAAAGGCCTTCGAAATGAAACATTATACTAAGTCGTCGAATTTTAATGAACAGAACCATGAAACTGTAGGAAGATTCACTCTTTGTGCATGGCCCCAACGATCCCGGAAATACAAATGTCTTTGTCCCCTGGCGCAAATGGGCACTCTAGCTCAAATCTCAACCACCTTGCTACAAGACTGATGAGTCAGCTGTCGCCTCTAAAGCGTAGCCTGTAGATGACTTGCGCTATGCAGCTAAACGTTGTGGATTACCTAGCAAACGAAACCGGTGCAAGAGTGTATGTACAACTAGCCAGCGACTTATAACCAGCGTAAAGAGAAATGATGTGGAACACATTTTCTAATGAATGCTTTCAATACTCGTTGAAGCTGAACCTCTCATCAATTAAAGCATAGAGAAATAATGTTTGTCCGCAGCTCGTGGTCGTGCGGTAGCGTTCTCGCTTCCAACGCTCGGGTTCCCGGGTTCGATTCCCGGCGGCGTCTGGGATTTTCTTTGCCTCGTGATGACTGGGTGTTGTGTGATGTCCTTAGGTTAGTTAAGTTTAAGTAGTTCTAAGTTCTAGGGGACTGATGACCATAGATGTTAAGTCCCATAGTGCTCACAAGGGAACATCCCCATCGCACCCCCCTAAGATTTAGTTATAAGTTGGCACAGTGGATAGGCCTTGAAAAACTGAACACAAATCGATCGAGAAAACAGGAAGAAGTTGTGTGGAACTATGAAAAAATACGCAAAATATACAAACTGGGTCGTTCATGTGTAATATAGGCAATATTAAGGTCGGTATAAGACGAGGAGCGCCGTGGTCCCGTGGTTAGTGTGAACAGCTGCAGAACGAGAGGTCTTCAGTTCAAATCTTCCCTCGACCGAAAATTTTAACTTTTTATTTTCAGTTTATGTGAAAAACTCTTATGTTTTCATCACTTTTTTTGGAGTGATTATTACATCCACAAGAAAACCTAAATCGGGCAAGGTAGAAGAATCTTTTCACCCATTCGCCAAGTGTACTAGTTAGGTGGGTCGACAACATATTCCTGTCATGTGACGCGCATGCCGTCACCAGTGTCGTATACAAAATATCAGACGTGTTTTCCTGTGGAGGAATCGGTTGACCTATGACCTTGCGATCAAATGTTTTCGGTTCCCATTGGAGAGGCACGTCCTTTCGTCAACTAATCACACGGTTTTGCGGTGCGGTCGCAAAACACAGACACTAAACTTATTACAGTGAACAGAGACATCAATGAACGAACGGACAGATCATAACTTTGCGAAAATAAAGAAAGCAAAATTTTCAGTCGAGGGCAGATTTGAACCAAGGACCTCTCGTTCCGCAGCTGTTCACGCTAACCACGGGACCACGGCGCTCCTGCCCTCATATTGCCCTTAATATTGCCTATCTTACGCATGGACGACCCAGTTTGTACATTTTGCTTATTTTTTCATAGTTCCACACAACTTCTTCCTGTTTTCTCGATTGATCTGTGTTCAGTTTTTCAAGGCCTATCCACTGTGCCAACTTATAACTAAATCTGAGGGGGGTGCGATGGGGATGTTCCCTTGTCAGAGCCATTTTTTTGAAATAATGTTTTTTGGTTTATAGTTTAGAAGGTAGCCGCCTTCGGCTTTTATCCTTGGGGTACTGTGAAAAACACAATGTATGTCACAAAAGCACAAACACTGGATGATGTAAGAGAGAACATTGAGTAAGCATGCGGTGCTGTTCCGTTAGAAATCATAGAACCGCTATGTTTCTCTGTTCCAAGTCGTTGTCGGTGATGCACTGTAGTGGAAAGTCGCCATTTTGGGCACGTACGACGTTAAGATACATCTTAATGTATACGGCAGCAAAAACTTTTAATTTTTGCCAGTTTTAATTGATCAGATGTTTAGTTTTACAGAGTGTACGTTATTGTGAGTCAGCTTTAGATGACGATGCAGCTTCTAGAGATCAACTTTCTGAAAGTGCTATAAGGAGAAGAAACGAGGTTGGCGGGATTTAGAAGCAATACGGATGAATCGCTGTGCCTAGCAGCAATGCAGGGGATAATGTTGGATTGGGCAACGCCAACCATTAAGTTTTGTCTGGACCATAAATTCAGGTGAGGGGGGAAGTGGAAAGGAGTTACGATGGACTGGAGGCCAGGAGAGTGGAGTCTTGATGTGGGGTCTAGGGCTAGAGCTGGTAGGGTTTGTAACTGTGAGCACGAAGTTCTGAGTTAGGAAGAGTGAGTGAGATGAAATTTCCTTGGGACAGGGAATGTAGGAGACAGGAGGGCAAGGTGAGGTTGAAGCGGAACATGGATGTAATGAGGTTTCAGTCTTTATGTTAGCGAGATGTGTAAGATATGCAAATATGTTTTAAGAGAGGTTAAAGGGAACTTAATCAGCCTGTAGAGAATGCGTGTGAGAGAGTGAATTCAGATACATAAGATGATGCAGAGCAAAGGTAGTCAATAACTTGTAAATATGGGCAAAATTTTAAAAGTGCTGACATCAAAACTACGTTGGCGAAAGTAAGGACGATTCAGGTAACGGTTTTGTAGATGAGGAATGTGGTTGAAAGACTATGTACAGGCTGTTAACAGTTTCAAAAATAAATTAGTTCGTTGTGTAATTTTTGTTGGATAGTTATCAGCGGGAAGCACCAGGTTAGTCTGAAATGGTGGGTTAGTTCTTAACAGATTAGTGTGTTAGTGAGATTGATGGGGTGGCTATGGATAAGAGGATGGAAATTGGGGAGACGGAAACGATGGATAATGCTTCCTGTTAATAATGCTTGTGATTTGACGGGATTTAGTATGAGGTACCAGATGTTACAACAGAAGGTGAAGTTACTGCGGTGAATCAGGAGGGACCGTAGGGGAGCCAGGAGGGTTGGCTGAAGGGCGAGCAAAGCAGTGTCGTCGGCGTATTGGGGCAGACAGATCGGGCGCATCAGCCGAGTAGAGTGGTTAGAGGGACGGGGGTATAGCGGATACCTGGGAACTTTTGCGGATGTATAGATGACTGACAAAAGGTGACTTGTCAAGAAGATACACTACGCGTCAAAATTTTTCGGTCATCTAATTATGGATTCATGGTTAAAACAGGGGTTTCGTTTTGAATATTCTGTCATATTCCCGTTCTTATAGTGGAACAAGCATGAACATGGTAAGACTTAGCGTCTCTGTTGTGTATTAACTGGTTGTTCGAGTAGAAAGGCGCTGACGAGTGTCCACAACAACAATGACATGCCTTTATCTAAGACTGTTCTCCTCGAATAGGCCTCAGCAATTCAGCTGTCTGTGTAGCAATCAGTTCGCATTAGCTTACAGTACATTGTATGCTTCTAGTAGCGTGTTTGTATTCCCTATCAGGACCGTACCATATAACCTCCTAATGGGACGGAAGCAGGAGATTTGAATTGAAAAAGGTGCTGTAGTTGTAGTTGTGCGTCAGGAAGGTTACTCTAGTAGGACAGCAGCAACAAAAGTTAGCGTAGCCCTATCTGCAGTGTACAGGGTATACATCGCAGCGGTTCAAGCGTAGTGTGTCAATGCAAGTGTTTCATGACCTGCAGGACCCCGACTACCATCATACAGGGAAGATCAGTTCATATGTTGATAGTAGGTCGGTGATAATAATGTTCTGGCCGATCAATGTACAAGGTCGTCGTTTGTAATGTTGTAGAGAGCAGTTTCTACCGATGTTATGCAACTATGGCAACCGCAGCGGACCAGAAAGAAACTTGTGGCAATGAAGCTATCGTCGAATGCACGGGTAGCGCGATACATTTGTTCGCATTTAATGGTTCCGAAAGGGCTTAACATCGAGCTTACGGACAGTTGACGTTGTAGCACAGTCACAGTATGACCAACATCCAGGGTTGCTGAGCGAATTGAGCTCACTTACTCAGACTGCGTACGGAATTTGTCGTCGGGAATAGAGACGATAATCGGGAAAAACTGGCAGTGTGATAAGTCTCATACGGAGGGAGTGGGGGATTATTAATCGTGCTATTCCGCTAGGTGACTATCGCTGTGTTTCGTACTGTAGGTTCCGGACTTCGTTGGTGGTTATATTAATCCGGGGATCTTGGGGCTTGTTGAATGAAAACATGGCTTGAATAATTTTGTGAGAGTGTTGTTGATGTCTACGTAAATAGGTATTCTTACCAAGTAAATGTTATTGGAGACCGACGTGTGTAGTGGTTAAAATCGGACTTTTATCCAAACGGTTATCTATTTCATTGGTGAGCGGAGAAAACTGAGTTGTGTAATTGTTGAGATGATAATAGGCACACTCTAAGGGACTTGAGTGATTGCTAGATTTTGTAGACTATATCCATGCTCTAATGTTACTGAATCGTGGCTTTATCGTCATTGGTGGAAGTAGCAAAAGCTTGCATTGAGCGAGATATGGTTCAGTGTGAAGAATGTGTTTCAGCAGTATAATTTTTCTGAATAAAAATAAATATTGTGAACTTAAAAAAGCTGCTAATTTGAACTGGTTTCCTATCTTTAACTTCGTGTGTGTATGTGTGTTATAATCTTGAACAATGCAAGTGGTGTAATTAGGGAAACACTATCTGCTAAGAATGAGTCGACAAAACTATTTCAGACTGTGTAGCTATATTTGAATTTACATTTATCAAATTAGTTAAGAGGCGTAAATCCGTGTGTTGACTAAGGTGTTTGTGAAACGCCATATTGTGCAGTGCAATGGACAGTGCTACATTGCGTGACACCACAATACGAGTACGTGACTTGTAGTACCAACACACAAAACTAGCAGTATAAAAATGCATCGTGAAATTACAAAAAGAATGTTGAAAGAATAAATAACCAAAGAAAAATTCCAAAGCAGTCTAAACGTAAATGTAACACTTCACTGTAAGAATAATTCTGCCTGCAAAAAAAAAAAAAAAAAAAAAAAAAAAATATCTAAGCTGATCGTTACATAAATTGTAGCTGATAACGATTTTAAAGTACAACACATGACTGTTAATGATTTAACTGTGTTACAACTGTAATTTTAAACTGGCCCTAACAAATTTAACCGGCTTACCCGTGGCAACGGAAAATTAGTACTTCTCAAAGTGATGAATATAAAAATACAGCGCAGCAGCAAAGCAGCAAGAAGAGAAGAAAGCCTTCCGCAGTGCAGCGCAAGAACATGTAACTGTTCTAAGCAGATCTTGCTTTAGGTTTAGCCGCAGTATTCCACAGAGCGCAACGCAACAACACAGATTTTCAAATCTTAATTTTCGTGATGAGACGGTGGACGATATTGCATTACTAAAAGAGATGATCATTCCAAAACTATATTGAAATACAAATAAATTCCTTAACAATTACAACTATCTTTAATAAACTTTCATCTTGTTACAAATATGAATCTGCCATGAATTAATCATTAAAATGATAACTGTGTCTTAAATTTACAACTTTTGAGTGCAGGCCACGTGAACAGATAATCGAACTAACTGATCCAGACCAACAAAGAAAAATCTCATTAAAACTTTCCGCTTCTCAAGCACGTCATAAATACACGCAGGCAAGCAATGCAGCATCAACATTACCTGAAAATCTTCAGTTCTCAAATTAATCTTCACCAAATCATATTCCCAAATTAGGCATCATCTGTTTCTTTTTAATTATGCTCTGTAAACTATTTCCAGATCGCTCAGTAGCGTGACAAACATTCGACTCACTCTCTTGTCACAGAATACCAGAGTAACAACAATGCTGATGACAACCAAAGATCATAATGCTTGTACTCAGAACCTCTAAGACGCAACATATCGACTACTGAAGACTATTCTTTGAAAAATGTCCAAGTGTGACACACTGAATGAAAATATAGTGCTCACATTACATTTCTTGAATACCAAAAATGAACTGGAAACATTACAACAGGCAATCGTCGTTCTTCTGGAACAGATAAGTGACTTGCTCTTACTGCAAGTATTGCGCGTTAAATTTGTCCAGGTACAACAGAGTTCGGTTATGGGGTTATTGATTATGAAACCATTATCGCGAGCTATGTACAGAGCTGCCATTGGTGTTTGAAGTAATTGTGGCCAGTGAGCATTTTAAAGGAGACTTGGAAAGGATTGAAATTTGCTATGATTTTTTAATTTCAGGGATCAAAGTGGTAGTGGCACTCTGTATTTTTATTTTTATTTCTTATCTATTCCGTCTTAACTGGGATATAGAATTTTACTGGCATTCGATCACCAACTACGGAAAGTATAGCATTTGTGAAATATTAAGAAACAAAATAACACTTGTAAGTGAAAAGTAATTCCTAGATCCCACTATTTCGTGGTAGTAGTCAGAAAGTTTCCCCAATGTATTGTGGCATCTGATTGATAAAGATAGTAAAATAAAAAAGGAGGAAAGGAAGGAGTTCGGTACTTGTAATGTAAGGAGCTCTTAACAAGAAAAAACGTCATGTGCTCTAAATTACTAACTTTAGTAGTTGTCATTACGAATCACATATATTGACGAAATCAATCTTTGTAATATATATACTGAAAATGTATACATGTATATAGTGTGAAAGGGAAAGGAAACAGAGTTAACTAAACTGTAGCGTCACGTTATAAAGAAAAGAAAAAATTAACATAAAACAGTAAAACGGCACTGTAAGGGACGAAATTACCTATAGAAAGGTAGAACGTCAATTTATTGCTGACCCATAGGTAAAGTTGATCTTTGCTTGCAGTTGTATTAAGACTGAAGAAAGAAGATATGTCTGGCGGTATTAAAAAATTGTGAATAAATAACTGTAAAAAAAGAAGAAAAATAGTATGGAAGTGTGGTGTCACCGCCAGACACCACACTTGCTAGGTGGTAGCCTTTAAATCGGCCGCAGTCCGTTAGTATACGTCGGACCCGCGTGTCGCCACTATCAGTGATTGCAGACCGAGCGCCGCCACACGGCAGGTCTAGAGATACTTCCTAGCACTCGCCCCAGTTGTACAGCCGACTTTGCTAGCGATGGTTCACTGACAAATTACGCTCTCATTTGCCGAGACGATAGTTAGCATAGCCTTCAGCTACGTCATTTGCTACGACCTAGCAAGGCGCCATTATCATTTGCTATTTATCTTGTGATGCATGTACCGTCAGACCGATGTTCACCAATTATGGATTAAAGTTAAGTATTCCAGAAGCTACGTACTTTTTTTGCTAGTATAATTACTTTACCTGTTCCAGACCTCACGCCAGCCTGCGTGAGCTTAAACGCGTGCCTTTCGGCTTCCTCATAGTGGCTTGGCTGTCTTGCCAAGTCACAACTGGAAGAAGTAAGGATTGTAAGACGTTATTCTGAATATTCCGCAACGATACTAAGACAGTGCTAGGCTAGGGAAGTAATAATAGTTGGGTTTTTCCTAAGTACTTGTCAGCAATGTAATTGAAGCTATTGAAGAATCATTCACAAGACGCGCCATTTCTCTTTAAAAAGTAGGAAATCAATTCTAACCGAACGTAACCTGATGTTATATTAATTTGGTTGAGCGAAGAACTGTTTCTTGATAATAATAAAAATTTAGTCGTATCATTATAGAGTGTATGGACTGCACTGATTAACTTCACGTTTCTAAGCTGAACTTATGTAAGTAACTGAGAGCACATTGGATGTTATTTAAACAATGGACTGTCCATGTGTCGGTTTTCATGGGATGTTAATGTAATTACACGTAATTTATAAAAGAAAGATACGTACCGTGAAATGGTGAAAAGAGATACGAATACTATAATGCCAATGAGCGCCTTTCATGGTGGTAATTGTTTCATGCGGTAAACTGGGGCTACTTGTGCCCTGAGGGGTAACTTGAGGCCAAAACGAAAAAAAAGATCTGATCTGTTGTCAGAGGCAACAGCAAAGCACGAGAGTGGTAGTACTGTGATTTTCCGATAGGTAGCTGCATTGCTCTGTAGAGAGAAAATATTTTGTAGTTCATGTACTGGCCACCAAATGCGATACTCTGGTTCAATTGTCGAACTGAAAATTTATTGTATTGTTTACTCGGCAAACTTCCGTTTGTACACACAACTTCAAAGAGCTCAGACTCTTGGTATGCGATTTATTTTTCAAATATGATAACTTCTGCAACTTCATACATTGGTAGTTTAATGTATTTTATATATTAAATGTTTTTAAAATATTAATATAAAACTTGTGAATATAATCTGTAAAAGTGAGTAACTTGAGCCCAGTATTTTTCTCGTGTAATTTGGGTTCAAGTAACTCTGAGCCACGTTTCTATCTTTCAAATAGCACATAACTGTGGGCTCCAGTAGAAAAAGAAAAACATTTCTTTGCTAACCTATACTGCTGCTTGTTAAATATAGTTTATTAAAGGGTTTTGCAGTATAGTAAATGTAAAAGAGTGGACCTACAATACGTGTGTGTGTTTCACGGATCAGAAGAAGGTACCTACCAATTACCAGAGTCATCCTGGCAGCAGGAAATACACTGACTACTCGGATGAAAAATTGCAGATGTGTCTGGATGCTGTAAGGTGTAAGCAAATGATCCAACGGCAAGTTGAGGTTCATTTGAAGCTTAGTAGATCTTGAGGGACTAACTTCTGATTGTGACTTTAATTGCTCATGTGGACGCTGTAATGGTACTTAAATTACGTAACCATTGCGGCACCTCACCTCAACCTCTCGGTACCAGCAATATTCTACTGTGTTTCTGTAGAATAGTTAACATATTTCTGAGACAACATTCAGGTTTGATTTAATTAATGTAGAGGTACTTTGACACATCGATATGTTTATATTGCAATGATATTATTCTTATGTGTATTATTTCTTTTGTCACTATGATCTTTGTCGTACTTGTAACTCTGATTTTTTGGCGCGTAAGCGGTTATTAGAGAGAGTCAAGTCTTGGACGTCATGTTGAAAAGACGCAAATTGTAGTCAGTTTATAAAATGTGAACTTTAACAGTGGGGAATATGTTTTCAAGTATGTTTTGTATTGTGAAGTGATGTTTTGGAATGACTTGCGCGATATTGCAACAAAAGCAATAAAAAAGTGTAACTTAAATTCGGAGTGCTGATTACTTGTTTACGTCACCATTGTCCTAACTTTCAAAGGTTTAATTTTCAAGAATGGTTTGTGAAACACATCTATAAAACTTTTGAATATCGAAGAATAACACCTAGGCCTTTTTGCATCCGAACTTGGAATCACCACCACCTAGATTTTCGACGATTGAGCCATGAGTTCACAACGAGACCAGCGTGGGAAACACGAAAAATGAGTGCCTAGTTTATTCATTATTTCATAAAATGACTTTATTAACTTTGCTCTAATGACACCTGCCACATAATATCTTTGTTGTTGCCCGTAAATGCAATATTTAGCAGCGTGAGCAACACTACAATCATAATTAACTTTTGACCTATGTTGTGGTAGGGTTGCGGATATAATGATTAGAGATGATATTGCGCAGAATGTGGCAGATCACCACATCTGCGAGCAGATCCTCAAATTTAAAAACCCGTCTTTGCAGGAAGTGCTAGACAGACAAGATACCTTAGATATGGCTACTTCCGTGTTCAGCATGACCCTGGGTGTGTGCACTGTTAACACGGCACAACATGTGCCCTCCCGTCCGGCCCTGGCACAGCATACCACGCCGCGCCGCTCGCACACAAGTAAACAAATTTCAAGCCAGGCACCCACTAACAAACTGAAATCATGTCTGAATTGTTTTCGTGCCCAGCTACGGGACAGTTGCCCATCCCGTCAAGCACAGTGTTACTTTTGTAATAAGAAAAGACATGTGCAAGGTGTGTGTAGTAAGAGAAATTATAATTCACAACCTTTCTCCTGTTATCATGACTTGCGTGGGCGTCACCACAACGGAAACCACCATGGTCATTATTCACATCAGCCTATGGACATTAATGCCATTTATTCAAAGGCTTCTGCTTTACCTGCTTCTACAGCTCGTCGTGTGAACCAAGTTTTGCTAGACACTTCCTCTCGCATTCAGTATGATGCGATGAAACTTTTTGTGGCTTTGAACATTTGTGGACATTCTGTTCACATGCAGCTGGACACTGGTGCGTCGGTTTCTTTACTGAACAGATCAACGTATGACTTGCTTGGTTCACCCCAGCTTCATCGTTCACATTCCACAGTGACTGCATTTACTAGACAGGAAATCTCAGTGCTTGGTGTGTATAGTTTGCAAAGCCACGTATAGTACAACGACAAAAACTTTCTTTTCATGTGCTCTCCTCTAGTGATGCTCCAAACATTTTCGGCATGGACGCATTTGAACTTTTTGGCCTCACAATTCAGGACAACGTACTTTGCATCCACGCTAGTGACCATGCAGACAGTGTTGCCGCACTCTGCGATGATTTTGCTGAACTCTTTTCTGATGGCCTTGGTTGTGCCACGGACTTTGCAGCGCATGTTGTACACGGCTATTACAAATGATTGAAGCGATTTCATAAATTCACTGTAGCTTCATTCATTGACACATGGTCACGACACACTACAGATACGTAGAAAAACTCATAAAGTTTTGTTCGGCTGAAGCCGCACTTCAGGTTTCTGCCGCCAGAGCGCTCGAGAGCGCAGTGAGACAAAATGGCGACAGAAGCCGAGAAAGCGTATGTCGTGCTTGAAATGCACTCACATCAGTCAGCCATAACAGTGCAACGACACTTCAGGACGAAGTTCGACAAAGATCCACCAACTGCTGACTCCATTCGGCGATGGTATGCGCAGTTTAAAGCTTCTGGATGCCTCTGTAAGGGGAAATCAACGGGTCGGCCTGCAGTGAGCGAAGAAACGGTTGAGCGCGTGCGGGCAAGTTTCATGCGTAGCCCGCGGAAGTCGACGAATAAGGCAAGCAGGGAACTAAACGTACCACAGCCGACGGTTTGGAAAATCTTACGGAAAAGGCTAAAGCAGAAGCCTTATCGTTTACAATTGCTACAAACCCTGACACCCGATGACAAAGTCAAACGCTTTGAATTTTCGGCGCGGTTGCAACAGCTCATGGAAGATACGATCAGTGCGAAACTTGTTTTCAGTGATGAAGCAACATTTTTTCTTAATGGTGAAGTGAACAGACACAATGTGCGAATCTGGGCGGTAGAGAATCCTCACGCATTCGTGCAGCAAATTCGCAATTCACCAAAAGTTAACGTGTTTTATGCAACCTCACGGTTTAAAGTTTACGGCCCCTTTTTCTTCTGCGAAAAAAACTTTACAGGACACGTGTATCTGGACATGCTGGAAAATTGGCTCATGCCACAACTGGAGACCAACAGCGCCGACTTCATCTTTCAGCAGGATAGTGCTTCACCACACTTCCATCATGATGTTCGGCATTTCTTAAACAGGAGATTGGAAAACCGATGGATCAGTCGTGGTGGAGATCATGATCAGCGATTCATGTCATGGCCTCCATGCTCTCCCGACTTAACCCCACTTTCTGTGGGGTTATGTGAAAGATTCAGTGTTAAACCTCCTCTACCAAGAAACGTGCCAGAACTGCGAACTCGCATGAACGATGCTTTCGAACTCATTGATGGGGACATGCTGCGCCGAGTGTGGGAGGAACTTGATTATCGGCTTGATGTCTGCCGAATCACTAAAGGGGCACATATCGAACATTTGTGAATGCCTAAAAAAACTCTTTGAGTTTTTGTATGTGTGTGCAAAGCATTGTGAAAATATCTCAAATAATAAACTTATTGTAGAGCTGTGAAATCGCTTCAATCATTTGTAATAACCATGTAGCTAAAGACAATGCCACGCCCATTTTCCAGTGTGCTCGCCCAGTACCGCACGCACTGCGCGACACCGTTGCTGCTGAACTTAAGCATTTGCAAGACAGTGGCGTCATTGAATCTGTTTCTGCTTCGCAATGGGCTTTGCCTATAGTGTGTGTAAGAAAACCAAACTGTCATCTCCATATTTGTGCTGACTTTAAGTCTACAGTAAACCCCCAGAAGCTGGTCGCTACGTTTCCCTTACCGCGCCCTAAAGACATTTTTGATAAGCTTGGTGCGGGAAAATTCTTCTCCACGATTGACTTGCGGGACGCATACTTTCAAATTTCGCTCGACGAACAGTCGCAGCGCCATTCTGTGATAAACACCCACCTTGGCTTGTTCAAGTTTCGCCGCCTTGCGTTCGGTTTTGCTTCGGCTCCTGCTATTTTTCAGTCTTACTTGCAGCAGTTGTGTGCCACTGTCCCTGGTTGTTCAAATTATCTGGACGATATAGTTGTGTTGGGCCGAACGCCCGACGAACATTTGCAGAATTTGCATGGCTTATTTACTGTACTTTTGCAGACAAGTGCAAACTTTTTTCAAATTGAGATTCAGTATTTAGGACATATGATTAATGGACAGGGTATCCACCCCTCACTGCCACATCTCACTGCGATCAGAGACTTGCCAGCACGCAGGAACTTGAAAGAACTTGTCTGTGTTGGGCAAAATTACATATTATGTTCGGTTTATACTAAATGCAGCGCATATTGCAGCGCCTTTGCGTCTTGGGTGTAAGAACTTTCCTTATGTTTGGTCTCCGGACTGTGATGCTGTTTTCCACAAGCTCAAATCTGTTTTGTTGAGTGATCGCTGTTTGATTTCTTTCGATCCCTCCAAAAAAGTTCTTTTGGCTGTCGATGCATCTTCTCATGGCATCAGAACGGTTCTCTCGCACCGCATTAATTCTGGCGATCGCCAAATCCCTTTTGCGTCTCAATTGCTCACTTCTGCCCAGCAAAACTATTCTCAAATCGAGAAAGAAGCTTTAGCTATTGTGTATGAAGTGACAAAGTTTCATGACTTTTTGTGCGGTCGAAAGCTCTATTTGGTCACCAACCATAAGCCTTTCACATCGTTGTTTCACCCGTCAAAGCCAGTTCCGGCCCGTACCGCACAAAAGTTGCAGTATTGGTCTTTGTTTTTGTCTAACTATAATTACGAAATCTTGTTTCGGCCTACGGCCCAGCATGGCAATGCCGATGCTTTGTCTCTTCTACCTATTGGCCCTGACGAAGAGTTTGATTCTTCCGAATTGTCTTGCATGTTCATTGATTCGCAAGATGAGGAATTAGCTGATGGTCTTCCAGTGGATTATCGTCGCATTACTTCCGCGACAGCCGCCGATGCTTCTTTGCAGATTGTTTTGCGGTATATTCATCCCCATCTGCTAGCCAGATTAGTGATCCCCTTGTTCAACGTTACTTTGTGCAACGGCACAACTTGTCTGTACACCACAGTGTTATTTTGTTATGAACTGATAATGATCAGTCTCGTGTGGTTGTACCTCGTTCATTACAGTCGGAAATCCTCCGATTACTTCACGCTGGTCATTGGGGTTTTGTGCGGATGAAGCAATTAGCGTGTCGTCACTGCACTTGGGTCAGCATTGATAAACAGACTGAGAATTTGCTTGCTACTTGTCGCTCTTTTCCTCAGACCATCAATCTGCTCCCCGCCAGTGCTTCTTTGCATGGCCGACTCCTACTCCACCTTCACAGCGCATTCATATTGATTTTGCGGGTCCTTTCTGGGACACCCGCTGGTTGATAGATATTGATGCGTACAGCAACTTCCCTTTTGTTGTGCCTATGTCTTCTACTACATCTGCCAGTGCTACTCGGGCTTTGACATCTATTTTCTGCATTGAGGGCCTTCCTGAAGTTATTGTCTCCGAGGATGGCCCCCAATTTGTGTACTCGGAGTTTGAAGCGTTCTGTGCTGCTAATGGCATTCGCCAACTGACTTCAGCCCCGTTCCACCCCCAGTCGAACTGCGAGGCTGAATCATGGAATGAAGGATTTCACAGTAGGTGTTGTCATCTCTTAATACTTCTAGGCTGAGATGCCAAGGTCCATACATAAGACTCTCCCCTAACAATTGTCCTCGGAGGATGCCTTCCACAGTCGATTGCGATACGTCAGGGGAGAGTCGTATGTACGAGGTGCATTCAAGTTCTAAGGCCTCCGATTTTTTTCTCCGGACTGGAAAGAGATAGAAACATGCGCATTGTTTTAAAATGAGGCCGCGTTCATTGTCAATACGTCCCAGAGATGGCAGCATCGTACGGCAGATGGAATTTTACCGCCAGCGGCGAGAATGAGAACTGTTTTAGATACTCAAAATGGCGACGTTTTCCTTACTTGAACAGTGTGCAATCATTCGTTTTCTGAATTTGCGTGGTGTGAAACCAATTGAAATTCATCGACAGTTGAAGGAGACATGTGATGAGGAGTTATGGATGTGTCGAAAGTGCGTTCGTGGGTGCGACAGTTTAATGAAGGCAGAACATCGTGTGACAACAAACCGAAACAACCTCGGGCTCGCACAAGCCGGTCTGACGACATGATCGAGAAAGTGGAGAGAATTGTTTTGGGGGATCGCCGAATGACTGTTGAACAGATCGCCTCCAGAGTTGGCATTTCCGTGGGTTCTGTGCACACATTCCTGCATGACGACCTGAAAATGCGAAAAGTGTCATCCAGGTGGGTGCCACGAATGCTGACGGACGACCACATGGCTGCCCGTGTGGCATGTTGCCAAGCAGTGTTGACGCGCAACGACAGCATGAATGGGACTTTCTTTTCGTCGGTTGTGACAATGGATGAGGCGTGGATGCCATTTTTCAATCCAGAAACAAGGCGCTAGTCAGCTCAATGGAAGCACACAGATTCACCGCCACCAAAAAATTTCGGGTAACCGCCAGTGCTGAAAAAATGATGGTTTCCATGTTCTGGGACAGCGAGGGCGTAATCCTTACCCATTGCGTTCCAAAGGGCACTACGGTAACAGGTGCATCCTACGAAAATGTTTTGAAGAACAAATTCCTTCCTGCACTGCAACAAAAACGTCCGGGAAGGGCTGCGCGTGTGCTGTTTCACCGAGACAACGCACCCGCACATCGAGCTAACGTTACGCAACAGTTTCTTCGTGATAACAACTTTGAAGTGATTACTCATGCTCCCTACTCAGCTGACCTGGCTCCTAGTGACTCTTGGCTTTTTGCAACAATGAAAGACACTCTCGGTGGCCGCACATTCACCAGCCATGCTGCTATTGCCTCATCGATTTTCCAGTGGTCGAAACAGACTCCTAAAGAAGCCTTCGCCGCTGCCATGGAATCATGGCGTCAGCGTTATGAAAAATGTGTACGTCTGCAGGGCGATTACGTCGAGAAGTAACGCCAGATTCATCGATTTCGGGTGAGTAGTTAATTAGAAAAAAAATCAGAGGCCTTAGAACTTGAATGCACCTCGTATGGACCATGGCATCTCATCCCAGAAGTGTTAAGTGATGCAAGGCTGAATGCTTTGTGCGTACATTTAGATTGCAGATGAGCAAGCTGAGCCCATTCAATCTCGCGAGCACGCGCTATGGACTTTCCTTGCTTCATATCGCTCCCAGCGACGCAGCACCCGTCCCCCAGTGGAATTGCTTCATGGCCGCGCCCATCGGTCGCTCCTGCAGCTATTGCACCGGCTCTTACGCGCTCCCTCTGCTTCGCCTCGTTCTGGCTTGGCGCCGCATGATTTGGTGTTCTACCGCGTTTTCTTTGGCAGGCAGCGCTGGGAGCGGGGGCGCATTCTTTGCCAGCTTGGCCGCGCCTTATTTTTAATTTCTGGTTCCTCCGGCACTGTCAAGTGACACCGGAGCCAGATCCGTTTGTGCTGTCCTCGGTTTTCTGCTGCTGGTTCTTTTCCGGCAGAATTGGATACTTTGCGGCTTCCGCCGCCTCAGCCCACGACTGCACCGACGGCGCCTCCTCCGCCAGCTTCTCCACCCACGCCTCCGCCGCAGGCGCTCCTGCCGCCGCCGCCGCCGTGTTCCTCCTCGGTGCCGGAGCCGATGGAGGCTGAGACTACCGTTACGCTGCCGCCCCCGCCGCCGCCGCCGCCGCCGCCGCCACCGCCGCCGTCGTCGCCCTTGGAGGTTATTGCTCCGCCTCCTCATCGGAGCATTCCCAGTGGCGGTGCGCGTACTGGGCTGGCTTCCAACGAGGCGTTTTCCACGCCCCCTCGTGAGCAATTCGGGGACGTGGGTGGACAGCACGCCCCGGCAGTTCAGCTGTCCGCCCCCTCCGTCGCGCCACCCTGGGGTCCTCCACCCGCCGTCGGAAGCCTTACTCCACAACGGCGCGCCGTTTCAGGGGGGAGGGGTGTGGTACCGATAGCTACGATGCCATGGCGTAGGTACAAGTTCTTACAAGGGAACCTCCCCATCGCACCCCCCTCAGATTTAGTTATAAGTTGCCACAGTGGATCGACCTTGAAAATCTGAACATAGATCAATCGAGAAAACAGGAAGAAGTTGAGTGGAACTATGAAAAAATAAGTAAAATATACAAACTGATTAGTCCATGCACAACATAGGCAACATCAAGGTTACAAAAAACCTAGGAGCGCCGTGGTCCCGTGGTTAGAGTGAGCAGCTGCGGAACGAGAGGTTCTTGGATCAGATCTTCCTACGAGCGAAAACTTTAATTTTTTATTTTCAGATAATTATCAAAGTTCAGGCACTCACACATAATCAACTTCGCTCTCCAAAATTCCAGGACATGTTCAGATTTGCTTGTACATATGCAGGATTTGACGATCTACGCTCGGAAAAATTTGAAAACGTTAAAAACATATGTTTTGACAGAGCACAGGGAAAAGTGTGCGACTGTGAGATTTTTGGATTCATTTGTTGCAGTTTATGTGAGAAACTCTTATGTTTTCATTACTTTTTTGGGAGTAATTATCACATCCACAAGAAAACCTAAATCGGGCAACGTAGAAGAAGCTTTTTACCCATTCGCCAAGCGTACAAGTTAGGTGGGTCGACAACATATTCCTGTCATGTGACGCACATGCCGTCACCAGTGTCATATAGAATATATCAGACGTGTTTTCCTGTGGAGGAATCGGTTGACCTATGACCTTGCAATCAAATGTTTTCGGTTCCCATTGGAGAGGCACGTCCTTTAGTCTACGAATCGCACGGTTTTACGGTGCGGTCGCTAAACACAGACACTAAACTTATTACAGTGAACAGAGACGTCAATGAACGAACGGACAGGTCATAACTTTGCGAAAATAAAGAAACATTTTTTCGCTCGTGGGGAGATTTGAACCAAGGACCTCGCGTTCCGCAGCTGCTCACGCTAACCACGGGACCACGGCGCTCCTGAGTGCGCACTGTCCTTGCTGTTGCTTATCTTCGCGTGGACTACTCAGTTTGTATATTTTGCGTATTTTTGTCATAGTTCCACACAACTTCTTCCTGTTCTCTCGATTGATCTGTGTTCAGTTTGTCAAGGCCGATCCACTGTGCAAACTTAAAACTAAATGTGAGGGGGTGCGATGGGGAGGTTCCCTTGTTAGGTTGTTAGTACAAGAGCGGACGATCCACGCCGACGACAGCGCCCTCTAGCTGGCACTGTGCAGCTCTACGAGCGCCGCTCCAGATTCAGCCCATTTTGATCACGAGCCGACGACCAACCAACATTGTTACATTTTCGTAATGGACGATTTTGCCTGTGTAACTTCTGTTAGTTTTGATACATCATCCTTCTCACTTACGTGCTCATCATAGCCAAAGTTATGTAACCATATTTTATTACTTGTCTTACCTAGAGTAAACATCTTTTACTTTACTTGCAGTACCGAGAGTTTTACCTCACCTGCTCCTCCTAGCTTCCTACATTCGGCCCACCCTCCAAATTACAGGAGTAGACCCACGCTCCGCCTTCCAGGCAGGATACAAAGACTTGACATACTCCAATGTGTAGGCATTAGAATGAGGTTTGGCCATGATTCTAAAAGGTCCCACATATTCATCAGTAAATTTTTTAGTTTCAGACGTAAGTTTCTTTGACACTTCTTTGGTTTTCACTAGCACTAGGTCACCAATCTGAAAATTCGTTGGACTTGCCCTTGCATCATGTGTCCTTTTTCCTTCCATGGCCTTCTTCCTAATATTAGCTTCAGCTACATTCTTTTTTCCTTCCATTACCAACTCAGTAAGTTTAGGGAATTCTATCAGGTCAAATAGTAAATTATTAGGTCCAATCCCACACATTAATTCTACTGGGGCAAAGCCAGTGGCTTCATGTGTTAAATGGTTAACTACTTATTCAAAATATTCTAAGTAATTAGCCCAAGCAGAGTGCTTCTCTTGACACTGGCAAAGAGCCAAAAAGGTCCACAGCTACTAAATCCAACCTATCCTGCGGTTCCACTGAATACATCTGTCCCTGAATAATTCTATTATTTGCTCTTACTTTTTGACTTTTCTTTACTCTTCGCCACGTATTATCAAAAATTACTACCTCACTTAACCTGGCAATACATTTCTGGGCTCCATAATGTCCATATATCCCATGTGTATAATCAATAAGTAAGTCCACGAGTTGTTCTTGGAAACAAAATGGTTCGAATGGCTCTGAGCACTATGCGACTTTACTTCTGAGGTTATCAGTCGCTTAGAACTCAGAACTAATTAAACCTAACTAACCTAAGGACAGCACACACATCCATGCCCGAGGCAGGATTCGAACCGGCGACCGTAGCGGTCGCTCGGTTCCAGACTGCAGCGCCTAGAACCGCACGGCCACTCCGGCCGGCTCTGGGAAACAAATATGCCAATTTTCATCAATGTTCTTTCTTCGCCTAAAAAGTATGTCCCTGTGTATCTGGTAATACTCTGTTAACTTAAGAAAATCTGGATGACCTAACCTGCTTTCTACCAACTTAAGATTATCATCTTCGTTTTGTTCTCGCCTGAGATTTTTACAAATGCGTGTTACTGATCCCTTCTCCAGTAAATGAATGACTGCCAGTAGAACTGCATCACAATCCCTTGTTCCCTAGAAATCTCCTTCCTGCTCGTTCTGCTTTACATATCGGGACAATGCGTCCGCCACAATGTTTTTGGAGCCTTTTATGTGTTCAGTGCAAAGATCAAATTGCTGGATACACATGGCCCACCTCCGAAGTCTGCTATGTTTAAGTTGGCACGTCTGTAGATAGGTTAATGCACTATGGTCACTGTAAACTAAAACTTTATGGCCCAACAAGTATTGTTCAGATTTCTGTAAACCAAGAATGATTGTTAGTGCCTTTAGTTCTGAAATACTGTAATTCTTTTCGGCTTGTTGCAACGATCGACTTGCAAATGCGACCGTTTTGTGGACCTATTCTTCGCCAAATGTTTCGATCTGGAAAAATACCAACCCCAGACCCTAACCACGTGCATCTGATCCCAGAAAAAGGTTTAGAAAAATCAGGATAGTTCAAAATTTTACTATTCACCAGAGCTTCTTTAAGTTCTTCAAATGGGGTTTGACACTCCTGAGTCCAGTTATAAGGTACGTTCTTCTTTAAAAATTCCCTCAGACAAGGTGCATTAAATAACTGACCAGGTACAAATTTTCGGTAAAATCCGAAAATGCCAAACATACCTTTTACTTCTTTACGTGTGGTTGTGCTGCACAATCTCTAATAGCTTTTATCTTTTCCGGGTCGGTCATGATTCTTTCACCACTCACAAAATGTCCCAGAAATTTAATTTCTTTCTTCACAAATTGTGTTTTATCCTATTTCAGTTTCATTCCCCGTTTTAATTGCCTCTAATACCTTGTCTAACAATAAGCATTGTTCTTCCCAAGTAGGAGTCGAGATTAATACATCATCCACGTAAGCAGTAATTCGCTTTAATAATTTATCACCTAAGACCTGATGCTTAAACCAAAAGGCACTACCTTATATTGGTAACAAATAGGAAAGCTATGTACTTTCGAGATTCTTTAGCCAACGGTAGGTTCCAGTAACCACACGTTACATCCATGGAAGTGAAAAATTTTTCGCCTTTAAATTTTTGTAATAATTCTTCTATGTTCTCAGGCCTATCACTTTCTGACAACGTAATTTTATTTAACGCTCTGGCATCCAAAACAAGCCTAATGGAACCATCCTTCTTAGGTACTACAACCAATGGGTTGTTGTATACACTAAGTGCCCTCTCTGATTCCCCATTCGAGCATGTCCCGAACTGCTTCCTTATGTACTTCAGGAATAGCGAATGGTTTTCGGAAAAAATGTGCATCCTCTTTCACAGTTAAATTACACTCATAATTCCGAACTAATCCGGGCTGGTCTGAAAATACTTCACAATGACTATTCAAAATTTGTCTCAGATCTTGTTTTTGTACGTCCGTCAAATGAGTTTAGTTCCTCTAGTTTCTCATTCTCTAGCTCAGAAGGATACACTTCCTTCCTTTCTCAGTATTCATTATAACCCTCAATTACCTCTGTGGTCCTACAGTATCAGATCGGAGTATCACTTTCTTCATTACTTACACTATGTCTTTTAGCTATGAACGGAATAGTTACCAGTTTTCGATTTATCCTAATCATTGCATCATTAGTTCCACAATTAACCCACCCTTGGTATTTAGTTAGGAAATCGGCCCCTACTAACATCTCTACACTTAGTCCATGAGTAATCACAAAAATTAACTCTCTCTGTACTCCCCCCTACAGTTGTTGGTAACAATATTTCTTGCTTAACAACTTTCTTGCTTTTTCCCGTGGTCAAAACAATTTTTAATCCACTCACTGGCATTATAACTATTTGTTTACTCTTTGGGAGAGCATTAACAAAATTCTGTGACACTGCACAAACTGCTGAACCTGTATCCATTAAGCAAGGAAGCTTTTCTTCTAATACAGTTACTTTTACGATAGGTTATACAACATATTCTCTTCTAACTACAGACTCAGGTTGTTCTAACAAATCTTGCACTACCTCGCGCCTGTCAAAACCTACCCCTTCTGTGGAAAGTACATTTAGCTTAACTGGAACCCCTTTTACGTCATTAATAGTGGCGACTTTTACTATTCCTTCCACTATAGACAAATCAAAACATCTCCCCAACTTTTCACCCTCTATACTAACTTCTGTTTCCGCAACCCTGTCCAAGGTGTTGTCAGAATTATTTAAATTATCTCCTTCTTCTTCCTCCGTCTCTTCTTCCTCACTCTCTATAATTACTTGATTCAGCCGATTCACCACCCCTTTCCATAGGACTACTTCCACAGTCTACAGGTAGGCTCTCGTTTGTTTCGCAGTGCTGATTTACCCCAACCACCTGATCTGAGTCTTCTATTTCTGTATTTAGTTCCTTCTTAACAAGGTTTTTGTGATTTTTATTAGAACTTTCCCTTCCACGAAATGCTTCTTCCTTTTCTAAATAAATAAATTGCTTCTCAGTGTCTCTCTCCTCTACGCTCCTGATTTCATTAACATTACTTTCAAAACGTTGTTTAGTAGGTGCCTTCTTTACAAAGGGCTTCCCTAGCGGGTTTAATCTGTACGGTTGTAGTGTGCAAACGCTACCGTCATCAGAGACCGCAAAGCTTTTTCCCTGCCATGTGACGTCATTGCCTCTGACGTTTCTATCACCTGACGGGCGGCGCCCATCCATTACGTCATCGGCCTGGCGCTGACGGCAATCAAAATATTGCACCCTGTCATTGAACCTACTTCCAGCAGAACCTCCTCTTCCTCTGTATCTACCCCGGTAACCATTACCTCTTTATACGACTATTCTATTTACATTGACTAGGCTCTGTTGTCATTTGACCTAACAGGAGGCCTATATTCTCTTTTGTTATTTTCTTACCCTTTTAAGATGTTTTCTACTCGCTCAAGATTATGAATAAACCGATCAATGTCATCCCTAGGTGCCGAAATGATCTTAATTTGACAGCTTAATGGCAATTTGTTTTCAATACCCTTGATTATCAGTTCTGTCTCTACTTTTGAATTTAAATAAGACTAGGTAATTACCCACTTTTGTACAAATCTTTTAATGTTATCTCTCTTGGAATTAGATTTTTCCCCCAACCAAAATTTATTCAACACCTCCACTTGCTTCCTCTTTCCCCAACATTCTTCAAAAAATGCCTGTTTGAACTCTACTATTTATCTGAAGCCAAATTCCCCCAGATTATAGCTTCTCCCATTAGATTAGAGCTGATGAATCCAATCTTTTGCTTGTCATTCCACACTTTAGGTAAAACAACTTCAAAATCACTCCAAAACTCTTTAGGGTGAACATTCTTATTTGGATCAAATTTCAAGAATTGGCGATGCGTGACATATGCTTTTTCTGATGATTCTACAACACCGTTAGATACTACACAAACGTTATTGTTATTACCATTCTGTTCAAATTTTATTAGTCTACTTTCATGGTTACACAGCTGCTCATTTACCTCAGTACTAAACTGACTAACGTTAGTTTCAATATTAGTGATTTTATTAGACACTTGCACTCGAAATCTCGCACACACGTCTTTACGTTTTTTCAGTTTACAATACAACATGACTATCCTCACAGTGTCTCTCTACTTTGTGAACCTGTTCATTAACTTTGTTTAATTCTAAAATTATTTTCTCTTTAATTTGTTCGCTATCCTCAGCAACTTACTCAATTCGCGAATTTAATTCACTTTCCACCGTTACAATAGCAGCATTACATTCTTGCTGACCTGATTAATGTCGCTTTTAATATTATTACGGAACAAAGTCGTATCATTTTTCCAAGCATCCCCCAAATTCGAAATTTTGTCTTCTATTTTGGATACCATCTCAGCTGACAAATTTGAAAGTCCCTGATTAACCTCAGACATCAACCCATCAACTTCCTTATGCAATCCATCTATGTCCAAACCTAGTTTATTCATTTTGGTATCAGTGTCAGTACTAATTTTATTTATTTTATCGTCAATATCAGAACTTAATGACATTTTAACTTCGGAACCCAATCCGTTCATCTTTGTCACATTATTTTCAACATTTCCGATAGACTGTCCCTTGGTTCCCCAACAACTGACATTGGTTCCTGTTTTGTTTTAGGAATAGCTACAGGCATATTTTTAACATCGTCTTCCACCGCGCTCAGTTCCTTATCTACACCATAGTTAGACGACATTGACTCAGGTAAACCACTGTCCTCTGTTCATGATACATCCAAACTGAAATCACCTATTATTGAATCATCTTCGTAATTTACTTTACCTAAATCTACCTTCAGTTTCTCATCTACAATTTCCTGATTCTTTTCAGCCATTCTACAAAGTTTCTCGGCACACACACACACACACACACACACACACACACACACACACACACACACACACACAAAACTTTAAGTAGAACACTACTTATCTTTGGCCTCGTCCGGTTGACTGCACGGCGAGAAGAAAAAGCGGATCCGTCCTCCAAGCTCCACTTATGTATGACCAGATTACGGGCCACCGCTTCCGCCACAGGTCCAACTGCTCCAGATGCCAGTCGGCTGCAGCTGCTACGCCGTCTCTCGAAGTTCCGCGGTCACCAACGTAGTCTGCCACCTCGTTCCACTGGCTGCCAGTTCTTGACGACAGGTCATTTGCACACGTGTCTATTGCCCTAATATAGTTCCTTTTAGACACGCGTGTGAAAACTTCTCGAGTTCAATTGACACTGCTGCTTTTATAAAGTTCCTACACATCCGAACTTCACTATTGCTTTTCCCGGCCGACAAAGCACCAATTGCGGCGGGGCGGGTTAATTAGTCGCTTTGCGTTGCGTATTTGTTTCACCACTATCTTTCGTCGTACTGTGCGCTACAAAAAGTTTCATCTACCTCACTACAGCGTCTGGTCACGAGCCCGATTCTCCGCATACGTAGATACTCTTCAGACGATGTCAAAAGCAGCGTTGAAGAAAAACGTCGTCAATACTTACGTTTGCAAAGTCCGTCTAAACTCTGGTAGCAAGCTACCCTGTAATATCTTATAACGATTTTCGGGTGGAGGGCGATTGCTTCATTCTTCTAGAAAAATTGCCAAAATTCCGTAACAAGTTCTTTATTTCTTTAGGTTCAAAATTAAAGAATTAGCCATCAGCTCGTATTTATTTAAACGACTTACATCAATGTCCTCAGCTCACAGTTCATACAACCCAGTACACACGGGAGACAGACAGATATGTACTTAAGTCCGACCCGAATTATTACGTGATCTACAGTCGATGCTCTCCTACAATGTATGAGTTTCACATTCGCTTTTTTTTTTTTTTTTTTTTTTTGTTTAGTGGATTTCTAATGAAGAAACTGCTCGCCAACTATTCCATAGATGAATATGAAACATGCCACGCGGAATTCTACAAAGGCCAAAAGTTCACACGCGTTTGTCTTTCCAACTAAACGCTTCACGAAGCTCAAATTCCCATAAGTCTGCCTGTAAATGCAACCGCTTTCACGACAATACCAGACAGCGGAACAAGTGAAAATCGCTCAGTGCCAACTCCGAACTGTACGGTGGATGGACAATCTGTTCCCATCCAAAAGACTTGATCAGCTTCTGGTCTGAATAGCAGAAAGGGGTCTGGCATTGTCATGCAGAAATAAAACTCCAGACGTTACAAGGCACCGTTGCTTATTCTGTACTGCACGTCGAAGTTTACTCAGGGTAGCGCAGTAAGCGGCTGCCCTTGTTATTGTCCCCTCATGCATAAACTCGACTAACACCCGGAAATGTCTATCTCAAAAGACGGTTGCCATAACCTTACGGGTTGGGATTATCTGCTTGAACTTGACTTCGACTGGTGACGTTGTGTGACACCATTCCATTGACTGAGGTTTACACTTTGGGGTCGTATGAGAAACTCACGTCTCGTCCATTGTGACAATGTTCGCTTGAAATAGAGCGCCAGCTTCATCTACACTCCTGGAAATGGAAAAAAGAACACATTGACACCGGTGTGTCAGACCCACCATACTTGCTCCGGACACTGCGAGAGGGCTGTACAAGCAATGATCACACGCACGGCACAGCGGACACACCAGGAACCGCGGTGTTGGCCGTCGAATGGCGCTAGCTGCGCAGCATTTGTGCACCGCCGCCGTCAGTGTCAGCCAGTTTGCCGTGGCATACGGAGCTCCATCGCAGTCTTTAACACTGGTAGCATGCCGCGACAGCGTGGACGTGAACCGTATGTGCAGTTGACGGACTTTGAGCGAGGGCGTATTGTGGGCATGCGGGAGGCCGGGTGGACGTACCGCCGAATTGCTCAACACGTGGGGCGTGAGGTCTCCACAGTACATCGATGTTGTCGCCAGTGGTCGGCGGAAGGTGCACGTGCCCGTCGACCTGGGACCGGACCGCAGCGACGCACGGATGCACGCCAAGACCGTAGGATCCTACGCAGTGCCGTAGGGGACCACACCGCCACTTCCCAGCAAATTAGGGATACTGTTGCTCCTGGGGTATCGGCGAGGACCATTCGCAACCGTCTCCATGAAGCTGGGCTACGGTCCCGCACACCGTTAGGCCGTCTTCCGCTCACGCCCCAACAACGTGCAGCCCGCCTCCAGTGGTGTCGCGACAGGCGTGAATGGAGGGACGAATGGAGACGTGTCGTCTTCAGCGATGAGAGTCGCTTCTGCCTTGGTGCCAATGATGGTCGTATGCGTGTTTGGCGCCGTGCAGGTGAGCGCCACAATCAGGACTGCATACGACCGAGGCACAAAGGGCCAACACCCGGCATCATGGTGTGGGGAGCGATCTCCTACACTGGCCGTACACCACTGGTGATCGTCGAGGGGACACTGAATAGTGCACGGTACATCCAAACCGTCATCGAACCCATCGTTCTACCATTCCTAGACCGGCAAGGGAACTTGCTGTTCCAACAGGACAATGCACGTCCGCATGTATCCCGTGCCACCCAACGTGCTCTAGAAGGTGTAAGTCAACTACCCTGGCCAGCAAGATCTCCGGATCTGTCCCCCATTGAGCGTCGTCTCACGCGGTCTGCACGTCCAGCACGAACGCTGGTCCAACTGAGGCGCCAGGTGGAAATGGCATGGCAAGCCGTTCCACAGGACTACATCCAGCATCTCTACGATCGTCTCCATGGGAGAATAGCAGCCTGCATTGCTGCGAAAGGTGGATATACACTGTACTAGTGCCGACATTGTGCATGCTCTGTTGCCTGTGTCTATGTGCCTGTGGTTCTGTCAGTGTGATCATGTGATGTATCTGACCCCAGGAATGTGTCAATAAAGTTTCCCGTTCCTGGGACAATGAATTCACAGTGTTCTTATTTCAATTTCCAGGAGTGTATAACTCTGCGCTCTTTCATACAATGGATGCACCCATCAAACTGCCTACAGTATGTGAAGCAGCATCAGCACAGACTTATGACACCAAGGTCGCAATTGAGTTCTTACCCAGAACAAGCAAATCTAAGCCAAGAGAACAAAGGTTTTTCTTAACGTTATCGCTACCAATCTGGGATACATTTCCTCCGCTAACTTTCCTAAAGCACTACATCTGCCTTAATCTACAGAGTCACGCCATGATCTCCGTTAATCATATATTCTTCGCTTGTTCGTGATCGTGAACGAGTACGCTGCTTCAATCAGCCGTAAGTGTTAAAGCAATCTTCCAAGAGTGCTAACGTCTCCTGACTGCCCGACAATGAATGTTCGAGACAACCAATCAGGGGCTGGTATGGCCACATGTGGTCTATAACGACTGTCTTACGTGAGCGGACGCGTGTCCTGACCGGCTCACACAACGAATGTTTCTGCCTGTAATTCAGGGCTGGTAAGGGCTCGGGTGTTCAATAACAGTTGTCTTTCGTGAGCGGCCTTGACTCCTGACACCTACCAGACAATCTGGGACTATTACGGGCTGGATGCTAGAGAGAAAGTGTCTTTCGTGAGTTGTCGCGCCTCCTGACTGACTCGCGCAACGACTGTTTGTGCCAGCCAATGAAAGGCTGTTCAGCTGCATGTATTAGAGAAAAAGTGTCTGTCGTGAGTCGTCATAGTCTCGGGACTGGTTCGCACAATGAATGTTTGTGCCAGCCAGTCCAGCATTGCTACGGCCACATGCGCTCGGTAACATGTGTGTTTCGCGAGCGGTCGCCTCTCCTAACAGCATCCGAAGAATTTGAAAAAGCAATTAAACTTCAAGATCACTTGGTAAGACATCGACTCTGTTTGTCTATTTCCTTGAATTTTTTTAACAGAAATGATGTACACAAATTAAATGTAGGGCTGTGATTGGCTGCCTCGTGCTTTGGTGGATTCTGGTGCTTTTTAGTCATGCAAGGCCAGCTGGAGCAATGGCTCTACCCCATTGTGATCAATCATTATGCCCGATGCCAGCCAGCTACCGGCCTCCATTTGGGCAACGTTCCACAGGGTCATGTTCAGTGAGCTATTCCGGTTCTTCAAATTTTTTGTTTACACGCACCTGCCTGCCCACTACTTTTCACTTCCATACCGTGACTCGCATCATTTTTCAGCGTAACCACAGCACGTAACATTAAACTCGTTGTTTCCTTAGATATGTCCGCCCAATAGCTGAACGATCAGCGCGTTTGCTTGCCACGCACAGGGGTCCGGGTTCGATTCCCGGCTGGGGTGGGAGATTTTCTCCCCTCAGGGACTGGGTGTCGTGCTGACCTCATCATCATTTCATCCCCATTGTCGAAGCGCAAGTCACCCAATGTGGCGTCGCACTCAGTAAGACCTGCACCTGGCGGCCGAACTTCCCGGCTGGGAACTCCCGGCCGCTGACGCCGCCATACGCTCATTTCCATTTCCTTTGATATGTACCCCATTGAACTATACAACGTAGCAAGCTATTACTCTTTGTTCAAAATTCTTACTTCCTCTCGTTTTATACGAGTTCATCTTTGTACCAATAGTTTATCTGATTTGATTAGAGCGTCTGTAAAAATAGTTCTAGGTGATTTCCATCGGTACCCTGGCATCATATATGTCCTTGTCCCATAGTGCTCAGAGCCATTTGAACGATTTTTTTGTAATCGTGGTTTCACCTACCTCTTGAAAACTCATACGTAAGGCTGAAGGAGTGTTACAGGCTGTTCACGGTCTTGCTTCACGTCGCTACTATATTTGAAACGTTTTTGTACCAGCAACAAATCTGCTCCCGCGGCTCTTTGAATAAAATAAACATGCTTATTTCGTAATACAGATTCTCTCAGTACTTGTGTTAGTTTTCTCTCGTTAACGTTCTCGAATGCTTGCTCGTAGTTGACGACTAGTAAATCGAGTTTTAAGCCAATTCATACGCTTTTTTCAGTAACCTATCTCATTAGAAATAGTTATCTAAAGCGTTTTTTATGTCCTTTGAATCTGCACTGGTATTTTAATGTGCGTACTCTGCCAAACCAAATCAATGAATATTTAACTATTAATTATTTGGTAACCGCGTAATGAACGTAGCGAGGTGGCACATTGGTTAGCACACTGGATTAGCATTCGGGAGGACGACGGGTCAATCCCGCGTAAGGCTGTCCTGATTTAGGTTATCGGTGATTTCCTTAAATCGCTTCAGGCAAATCCCGGGATGTTTCGTTCGAAAAGGCGCGGCCGATTTCGTTTACCATCCTTCCCTAATCCCTCTTCCCAAATCAATCAACCAAGCTCATGTTATGTAGTGTCTTTCTGATTGCATCGGTAGCTTCTTTTTTAAGCGTACGTTTTTCAGGGCTCCTTAACATTCATAATCTCAATGAAATATTACACTCTTGCCTAGCGCCATTATTACACTATTGGCCATTAAAATTGCTACACTAATTGTAAGAAGAAATGCAGATGATAAACGGGTATTCATTGGACAAATATATCATACTAGAACTGACATGTGATTACATTTTCACGCAATTTGGGTGCATAGATTCTGAGGAATCAGCACCCAGAACAACCACCTCTGGCCGTAATAACGGCCTTCATACGCCTGGGCATTCAGTCAAACAGAGCTTGGATGGCGTGTACAGGTACAGTTGCCCATGCAGCTTCAACACGATACCAAAGTTCATCAAGAGTAGTGGATGGCGTATTGTGACGAGCCAGTTGCTCGGCCAACATTGACCAGACGTTTTCAATTGGTGAGAGATCTGGAGAATGTGCTGGCCAGGGCAGCAGTCGAACATTTTCTGTATCCAGAAAGGCTCGTACAGGACCTGCAACATGCGGTCGTGCATTATCCTGCGGAAATGTAGGGTTTCGCAGGGATCGAATGAAGGGTAGAGCCACGGGTCGTAACACATCTGAAATGTAACGTCCACTGTTCAAAGTGCCGACAATGCGAACAAGAGGTGACCGAGACGTGTAACCAAAGGCACCCCATACCATCACGCCGGGTGATACGCCAGTATGGCGATGACGAATACACGCTTCCAATGTGCGTTCACCGCGATGTCGCCACACACGGATGCGACCATCATGACGCTGTAAACAGAACCTGTATTCATCCGAAAAAATGACGTTTTGCCATTCGTGCACTCAGGTTCGTCGTTGAGTACACCATCGCAGGCGCTCCTGTCTCTGACGCAGCGTTAAGGGTAACCGTAGCCATGGTCTCCGAGCTGATAGTCCATGCTGCTGCAAACGTCGTCGAACTGTTCGTGCAGATGGTTGTTGTCTTGCAAACGTCCCCATATGTTGGCTCAGGGATCGAGACGTGGCTACACGATCCGTTACAGACATGCGGATAAGATGCCTGTCATCTCGACTGCTAGTGATGCGATGCCGTTGGAATCCAGCACGGCGTTCCGTTTTACCCTCCTGAATCCACCGATTCCAAATTCTGCTAACAGTCATTGGATCTCGACCAACACTAGCAGCAATGTCGCGATACGATAAACCGCAATAGCGATAGGCTACAATCCGACCTTTATCAAAGTCGGAAACGTGATGGTACGCATTTCTCCTCCTTACGCAAGGCATCACAACAACGTTTCACCAGGCAACGCCGGTCAACTGCTGTTTGTGTATGAGAAATCGGTTGGAAACTTTCCTCATGTGAGCACGTTGTAGGTGCCAACCTCGTGTGAATGCTCTGAAAAGCTAAACATTTGCATATCACAGCATATTCTTCCTGTCGGTTAAATTTCGCGTCTGTAGCACGTAATCTTCGTGGTGTAGCACTTTTAATGCCCAGTAGTCTATGTTACGTCACTTGGACCTTAGATGATGCTAAGGTGCTGCCTTGTAAAGGTTGGCTCAATGTGGATGTTTTGCTAAAAAGTGGCACTTATTGACAACGAAAAGGTCATGATAATGTCCAGAATGTATAACTGCAGTGGAAGGAAAATAGGAACATCTCTTCAGTGGTGTTAAATGTTTTTGAAGTGAACTGATACTTAGTTATTGTGCTTGAAAACAAGGGAGAACGTGCAACTCTGACATACAACAGACCACGAAAACCTATTTGAAAAGCCGGCCGAAGTGGCCGTGCGGTTAAAGGCGCTGCAGTCTGGAACCGCAAGACCGCTACGGTCGCAGGTTCGAATCCTGCCTCGGGCATGGATGTTTGTGATGTCCTTAGGTTAGTTAGGTTTAACTAGTTCTAAGTTCTAGGGGACTAATGACCTCAGCAGTTGAGTCCCATAGTGCTCAGAGCCATTTGAACCATTTTTGAACCTATTCGAAAAGCAATATATTACAGCTTGAAAAAGCGTGTTATTTATTCCAGCTTCTACTGCTACAATTTCTGTAAGGCATCTTTCATGTGGGTAGTCCGTAGTTCAGTACGGAGTGAAGTGACGCGGTAGAAAATGTGGTGTCAAGTGGAATATATTTATAAAACAACCATTTGCAAAGCTATGCAAGAAATGTACCGTGAATGGGAGGTTTGTAGTAGAGCACCATAAAAACCGTCTACACTTAAATTTACTTCTACCTCTATATTCCACCAGCCACCTTACGGTATGTGGCGGAGGGTACTTTGTGTACCAGTATCACTTTTCGCTCTCCTTTTCCAGAAGCGAATCATTTGCCGGAAGAACGATTGATAAGGTTCCGTATCGACTCGAATTTAATTTTATCTTCATAGTCTTTTCTATAGGTATATGTTGGAGGAAGCAATATGTTGGTTCAATGAGATTTTCACTCTGCAGCGGAGTGTGCGCTGATATGAAACTACATGGCAGATTAGAACTGTGTGCCGAACCGGGACTCGAACTCGGGACCTTTGCCTTTCGCGGGCAATTGCTCTACCAACTGAGCTACCCAAGCACGACTCAGGCCCTCTCCTCACAGCTTTACTCCTGCCAGTTCTTCGTCTCCTACCTTCCCAACTTTACAGAAGCAGGAGAGCTAGAACAATAGTCAGCATTTATATACTAGTTTATAAACTTATGTTTTAAGTTATCATCTAAAAAGAGAATAAACGAGAGTAAAAATGTGCACGTAAATTCGGAAGTTATCTGACATTTGTATATTTAGAGTTATGTGTGCTTAAGTTTATGGACAAAGAAGATTCAGTCTGAATTGTATCTCTGAAACACCAATTCGCAGATCCCCTTCGAGCTACAGTCGAGACCGATGTTTCACCTCGATTAATGCCACTGCGGAAAGTGTTGACCCCCCTAGTAAGTTGATACGAAGGGAAATAACGCGTCCACTGCCCCTCCTTGTTAAACTGGGATAATCATTCCGAGTCTCCACCCAGAAAATTTCAAGAGACTTCGTTTGGACGGCCGAGCGGTTCTAGGCGCTACAGTCTGGAACAGCGCCACTGCTACTGTCGCAGGTTCGAATCCTGCCTCGGGCATTGATCTGGGTGATGTCCTTAGGTTAGTTAGGTTTAAATAGTTCTAAGTTCTAGGGGACTGATGACCTCGGGAATTAAGTCCCATAGTGCTCAGAGCCATTTGAACCATTTTTGAACTTCGATTGAAATTCATTTAGAAACGTGCTTGAAGTCTATTAGCTCTTCATGTTCTACTGTTGACAAGTCTGATTAGTGGTCTGTTATGATAGTATCGGACGGGTTGTGGATCCATTCATAATCAGACAAGGATCCCGAAATTTATCCTCGAATTGTTGGCGAAGGTTTCCGAGATGTACTACGCCCATTCTACTAATTTTGCCTACATCCAACTCATTTTCCTTCAGGAGTTCTTTCAGACGGATTAATATCTCGCAGTTATCCATCTGTTTTTCTCTAAGTCTTCTCTTAAAAGCGAGCACTTTCTACTTTGAAAGATATTATCGCTACGGTCCTGAAAGGATGCGTTAAGATTGTTCAGTCTAAAAAGTGTCAGCCAAGTAGCACAGTATTGGAAGATATATTTCCTCGAGATAAAGAGCCCGACTGTAGGAGTGCTGTTTAATAGGAAAAGACGAAGTTCATCCTTCGGATCCACAACGCGACGAAGAACCTTATCTCAAGACAACCAACTTACCTCCGTGAAGAATAGAGGTGAATCATGAGGGGAGCCAGTCACCTCGTAAAGAAGGGAAAATGGCGTGTTGTTTAAAGCTTGGGATTACGCAAAATTTACAACACTGACTGCATCGTTTAGCGCTTTATAGAATTCCAATTCTGCTAATACAAGCCAATACCTCTCTATGTACCATGCAATGTATGAATTTTGCAGAAGGAGAAAATGGCTCTGAGCACTATGGGACTTAACATCTGAGGTCATCAGTCCCCTAGAACTTAGAACTACTTAAACCTAACTAACCTAACGACAACACACACATACATGCCCGAGACAGAATTCGAACCTACGACCGTGGCGGTCGCGCGGTTCCAGACAAGCGCCTAGAACCGCTCGGCCACTGCGGTCGGTGTAGAAGGAGAAACAGCAGACACTATACTCACAAGAAAGAAAGTAGTCCTTCCTTTGAGTTTTACAAAATAGGAAGTCCTTGTGCATTTCATTTTCATGAAAGTAGCCTACAAAAACAAGAACCAGGGAAAATTTCCGATATCAGTACTGTCATCAAGTTGCAAGGCGAATTTTTGGCTACCTTGAAGACTGATAACAATTTTACATGTCACAGGCTATTGCATCAATACCATGAGCCGCGAAATAATCTGAGATGGCTATGGACTTTAGACTCTCGCTAATGCATTCTCCGCACATTTTGACGTCTGCGGGGAGAAGAAATTTCTCGCCAATAACGAGAGGTGATTTGTATTTTGCAATGAATGTTCGTAAGGCTTTCTTAGGAACTGATACCTATTTTTTTTTATAGAAGCTGACGTTTGCTTTTAATTGTTGGTTATGGCGCTGAGAAATTTCGGCTCACACGATCTGAATGTTTTGTCTGCATGTGTCTCTTTAGTTTTATCCTCTTCAAGTTATTGTTGGCAAAAATCAAAAAAACAGTGTGGTCTTCCCCGTTATTCTACAGAATGCTGTTAAAGCCTAATGTCATAAATCAGCTTCATATTTACGCACTTTGGTTTTGCTTTTAGAACTAACGTTACTGACAAGAATGCCCTTTGATTAAATTTGAATATTTTCGTTATTAGAACTGTATACTTCCGAAGGAGAAGAGAGACTCAATAAATCACTACTATGGAATCTCCTGTTCACTACAATGGCGGAACTTGAACTATTTTATTTTAAATCTGGTTAACTACTTCCTTTAAACACAC
Source organism: Schistocerca piceifrons (assembly GCF_021461385.2). Taxonomy (NCBI): domain Eukaryota; kingdom Metazoa; phylum Arthropoda; class Insecta; order Orthoptera; family Acrididae; genus Schistocerca; species Schistocerca piceifrons. The sequence goes on from NC_060144.1 coordinate 557,555,895, forward strand.
ACTAGAATTCAACTTCTAGACAACTTGCTTCTTCTGAACTAACATCGTAAGCCTGCCTGAGATCGAGTGGGCAGCCACAACGGCTGCGATTAACCATCTTTTATTGTAGTCATCGTTGCAAGGAAGTGTCGGTCGCATTGGCAAGCGGGTTACTGGCATTAGTCGTTGTTAAACAGCTGGTAAGCAGCTAACCCAGAAGGTGATAGGTGACAGTTTCCCAGCTTTCCTGCTGACAGTTGTACTTCTCTGTTCTTGTAGACAACAAATTAGCGATGGGGAAGCTTCGTAACTTGGCTAATGGAAATGAGAATGTGACGCTAGCTTCACCGGAAGTCTTTCTCTTATCCCCTCCCCGCTCCTCTATTACTCTCTTTGCTCACCGCCCCTCCCCCCTCCCATCTCCACCGCTTTGGGATCTGATGCATTAGACGACAGTGCGAAACTGTATCGCACACCTTCCGGAAGTCAAGGAACACGGCAGATTCCTGGGCGTTTGTACCACCGTTTTCTGGGTATGGTGGACGAACAAGCGAGCGGGGTTCCACACGATCTTTGTTTTAGGAAGCCATGTTGATTTCTAAATAGATTTTCGGTGCCCAGTAATCTCTATATACGAGGGTTGGAAGTTTAATAGTGGCAACTATTTATTTACAAAATAGATACGTGTTTCAAAGTTTAACTGACCTTCAAAGTAGTCGCGAGCATTGTGTATAACCCGTTTCCAGCGCTGTGGAAATCGTAGGATACTCTTAGCAGTGCCAGTTGTGTTGACAGTTCGAGCGGCGCGGTCTATTGCCCGACGAATTTGTATCAGTTCTGAAGCGAATGCCGTGAAGTGTTTCCTTCAGTCTGGACATTGAGTTGAACTGTGTGAAATCTTATGTGTGAAATCTTATGTGTGAGATCTTATGGGACTTAACTGCTAAGGTCGTCAGTCCCTAAGCTTGCACACAACTTAACCTAAATTATCCTAAGGACAAACACACACACCCATGCCCGAGGGAGGACTCGAACCTCCGCCGGCACCAACCGCACAGTCCATGACTGCAGCGCCTTAGACCTTAAGTTGAACTCACGAGGTCTTAAGTCAGGGAAGTGCAGTAGGTGGTACAACACTTAGCAGCCCCATCAGTCAAACAAATCAGTATCAGCTTGCACTGTACGTGCTTGAGTATTGTCCTGCAAAATGATGGACAGGTCCTGCAGAAAGTGTCATCACTTCTGACTCTAAGCTGGTCGTAGGTTGTGTTTCAAAAATAAACAGCATAGAGACAGAAGTGGTGACACTTTCTGCAGGACCTGACCATCATTTTGCAGGACAATACTCAAGCACGTACAGTGCAAACTGTTACTGATTTTTTTAACTGATGGGGCTGCTAAATGTTGTACCACCTACTGTACTCCCCTGACTTAAGACCTCTTGAGTTCAACTCGATTTCTAAACTGAAGGAAACACTTCACGGCATTCGCTTCAAAACTGCTACAAATCCGTCGGTCAATAGACCTCGCCGCTCGAACTGTCAACACAACTGGCACTGCTAAGAGTATCCTACGATTTCCACATCGCTGGCAACGGGTTATACACAATGCTCGTGACTATTTCGAAGGTCAGTAAAACTTTGAAACACGTATCTATTTTGTACGAGCTGTGAATAAATAGTTGCCACTATTCAACTTCCAACTCTCCAATGTTTTCTCGAAAGATAGTTGTATCCAGTCTGGCTTGCGAACTGGATGGAGCGTAGACATTAATGAGCTGAACTGTGTCTGTTTCGACAGAAATTCCTCGCCCAGGTATCATTCCATCCTTGACCAATGTAGGGGTTCCGCTTTTATGTCCTCATTTGAGAACAGCATTGTATCCCACTATATGTTGCACCTCGTCTGTATACACTTTTTGCAAGATGACTACATCTATAACGAAGGCATATATAAAATCTCGCAGGTATTCTATTTCAGTCAAACTAGTGATTCTGCTAATGGTGACAATAACTGTACTACATGACTGTAAATCAATGGCAGTACTCATTTTGGTCAGTATTCAGTTCACAGCTATGTGTTAACAGAAGCTGTCATCCAAGTCAGCACCCATGCCAGGGAGCGTCCCTGTATCGCGTCAGCCGGCGGATTTCTCTTTCTTCAGGCCAAACTGAGATGTCGTGTAGTGTTGAAGACACCTACATGCTGTGAGATTGTCAGTATGGCTACCACTGTGTTCTACACCGACAGTTGGAGATTCTTTGCTTTGGGGTTTGTCACGAACCCTTTCTTCAGAGACGGCGGATTCAGTGTCTGCTTCTTGTGATGCTGGGTCTCGTGTTCGACCGCGTCCTTTTTCTCTGATTCTTTGTGCCTCGTCTTCTGGAGTTGCAGCCTTTGCTTGATTTTGAAAACCTTCTTCCGTATCATCCCCCCATGCCTGTGGATTGTTGGCTTTCCTTGTTCCCTTTTTTCCCTTTGGTGGACCCTTAGGTTGGTTTTCCTTGTTTGCTACCTGACTGACTGACTGACTGACTCATCATCGCCCAGCCCAAACCGCTAAGGACAGAAACTTCACATCTGGTGAAAGTGTGGATCTTTCACTATAGGCGCCGTTTAAGTGGTGATTTTTCGAAATTCCGAACGTAAGGGAGTGAAATAGGGGATAAAGGGTCTTTTTTTGAAAAATGTCGCTATTAGGGTAATTTTGGATCTAGAACTACAAAAATTGGTACTTGGTTCCTCAGTCAGAAATAAAGTAATACTTGTTTTAGCATTTTTGGAAATTTAACCCTACAGGGGTGATATAGTGGGTGAAAGGTGTTTTTGAAAATATGTCATTATTAAAGAACTACTGAAGTATTCTTAAGGTGTATCTATGAACATTGGTATTTGACTTCTCTGTTACAAATAAAAATAATAAGTTTCTACTGTTTTTGGAAACTGTACCCCCTAAGGAGATGAAAAGCAGATGAGATTTTTTATGAAAATATTTTATTATGAAAGCACGTTTAAAGCTAAATCTTCGAAAATTGGTGTTTGGCTTCTTGGTTAGAGATGAAAAAAATAAAGGTTTCACGGTTTTTGGAAATTCAACCCCTAAGGGGATTCACTGAGTTATCATCCCGCAGCCCAAACCGCTAAGGATAGGAACTCGAAGTTTGTAGACGGTGTGGATCTTATACTGTAGGCATCGCTTAAGAAGCGATTGTCCTAAGTTCCACTCCTAAGATGGTGAAATTGAGGATGAAAGGCTTTTTGAAAGTATGCCGGTATTAAGGGAATTTTGAAGCTAGAACTACGAAAACTGGTATTTGGTTTCTCAGGCAGTAGATAAAAGATAAGTGTTCCAACAACGTGCAAATTGAGCCACTAAGGAGGTAAAATAGAGGGTTTATTTTTTTAAATAAATAATTACTAAAGAAGTACTAAGGGATTTTTAAGGTTACCTCCACGACTACTAGTATTTGACTTCTCACTTAGAAATTAAAAATACGAGCTTTGGAGTTTCTGGAAATTCAATCCATAAGGTAATGCAATAGAGGATGTAGATTTTTAAGAAAATATTTCGTTACATTAAAAAAATTTTAAAGCTAAATTTATGAAAATTGATGTTTGACTAGTCGGTTAGATATTAAGAAATATTTGTTGGGGGATGAAAGTTGCGACTAAAATATCTCCACAAGAACGCATAAGGGCAAGATTAAGAAAAACTTTGAACCCCAGCTTTTTGGTCAGAAGTACATTCGTAAAACATCATGCTTATATGGTCTTAATTAGTGTGAAAAGCTTAGAAGGTTTCGCAACTTGTGGAGAATATAAAAATTCGATTAAGAAAAAACAAAACAAAAAATCTCTGCAGGCCAAATAGTCTACGCGATCGAAACAGCTGACGCTAAGCTAGTTTCATAGTACACGAGAGTAAAACATGTTAAAAAATTGTGCAACTCACTAATGTCAGAGAAAGTTTTGTGCGTCTGTTCGAAGAGCATTCTTGGAAACGTGAGTGAGCAATGCTTTTTTCCAATTGTTAGAAACACTTGTCTCCTCCAGAGACTTACGGCCACTGCAGCTAGAATAGGGAAAGTTCTATGTAGAATGGTGTTAGTATCCCGTCAATCCAATGGGCTTTCCCCTGTTGAGTGATTCCAGTTGTTTTCTATCCCAAGTCCACTTATTTCAGTAGCTGTCACGTTGCGGCGATTTATAGGAGGAACTACAGCGCTATCTTCGTCTGTGAAACAGTTTTGGAAAAAGCCATGTAGTATTTCGACCTATTCTGTATCATGAGCTTTGCCATTATACTGGCTTTCAGAACTCAAGTTAATCACTTTTGCATTGCAGTGGACATAGTATCTAAAATAATATCACATTTGGTTTTTACAAAGTAAACTAAGTGAGAAGGTAATATTATTGTTTATTTTTTGTGGTAGAAATTACAATTGAGTAATTATGTTGTCCATGTGAACAACTTAGTAAAAAAAACTCTTAAGTTTTGTGAGTTCCGTTTGTCGCTCGGTGAGTTTGAGTGTTGGTTCAGACGATCTTGGATTATGTACTCACGATCTATATTGCATTCTTTTTAATGTCACAGGCAAAAACATTGTGTCTCTTATTTATGCAGCTGTGGAAGTATACACTCCCGGATTGGCCGCCTGCAGCACAGTGGTCATACTACAGACAGATGGACATCCAGTTTAACTAATGTTAACTCGTGGTTATTGTAATGTAGCCAGAAATCGTTATGTTCTCGAGATTAAACCATAGATTAGAAATACGTAAGGACTGGGCGTTCAGATACGCAGAACATAATCTTCTGTCGCTAACACATATTGCTTCAAAAGTTACGCGACTTGGTGTTAGTTACCTACGATAAGTAACTTTTTTTACTCGGTTGATATATTTAATTTCTATACGTAGCAGCAACACTTCATCATTGTTCTTATTAATGAATAATGTGTAAAACCAAGCCAAATATGTTCAATAAAGTTTTGGTCTTAGAGAAAAATGTAAACAGTCAGTATTATATTGATTCAGTTGTTAATACCGGTTTAATGTTGGTGACATGCGCAAATACGCTCTTATCCTGTTGGTTCTTCATGCCAGCAATAACCGCGTAAGTGTCTTGTTCGTCAATTAAATGCTGAAAGTAAAAATAAATGTTTCGTAAGATATTTTGAAATACTATTTCCATGAAATGAAATACTGTTTTCATTTAATTACACAACTTATATTGCAGGTGAAATTTTTTGGATGTAGTTGTTTGGAAAGTTAACATTTCATCAAACAATGTAAATTGTCTACAAAAGCTGTAAGAATCCCTTAGATTTTGCAATGGCGTAGCAATTATTCAATTTTTGAACGAACCTTTATGAACGAAAGTCGGAACGTCGCAACTGGGGAAATACTACACGACAAGCACATATGAAGCAATATTGTTCAAACAACGGCTTCTAATGAAGAGAAAGGAAGACCTTTTCTAGTCATTTCTAGAGATCACGAAGAGGTACAGAAAGCAGGAGACGCTGATTGCCTCAGCAGTAAAAGGGTAGTAGCTCTGTGAGGTATGCCGTGTAGTTAAAAGCGACCCGCACTCCGTACACTAAGAAACACGAATTGCTTTTTGCGGTGTATAAATGTGTGTCCCAGTACAAAAGTCTATCAGATAAAGCTTCCAGACAAGTAGTTTCAGGATTAGTGCTTGCAAAATTTCAATCTTTCTTCGTCTTCCAATATGGAGCTACTATTTTTCCTTGTGGTCATTTATATCAAAAAGAAAATAAACTTATCGAATGACTTTTATACATACGTATTAAGCAGTAGAATAATGGTTACAGACTATGGATAAAACGTAGAAAAACAAGTAAGTATCTCCTTTATTGCAAAAACTAGAGCTGATTTTTATGCAAACGTCCAATTTGGCATACAGTTCCCACACTAATCACAGATCACAAAGAAAGTACAACTACCAACATTATGTTATACTGAAGAAACCAGTTTTAAAAGAAGGCGTTAGAGGTCTTTTTCCCCTTCTGAGGCAGTTCTCAGCAAATATTCCTTGTAACGGGGATTACAATTTACTGTTTTCATTCCATTGCTTGACCATGTAAATTACGAACTATCAGGTTGGCCATTGTTATTAACACTTAAAGAGAGAAGGCTATCGGCTACGAAAAGTTTTCGTGGTTTTTATTGCTCTTATCTTAGTGCCGTGGTCGTTAACATAGCTAGGACTTTCTCGGACTTATGTTTTAGCAGTTCCCGCCTTTCGGTACCATTCCTTGTTTTCCGCTCAGTGGTTGAAACAAAATATGGCAGAGGCTCACCCTGAGCAGCGTCGTCGCACCCACAGAGGAAACTAAAACCGCGCCTCGAGCGTGGGAGGTGCTCAGCCGAGCTTTCCAGAACTCGCTGTACTCCAGTGCGCGGCGCAGTCAAACAGATTTCCAAAAGACCTGCAGCAATACCTAAGATCCTCAAGTCGAACAGTTAATAAAGTCAAACATTCTTTTGAAGCTATCCAAATATTAATTCACAAGTGAGAATTGCAAATTAACTGACAAAGTTAAGAAGGAAGGCCTGTCTAATCCTGATTATTTGATCCTACCGTGTAATATTAGTAATTATTGCCTCACAAATATTAATATACGCTCAATAGTAAACGCCTGATGGCCTACAGTTATCGAACAATTGCAAAGTAAAAGAAATGAACCATCGCATAGCAGCGACAGAATCTATTATTCTTTATCTTTGCCGTTCTTGCGCGGTGCCTGTAAATCTCTATGTACATGTATCGATGAATGATATAAAAAGGAAAACGGTTTTTTTCAAGACAAATGAGGTATTGGGCGCCTCACCTTTTATTGTTTTTATTCCATGAAATGTGGACGCAGACTTGCTGCGTTCCGCATCGGTATTTTATATTTTATGTGAAAATACTGAGTGAATATGCTAACTGTTATTTTTCCAATCAGAAAACATGTAGTTTCTTGTAATTGATTACGAACAGACAGCATCATGAGGGCATTTTGACTGTTATGTATAAAGTATTTAACTACAATGGTCACCTATTTTAATTTAGTATGAAAAGGTACGTAGCATAAAAAGGGTGTTAAAGATAAGTGTGCTTATTTTAGTAAATTAGCCTTGATGATTTCCATCTCCTCACTTACTTGAATGATAATTATTTTGTGTTAGTTCATCACCAGAAATTACGATCACGCTGATGGGCCGAACGCAGCATGAAGCAGAAGGAACATTATCGCTGTCCTATTATTTCTGAATCAACTCTTTTTTTTTAAATTGTGTAGTTTTGTATTTCGTTTAGTCTATAAATCTTCTGGTCCCTTAGTGTTGTTCCGCGACTATAAAAATGCATAGAAATCAATGTGCTGCTCTTATTCAGGTATTTAATGCTCAACGTATGTTACGAGTATTGTAATAGTGTAATCAATCCCTGATTCTGTTGCCAAGTGGCCCACCAAAATATTCACTTTTTCGACATTTTTTTTAAAAAAAAATAACAATCCTTTTTCTTTTCGCCCCCCAAGAGCAACGCTACAACCGGTACATTTCATTGACTTATATTGTAACTATTTTGGTGAGGCGAGCACTGTTTCAATAACTCTTGCAGCATAATGTCTCAATAACTTCTGTAAGACGTTCGATGACAGTTTCTGCGATCGAATTTTACTCTCAGTTCGATAGGCTCAGTGAATGAACAAAAATCCAGAATTAAACTCTGCTATGTTATTGGCTATCCACCGACAAGAGCATTGTAACGGATACACGTGAAATATTTAAAATATATTTTATGATCCTGTTTACTTTTGTGTAAATGTTGATTAGTGTTTTGTGAGTCTAAAGGTCAATTACGGTAAAGTAATTTTGTCATAATGTAACATGCAGAGATCACTGAATAATTCTAATTAGAAGAGTAAGGAGTCGCAAAATGAATGTTCGGCGTGATTAGTAACAGAGACTCTGTGGACGAAGCAACTAGTTCGAATACCTCTGACGCTGAATAATTAGGATGTTTTTCTCCCACATACTTCTTAATACACATCTGGGAAGGTGTTCGGCACATAGAACGAGTTATATTTTGCATCAAGATATTAGTGAATATTACATATTGCTCATGGGGATGGGATTTTTATCAGTGAAAAGATTGTGAAACTAATTCAAAGTAGAAATTACACTGGCGTACTGGGGGATAATTAGCACCATTTTAAAATATTATCAGGTAAGAACAACATGAAATGATACACAGTACTACAAAAGATTTACTGGCAGTTGAATGACACCAGTAGAAGTTTTGAAATTATTTAACTAATTGAACTGTTAGCAAACATGTGGACGTTACGTCCCACCACTTTTCACCCACCCCCACTCAAGCTTCTACACACACACACACACACACACACACACACACGTCAATGTTCGTTAGCATTTCTGCTTCGACATGTTTAATTTAGCCCTGTCATTTCCTGTCGATTCGTGTAACGTTACAGCTTCGAATAAATCTGATCGTGTGTGTTGCCTAAAGCGTCTGATAACGGTTTGTTATTGTTTTCACAGATGAGAACGATCGAAAAAGACGTATTTAAAAATCAGTGATACTATTGTTATATATATATAAATGTAGACTGAAAAAAGTAAAAGAAAACTACCACCAGTCCCGGCGGACATTCGCTGTTGAAAATCACTTTCTTTTCAGTGCATAGAATACCATCCAGTTCTTCCGCTGACATGATTAAAGTTACGATCTGCTTTGTGTAAAACAGAGTTACTTCTCGCCTAGAACTCACTATGTAACTGCACTTCTCAAACTGAAAAGCACTGTCAGCTCGGAAAAGAAGCAGTTTTGCTGTTGCTGTACATGTAACATTTTAAACACATTTGTCTGTGCAGCTGTTATAACACATTTTCTTCATTCTGGCATATTTGTGCATACATACTTTACTGTTAACTATTTAGATCCGAAAGAAGCATTTACATCCAAATACAAACGCGTAAAGTAAAAAAAAAAAAAAAAAAAATGCAAACTTTGAGGTTAGATAACTTTAGAAGTACGTTGCACAGATTTTAAGTTATAATAGCGCATTTAGTTTACAGCTTAAGCAAACTAACTCTGAAGAGTTTTACTTTACATTAATTACAGTTAACATCCCTCACTCACGTAGTTTTATTTTTGAATTAACACTGAAAAACTATTCCTTTTGAATTATATATTTCCCTATCACGACTTACAAACATGATGTAACATATTGAACACTCATTTGATTATGACCCCACGATAAGTCGAAACCGGTAATGTTACCGTTTACGTGAACCAAGGTTGAATTATGCAACAAAAAGCTTACATGATGGTTACGCTGCTTACCTAAGGCAGTGAGAGTATTCTGTGTTCCTCTTAAGCTGAATACTACCTTTATTTCTATTTCTGAATGAAATATAGCCCTCTTTCTAGTCTTTTACAAAATAAACAAAACAGTAATCTTTTAACAGAACCTTTTATATTTCAACAATTTAACTGTTTTCAATATAACACTCCAAAAATTGTTGAATTATGCATAGAAACCTTTCAGAGCTTATATGGATCATGTTAATGAGTGTCTACATAAGACTGGAACTATAACGACTATATTGATAGATTAGCTTATTTACTTACTACAGTTTTAAGTAGTAATCCAAGCTGATACATTGTGTTTAGTTGGTGATGAGCAGTAGGATGTTGTGAGCTAGCCAGGTATAGTAACCCTTTACCTACACCACACAAATCGCTTCTGAACCATGAAGCAGAGCAAATCAAGTTGTCAATATCTTGCACAGTACGTACATAAAATTATCTTTCGGTGCATCCAGAGCAACTTGTTTGTCCACTCCGTTCTTTCGCTGCGCCCTGCTGCCTACCAGAATCAACGGTGTTTTCCTTAACGTACTCCGTCAACATAGACCAGTGAAGAGATATTTCTTGTGCACTTTACTTACGTACTTTGGAAAATTAATAAAACGGTTTTATAGTAAGCACGACTAGAAGATCTTTATAAATTAATGATGCGATTAAAAAAAAAATAAAGCCTGTTATTACTTAATATGGACCACTCTTAGAGCATGAGCAGCAGTAACTGTCCATGGATTTGATGCGTTAATCACAATCCTTCAATATGTGCACCCTTGGTCGCATGACACACACCTACACGGTCATCAAACTCTTCCTATACTCTATGTAGCATGTCTTCCATGATGGTCTGCAGTGTATGCTTTATCTGATCACGCACATCAAGAGACACAGGCAACACCACACAGCAAACGTTCACTTTCGAAGAATCACGCTGATGCTCTATCTCTCTTCCCCAGATGCTGATACTGTGTCTGTTCACCTTGCCACATACAAGAAAAATGGCTTCAGTGCAGACGATGAGTCTTTCCACAAAACCAACATTCTCCATTTTTAAGTGCAGCTATTAACAAAAACAAAGTTTTTCACTTTGTCTGCTGGTGTAAGGATCTGTACTAATAGTATATTTTGCGGTTTAAAACATAGCCGCTTACACAACACCATCCGCACCGTAGTCTTTGACATAAACAATTCCCTGCTTGCTCTATTAAGTAACGTGTGAGGAGTTCAGCGCAACGCCTCGCGCACTCTTTCGACGTTTGCGTCCCACACGCGGTCGACCATGACTATTGCCAAGTGTGACTGTCAATTACACCTACTTATGTTCTTCTTATGTGATGAGTCTATCCTAAACTCTGGATGAAAATCACGCTGCTCTGTAACCACACATCTGGACACCTCAAAACGGAGCAAACAGAAAGCCTTTTTCTGTGGCGACTCCTTTTGCAAACAGAAGTTGCACCTGCATGGTAAGCATGACAACTTGACAAGAGAACAGCTAGTAGCCTCAGAAACTTGGACAGTTGCCTCTCCTTATGATGTAACATTTGTCTATGTTAAGTAGTAAGTCGGTTCATTATTAATTTTTAAAGCAACACTATTAATTTACAAACAACCTGTATTTATGCATATTTTCAGTCACATTAAAAATATTTAGTTCTATATCGAAGCAAATGACTAGTGTATGTTTCGTGCAGTTACTTTACCGTGTTTTGTTACACTCTGTTTTCTACTCCCTGCTCCATTTATGTGTTTTGCTGTCTTTTTTAATTGTTGCCACCACGTGTCTGACTTCTTTACCGGTTTTACCATCAAAGGTCCATCTCTTAATTTAAAACTGATATACAAATGGATTGCACACTTTCCATTCCTGATACATTGCAAATTCTTAAACACGATGTAGTTTGACATCTTGGGTTGTCGGGTGTTCTGCCGGATATCAGCGTCGCTGATATCCGGCAGAACACCCGACAACCCAAGATGTCATTGGATCGCCGGGAAAGCCTGAAGAGTTACACGATGTAGTTTGTCAAAAACATTCAAGCGATTTATATTATTCTGCTTATTTATTTTGTTCCCTAACAAGTCCAGTTCTATCTCAAAACCTTTGTTATTAACATTCCTGTGTCTTAATGTACTCTTTTTCCTATTGTGTCCATAAACAAAGATAAAGTTTTGTGCAGTTTGAGTGATAGAGAGAGAGTACAGACAGAACAGAGAGAACTAAAGAAAATGAAAGTAACTTTGGCTCAAATCGTGTTTTGTAATATTATGTACTTCAACTACACTCTTACCTAACTACTTTAGCAAGTGGCCTGATACTGTCGTTGTTTAGCACCCTTAGGATAAACTCACACGAAGTTTTTCTTTAATTTATGAATTTATTTAGGCAGTAGGAAAACAGCATAATTCCACGAAAAATCTATTTCTAGACCATAGGTCCTATTAAGAAGATTATAATTAACTAAATTTCTAAGTAGAAGAATCAGTGCTTTCAGATCAGTACATATCATATTATCTGACTTTCACTAATGGATAAATGGCTCCTGTAGAGTATTTAACCATTTTTATGGGATTTTATTTATAACAACACGGGTTTCGGGAGTTTGCTCACCATCAGTTGGTGTAATACATATTTAAATCTTCAATTAACACACGCCGGCCGGAGTGGCCGAGCGGTTCTAGGCGCTACAGTCTGGAATCGCGCGACAGCTACGGTCGCAGGTTCGAATCCTGCCTCGGGCATGGATATGTGTGCTGTCCTTAGGTTAGTTAGGTTTAAGTAGTTCTAAGTTCTAGGGGACTGGTGACCTCCGAAGTTAAGTCCCATAGTGCTCACAGCCATTTGAACCATTTGAATTAACACATCGGTTGCAATTTCTATGCTGCGTCTGTCCTGTACAAAATAACAACATTAGCTAAATAATACACTTCGTGTGCTATAAGTTTACAATATACGCTGAAGCGCCAAAGAAACTGGTACAGCATGCGTATGCAAATGCAGGGATTTGTAAACAAGTAGAACACGAAGCTGCGGCCGTCAACGCCTATACAAGGCAAAAAATGACTGGCGCAATTGTTAGATCGGTTACTGCTGCTACAATGGCAGGTTATCAACATGCAATTGGGTTTGAACGTGGTGTTATAGTCGGCGCACGAGTATTGGGACACAGCATCTGCAAGGTAGCGATGGAGTGGAGATTTTCCCGTACGACCATTTCACGTGTGTACCGTCAATATCAGGAATCCGGTAAAATATCAAATTTCCGACATCGCTGCGGCCGGAAAAAGATTCTGCAAGAACGGGACCAATGACGACTGAAGACAATCGTTCAACGTGACAGATGCGCGACCCTTCAGCAAATTGCTGCAGATTTAAATTCTGGGCTATCAACAAGTGTCAGCGCGCGAACCATTCCACCAAACATCATCGATATGGGCTTTCGGAGCCGAAAGCCCACTCATGTACCTTTGATGACTGCTCGACCCAAAGCTTTACGCCTCGCCTGGGCCAGTCAGCACGACATTGGACTGTCGATGACTGGAAACACATTGGCTGGTCGGACGAGTCTCGCTTCAAATTGTATCCAGCGGATGGACGCGTACGGGTATGGAGACAACCTCATGAATCCATGGAGCCTGGATGTCAACACGGGATTGTTCAAGCTGGTGGAGTCTCTATAATGGTGAGTGGCGTTTTCATTTTGAGTGATACGGGACCCCTGACACGTCTAGATACGTCTGTGACAGGTGACACATACGTAAGCATCCTGACTGATCACCTACATCCATTCGAGTCCATTGTGCATTCCGACGGACTTGGGAAACTCGCAGCAGGACAATGCGACACCCCACTCATCCAGAATTGCTACAGAATGGCTCCAGGTACACTCTTCTGAGTTTAAACACTTCCGCTCGTCACCATGCTCCGTAGACGTGAACATTGTTGAGGACATCTATGATGCCTTGCAACGTGCTGTTCAGAAAAAATCTCCACGCCTTCGTACTCTTACGGATTTATGGACAGCCCTGCAGGATTCATGGTGCTAATTCCCTCCAGCACTGCTTCAGACGTTAGTCGAGTCGATGCCTCATCGTGTTGCGGCACTTCTGAGTGCTCGCGGGGCCCTACACAATATTCGGCAGGTGTGCCAGTTTCTTTGGCTCTTCAGTGTATTACTCATTAGATGCACTAGTTCCTATTCTTCCATTTTTCCACATATTGAGGGTGGCACAAACACTTCTTTGTGTGCTGCACAAAAACAGCCCAGTATCCGCCATGTTGCTGCCTAACATGTTTGTTTACATGAAAAACATATCAGTCGGCAACATGGCTGATACTGCCTGCCTAAATCGAAGGTACACCTCGCACAATACGAGGGCCGTTCAGAAAGTAACCTCCGGTTCATTTAAAAAAATACACCAAGTTAAATAAAAATATTTTAATATATACATCTTACAACTACATCTTTGCACTATTTTTCTACATAGTCTCCATAGCGATTGAGGCACTTATCATATCTCTTCACAAGCTTTGAAATTCCTTCTGCATAAAAATCACCCGCTTGTGCCTGGAGCCAGCCTGTGACCGCATCTTTGAGCTCTTCGTCGTCATCAAACCGCTGTGACCCGAGCCATTTCTTCAAATGCATGAAGAGGTGATAATCACTTGGCGCCAGGTCTGGGCTGTAAGGTGGATGGTTGATAACGTCCCACTTGAAGGACTCAAGAAGGGCCGTTGTTCTGCGAGCAGAGTGAGAACGGGCGTTATCGTGCAAAAAAACGATACTGGAAGTCAGCATACCACGGCATTTGTTCTGTATAGCCCGTCGTAACTTTTTTATTGTTTCACAGTACACGTCTTGATTAATGGTCGTACCACGTTCCATGAATTCAACCAACAACACCCCTTTGGCTTACCAAAACACCGTTGTCATCAGTTTTCTGGCAGAAAAATCTTGCGAGGCTTTTCTTGGTTTGGTAGGCGAATTTGAATGTGCCCACATCTTTGATTGTTCTTTTGTCTCAGGGTTCACGTACTTAATCCAGGTTTCGTCACCGGTCACGATTCTGTTTAACAATGGTTCTCCTTCGTCCTCATAACGTGACAGAAAGTTTATTGCAGAGGCCATTCTTTGAGTTTTGTGGTGGTCGGTAAGAATTTTGGCCACCCATCGTGCACAGAACTTACAGTAACCCAATCTTGCTGTCACTATCTCGTACAAGAGAGTCTTAGAAATCTGTGGAAAACCAGTAGACAACTCCAACATTGAGAAACGTCGATTTTCACGAACTTTTGCATCAACTGTCTGAACGAGTTCGTCAGTCACCAATGATGGTCTACCACTCCTCTCTTCATCATGAACGTTTTCTCGTCCACTTTTAAATAAACGTACCCATTCACGGACAACTCCTTCACTCATAACTCTTGGTCCGTACACAGCACAAAGCTCACGATGAATAGCTGCTGCAGAATATCCTTTGGCTGTAAAAAACCTTATGACAGCACGCACTTCACATTTGGCGGGGTTTTCTATTGCAGCACACATTTCAAACTGCCACAAAAACTAAACTAGCGCAGGTACGACGTTCACTCGACCACGGCTTGATGCCGACTGACCTGTTGAGTGCGTGAACGCACAGATGGCGTCGCTACTCCCCCCACAACCCGCACTGTGACCAATCGGAGGTTACTTTCTGAACCCCCTCGTATTTTCAGAGAACGCTCGTCGTTGCAGATCTGATACAGAAAACGTTAATATGATATTAGTAAACTGCAGTAGCATACAAGGAAACGTCCCATCTTTGGTATCACTTATTTAATGTTATAATGTCCAGATAGTATTAGGAACAGTAAGTTGGTTGAGACTGGAAGTGAAAGAAACGAAATCTAAGTATGCTCTGAGAAATGTCTTAAGGGAAGGGAAAGACCTATCATACTTTAACATCTGTTTAGAAAACTGCTACGTAAACAACGAGAGCTTCATCACAGATTCAAGAGAAGCCAAAAAATACAGTAAGTTCCACAATGAAGTGTACGCCGTTATCTGTATGAAATAAAAGACACTATTATAACCATATGTTTATATGGGAATACATGTTACTGCTAATTGTACAGTTAGCTAATAGTTGATCCAATCGCCACCATTATCGATTATAGCTTGGCACCTTTTTGGCATGCTTTTCACGAGATTTTATGTATATTCTCTCTGTAACGATCTCCATATCGTCCTGATTTTGTATGGCAGCTGCTTTAAGGTACAGCATTCTTCTAAGCTTCGTCTTAATGCACAACCAAAACATTAGCAATCGGATTTGCATCCGGGGACACTGCAGGCCAGTCCATCGTGGACACCCCCTTGTCCTATTTCCACGCTCTACAGAGACGGTTGCTACGTTTCGGATCATTATCCTCTTTAAGGACCCAGTTTGCCGTGCTCGAACCATACAGCTTCTTAACGGACCTCAGAAGCCATTTTTGATGGAAACTGCACATTTTTTAGCATTTAAATTGGCTGTAAATAAGTGGAAATAGCCAAAACTGCAACCGACGAAATAAAACATTACTCTCCCACTGTTTTCTATACATTGTGCAAAAGCGCATGAGTACAGATTTCAGATCACTAACAGAGATGTCGCTGCGGGCGTTGCATTTAACATTATAGCGTACACTTTCTTGTGGAACTGACTGTAGCTGAGAAACAAAGGCTGAAAGAGGTGAAAATGAGCATAAGAAGAGCGATGAGAGAAGCGTTCATTGACTTGGAAAGTAAAATTTTGTCAACCGATCTGACTGAAAACCCTCAGAGGCTTCCTTTCTTACGTAAAAGTCAATAAACAGTCCTAAATCTTCTACAAAGTCACTCAGTGGCCATACAGGCACCGAAATGGAAGAAAACAGAGAAAAGGCCGAAATACTGAATTCAGTCTTCCGAAATCGTTTGACCGTGGAAAATCGTAATACAGTCCCTCCTTTGAACCATTGTACGAACGACGAAGTGTCAGATATTAAGATAACCGATCGCGGAACAGAAAAAGAACTACAGTCGCTTAATAGTGGAAAGGCCCCAGGACGAGATGAGTTACTTGTAAGATCCCAGAAAGATTATTCGAAACAACTTGCTTCCCTTCTAGCAGCTGTTTATCGTAGTTCGTTGGAACAGCGAAGGGTACCTAGCGACTGAAAAAAGCGCAGTTGTAACTTCCCCACCGAAATTTTAAAAGACAGCAATAATAAATGAATGGTAGCCAGAGCCAAGTGTAACCTCCCACAAAAATTTTGAAAGACGGAAATATAATAAATGAGACCCAAGCGTAACCTCCCTAGCAATTAAATTTAATGACAATAGAAATGAGAATCGCAATCTGACTCAAGGTGTAAGCTCTCACGAAAATAATGAAAAACAATTCAATGCTAATGAGACTTCAGTGACAATGTAAACTCAATTAAACCGAAATATCGGTCTTTGGCCCTGTGCAAAAAACCAGAATTAATTTCTTACCTCATTGAAACTGCATGTCAAATTTCTGCTCTTATTGTTGCCCACGGCTTGGAGGAAATGCATCCCAAGTAATATTTTTTTTTTTTTTTTAAATTTAACTGAAACTTTTCTTTAAAGGAAATGGAAGGAAATCGTTCGTTCAATTAAATAGTTCTTTTGTTAAAAAAATTGCTTTGAAATCAAAATTATTATTGGGGCAGTTGTTGAAAATTAATTACAATGAATAAACTTTACATTATCTGATGTTCGCAATGCAGCTTGGTTACCTTAATTAACAATATACCTCATTCAGCATCTTGACCAGAGACCCATGTCGACGCCTGCGACTGCGTCCCGCTCGCGACTCTCTCGCGACTGTACTAGACCACTACTGCCGACAGACTACCCACAGACTGCACTGGCCTACTGCTACCGACAGACTACTACTCGCAACTCTCGCGCGGTCAAGCGTAGACTAGCCACGATAAATAGCTCTCTGGTCAGAGACTCTGCAATGCCTCGCCATCGCCGCCACACAACATACGTGTTTCATAACCCTCCACTGGGGGGGCAAAAATTTGGCAGCGATGGTGAGTCATTTGGACTTGCCATCGCAAGAAATTTTTTTTTAACTAATTAACTTTACAGTTACAGCACATATACAGATATAGTGCATGAATTAAATGTGGTGCATATGCACCGAGTACAAAACATTAGACAATGACAAAAAATGTATACAATGAGTACAGAGCGTATCAGCAAATCAGAAAAATGTATATACAATATAAAAGACAAGAGTGCACATATACTGTACTTCAGAACAAATCGAAAAATGTCTTTAGCATTTTCACAACAAATAAACATAATGGCAAAAAAATCATGTCGACAAGTGACATAAGTGTACTTGCATTGGAGTTCAGCAAATCGAAAAAAATGTATAGGTCATGAACATAAATGATGTTAGCAAAAAATGACCTTCACTATGTGACAAGAATTAGGATAGGAAAGGGAAGGATTGCATCATGGTTGTAGCACTTTAGATTGCACATAGCTGCTCTGAAAGTCCATATCTTTCCACAGAAGTACAACACCAAATGACACAATTTGAAGTTCTTTTTCCATTAGTATTTATCAGCATAGCCAAGACACTGAAATGTCGTAGTAATCTTCCATGTTATCATTTTGGCAGTACATCAGGTACACCAAACAGTGGGACCATAATAACGTCTTCATCGCTCACGGTGGTGGACAGCATGTCGTGTCAACACCACGCTCTTACAAGGCACACTAACGTAGAATTAGTGCAAAAACCAAATATAGTGCTCCATGATCATGAGGATGTACAGGACAAATGGATATTGCAGTAATTCAGGGTAGTGAGGTCAGAAGGTGAAGGACATTACGTCACATACTAGTCTTCATTAGGAATTACATTAGTAGTTTGCGATATTCATAGCCTAGTTATAGAACATTTCTGTACCATGTATTTAGTATTACAGAATAATGTTCATAAAATTAAATTATTGGCATCATGGGTAATCGTATTACAATAAACAGCGGCAGTCCTTGGCCAGTTACAAAGCATAAGCAAAGAATAATGTTCATCAGAAGTTTTCATTGAAAAGGAGAGTCAATTATTGGCCTAGCATTAACATAATACATTGAGTTATACAAATTATTGGCACTCATTGGCCAGGTACCAAAACATGAAAAATCATCATTGAAAACAGGAGCTAATTAATGGCATAGTTAATAACATATTTCATTTAGTGACATTAATTATTGGCACTCAGTGGCCAGTTATAGAACATGAAAATTCATCATTGAAAACAGGAGCTAATTAATGGCATAATTAATAATATAATTCATTTAGTGACAATTATTGGCACTCAGTGGCCAGTTATAGAACATGACAAATCATCATTGAAAACAGGAGCTAATTAATGGCATAATTAATAACAAAATTCAGTTAGTGACATTAATTATTGGCACTCAGTGGCCAGCAAGTATTGAATAGTATAAAACATTGTTCATCATTCAGTATTATTCAGATCATTAAGAAGTCATTATTAAAAATCAGTTAATTACAGTCATAGCATTAATAATCATGGGCATTATAAGTAGTCTCATTACAATAAACAGTGGCAGTTATTAGCCAGTTACAAAGCATTATTATTTTTTTTATTTTTTTTATTTGTATTTTTTTTGTATCATTAAGAAGTCATTACTGAAGTGACATACTATTCAGAACTGATCAGTATTATTCAGAATTCTCTTAAACTAGTAACATTATTTGGGACTGGTAATACATTTTGTTTTTGTGCTAGCAATGCATTGCTTTGGGTAATTATAAGGGAAAGCAAGAAGAAAAAAAATTGTTTCTGGTTTGTTGGTATAAATGAAAATGTGTAACGTCATCCGTCATAAGTCAGCTGTGGCAAGATTATGAAACAAGTAGAGTATATGTAATCACCTTCATAGATTTAATGAACAACTGCTTATAGCACATTAATCTCATAAATAATTTCTCCTGCAAAAAATGTATAAAAATGGATTATTAAGCTGAAAAGAGAAATGCATTTTATGCTGAAAAGTAGTGAACTTCGAATTAACAGGTAGTGAAATGTGTATAAAAAATGTGTTCCATAGCTGTCCTTTCCAAACCCTTCAGTCATTATACTATGCAATATAACACCTGCTGTCAAAACGAACTGCAACAAATACTTAAATAACTACATAGCATAAACATAATTTCAACATTATCCTCAGCTGCAAAGAAAACTTCATTATCCATATCATCATAACTCCATTATCACCATCACCTGTAAAGAAAAACTTCATTATTCATAGTAGCATATTCTTCATCATTATTCATCAGCATTCATTATCATCTGCAAAAAAAATTACTTCATTACTCATTACACAACTATTCCTTATCTCTAGCATATTTCATCACTAAAACTAAGATGAGTAGTTTTGTCTGACAGCCTGCATCAATCACCTTGTATTCTGAAAGAAAAAATTAGTTAAGACTGCTATTCTACGATGTGTATAGTATATTCTTGTTAATGCTTGTTAATCCTGATCCATT
Organism: Schistocerca piceifrons; assembly: GCF_021461385.2. NCBI lineage: Eukaryota > Metazoa > Arthropoda > Insecta > Orthoptera > Acrididae > Schistocerca > Schistocerca piceifrons. Next base: position 557,575,846 of record NC_060144.1, read on the forward strand.
TACTCTTCCTCATAAAGTTATTGCATGTTCTTTCGGTCATTCCGTAGGTGAAGTTCCCATTTCTGTGTAATTTATTTCCTTTACACGTTATTTTTTTCTGAAAATGATGAACAGAGATTAATATCGTGCATTTACTTCATGTACTCACTAAATAATGACTGGTTTAAGGTAACATAATTAAGCATACAGCATAACATGACAGAAAACGTAATATGTCAAAGACATTGACGGTGTTCAAATGCAAAAATGTACACAGAATATCATAATGCAGCAGCAAAAAATGTAAAACAGTCACGATCTTGAGATGTCATAAGGCAAAAAATGTCAAAGTCGACTGGTGTTTGCTATGTCTTCACCATTTCATAATGCTTACGAACAAAAGATGAAATAATCGTATATATATACAAGAAAGAAAAAATGTGATGTTCGTTGTGTTCAGCTTGTATGTAGTGTAGTTAATAGAGGCGATAATTAAAGCCTTTAATGGAGAAAAAATGTAATGAAATTAACATGTCATTAGATAACACTGCATAATTAGTCATAAAAAACGTGAGTGTCTCTGGAAAAAAATGTGCACCGTCTGATATATAACAAGAAAAGCGACCTGCTAACCTTACCTTGCCGGGCACTTGCCAAGAAAAATACGATAATCATCAGTAGTTAACTATGTAATTATAATTGCATAAGTGCTCATAAGATGTGTAAATTCATCTGGAAAATATGCACGGTCTGATATGTAACGACAAGAAAAGCGACCTGCTAACCTTACCTTGCCGGGCACTTGCCAAGAAAAAATACGATAATCATCAGTAATTAGTCATGTGAATATAATTGCATAAGTGGTCATAAAGATTAGTAAATGGCATCATAGCATGTTACATCATAAAGTGGTTTCATTCAATAAACGGTTTAATGTTTGAGATATGGTGATTGCCTTTAGATTTTCTGGTTCTCAAAGTTTCGACGTGTACAACATTGGGGTGAGGGATGCTGCGAATCCGATATGGACCTGCGTATAGAAGTTCAAATTTACTGCACTTACCTTTTATTCTGCTGGATAAATAGTGTGTACGTACTAATATCTTCTGTCCAACGTGAAAGTCACGGCGTGTACAAACCTGTTTTTGCTGTCTTCTCCGGCGCTCTGCGGCACGTTTGATGTTGTTCAGTGCAATGTTAATTATTTCATGGTGACGCAGTCGACGACAGGTAGGGAAGTTTACTAATTCTGTGATTTTGTTAGGTGGTTCAACATTTTTCAGTATAACAGACGGAGATAGCATAGTGGATTCGTTTGGAATGGAATTAATTACATCTTGGAATGAAAATATGTGTGTGTCCCAATCAATATGTCTTTTGTGGCAGTATATTCTACACAGTTTACCAATTTCTTTCATTAATCTTTCACAGGGGTTCGAAGAAGCATGGTACTTGTATATATAAATCGGAGAAATGTTTCTAGCTCGTAACATACGTGTCCATGTAGCAGAACGAAATTGTGATCCAGTATCGGAAATTACTTTCAACACATGCCCTACATGAAATAGAAAATGTTTTACAAATGCTTTCGAAACGCCCTTAGCAGTAGCTTTGCGTAACGGAGTGAAAGTAACAAATTTTGAAGTGAGTTCAACAGCGACAAAGATGTAGCAAAATCCTCTATTAGTTCTCGGAATCGGGCCAAAAATGTCTACAGCGGCCATGTGTCTTAATTTAACAGGTACAATGGGATATAAAGGAGGAATATGTGAAGTGGTGTCTGACTTAGCTTTCTGCCAAATTTTACAAGACGCTAAAACTCGTCGTATACGTTTTTCCATGTTGGTAAAATAACAGTTCTGTCTCAGTATAAGAAAACATTTTCTGGCTCCGTAATGTGCGTAACTTAAATGAGTGTACCAGATTAATTTGTTAACCAGTTCGTCAGGAATGCATAATAAACAGTTGTTGCTGTCAGGAGGAGAGCGGCGAAACAGAATGTCATTGCGTACTGTGTAATGGTTTCTAATCGTAACATTATTCTTATCTTGCCAGAGGTGTTTAATTTCTTTCCACACGTTGTCTTTATTTTGCTCTTTTGCTATGTCCTGTAATGACGACGAAATAAAATTTTCAAATGCAACTTGCTGAATGTACATGACACTGAAATTTGCTTTGCAGAAGTTAGTTGCTACGTCTTGCTGATTGTTGCTGAGAGAACGCGATAGTGCGTCTGCTATAACATTTTGTGTGCCGGGAATGTGAACAATCGTAAAATTAAATTCCTGTAAATATAGCTTCCATCTACTTAATCTGTCGTGAGTAAATTTAGCTGAAAGTAAAAATTGTATCGCTCTGTGGTCTGTGTAAACGGTGGTGTATCTTCCATAAAGAAAGTGCCTAAATCTCGTCAAAGCCCATACAACACATAACGTTTCTAGTTCTGTAACGGAATAATTTCGTTCAGCAGGTGACAGAATGCGACTTGCAAATGCGATGTTTTTAATTACTGTAAAACCATCTTCTTCAATTTCCTGGAAAATGTGTACGCCTAAAGCGGTGTTAGAACTGTCGGTGGCAATGGAAAAATTTCTGGTAAGATCTGGGTGCGATAAAAGTGGAGCATTCAACAAAGCATGTTTCAGGTTCACGAATTCAGAATGTGCTTGCTTATCCCAAGACCAAATACTGTTTTTACCTGTTAATTGGCATAATCTAGGTGTGTCTAAAGCAGAATGATGAATAATTTTACGAAAAAAGTTAATTAAGCCCAAAAAACTGCGTAATTGTTTCTTCGTCGTAGGAACAGTAATGTCACGTAGAGCTTGACGTTTTTCCGGATCAGGCGCAATGCCTTCTGCTGAAATTACGTGTCCAAGAAATTTTATAGAAGTTTTGCCAAAGTGCGATGTACTAAGATTAACTGTAAGTCCTTGAGCATGAAAAGTTTGCAACAGATGTTCAAGAATCATATTGTGTTCAGACCAGTTAGCTTCTGCAATAAGAATGTCGTCTACGTACGTCGTGATAATATTTTTCATGCAAACGTGTGTCGGATGGCGTCAAAATTAGTAACATTTTTCGTGAACAAGATTCTGCGTGTCAAAATTATTGCTTATGTTACTGGAATATGCAACCTGTACTGTATGTGGTCAAATTCTATCGTACGTGCTGTTATTTATTTTACGAGAGGATGCTGTGGCATATCCACTATTTGAACTGTTCTGTTAACTCTTCCTGACGTATTACGCTATGGATGACACCTATTGTCTGGATCATTCATGATAATGTGTTGTTGCTGATGTTCTTGCTGCTGAAAAGATCGACTGTTACTAAATGTACGCTGAAAATTGTGCTCATTATTTTTACGTTGGTCATGATAGTCACTTCTATACGGTGCATTGCGATAGGAATTGAAATACTGTGTTTTCTATACGTAGTTATTTCCTTGGTGCTGTGCGTTACTATTTGTTGTAGCTAAGACTATACGGGCACGCGGCGAAACATTAAAGCTTGGTTGACCTTGTAGACTGCATTGTTGGTTACGTATGCTAAGCGGTTGACTTTCATGCTATTGTGGTGAAAAACATCTATTGTTACAAAAATGTGGTTCCTGTTACTAATAATTTTACACATACTAATGATTACAATTTTATCTGTTATTAAAATTCTCGTGATTCTGGAGTGCCTAATGAAAATTGTCACATTCGGTAAAAATTTGTCACATCGGGTTTTCATTACTACGTTTCTCAATTCTAGATAGAGCAATAGTTAAAGAGCTGTTTTGATAGATATAGAGGATAGTAGAAGAGAAAGCAGCAGTGCAGAAAACTAAAGATGAAACAGCACTACTACAGCTCGGGGCCCTATGCTCGCTACGGCACATATTCATTAAAGCGTAATGAATCCCCTGAGGTCTATTACGTACTGCAAATAAATTTTAGCTTTTGCGTTGCAGGCAATAGCGATGAAAATCCAAACACAAGTTGCTGTATTCTTGCTAATTCTAATTTCTGCATTATATGCAATGCTGATAAAAAAACAATAGCAAATTGTCGCATCAGGTTCAAAGCTAGTTTCTGCATTACAGGTAATAGCGGTGAAAGTACAAAAATAAATTGTCGTATACAGTGCAAATCGTGTATCTGTGCTCTGTCATTATTAAATTCCTTAGATTTTCTTATGGATAAAAATTGCTCGTAGTCAACATTCTCGTCACTGAATTTGAGAACACGTTCAGGTTTGTGTGAGAATCTGTTTGTCTGTGTCATTTCGGATTTCAAGTTGCGTAGCATTTCAGATTTTAAGTCGTGTAGTCTCTGTAGATTAGCCAAATTATGCGCGCTGCGTAAGTCTGACAAATGCTCATAAAGTGGCGTCTGCTGTGATGTGTTATTAACTGAAATATTTTTCATATCTGTTACCTCTTGCTGTAAATTTGACAATTTTCTGCGCAAGGTGTTGTTAGATGAATCGATCTCATTAATTGTCTGCTGTAAATTTTGAAATTCAGCTGTTTGGTTAAATGAAACCGGTGAAGTATCGTCTGATTTGCTGTCATTATTACCTTCAATGACGTCAATACGACTGCCCAGTTCATCACATTTTTCAGTCAGTATTTTTACCTGATCATCGGTTTTAGTGTCAGTGGCATTAATCTGTTTTTGCAATTTACGTGTAGTTTCATTAAGTTTTTTAACGTCATCTTTGACGACATCGGAATCCTCTGTTAGTTCTAATTGTTCGAGTCTGTCGGTCACTGTTTGAAAATCTGTTGTGTATGTGTCTGTTTTCGATTTAAGATCCGAAATTTCGTCACGTAATTCTGTGTTCGACTGTTTGATGGTATTAATTTCGTCGGACACTGTGGCAATATTATTGTCTACATACGTTTTTGCCTTCGCAAACATTTTACGTTTGTCTTCTTGTCTCTGAGCAGTGATTGTTTCCATGACTTGACGTTTGACTTTATTTTGATCCTGAATAAATTTGCGGAAACGCGTATCACTGTTTTGTATGTGAAGACTAAGACGTTCGTTAATTTGAGTGTTCTGTTGGTCGAATTTAGCGTCAATCTTTTCATCCATTGTGCGCGAAAGTTCTGCTGTCATTGCTTTAAACTCGTCGCGTAATTGTGTAGCTTTTTCAGAGCATTGTCTAGCGACTGTACTAATTTCCACTCTAAGTGTTTCTGTCGCGGCTGTTTGCATTTCCCTTAATTCTTGAGCAACAGATCTAATTTCTTCGCTATTTTTCTTTGAACAAGCCTCAATTTCTTCGCGTAACTGTTCCTTAGTGTCATGACACTGTGCGGCAACGGCTCTAATTTGTTCACTAAGCTGTCTGGAACTGTTGTCTAATTTTTCACTCTGTTGTCTGACCTGTTCACTAAGTTGTTTGAGATCTCCACTATTGTTGTCTAATTTTTCACTAAAGTGTTTGTTCTGTTCACTAAGTTGTTGTTTGAGATTGTTGTCTATTTTCTCACTTTGCTGTTCTAGCAAACTTGTCATAATTCGTACCAAGTTAAAATTAGCGTTTTTTTTCTCTGTGCTGTTTAGTGGTGGATCTGGAATTGTCTCGTTTTCTGTAACCATTTGGTTATTCAGAGATTTACAAAAAGGTTTTTCAGTTAAACATACACTGTCAGTCCCTATTTCTGAATTAAATAAATCCGTCGTACTTTCACTACACTGACCATTTTCATTCGAGAAATTTGTTTGTATGTTACTTGAATTTTCCAAACCGGTTGTGTTAGGCTCGGCAGCGCTCATTACAATAGACCGCTCCGCGTCATCAATTGTCGTCAAATTAACACAGGCGACAATTGAGTTCGCTTGTTCATCGTTAAGGTAAAAGTCATCACTATTGCTTGGAACACACTGATTGTCAGTGAACGCAGGATTGTCATCATTACACTGCGTGTCACATGTCCTGTCGGTAAAGTTGTTTGAGTCGGTAATTTCGTTCATAATACCTCGCCATACACTATTCACAGTCTTTCGCGGCATTTTTACAATAGTCACAATTATTCACAAAACAAATAAGCAAAAATACAAAAGGCAACAAACACAAATACAACAGAGCAACGAATTGCCGATGATCTGAGCAAAGAAAGTCACAAAATTAGTAAAAGCGTTGCGCCAAGTCCTAATTATATTTAAGCAAATAAGAGCAGATATCTGACTGTTTTTCATAAGATTCTCAACGAAATACGATCCTGGACTGGGTGTCGCCAAGTGTAACCTCCCCACCGAAATTTCGAAAGACATTAATAATAATTGGGAGCCAAGCGTAATCTCCCACAATGAAATCTACTGACAAAGACAATTAAATGTAAAAAATCGCAATCTGACTCAAGGTGTAAGCTCTCACGAAAATAATGAAAAACAATTCAATGCTAATGAGACTTCAGTGACAATGTAAACTCAATTAAACCGAAATATCGGTCGTTGGCCCTGTGCAAAAAATCAGAATTAATTTCTTACCTCATTGAAACTGCATGTCAAATTTCTGCTCTTATTGTTGCCCACGGCTCGGAGGAAATGCATCCCAAGTAATATTTTCTTTTTTTTTTTTTAATTTAACTGAAACTTTTCTTTAAAGGAAATGGAAGGAAATCGTTCGTTCAATTAAATAGTTCTTTTGTTAAAAAAATTGCTTTGAAATCGAAATTATTATTGGGGCAGTTGTTGAAAATTAATTACAATGAATAAACTTGACATTATCTGATGTGCGCAATGCAGCTTGGTTACCTTAATTAACAATATACCTCATTCAGCATCTTGACCAGAGACCCATGTCGACGCCTGCGACTGCGTCCCGCTCGCGACTCTCTCGCGACTGTACTAGACCACTACTGCCGACAGACTACCCACAGACTGCACTGGCCTACTGCTACCGACAGACTACTGCTCGCAACTCTCGCGCGGTCAAGCGCAGACTAGCCACGATAAATAGCTCTCTGGTCAGAGACTCTGCAATGCCTCGCCATCGCCGCCACACAACATACGTGTTTCACAGTTCATTCAAGTTTCCAAGAAGGGTCGTTAGACAAATGCGCAGAATTATAGATCTTTATTTTTGACGTCAAACTGTTGGATCATCTACATCTACATCATACTCAGCAAGCCACCTAATGGTGTGTGATGGAGGGTGCTTTCGGTACCCGTATCTTATCCCTCCAACCCTGCTCCACTCGCGAATAGTGCGTGGGAAGAATGATTGTCATTAAGCCTCTGTACTGGCTCTAATTTCTCGAATTTTCTCCTCGTGGTCAATACACGAGATGTGTGTGTGTGTGTGTGTGGGGAGGGGGGGGGGGGGGAAATAATATGTTGTCTGACTCTCCATGAAAAGTGCTGCCCTAAATTTCAGTAGTAAATCTCTCCATGATGCACAACGTCTCTTTTGTAACGTCTGCCAGTCGAGTTTGTTTGTTTAGCATCTCTGTAACGCTCTCTTGCCAGCTAAACTATCCCGTGACGAAGCGCGCTGCTCTTCGTTGGATCTTCTCTGTTTCCTCTATCAGTTCTACCTGACAGGGATCGCAGATAGATGAACAGTACCCAAGAATGGGGCGAACAAGCGCCTTATAAGCTTCTTTCGTGGATGAGTTACATTTCCAATAATTTCGAATAATTATGGAACATGTTTTATATTCAGGAATTATGAAGTTTAAGGAGAATGAAGATCTCCTGTAAAATAAACATTGTTTTCGCAAACAAAGATCCCACAAAATTCAGCTCGCTCTGTTCATCTATGATAGGTACAGCTATGGAGATGTAGACAATGGCGCTCAGGTTTTTACCGCCCTCCTTGCGGTCAGGAACATGTTTCACACCGGCCCGAACTGCCGTTTAGTGGAATAAATACGAGCTTACCGAATATAGGGCCAGAATTCAAGAGTTCTTCTCAGACAGAACTCAACACGTCACTATTTTCCCCTCTCTCTCTCTCTCTCTCTTTTTTTTTAATAGAGGTGGAGCCCCTCCACGCCCACACCGGCATGATGGCTAACTCAAAAGGTCTACTGCCATCTCTGCCTAAGGGTTAGTTTTCACTAAAGTGAGGTGTCACAGGAAGTGGGTACGTCGACGTTAGCGTACCTCTGGTTAAGGTTAACCATTAATACGCACTCATTTGGAGATAGACTGGGTCGAAAGTTGAACGAACAGTAGCGGTTTGAAGGGCAGAGGAAGAAGTGTCAAGGCAAGAGCCAAGGGAAAAAAACCTCTGCGATAGTTAGGTCGGGTAGTAAGAGCAGTAGCGGATGTCTTGCTGCCTGCAACAGTTCATGCAAGGGTAGGCTCTGTTAGTAGTGGGTATCATGCATGTCGATACCTATGACGTTGTGCGGTGCTGTTACTCGGCGGCTGCCGCTGGGTGCCGGTGTTGATCTCTCGGTCAGCCTCAGCATACCTGTGACAGTTAGGTTCATCATCGTTTTGTGTCCGATAAGTCATATATCAGATGCACAGTGTAGGGTGATGTTGGCGATTTGTTTGTGTGTATGTGTGAGAGTTTGTCGGTTTCCCTGTTGTAGCCTGTTGGTCGGCTTTAATGGCAGCTGGTATGTCCAGTCAACGTTGCTGATATACAGGGGCTTGGTGACGTTTGTCGCTTGTTGGTGTATGTTGGCTTGCCATAGGTAGTTATGTCTTAGGTAGTAGAGTCTTTGGCCGCTTATACTTCCACTTATGGTTGCGGTTATAGTTTCCCAGAGTAAGGATGAAAGGATTGTTAAAGGGTTCTCGAGTTCCTGTATAGTCGTGTGGCGTGTTTTTTGAATACTTCCTTGAGGGTTTCAAGGCGGTATTCATTGTGAAGATCCACGGAGCTTGTGTAGCGTGGAGCGTTGCTAATGATTCGTAGCACTTTATAATGTATGATCTGCAGGCAGCAGAGGCATGTAGGAGCTGCATATCCCCAGACGGGAGCTGCGTACGTCATCAGAGGTCTAATCAGTGTCATGTATATGGACCTCGACACCCTCGTATTCAGTGTGCTTTCCCTGCTGAGCATTGGGAAGAGTTGTTTGAGTCTCGCGTGAGCTCTGTTGGCTACGTATTCGATGTGTTCCCCCATGTAAATTTCGGCTCCAGCCAGACACCGAGATATCTGACTTTCTCTCGGAAACGTATTGGGCGTGTATATAGTGTCATCTGTCTATTGTGCTGATGTTTGCACAGTAGTTTCGGTCTGCGTGCAAACAGAAGTGCTTCGCATGTATGTTATTCAGTTTTTGTGACAGTTTGTATGCTGGGCTATTTATAGAGTTGACCACGAGACGTATCGGGTTTCCATCTATGTGTATTTTTGGCTGTGCTGTTAGGCGTGGTGCTTTTGGATTCATGCATGTAAGGTATTTCATTTCAGTTTCTGTCAGTGTGAAATGTGTGGTCTTTTATTGTTCCTTAATTTTACTTTGAATTTGTTTGGTTGGGTCTTTTTCAATGTGCTGAATATTATTAGCAGCAAAAAATTCATTTGTTTTGTCTATGTATATTTTGTTTCATCACAACTAATGTATTGCTTTTATCTGACTTTACAACTATGGATTGGTTGTTTTTCAGTTTATTATTAATAGATTTTAAAGTTTTTGCATAATTCATTGTGTATTTAGATCCAAACTTATCTTCATTCATTTCTTTCTCAAGAAGTTTGCTTACTTTGTTAACTATTGCTGCTTTTGTGTTTGAATTTAATTTTGCACCATCTGCTGCATTTTTAGTTGGAGGTATAACGTGTTCCTGTGTTTGGTTGTTGAGGTTAGGTTTTACATTGTATTTTAGTCCTTTTTGGAGTGGATCGCTTTCTCTTTGGTTGAACTTTATGCCTGTGTTGTTCACCACTCAACTGTAAATTGTGTGTGTGCTTTGGTCAGTTATCTCAAGGTTTGATCTCTTATCTTGTTTGGATCTGTTATTTCTTGTTATGTGTGTTGCAAATGGTGTGTAAGTGAAAAACTTCACTAATAAGAGATAACTGACAACTGGCTTACTTGTTTCTGCTAGATCTTTTGCGTTTTGCTTTCCTGCCGTTGTTAAGAAGCACCTACTCGTCTCTGCCTATAAAGTCTGCTGTTACTTACATAGGCCTACTGAACCTTAACTGAACTTAATCTTATCTGGTATGTCTCCCTGCCCCAAAACGTACTCTTATATTCGAGTTCCTGCCTGATGAGTTGGTTTCTTTCTACCTCTGTGTACTCTGACTTTGAAACTGAGGAGTATAACATCCGTGTTGTTTGATAAAACCTGGTTAATTTAATTTTAGTCCCATTTTATCCTGTCAGTTCCGCTTTTTATTTCTTGTCTTCTGGGAGAATGCATTAAGGCGAAATATCTTACTCTTCTCGGAAGATCCCTATTGTAACTCATCACCAAACTGTTAGCATGATGATGCATAGTTTGGATAGCTTCTTGGAAATGTATTTTATTTAGTGGTAAAACAAGCCTTGCTATTCTAAGATTCCTTCTGTATCTTGCTATAGCTGCCTTCTACAAAACGTATCCTACATCTACATATATACTCCGCTAGCCACCAAGCGGTGGCTGGCGGAGGGCACAATTCGCGCCAAAGTCATATTTACCCCCCCCCCCCCCCCCGCCCTTTGTTTCACTCGCGGATCGCGCGGGGGAAAAACGACTGTCTGAACGCCTCAGTACGAGCTCTTATTTCCCATATCTTTGAACGATGATCATTATGCGACTTGAAGTTGGTGGTAATAATATATGCTCTACATGCTCGGCGAAGATTTGATTTCGGAATTTAGTGAGCAGCCCCTTCTGTTTAGCGCGTCGTCTATCTGCACGTCTGTCTCACTTCGAACTTTCTATGAGATTTGTAACGCTCTCCCCATGGTTAAATGTACCAGTCACGAATCTTGCCGCTCTTCTTTGGACCATCTCAATCTCTTGATTCAGACCCAACTGCTAAGGGTCCCATAAAGATGAACAATAAGACTGGACGAACCAACGTATTGTAAGCTATTTCCTTTGTTGAAGGATTGCATCGCTTCAGGATTCTACCGATAAACCGCAATCTAGAGTGCGCCTTACCCGTTACTTGTGTAATCTGATCATTCCATTTGAGATCATTTCGAATAGTCACACCCAGATACTTGACGTTACCGCTTCCAAAGACTGCTCATTTATTTTGTACTCATACATTAATGGGGATTTTCGCCTTGTTATACACAGTAGGTTGCACTTACTAATATTGAGAGATAACTGCCAGTGAGTATACCACTCATTTATTTTCTGCAAATACTCCGTAACTACTAAAATCTTTCCATCACATATTGAGATTAAATGTTTTAATATTTAGTAAAATTCTTTCGCATCTCTATGAATTACTGTAACTTATTACATAAGCACGGTTGTCTATGGTTTGCATCTTCATTAAACATCACGAACAAATTGACTAATTTTTCGTTTTCTGAGTGTCCTAAACTTACATGAGTCGACGCCACTTATCCTCAATATGCTCCGGTGAAGTGTGTATCCACACTCACGCTTTTTGATTTCTCGCTGTCGAACTCTTATGGACCATTAGCTCGGCTGAACTCATATTATTTTCTATTCCTGATCTCGAAATTATGAAGCACATACGTTTTTCGACTCTGTGTCTTTTTGCTGTGAATTAAATAAAAAAATTCTCGACAGCGAAACATTGCTGATATATGACGACGAGAAAAACAACACAATAGCGAAATAAAGAAAATCATAACTGAAACAAAACTTGAAATCACATAACAACCGAACAACAGAAGTTCATTCGCTTGATGTTAACTACTTGCTCTGCCAATTCCTTGCTGCATCTATTTACTTCGTTGTTTTCAAGGAGTAGCTTGACTTAAAAAAAAGTTTGTGAATTTAGAGGATAAAATGTCTGAAAGAAACTCAGTTCGGGACTACACTTATAGTAACACATAGAGGTCATGATGAGCAGATGTTTTATGTTGTGCTGCTATAGTTATGCCCGAGATAAAAATTGATTTAGTGGTGATGGGTTTTTACGTTTTATTTCTTAAGAAGCCAATATCAGTTCCTCTCACTAACTCTTAGGATTTCACCTGAATGAAAATTTCTGATCAATAAAAAATAAAATAACTAGATGCATAAGGTGTACGAATGTAAGTATAATACGTTATAAATGCTTTCATTTTCAGAAACGATATCTATTTGTACCATGATTCGATGTATTACAGTTAAGCTTTAAAAAACTAATATTAAAATAGTTTTCGTCTTCTTATCTCATACTACCTCCCCCCATGAACCATGGACCTTGCCGTTGGTGGGGAGGCTTGCGTGCCTCAGCGATACAGATGGCCGTACCGTAGGTGCAACCACAACGGAGGGGTATCTGTTGAGAGTCCAGACAAACATGTGGTTCCTGAAGAGGGGCAGCAGCCTTTTCAGTAGTTGCAGGGGCAACAGTCTGGATGATTGACTGATCTGGCCTTGTAACATTAACCAAAACGGCCTTGCTGTGCTGGTACTGCGAACGGCTGAAAGCAAGGGGAAACTACAGCCGTAATTTTTCCCGAGGGCATGCAGCTTTACTGTATGATGAAATGATGATGGCGTCCTCTTGGGTAAAATATTCCGGAGGTAAAATAGTCCCCCATTCGGATCTCCGGGCGGGGACTACTCAAGAGGACGTCGTTATCAGGAGAAAGAAAACTGGCGTTCTACGGATCGGAGCGTGGAATGTCAGATCCCTTAATCGGGCAGGTAGGTTAGAAAATTTAAAAAGGTAAATGGATAGGTTAAAGTTAGATATAGTGGGAATTAGTGAAGTTCGGTGGCAGGAGGAACAAGACTTTTGGTCAGGTGATTACAGGGTTATAAATACAAAATCAAATAGGGGTAATGCAGGAGTAGGTTTAATAATGAATAAAAAAAATAGGAGTGCGGGTTAGCTACTACAAACAGCATAGTGAACGCATTATTGTGGCCAAGATAGACACAAAGCCCATGCCTACTACAGTAGTACAAGTTTATATGCCAACTAGCTCTGCAGATGATGAAGAAATTGATGAAATGTATGACGAGATAAAAGAAATTATTCAGGTAGTGAAGGGAGACGAAAATTTAATAGTCATGGGTGACTGGAATTCGTCAGTAGGAAAAGGGAGAGAAGGAAACGTAGTAGGTGAATATGGATTGGGGGGAAGAAAGGAAAGAGGAAGACGCCTTGTAGAATTTTGCACAGAGCATAACTTAATCATAGCTAACACTTGGTTCAAGAATCATAAAAGAAGGTTGTATACCTGGAAGAATCCTGGAGATACTAAAAGGTATCAGATAGATTATATAATGGTAACACAGAGATTTAAGAACCAGGTTTTAAATTGTAAGACATTTCCAGGGGCAGATGTGGATTCTGACCACAATCTATTGGTTATGAACTGCAGATTGAAACTGAAGAATCTGCAAAAAGGTGGGAATTTAAGGAGATGGGACCTAAATAAACTGAAAGAACCAGAGGTTGTAGAGAGTTTCAGGGAGAGCATAAGGGAACAATTGACAGGAATGGGGGAAAGAAATACAGTAGAAGAAGAATGGGTAGCTTTGAGGGATGAAGTAGTGAAGGCAGCAGACGATCAAGTAGGTAAAAAGACGAGGGCTAATAGAAATCCTTGGGTAACAGAAGAAATATTGAATTTAATTGATGAAAGGAGAAAATATAAAAATGCAGTAAATGAAGCAGGCAAAAAGGAATACAAACGTCTCAAAAATGAGATCGACAGGAAGTGCAAAATGGCTAAGCAGGCATGGCTAGAGGACAAATATAAGGATGTAGAGGCTTATCTCACTAGGGGTAAGATAGATACTGCCTACAGGAAAATTAAAGAGACATTTGGAGAGAAGAGAACCACTTGTATGAATATCAAGAGCACAGATGGCAACCCAGTTCTAAGCAAAGAAGGGAAGGCAGAAAGGTGGAAGGAGTATATAGAGGGTTTATAGAAGGGCAATGTACTTGAGGACAATGTTATGGAAATGGAAGAGGATGTAGATGAAGACGAAATGGGATATAAGATACTGCGTGAAGAGTTTGACAGAGCACTGAAAGACCTGAGTCGAAACAAGGCCCCGGGAGTAAACAACATTCCATTAGAACTACTGATGGCCTTGGGAGAGCCAGTCATGACAAAACTCTACCATCTGGTGAGCAAGATGTATGAGACAAGCGAAATACCCTCAGACTTCAAGAAGAATATAATAATTCCAATCCCAAAGAAAGCAGGTGTTGACAGATGTGAAAATTGCCGAACTATCAGTTTAATAAGTCACAGCTGCAAAATATTAACGCGAATTCTTTACAGACGAATGGAAAAACTGGTAGAAGCCGACCTCGGGGAAGATCAGTTTGGATTCTGTAGAAATGTTGGAACACGTGAGGCAATACTAACCTTACGACTTATCTTAGAAGAAAGATTAAGAAAAGGCAAACCTATGTTTCTAGCATTTGTAGACTTAGAGAAAGCTTTTGACAATATTAACTGGAATACTCTCTTTCAAATTCTGAAGGTGGCAGGGGTAAAATACAGGGAGCGAAAGGCTATTTACAATTTGTACAGAAACCAGATGGCAGTTATAAGAGTCGAGGGGCATGAAAGGGAAGCAGTGGTTGGGAAAGGAGTGAGACAGGGTTGTAGCCTCTCCCCGATGTTATTCAAACTGTATATTGAGCAAGCAGTAAAGGAAACAAAAGAAAAAATCGGAGTAGGTAATAAAATTCATGGAGAAGAAGTAAAAACTTTGAGGTTCGCCGATGACATTGTAATTCTGTCAGAGACAGCAAAGGACTTGGAAGAGCTGTTGAACGGAATGGACAGTGTCTTGAAAGGAGGATATAAGATGAACATCAACAAAAGCAAAACGAGGATAATGGAATGTAGTCAAATTAAATCGGGTGATGCTCAGGGAATTAGATTAGGAAATGAGACACTTAAAGTAGTACAGGAGTTTTGCTATTTATGGAGCAAAATAATTGATGATGGTCGAAGTAGAGAGGATATAAAATATAGACTGGCAATGGCAAGGAAATCGTTTCTGAAGAAGAGAAATTTGTTAACATCGAGTATAGATTTAAGTGTCAGGAAGTCGTTTCTGAATGTATTTGTATGGAGTGTAGCCATGTATGGAAGTGAAACATGGACGATAACTAGTTTGGACAAGAAGAGAATAGAAGCTTTCGAAATGTGGTGCTACAGAAGAATGCTGAAGATAAGGTGGGTAGATCACGTAACTAATGAGGAGGTATTGAATAGGATTGGGGAGAAGAGAAGTTTGTGGCACAACTTGACTAGAAGAAGGGATCGGTTGGTAGGACATGTTTTGAGGCATCAAGAAATCACAAATTTAGCATTGGAGGGCAGCGTGGAGGGTAAAAATCGTAGAGGGAGACCAAGAGATGAATACACTAAGCATATTCAGAAGGATGTATGTTGCAGTAAGTACTGAGAGAAGAAGAAGCTTGCACAGGATAGAGTAGCATGGAGAGTTGCATCAAACCAGTCTCAGGACTGAAGACCACAACAACAACAACAACATCTCATAGTAGCGAACCGAAGAACGGTGTGCAGTTGTTAATAACATACTGTAACTGGAATTATGGGTATACGACATAAAGGAGGATATCTCTGAAAATTGTGCCAGGAGGCAAATTTGGGCTCCTCATTGCGATTTCGTGTATTTTGAAGATATGGAATTCGAAATTATAATAAATTATATAGAACATAAATGGAAAAGATCTCGAAATATCCGTGACCGGCTAACGTCAAGTCTTTCCACGATTGTCTGAACATTAGGATCCACAAAGGCTATATAGTACTTCACCAACAATGCGCAGATTGCTTGCTAGGGTCGACTGCGGAAAGATAATACCACGATGTGGAAATGTGTGGTTTTCTTTTTCACTGTTGATTTGAACTACGATAACAGTGCATTTAAACCATTAGACAAACTGCTTCTGTTATAAGTCCATTGATAGTGACCGGGTCAAATATCTCACGAAATAAGCATCAAACGAAAAAACTACAAAGAACGAAACTCGTCTAACTTGAAAGGGGAAACCAGACGGCGCTATGGTTGGCCCGCTAGATGGCGCTGACATAGGTCAAACGGATGTCAACTGCGTTTTGTAAAATACGAAACCCATTTATTATTACGTATTCGTGTAGTACGTAAAGAAATATGAATGTTTTAGTTGGACCACTTTTTTCGCTTTGTGATGGATGGCGCTGTAATAGTCACAAACGTATAAGTACGTGGTATGACCTAACATTCCGCCAGTGCGGACGAAATTTGCTTCGTGATACATTACCCGTGTTAAAATGGACCGTTTACCAATTGCGGAAAGGATTGATATCGTGTTGATGTTTGGCTATTGAGATCAAAATGCCCAACGCTCGTGTGCTATGTATGCTGCTCGGTATCCTGGACGACATCATACAAGTCGGATAGTTACGTTATTTAAGGAAACAGGAAGTGTTCAGCCACATGTGAAACGTCAACCACGACCTGCAACAAATGATGATGCCCAAGTAGGTGTTTTAGCTGCTCTCGCGGCTAATCAATAGCAGACAAATTGCGCGAGAATCGGGAATCTCAAAAACGTCGGTGTTGAGAATGCTACATCAACATCGATTGCACCCGTACCATATTTCTATACACCAGGAATTGCATGGCGGTGACTTTGAACGTCGTGTACAGTTCTTCCACTGGGCACAAGAGAAATTACGGGACAATGACAGATTTGCGTTCTATTTTGCGACGAAGCATCATTCACCAACAGCGGTAACGTAAACCGGCATAATATGCACTATAGGGCAACAGAAAATCCACGACGGCTACGAAAAGTGGAACATCAGCGACCTTGGCGGGTTAACGTATGGTGCAGCATTATGGGAGGAAGGATAATTGGCCCCCATTTTATCGATGCCAATCTAAATGGTGCAATGTATGCTGATTTCCTACGTAATGTTCTACCGATGTTACTACAAGATGCATGACAGAATGGCGATGTACTTCCAACATGATGGATGGCAGGCACATAGCTTGCGTGCGGTTGAAGCGGTATTGAATAGCATATTTCATGAGAGGTGGCTTGGTCGTCGAAGCACCATACCATGGCCCGCACGTTCACCAGATCTGACGTACCCGGGTTTATTTCTGTGGGGGAAGTTGAAGGATATTAGCTATCGTGATCCACCGACAACGCCTGACAACATGCGTCAGCACATTGTCAATGCATGTGCGAACATTACGGAAGGCGAACTATTGGCTGTTGAGAGGAACGTCGTTACACGTATTGCCAAATGCATTGAAGTTGACGGGTATAATTTTGAGCGTTTATTGCATTAATGTTGTATTTATAGGTAATCACGCTGTAACAGCATGCGTTCTCAGAAATGATAAGTTCACAAAGGTACATATATCACATTGGACAACCGAAATAAAATGTTCAAACGTACCTACGTTCTGTATTTTAATTTAAAAGACCTACCTGTTACCAACTGTTCGTCTAAAATTGTGAGCCATGTGTTCGTGACTATTTCAGTGCCATCTATCGCAAAGCGAAGAAAGTGGTCCAACTGAAACATTTATATTTCTTTACGTACTGCACCAATATGTAATAAAAAATTGGGGTTCCTATTTGAAAAAACGCAGTTGATATCCGTTTGACCTATGGCAGCGATATTTAGTGGGCCAACCGTAGCGCCATATGGTTCCCCTCTTCAAGGTAGACAAGTCTCGTTCTTTGTAGTTTTTTCGTTTGACGCTTATTTTTGTGAGATATTTGGTCCGGTGACTATCAATGGACCACATTGTATGTATACACTACTGGCCATTAAAACTGCTACACAACGAAGATGACGTGCTACAGACGCGAAATTTAACCGACAGGAAGTAGATGCTGTGATATGCAAATGACTAGCTTTTCAGAGTATTCACACAAGGTTGGCACCGGTGGCGACACCTACAACTTGCTGACATGAGGAAAGTTTCCAACAGATTTCTCATACACTAACAGCAGTTGACTCGTGTTGCCTGGTGAAACGTTGTTGCGATGCCTCGTGTACGGAGGAGAAATGCGTACCATCACGTTTCCGACTTTGATAAACGTCGGATTGTAGCCCATCGCGATTGTGGTTTATCGTATCGCGACATTGCTGCTTGCGTTGGTCGTGATCGAATGACTGTTAGCAGAATGTGGAATCGGTGGGTTCAGGAGGGTAATACGGAACGCCGTGCTGGGTTCCAACAGCCTCGTATCACTAGCAGTCGAGATGACTGGCATCTTACCCGCTTGGCTGTAACGGATCGTGCAGCCACGTCTCGATTCCTGAGACAACAGATGGGGACGTTTGCAAGACAACAACCATCTGCACGAACAGTTCGATTACGTTTGCAGCAGCATGGACTATCAGCTCGAAGACCATGGCTGCGGTTACCCTGACGCTGCATCACAGACAGAAGCGCCCTCGACGGTGTACTCAACGAGGAACCTGGGTGCACGAATGGCAAAACGTCATTTTTTCGGACGAATCCAGGTTCTGTTTACAGCATCATGATGGTCACATCCGTGCTTGGCGTCATCGCGGTGAACGCACACTGGAAGCGTGTATTCGTCATCGCCATTATGGCGTATCACCCGGCGTGATGGTATGGGGTGCCATTGGTTACACGTCTCGGTCACCTCTTGTTCGCATTGACGGCACTTTGAACAGTGGACGTTACATTTCAGATGTGTTACGACCCGCGGCTCTACCCTTCATTCGATCCCTGAGAAACCCTACATTTCAACAGGATAATGAACGTCGGCATGTTGCAGGTCCTGTACGGGCCTTTCTGGATACAGAAAATGTTCGACTGTGCCCTGGCCAGCACGTTCTCCAGATCTCTCACCAATTGAAAACGTCTGGTCAATAGTTGCCGAGCAACTGGCTCGTCACAACACGCCAGTCACTACTCTTGATGAACTGTGGTATCGTGCTGAAGCTGCATGGGCAGCTGTACTTGTACACGCCATTCAGGAGTATCAAGGCCGTTATTACGGCCAGAAGTGGTTGTTCTGGGTACTGATTTCTCAGGATCTATGCAACCAATTTGCGTGAAAATGTATTCACACACACACACACACACACACACACACACACACACACACATATATATATATATATATATATATATATATATATATATATATATATATATATAGTTGCGCGGTATATACAATTTTAAACGAAGACATTACACACAACAATGTTTCACCAGGAAACCTGTAAATTAGAAAAGTTGTATTTATTGACTATCGGCTTGCTGCTACGGTCGCAGGTTCGAATCCTGCCTCAGGCATGGATTGTGTGATGTCCTTAGGTTAGGGTAGTTCTAAGCCCAGAGGACTGATGACCTCAGATGTAATTCCCGTAGTGCTTAGAGCCATTTGAACCATTTTTATCGTTGTTAAAAGAGACTGCGAGAAAGAAAACGAAACCGCGCATTTTCATAGCAGACCATTTGCTTTATCATAGTTGGTTTTAAGACAAAACTTTTGCATTGTCGTTTAAAAATAAATAGCCTATGTCCATATGAACGATTACTGGAGTATCGTGTAAAAATTTGAATGAAATTTGTTGTGACCTTTTCGAGATTTTTGCTAACAACGTTTCACCTTTATATATTAGTATAGATCTGTGTATTATATACTGCATGGTCAAGAACAGTCTGAGAAGTTTGTAAGAGCGTTGCAGGAGAGGATGTGGAGAGAAATAATGGTTATGAAGAAAATTACGTACGAGGGTAATCCCAAAAGTAAGGTCTCCTATTTTTTTATAAGTAGAGAACTCTGTTTGTGTGGCAGTTGGTCACACTGTTATGAAGAGTGCTTCACGCGCTGTGTGTAAACATGCGCACACCGCACTGAGGCGCTCAGTCTTGGCTTGGCAGCCGATGAGAATGGAGCTCCCGTTGGATGTTACCGCCAAGTGCGAATTGCGCGCAGTTATTCGGTTTTTGAACGCAAAGGGCACTGCGTCGATTGAAATCCATCGCCAGTTGGCGGGACTGTATGGTGAGTCGTGCATAGATGTCAAAAATGTTCGTAAGTGGTGTAGAGAGTTTGCAGCTGGTCGGACTGAAATTCACGACGAACAAAGGAGTGGGAGACCGTCAATTTCTGAGGAGACAGTGTTGAAGGTTGAGCAAAGCATGCGTGAAGATCGGTGGATCACCCTGGACGATCTCTGCAAGTTCGTTCCTGAGGTTTCCCGAAGCACCACTCACAGAATTTTAATGGAAACATTGAACTACCGGAAGGTGTGCGCCAAATGGGTGCCACGCATGCTCACCGAGGACACCATGCGGCTACGAGTTGATGCTTCCCGCGCATTTGTTCACCGCCTTGCAGCCGAACAGGACAACTTTCTGGACTCAACTGTGACGGGTGACGAAACCTGGGCATACCACTTTACACCTGTGACCAAGCAACAATCACGCCAGTGGCGGCATCTTTCTTCGTCAAGCCGTGGAAATTCAAACAAACACAGTCTGCCGGTAAAGTCGTGACAACCGGTTTTTATGATCGGAAAGGGGTATTGTTGTCGACTTTATGCCCACTGGGACCACAATTAACGCTGACAGGTACTGTGAGACTCTGAAAAAACTCAAACGGGCAATTTAGAACCGGAGTGGAGGAATGTTGAGCAAGGGCGTACACATTCTCCATGACAACGCTCGTCCACCCATCGCTCGGCAAATCGTTGCTCTCCTGCAACAGTTTCAGTGGAACATAATCATCTAGCCACCCTAAAGTCCTGAGTTGGCTCCCAGTGACTATCACCTGTTCCATAGCTTTGGCCGGAATGCGATTCAGCTCCGACGACGAGGTGAAAGAAGAGGTTCATAACTTTCTGAATAGCATGGCGGCGAGCTGGTATGACAAGGGCATACAAAAACTGCCACAGCGTCTACAAAAATGCATCGACAAAAATGGTGATTATGTCGAAAAATGGCTAAATGTTCAAGCTGTAAACTGATGTAAACCATTGTAGAAATAAACAGGTCTGTGTACTTATAAAAAAATAGGAGACCTTACTTTTGGGATTACCCTCGTATGCTGCGCCGTCTCCGATTTGTTTAGCATTGAAGTTAGCCAATCAGATAGAAGAGACAATGTCGCCAAACATGTGTTTCCTTTGGTTTCCCCAAACCGAACAAGCGTAGCTTTTGCTCATCTAGCATAAATTCATGACATCCGAGAAAAGCACAATTTAACTTGTAACGAGCGTTTTGATCAGTGGTAACTCACGAGTAAACAGATGCCTGTGCATTACCGCACTTTAGCTCCTGCAAGTGCTTGAATTTGCGCGCGATGATCTGTTTGAATAACTTCAATGCTAAATAACTCGGAAACGGCACAACATATCGAATTTTTGCTCAACAATTATTTTCTGCAAAACATCCCTTGCAACAACTTTAAAAGATTTTCAAACTGTTTTTGAACACAATGTATATTAGAATATGTGTAGCCTATATCCATCCGAATACTTATACTAACCTTTCGAATACTTATTAACAGGGCGAAGCTCTGCATTCTAGCTCCAATGGGGCAATCATTTTGATCTTGGAGCCGCTACTTCTCAGTCGAGTGCCTCCTCAGTAGGCATTACGAGGCTGAGTGCACCCTGTTCCCGTGTTCCCACCAAGGAAACATCCTTGGCAGTACCGGAAATCGAACCCGGATTCTCTGCGTAGCAGACAGAGACGCTGACCATAGAGCTATGGAGATGGACAATGTTTGTTGGAGTGTCATGGAAACATATTAAGTTAATCGGCCACGAACTTCTCGAGATTGTTGCTAACAACGTTTCCCCATTACATATTAATGTAGGCATAGATCAGTGGTTCCTAACCTTTCTGAGACCATTACTACTAAGTGTAGTTAGATATTAGTTAGTACCCCCTATCCTCCTTGTGACGTTTCCACTCGTGAAGTGGATAAAAATAAATTCTGTGTCTCCATTCATTTGTACCACAAATCTAAGTTGTGGATTTCATCAGTATCATGTGATGAATTTCAACGGCCACTGTCAAATTCCAGATTTCTGGTGCCAGAGTTCACTTCTGCAATCACGGTGGTTCCCAACCTTTCTGTCACCATTACCCTTGAATGCAATCGAATATTAGCTGGCACCCCTTCATCCCGCCTGATACCCCGAGTACCATCAACATTAGTGTCTAATTAAACTTCAGAATGAAATAAATTTTCTTTGAACATTTTTGTTTTTAAAATAAAGAAAATAAATGATATTTAGTTTTGAAGGTATTTTATTAAACCACGAACTAATGAGCTGATGAGATAACTGGAATTGATTATTTCTGACAAATTTCTATTAGAATGATGAAGCAGTTTGCAGTGCATTGGGAATGTTCCCTGAAACTCCTTTTCAAGAAATGAAAGCTAACTGCCCACATTGTGGGTAGACGCTTGTTACTATTATGTGCTTCCCCTGCACCACTCCTCTCGCAGCGACACTTACTTCACCCACACCCCACGCCCCCATTTAAAATCAACCAAGTTAAAATGTGTGCACTGTTCATAGTTTGTAAATCACTCGATTTCTGGACTCCGTACTTCTGGATTGGCTGAATGTGGAATGTTTCAGGCTGCTAATACCTTGTGTAAATCACCACTGCCAATAATAACAACAATAACAATAGTACTGTGTAGCCCGTCAATTAGGTGTCAAGTGAATAATGAAACAATTTCTGGTCCTTCGCGGAACCTTGAATAGGATAACTGGTTTCGTGTGAGACTTATTCATTTGGTTAATTCCAATATCATAAAATATTCAGTCAAATCGTGATACGATTTCAAAGCGGTGCAAAGATTTCCAGCTTGCCTTAAATATTCAAAAATATAAAATTGTGCACTTCACAAAACGAAAAAAACGTAGAATTCTGTAACTATAATATCAGTGAGTGACTGTTGGAATCGGCCAGC
Organism: Schistocerca piceifrons; assembly: GCF_021461385.2. Lineage (NCBI taxonomy): Eukaryota > Metazoa > Arthropoda > Insecta > Orthoptera > Acrididae > Schistocerca > Schistocerca piceifrons. The sequence continues at coordinate 557,598,847 of NC_060144.1, forward strand.
TCACACAAATAGCTGCGTGTAACACTTTGCAGGGATATGAAATGGAATGATCACACAGGCTCAGTCGTGTGTAAAACAGCTGGTAGACTTCGGTTTATTGGTAGAATGGTGGGGAAATACAATCAGTCTGCAAAGGAGATAGCTTACAAATCACTCATGCAAACCGTTCTAGAATATTGCTCATGTGTGTGGGACTCGTACCAAACAGGACTAACAGAGGATGTGAACGTGTACAGAGAAGGGCAGCACGAATGATCATAGGTTTGTCTGATCCGTGGAAGAGTCTCACAGAAATACTGAAGGAACTGAACTGGCAGACTCGTGAAGATGAACACAAACTATCCAGAGAAAACCTACTTGCAAAGTTTCAAGAATCGGCTTTAAATGATGGCTCTAGGAATATACGACAACCTGCACAGAAGCATTCTAGCTATCATTCTCCTACACTCCGTACTTGAATGGAATGGGAAGAAACCCTAATGACCGGTACGATGGGACGTCCTCTTTGCCATGCACCTCAAGGTTGTCTGCAAAATATTGATGTAAATGTAGAAACTACCTACAAGGAAACTACCTACAACTCGGAGAAGGCATTTTCATGACATATTATTAATCTTACGTGATGCACACTATGTGATCAAAAGTATCCGGAAACCTGGGTGAAAATGACTTCCAAGTTCGTGGCACCCTCCATCGGTAATGTTGGAATTCATTATGGTGTTGGCCCACCCTTAGCCTTCATGACAGCTTCCACTCTCGCAGGCACACGTTCAGTTAGGTGTTGGAAGGTTTGATGTGGAATGGCAGCCCATTCTTCACGGAGTGCTGCACTAAGGAGAGGTATCGATGTCGGTCGGAATCCCGGCAGAAATTCGGTGTCCCAAAACATCCCAAAGGTGTTCTATAGCATTTAGGTCAGGACTCTGTGCAGGCCAATCCATTGTTGTTGTTGTTGTGGTCTTCAGTCCTGAGACTGGTTTGATGCAACTCTCCATGCTACCCTATCCTGTGCACGTTTATTCATCTCCCAGTACCTACTGCAACCTACATCCTTCTAAATCTGCTTGGTGTATTCATCTCTTGGTCTGCCTCTACGATTTTTACCCTCCACGCTGCCCTCCAGTGCTAAATTTGTGATCCCTTGATCCCTCAGAACATGTCCTTCCAACCGGTCCCTTCTTCTAGTCAAGTTGTGCCACAAACTCCTCTTCTCCCCAATTCTATTCAATGCCTCCTCATTAGTTATGTGATCTACCCATCTAATCTTATAGGGATGTTATTGTAGCGTAGCCACTCCGCCACAGGCCGTGCATTATGAACAGGAGCTCCATCGTGTTGAAAGATGCAATCGCCATCCCCGAATTGCTCTTCAACAGTGCGAAGCAAAAAGGTCCTTAAAACATCAACGTAGGCCTGTGCTATGATACTGTCACGCAAAACAACAAAAACACGACCACACCATAACACCACCGCCTCCGAATTTTAATGTTGGCACTACACATGCTGGGAGATGACGTTCACTAGGCATTCGCCATACCCACATCCTGCCATCGGATCGCCACATTGTGTACCGTGATTCTTCACTCCTCACAACGTTTTTCCAGTGTTCAATCGTCCAATGTTTACGCTTCTTACAGTAAGCGAGGCGTCGTTTGGTATTTACCGGCGTGATGTGTGGCTTATGAGCAGCCGCTCGACCACGAAATCCAAGTTTTCTCACCTCTCGCCTAACTGTCGTAGTACTTGCTGTGGATCCTGATGCTGTTTGGAATTCTGTGTGACGGTCTGGATTGATGTCTGCCTATTACACATTACGACCCTCTTCAACTGTCGGCGGTCTCTGTCAGTTATCAAACGAGGTCGGCCTGTACGCTTTTGTGCTGTACGTGTCCCTTCACGTTTTCACTTTACTATCACATTGGAAACAGTGGAGCTAGGGATGTTTGGGAGTGTGGAAATCTCGCGAACATACGTGTGAGACAAGTGACACCCAATCACCAGACCACGTTTGAAGTCCGTGAGTTCCGCGGAGCGTTTTATTCTGGTCTCTCACGATGTCTAATGACAACTGAGGTCGCTGTTATGGAGTACCTGGCAGTAGGTGGCAGCACAATGCACCTTATATGGAAAACGTATGTTTTGGGGGTGTCCGGATACTTTTGATCACATAGTGTACATGTCAATCTTACTGTAAAAGATGCATGGTACAAAGTTTGTCTGTACTGGGTGTACCAGTGAGAAGAATATGGTAATACATTCGTTTCACAAACTGCAAGCTACAACACATTGTGTCAAACGTTAACGGTAGCTTTTAGAAAATGTGACTATTGCTAACTTATGTAATCAGTATTGTGGTCCTAGTAAATAGTGATAAGAGTAATGATCTCTTAAAACTAATTTAGTTTCCTGATCGAAATACCGTCGACCCCTCTTGTTGATCAAATTACCACCATATTGGGAACCGCTGATTTAGATAGATCAACAAAGAAAAGAAAATATACCTACTGTGCTAGTCATTATGTCAGGGTAATATTCTTAGGTGTTAGTTATGTGTTTTCAGACCAGACAAACAGGATAAAGGTGGCGGAGATTCATTACCAGGTAGCGCCTGCTCGGCAGGCATAAGTTAGCTGTGCACATGTAGTTGTAGGTAGCAGGTGCTGTGATTGGAGTACCTTGTTGCAGAAACGTCGTAATCTGTAATATTTCTTCAGTTTTCTATAACTGAATTTCATTTCAACTCTTCCTTCATACATCCTAATCTTAAGTTTACCTGACCGTCGGTCTTCCCAGCTATATCTCAGACTCCGCTTCTTGGTTCAAATGGCTCTGAGCACTATGGGACTTAACATCTGTGGTCATCAGTCCCCTAGAACTTAGAACTACTTAAACCTAACTAACCTAAGGACATCACACACATCCATGCCCGAGGCAGGATTCGAACCTGCGACCGTAGCAGTCGCGCGGCTCCGGACTGAGCGCCTAGAACCGCGAGACCACCGCGGCCGGCAAACTCCGCTTCTCCCTCCCCTGGCAGATCTTCAGACCCTTCGGTTCTGTATAAGAGTGTAATAATAGAAGTAGTTGGGACTCTGAGATTGTAGCTTCATCAGCTAAACTTTATGTATGGCGCAGTAGTGAGTAAGGGTGTCTTGTTCCTGAGTTTTGTCAGCCTACCAATACTAGTGCTCCTTCACCCAGATCGGAACCTATACTTGGCAATAGGACCTTCCACGATCTTAATCGTGCCAAGGCCTGAACAGTTTGGTAAGAGATGTGAACTTCTTTGAATCTCGCCCGAGTGATACAGATAGCACGCTCAGCCCATGTGAATCTTAGAGTATGAGATCAAATCGAACACATACATTACGTCAATATCATCGTGTAACAATCAGTCTTTGCCTGACAGGCAGTATGTTGTAAGACGTGTATATTTCTGTTGTCTATTGTCAAACTACAATTTACGAAAGATGTTTATATTTTATTAACAGGATTAAGTAGGAATCTTTAATATTTGTCATTTTGGATTGTGTCGCAGTTGGTGAAATTTTGGAAATAGTTGTGGTAGCAGGGAATGCCTGCACCAAAGTATTGTTGGCGGGAGAGACTGCACATTGATATAATTTTAAAAAGGGCGGAAGAGACCGCATATGGATACATTTTAAGAAAAGAGCGGGAAAGACCGCGCATTGATACATTTTGTAGTGGTAGCTGGCATTGTCTGCACCAGAAAGCATTGTTGGCGGGAGAGACCGCACTTTAGCATTCGTAGGAAGTCAGTAGTAAGCGAGATGTGAAGCGAGTCGGTAGCAGGTCTGAAGCGAGAGGTTGAGAGGAGCGGTGTGCCTGCCAGCCACCAGCTATGATTTACAAGAGATTATAAACGGATGTACAGAGACATCAGCTGACTATTATCATAAGAAGAACTAATATTATTGAATTATTTCTTTTGAGAAACTCAAGGCTACTGAAGGTATGTTTGCGCAATGCTAGTTGTTAAATTATTGTAAAAAGTAGGTCCCACTTGAAAGTTTGTAAAATGATTTCAATACCAACAGTAAATATTTGAAGCGTTTTCAGAATATAGTTAATTTTTGCCATCAATGTTGCATTACTGATTATAATCCATCCCAAAAACCATCAACATAAAACTTTGCAAAAATTTTATTGTTCTCAAGAAATTTTAACTATGAATTACGTAACTTCAGTCAAATTAATTAAAGAATAACGTCAGCTTTGCTATTAAAGTCTAACGTCAGCTTTGGTAATATATACAGCCACTTATTATGACAGCCTAGCAGCAGCTAATACAGTATATTGAACCAGAGTAAGTGTATTCATGTCGCAGTTCGATGTAGCAGTCAGATGGAGATCCAGTAACAGTAAAAAAGTTAAGGAACAGTTTTGGGTTATTGCAGATAACGACTGAGGGCCACGACGACGACACATTCTATGTTTCGTCGAAATAATCAGAAAATCACTTTTAATAAGCAGCATTTAAATTAGTATACGAAGATTGAGAAAGAGAATTAATTTCAAAGGGAAGATTTCATTCGTTATTATTAAGCAAGAGATAGAAATCCTGAGAGAAGGTTTCATAGGTTATTGTAGAAGGGAAGGTTGCGTAACAAAAGAGGAGACGGGAAGGTTTCAACGTTAAAGTGTATATATTTTTCATAGCTACCTAGCTGGCCATCATATGGATACTGATAGTGGCATTGTCATTTTCAATGACAAACCCAGTTTTTTGATTTCTTGTCAAGTAGAACAAGGTGCAAGTAGTATGTCTCAGACTTTCTGGCGGGTGACGATTTCATTATTCCACGTCTCATTCTTAGTAAAAAAGAACATTACAGGGGAATATCGATCAAGGTACATTTTATAAGAGTTTGGGGAAAACTGATTTTAAAATTTAGTCACTCAGTGCTTTGTTCTGAGTACAGTTAATGGAAACTGACATAGCGAAATGTAAAGAATAATGGTTTCTTAGCAGCAACGCAAAATGCAATACGATGAAACAATTTATATGCACCCAAAATAACAATGATGAAGTCCAAATGAACATCAGCTTGAACAAGCTACAAACCTTCATTATAATGTATGCACGATGTTACGGAGTCCTGTGGAGTTTTTCCCATTATATATTGCCGGTGTCGGTCGTACCAGCGCCAGCATCTAACGAAGATAACGGGGTCATTCAACGAAAACGTGCGCAAGGTTCGAAATGTGCCGTGTGTACCGAATTTTGTCTCCAGTGCAATCTCATTCGTAGCACAATTTTATGGAAGAACATATTGTGTGTACTAGGTGACAGTGTTGAAGTCTCCCTAAGACGTATCAGCATTCTCGAGTTCGGGGACGAAAAAACGTTCGTTTTCAACGTCGCAAGTGGAAACTGTTAATTACTTCCAAGAAATATAAAAGAGCAGCGTCACCAACGGACAGCTTCTTCTATACTGCTTAAAATTCATACATTTAACGAATACTGGAAAACTTCCAGGAATTGATTTTAACGTAAGAAATCCGTACAGGAAAGGTTATTGATTATCCAATTACATAAACGCTGAAAATGAAATAATCAATAATCCTAAGACATCGTACTAATAGCTCGGTTTCAAATTATTCATCAAAGTCGAACCTCTCCTTTTGATTCGACTAATTAAATTAATTACTACGGGAAAACAACAAGCACCGCCAATATTACACCAGCACAGAAATTCTGCATTAACAGATGTCATTAATTAATTTATCTCTATTTAACACTCCTGTAACAACTATAATTAAACGTATGATTTACAAACATGTATTCTCACATAAAACAGTTCCATCACAGAATTTAGCTACTCAAACTGATGGCACTAATGTGCACTTCGTGCAACTGTTTCAGCGTCATGACCGGCCTCATCTTGATGCTGCTGTTAGGCGTGTTAACATGGGGCCGGAGAACGCACTGATGGCGGAGGGCATAGCTCAGATTGCAGTGGTGCTAGTCGAGTCTGTCAATAGATCGGGTTTCACTAGGCATGGCCTGCAAATCAATAGGTATAGGAAGGGTAGGCTGGATAAGCTTATAGGTGAGAGTGTAGTGGGTAGTGGTGGAATCACCCACGGAAAAAGATCCTGCAGTAGTTAATGTTAGAGCTGCAACTTTTTTAGATTTTAGTCATCTGATAGGTACACGTACTTAAAGGAAGTCCCTCTAACAAGTGAATCACCTTCACAAGAGGTCAGGTATCCAAGCAGAGAAGGAATTAGCATATTTCATCAAAATATAAGAGGTATTAGAGATAAAGTTAGTGAACTGCTTAAAGATGTTGACTCTATTATTGGTGTATCGGAGCACCACTTAAATAATTTGACAATCCCAAGGCTTCCCTTACCAGGATGCAGATTAGGTGGCTGTTTTTGAAGGAATTCTTGGCGGACTGGAGGAGTGGCCATGTACGTAAAAAACAGTATTCCATCCGTATCTGTGGACGTGTCACGGCACTGCACTGAACAGGTATTTGAATGTTGTGCAGGAGCAGTTGAATTTAGCGAAAGTAAACTTCTAATTGTTGTTGTTTATAGGTGTCCTAACTCTGACTTCAGAACATTTCTGCTCAAGCTAGAGAGGGTTCTTGGTCCACTTTATAGGAAGTACCAAAAATTAGTTATGCAGGGTGTTACAAAAAGGTACGGCTAAACTTTCAGGAAACATTCCTCACACGCAAAGAAAGAAAATATGTTATGTGGACATGTGTCCGGAAACGCTTGCTTTCTATGTTAGAGTTCATTTTATTACTTCTCTTCAAGTCACATTAATCATGGAATGGAAACACACAGCAACAGAACGTATCAGCGTGACTTCAAGTACTTTGTTACAGGAAATGTTCAAAATGTCCTCCGTTAGCGAGGATACATGCATCCACCCTCCGTCGCTTGGAATCCCTGATGCGTTGATGCAGCCCTGGAGAATGGCGTATTGTATCACAGCCGTCCACAATAGGAGCACGAAGAGTCTCTACATTTGGTACCGGGGTTGCGTAGACAAGAGCTTTCAAATGCCCCCATAAATGAAAGTCAAGAGGGTTGAGGTCAGGAGAGCGTGGAGGCCATGGAATTGGTCCCCCTCTACCAATCCATCGGTCACCGAATCTGTTGTTGAGAAGCGTACGAACACTTCGACTGAAATGTGTAGGAGCTCCATCGTGCATGAACCACATGTTGTGTCGTACTTGTAAAGGCACATGTTCTAGCACCACAGGTAGGGTATCCCGTATGAAATCATGATAACGTGCTCCATTGAGCGTAGGTGGAAGAACATGGGGCCCAATCAAGACACCACCAACAATGCCTGCCCGAACGTTCACAGAAAATCTGTGTTGATGACGCGATTGCACAACTGCGTGCGGATCCTCGTCAGCCCACACATGTTGATTGTGAAAATTTACAATTTGATCACGTTGGAATGAAGCCTCATCCGTAAAGAGAACATTTGCACTGAAATGAGGATTGACACATTGTTGGATGAACCATTCGCAGAAGTGTACCCGTGGAGGCCAATCAGCTGCTGATAGTGCCTGCACACGCTGTACATGGTACGGAAACAACTGGTTCTCCCGTAGCACTCTCCACACAGTGACGTGGTCAACGTTACCTTGTACAGCAGCAACTTCTCTGACGCTGACATTAGGGTTACCGTCAACTGCACGAGGAATTGCCTCGTCCATTGCAGGTGTCCTCGTCGTTCTAGGTCTTCCCCAGTCGCGAGTCATAAGCTGGAATGTTCCGTGCTCCCTAAGACGCCGATCAATTGCTTCGAACGTCTTCTTGTCGGGACACCTTCGTTCTGGAAATCTATCTCGATACAAACGTACCGCGCCACGGCTATTGCCCCGTGCTAATCCGTACATCAAATGGGCATCTGCCAACTCCGCATTTGTAAACATTGCACTGACTGCAAAACCACGTTCGTGATGAACACTAACCTGTTGATGCTACGTACTGATGTGCTTGATGCTAGTACTGTAGAGCAATGAGTCGCATGTCAACACAAGCACCGAAGTCAACATTACCTTCCTTCAATTGGGCCAAATGGCGGTGAATCGAGGAAGTGCAGTACATACTGACGAAACTAAAATGAGCTCTAACATGGAAATTAATCGTTTGCGGACACATGTCCACATAACATCTTTTCTTTATTTGTGTGTGAGAAATGTTTCCTGAAAGTTTGGCCGTACCTTTTTGTAACACCCTGTATGTGGTGACTTCAATATTAATTTTGTGTATGATTGTGCAAACGAAAGGCTGCTCTTAGATCTCCTAAACTCGTATAATTTGATATAGACTTGCAGACTGTTTTTCCAACCAGGGTGTGGGAGAACAGTAGCGCAACCATAGACATTATTTTTATTCATTTTTCATTATTAGATGGGCACTCTGATAGTAAAAGGTTGAAAGGCCTTTCAGATCATGAAGCTCAAATGTTAACATTAAAAACCTTTTTTACACAAACAAATGTTACATATAACTAGAAACTATATAGGAAAGCTAATCCAACGGTAATAGAGAGTTTTTAAACCTCGTTTAGGTACAAGAGTGGTAGGATGTTTATAGTGCCGATAACATAGATGACAAATATAATGCTTTCCTTAACACATTTCTCATGCTCTTTGAAAGATACTTTCTATTAGAACGTTCTAAACAGGGTACTAGCAGTAAAAGGCAGCTGGATGGCAGACTACTGGGATAAGAACATCATGTAGAACAAAGTGGGAATTATATCAAAATATTAGAAGTAGTCACAATCAAGCTACTGTAGCCCATTACAAACAGTATTGTAAGATGATTAAAATGTTATTACGAAGGCAAAGAGTATGTGGCACGCAAATAGAACATCTAATTCACAGGATAAAATTAAAACCATATGGTCAGTTGTGAAGGAAGTGTCTGGTCAGCAGCACAAGGTCGACGATGTAAAGTCAGTTCTTTGTCAAAATATTTCTGTTACTGATTAATCAGATATATGCACAGTATTTAACAATCATTTTCTGAGCATTGCTGGTGAATTAAATAAAAACGTAGTTTCTCCAGAGAATCATGCAACTCTCTTGGAAAATGCCTTTCCGAGATTGATGTTCAAATGGTTCAAATGGCTCTGAGCACTATGGGACTTAACTTCTGAGGTCATCAGTCCCCTATAACTTAGAACTACTTAAACCTAACTAATCTAAGGACATCACACACATCCATGCCCGAGGCAAGAGTCGAGCCTGCGAACATAGCGGTCGCGCGGTTCCAGACTGTAGCGCCTATAACCGCTCGGCCACTTCGGCCGGCCGAGATTGATGTCTGAAATACTCGTCTGTGATACTGACAAGGGGGAGACTGAGTCAATAATTACACTATTTAAGCCCAAGGACTCGCATAGATACGCTGGAGTGCCTAGGAGAATATTAAATTACTGTGTTGCACATGTTTAACCCTGTACTGAGCCGTACCTGTAATTTTTCCTTTAAGAATGGTCAATTTCCTGATTGATTAAAGTATTTGGTAGTAAAGGTTTGCTAAAGTTATTGAAAAGGCTGTGTATGTAAGGATAATTGATAATTTCATATCACACGATTTGCTAACAAATGTACAGTTCGGCTTTAGAAGTATTTTAACAATTGAAAATGCTATATTCTCTTTTCTCTGTGAGATACTGGATGGATTAAACTAAAGGTTTCGAACGGTAGGCATTTTTTTTTGTTTAACTAAGGCGTTTGAGTGTGTTGAGCGCAAACTATTGCTCCAGAAGTTGGACCATTATGGAATTCGAGCAGTAGCTCACAATTGGTTCATCTCTTGCTTTAACAACAGACAACAAAATGTCATTATTCACAGTGTTGAGAATGACTGTGTTGTGGGCTCTGAGTGGGCCACAGTCAAATGCGGAGGGGGCGAGGTGCACTCCTGCTCCTTATTTACATAAATGATATGCCCTCTAGTATTACAGGCAACTAATTGTAAAATATTTGAGTTTGCTGATGACACTAGCTTCGTAGTAAGGGATGTTGTGTGCAACATTGACTCTGTTTCAAACAGTGGCGTTCATGACATAAGTTCATGGCTAGAAGAAAATAAACCAACGTTAAATCACAGTAAGACTCAGTTTTTACAGTTTCTAACACACAATTCAATAAAACCCAACGTTTTAATTTATATATGCTTCGTGAACCAACGTTTTAATTTCACAGAAGGGACATATGATTAGTGAAACTGAACAGTTCAAATTTCTACATGTTCAGATAGATAGTCTTGTTCAAAGACTTAATGCAGCCATTTTAACTATTCGAACGGTATCTGAAGTAAGAGTTAGTTCGACAACAGAAGTAGTCTACTTTACTTATTTTCATTCGCTTATGTCGTATGGTATTTTATTTTGGGGTAACTCTTGCCATTCTCAAAGGACATTTTTTGCTCAGAAATGGGCAGTTCGGGCAATAAGTGACGTAAGTTTGTCGACTCCTGTTCACCCTCGCGCTACGTGACGTCACTCGTTCCCGCGACGGGCCGGAGCTGCTACGAGCTGCTCAACTTGCCTTCCGCGCATGTATTCGTTTTGGCCCTCTCTCGTTGGTGCCAGCGGCCTTAGGCTTAGATATATAAGCGTGAAATAGTGCCAGCCCCGGCTCTCCCGTCGTCCTTCCTATATCACCATTCAAAATACCAATTTACGTACCTTCTACCTTACCGTAGGTGTGCCCCATGGCTCCGTACTTCATCCTCCCCTCTATCTCCCCACCCGTCCATCTCCTTCAATATGCTGATGACACCGCCTTCCTTACCCTCTATCCTCCCTTCAACAGTCCCAGCGCTCCCTCGAAACCCACTGAAATCAGTTTGCCACTTAGTGCAACTAATGGCTACTTAGAATCAATCCTTCCAAAATCTAGGTAATCATTATAGGACGTACCAGCACTCCTTCCGGCTCCATGATTTCTACCTCACCATCTGTGACCGCCCTATCCAACTTACCCCACTTTGAAATACCTTGGCCTCACCCTCAGCTGTCACCTCACTTGGACTCCCCAACTCCTTACCATCCAACATAAAGCAAACGGTCGTGTCTGTCCGAACATGGAGCTTGTACCATCCTTCATACTTACAGATCCTTAATCCATCCTATCCTTAGTTACATCTGTGTTGCCTGGATCTCCACCCCTCCTAAATTCTATAAAGTCCTCCAAATCCTTGAACGCCATGCGCTCCCCATCACTTTCTGTATCAGTTTCCCATCTTCCATGAGGATCCTCTATGACTTCATCCCATTCCCACATTCCCTCCTTTCTTTTGGAAACATCTGTCTCCCCTACACCAACCATTACCTCGATCCCCCTCAGGCCCTGGTGTCTCCATTCCTTTCCCACTCCCCACCTGCTGCCACGCTTTTGCCGATGTTTCTTCCCCTCTCTCCATCTCCACACCCTCCATCTCCTCTCCCAAAGGAACTTATAACGTCACCCCATATCAGATGATGTCCTTACCCCTGATATGTATCCTTCCTTCCAACTATGACCCTCCTCTTCGCCTTCCCTCCTCCCATGGGCTCACTCTCCTTCCCCTCCCCCCTGCTGTTTCCTCCCTCTTCCCCCCTGTCCTCCTCCTTTCTCAATCCTTGACCTCCCTCCCTATTTACTGTCCCATGGTGTGCTGCTGCTTGCATCTTTTCCCTCTCCCCTCCTCCCTCAACCACCCACCTTTCTTTACCTTTCTTTTCTCTTTCCCTCGTCTCTGACCTCCCCTCAGGCTCTTCAAATTTTAATGCAGTTACTTTTTCGTGTTTTGGTGCCCACTGTGTATGTAACATCAGTGCACTGCGTGTTCAGTGTCATCATCCCATACTGTGAACACCGTTTTTAAATGTGGTATTCGTGCCATCAGCGGTTATCTGCTATATCTTCATCAAGTGTCATTTTAGCTGTATGCGGATTTTATGTAAACGTGCCTCATCAAACTCCCCCCTCCCTTTGAGTATTTTAACTCCAATTGCTTCCCCCTTCTCATTTATACAATTCATCTTCTATTCCCATATTTTGTATATGTGATGTTCTCCTGTGGTTTTTTATGCAATCTTTTGGCTGAAGAGTGGCGAATTGTGCCACTGCCGGCCAACCCCCTGCCCTCATGGTTCAGGGGATGAAATGACAATATAGGAAAGAAAACCAGACCTGGTAGTCAGTAGTTTTACTCCTGACGACGATGGCGGAGCTAGCCATCAAAAACTTGGGCATTTCATTGGAATTGGCGCTGCTTGAAAACCGAGATTTTATCCAGAAACCCCATTCGTTTGCAATATCACATATTCCATGGTAAAAAAAAGCCCTTGTTCTCTTTCAAGAGAGAAGACGGTACTCTCCATTAAAGTACGACATAAACCGTTCTAAAAGTATATAACATTTTACTCACCACGAAATTCGATACCTGAGGAATTAGCAGTGTACTGCAAATAGAACATCAGCGTAAATACGTTATACAGCACTTACATGTTTAGAACGTGAAATATTTACCAGTCTCTTGGCTAACTGTGTTAGAAAGTGCAGAAAATGACAAAAACTGCCTATGACGGTATATAGCGCGCACCCCTACATGTGATTCTAAAATCGGTCACTAGACTTAAATACCGAACTTAAATACCGACCAAAAAAACCATCACGTGTTCGTAGCTGCACTTTGGTCTAGGTGTAACACTCTGCACTACATGGTTTCCACGTGTCAACTAGCCTCGTATCTGTCTTTATTACGCTTAGATTTACACACGTGAGATAAAGTACTTACAAAATTTTTGTAGACCTCTACACAAGTACTGTTGTGTGTAGTGCATTTATCACGAAATAAAAGGTAAAGGATGGAACAAACACGGTATACTTTCGTGTTTCAGAAAAAACGAATAGTGAATACTGAAGTTATAATGCAGTCCACATTTGATAGAGCGATATGCAAGGTGTACATAAATTGTCTTTAATTACTTTAAATCTATAGTAGGATAACTTGTAAAGTTTTTTTCACAAAATGTGAACGCCAAGAAACAAAGCTCAGTGTGTGGGCTGGTTCATACAGACGACGTGCGATGCGCAACTAGAAGGAAAATTTCGAACACGGTATGGAAGGAACCACCGTCCCGACTTCACATACGTCATTTATGGATACAGGTAGTGTTCTTCACAAAAAGGCCATCTGTTTCAGATGCCAACGTGGACAAGGTAGGACAGGCGTTTACAAGAGTCCGACAAAACCGGTTGGTACGACGGTCAGAGAGTTGGAAATAAGACGATCAACAGTGCACAATATTTTGCTTACGGCTATATCCCTACAAAATGAGGCATCTTCAGGCTTTAAAGCAGATGGCCAAACGTCATCGCGATCAATGCAAGATTGACGCAAAGAATGACTTTTGGGAAGAGCTTTGTTTCTCTGAAGGGGCAACGTTTCTTGTATCCGGCAAAATGGGGTTCGCAGCATCCTTATGTTGCACGTGAAACGGAGAGACACAGTCAATGTTTGGTGTGGACTGATGCGTAGCTGCCTTCATTGACCTATTCTTTAACATTGAGTGTGCTGTGACGCTGGAGTTTGCCTGGACATGTTACAAGAGTTCCCTGTGCAACAATTGGAACACCTACAACCTGTTGCCATATTCCAGCAGGATGGGGCACTAATCCACTGGCTGCTAAATGTCCATCAGTTTCTAGATGACAAGTTTCCGGATAGATGGATTGGACCAGATGGTCCAGTTCGATGACTGCTTCGGTCCCCTGATCTCACACCACACGAATTCGTCCTGTGGGGTTTCTAAAGAGTCTGGTGTACTCAACCAAGACCTACAGGACTTGAAGGGACGCCTACATCAGTCTTGTTTAATGAATCAACTACGTTTGTAAATAAGGCTTCTGAAATGAATTAACACAGGAATAAAATACACATAATCAAAATAACTGTTTTATCGCAATTAGGTGAACGAATTAAATACTGTTATCGTTATATTCATCTTGTTTCGGAAAGTATTTTGCACAATTCTGGCGTTTGATTTTTATATTCGTTGTACGAGTAGTAGTGATGTAATTGGAGTAGTGGTGTCCCATGATGTAGACGGCTGTCGCAAAATAGCTTTTTGTTGTAACGGCAACCGGAACAGTCGCGCGGTGGGGTCAGGGATTTTCTCTGCCTCGTGATGGCTGGGTGTTGTGTGATGTCCTTAGGTTAGTTAGGTTTAAGTAGTTTTAAGTTCTAGGGGACTGATGACCATCGATGTTAAGTCCCATAGTGCTCAGAGCCATTTGAACCATTTTTTTGAACAGTTGCGGGGTTGAAGTGACGGAAACGTGGCGGGACCTGCCGAGTGGCCTGCGAACAACAACACAGCGGGAGAGGATGGACACGACCAGCGGAGGACAGAGCGACACAACAAGAAGAACGGACAACAGAGCGACACAACAAGAAGAACGGACAACAGAGTCAAGAAAACCAAACAAGACGACCACGTCCACTCGTAAAGAAAACACGAAAGTAAATATGCTGTCTAATGCGAGGCGATATGTCCTGAGACGTACTCAAGGTTAGACTGGCCCCCCGAAGGGGGCGGGCTGGCAGCAGCTTAGTATGCCGCTCTTCAGCCTACAGAACTTGTAGAGGAAGATAATAAACAATAAAAACAGGCGATAAAATCGGAGACTTAAACGGTAACATGGCGGAAGAAGTCGTGGAACTTAAAACATAGAAACAAAGGGATCATGATGCTAATAAAATACATATGAAGCAGACAGGTAAAATAATAGACAGACAATTAAAAAATATGGCGACAGTCTGGTTTCTGTTTGCAAGAGACATAAAATTCACACCCAGTGACAGCGTGATTTCTGTTCGCAACACTTTGGAAAGACGAACAACACTGAACATTCACTTGAACACTGCACTAAAAAGTTGGCAAATATGACATACCACAGCCGAGGGCAGGTGGGGGGAAACTGGACAGATGATGGGAAAATAAAAAGGGGAGAAGGAGAGGAAAAACGAAGAGGGGGGAGGGGGGGAGGGGGGGGGGAAAGGAGCCGATGGAGGACCTGACCCATAAGAAGGGTGCAGGCTGAGCTATTTTTTTCTTTATTGTTATTTCAACAACTGTACATCAGGTAGGCTGGCAGCAGCATCTTACGCTGCTCTTCAGCCTCAGAGTTAACAATGAGAAAATGCGAATGTCCACGTAACGTGTGCGAGTCCGGGGACCTGCCAAGAGGGGAAGAAGGGGGAGGGAGAGGGGAGAGCAAAGAGCAAAGATGCCAATGGAAGGAAGAATGAAGGTATGGGGGTAGGGGAAGCCTGGGGGAGGAGTGGGGAGAAAGGGAGGAGGGAGGGAAGGGGGAGAGGAGGGAGAGCAGGTGCCCATAGGAACAAACACAGGAAGAGGGAGGGAGGATCAAAGTTGGTAGGAGGGGTAGAGGGAGGGGAGGAGGGCATCATCAGGGAGGGGGAGCTGGCGGAAGCCACCTTGGGAGAGGGTATGGAGAGCGGAGAGCAGGTGGGTCGTGGAAATACAAACACGGCAGCGGACGGGGGCGGGAGAGGATGGGCGAGACCAGCGGGTGAGGAGGATCGAGTTTACGGGAGGTGTTGAAAGTATTGTTAATAAAACTTCTCTATTTAAACTAGACTGAACTGCATGTGACTGCTTTAATCTTTAATATAACTTGCATCTGACTGCGTATTTAACTGAATTGAATTTTATCTGACTGCATGAAAATATTGTTGGAAAATTAATACTCAAAATACACATCTGACTGCATGAAAGTTTAGTGGTAAAAATAAATGAAAGTCACCAACCTGCATCTGACTGCGTCTGTGGACTTAGCTTGTGCACTCCTTCCCGTTTAGCCGATAATAAAACATATATTCAACTCAGCCATAGTGCAATGGCATAAAATTGTCATTCTAGATAACTTTACTCATTTTGGCCCTGTTTGTTACTTAATAAAAATTCTGTCCTGACCTGAATAATTTGCCAACTGTGCAATGGCATATAGATTATTTTACACTGATAAATGAAATTATTAGCTTTACTCATGGGAACTTTACTTTAATGTACCTTTTGGTTCAATGCAAGCACAGGATGCGGAGAACTATATAAGGTGTGAGATGTAACTCTAATTTTATCTAACAAATATATATTGTTCAAACATTTAAGGCACATGTGAAAAAGTAAGAAAAACTTCTATAGCATGGATTTACGAGAAAGTTTCACAAAACGCTTATTGCATCAACAATGGGATTTCTATCTAGTTTTTAGACATTATTTAACCAAAGAAAACCTGTTTTATTAATTATTATTTCTAGTTTCCCCAGGTATGTGCCGAGTTTCACTCAATATATAGCTTATTATGTGCGGAGCGCCAATTCTTACTTTGATGCTGTCATGACCTGGCTGCCTCCTGCAGACATCTTGCCCCGACTCGAAACACATCTGCTGTCTCTGCGCATCTCCTCACCACTACTCAAACTTTTACCGCGTGCACCTAGCTCTGTTAGCTGTCAACGATCTTACTACTCGAAGATGTACTACTCGTCCAACCTTGCGGTTGGGAACTATCGACATTTTTCACTGGCTCTATCCTGATCGAATCTCAGCACATACCTTTCAGTGTAGAGGATCAGGCTGAGCTTTTCTTTTCTTTTTTTTCTTTATTGTGATTTTCAACACCTTGTACAAAGGTGGGCTGTCAGCAGCATAATACGCTGCTCTTCAGCCGAGAGTAATACAATATAAAACATAATGGAGGTACAGATAATACGAGACAAATAGCGGGTAAAAAACTGTAGACACTGGAAAACAATATACATGAAGCTGTTCACGCTGGACAAGAAAAAACACTAAAACCTGTGGACACGGCGCACAAAACACGGACGACTGCGACGGCACAGGTGAACAGTGGTGGCGTGACGGCGAAATAACACTAAACACAAAACGAAGGCACACACACTAGACACTGATGGCGACGATCTCCGGCGCGCGAATGTCCACTGAGCGTGTACGAGTCCAGGGACCTGCCAAAAGAGGAGGAGGGGGGGTGGGAGAGGGAGAGGGGAGAGCAGAGATGCCACAGGCAGGGGAGATAGGGGGAAGGGAGGAAGGGAGGAAGGGGGAGGGGAAGCTCGGGGGAAGAGGGGTGGAGGAAGAGGTGATGGGGGGAAAAGGAGAGAGAAGGGAGGGAGGGTGCCCAGAGGAAAAGACACAGGAAGTGGGAGGGGAGGATCAAAGTTGATAGGAGGTGTAGATGGAGGGGAGGAGGACATCATCAGGGAGGGGGAGCAGGTGGAAGCCACCTTGGGAGAGGGTAAGGAGGGTGGAGAGATGGAGACCGTGTGGGATGTGGGAATACAGGTGCGGCAGTGGGCTGGGGTGGGAGAGGATGGGTGAGACAAGCGGGTGAAGAAGATCGAGTTTATGGGAGGTGTACAGGATCCATATCCTTTCAAGGAAAAGGAGGAGGTGGGTGAACAGAGTGAGGTCGTACAGGATCCGCGTGGGGGAGATGGATGCGATAGGTGAGGCGGAGAGCATGGTGTTCAAGGATCTGAAGGGATTTATAAAAGCAAGGGGGGGGGGGGGGCGGAGATCCAGGCCAGATGGGCGTAACAAAGGATAGGGCGGATGAGGGATTTATAGGTGTGGAGTATGGTGTAGGGGTCCAGACCCAACGTACGGCCGCAAAGGAGCTTGAGGTGACGGAGTTGGGAGCGTGCCGTGGCCTGGATTGTCCGGAGATGGGGGACCCAGGAGAGGCGACGGTCGAGGGTGACGCCAAGGTACTTAAGGGTGGGGGTGAGGGCGATAGGACGGCCATAGATGGTTAGATAGAAAACGAGGAGGCGGAAGGAAGGGGTGGTTTTGCCTACAAATCAGGCTGAGCGACAGGCAGGCGCTTAAGTACTCGATCGGGGACGCCGCTATTGGCCGCTGCAACCACGTGTTCCACTGTGGCGCCCTCACTTTAAATGCTGGCCAGGAGGCGCGCGCAGCCACAGCTTATGGCGTGATGGTGCAGAGACCTCTAGGGGTCTGCGACGTCCATGACGTTTGGCGGGGATTCAAATTCCGCGGCGCTCGGTTCCAGACTTTTTGTCTTACATCGTTGTGGACATAGTGACCTACCCGGACAGCCGAGCGCGTTTACACACCACTTACGGGATTCGGGGAGGAGAGACTGCCCTGGATCGAATCCGCCTGTGGATTAACGACGAGGAGCGGTGTGCCGGCCAGCCAGGATGTCACTTTCAGACAGTTTCCCACATATAGATGGGTGCACACCGTGGTTGTTCCCACGTCCCGACTCAGATACGCGCTACGCTAACATTTAGAAAACTTTCTCGCAATTGAACATGTGTTTTACTCCAGATGCAGACAGATGGAGTACAAAGATTCCGTTCGAGAGGGAGTGGTCGCGTCAGAAAGGGCACCCGGCCACGTACTGTCAGTAACATTGCCACAACACGCATTACAAAATGGTTCAAATGGCTATGAGCACTATGGGTTCAAAAAATGGCTCTGAGGCCATCAGTCCCCTAGATCTTAGAACTACTTAAACCTAACTAACCTAAGGACATCACACACATCCATGCCCGAGGCAGGATTCGAACCTGCGACCGTAGTGGTCGCGCGGTTCCAGACTGTAGCGCCTAGAACCGCTCGGGCACCCCGGCCGGCCAACACGCATTACAGTCCCGACCCCTTTGGACAAACTGGAACAAGGAGAAGAACAGGAAGAACGCAACATTGTGGATATAGTGGCTTCTAAAGCCGTATCATTTCCGTTGTACGAGTGTCTGGTAATTACGTGATGTGCCATCGATGGCTACCATCTTCCGTTAGATTAACGCCGATATGGAAGTAGCGTTGTCACACGCGAACCTGGTTGCTGTGATTGTGATTGTGTTCGAGATCCAGTTGTCTACATACAACTCTGGTTCACGTAGCTGAGACTGAGGGCACTTCTCGTGCTAGCATTAATTGAAGTATTCAATCATTTGCAAAATTATTGTGGTGCGATTTAAGAAACATATGCGCTAAGTAGCCCCAATTCCATATTTAAAGTTTTACTATGTAGACCAGTCGTCGACGAACATTTTTGCTCCAGAGCCAATACAAAGAGGTGACAAAAGTCAAGGCACACCTGCTAATATCGTGTGGGACCTACTGTTGCCTGACGCAGTGCAGCAACTCGAAATGGCATGGGCTCAACAAGTCGGTGCAAGTCCCCCGCAGAAATGTATTCGTCGTACGTACTTGCTACGTTGATATCTGCGGTTACTTCACGCAGTGTTGCTCTTCTGTTAGCACCAACAACTCCACACAACCACAGCTGCTCTCGGTCGTTAAGTGAAGGCCATCAGCCACTTCGTTGTCCGTGGTGCCAGGTAATGGGTGAAATTTGATGATCTCAGCATATTCTTGACACTGTGGACATCGGACTACTGAATTTCCTAACAATTTCCGAAATGGAATGTCCCATGCGTCTAGCTCGAACTACCATGCCAAGTTCAAAGTCTGTTAATTCCCTCATGCGGCCATAATCACAGTCGGAAACCTTTTCACGTGAACCATCTGAGTACAAATGAAATCTCCGCCAATGCTCTGCCCTATTATACGTTGTGTACGCGATACTACCGCCGTCTGTATTATGTGCATATCGCTATTCCATGACATTTGCCACCCTAATGTAGCGACATTGCGGAGAGCGGAATCTGGGGCTGTATTCGTACTGATCTTAATATTGACTAGTAACCCACATAGATTAGAATTTTATGGGCTCCTAAAAGATCAGCTACAGCAAGGCCGCGATCAGTTGGCCGCCAGCAACCGAGTACTGGTCGTTAGAACTCGGCACAGTTTGTGATACTTCGTGTCGACTTTTCTCTCTTTCAGATTTCTACCGCCCTCAGTGACCGCGAAGATATGACAGTAACTGACTGAAGAAGTCGTACCATGTTGTCTGTGTGAGCGGATGGTAACTGATTAATAATAGTAATTTATTTAAATGAATAATGCAATATGAGACACGGTTACAAATGTTTACATGTTTCGAATGTCATACTGCTTCTGCTCACTACACAGTTTACAACAGCCTAAATTTAATTTCATATTCCTTGCTTCACAAATGTACCGAATTTGAAGGTGACCATCTCCGTAATGTGCATTAATGAATCTACACTTTGTGATCAAAAGTATCCGGATGTCCACAAAACCATACGTTTTCCATGTTAGGTGCATTGTGCTGCAACCTACTGCCAGGTACTCAATAACAGCGACCACAGTAGTAGTAGAATGGGGCGCTACGCGGATCTCGCGGACTTCGAGCGTGGTCAGGTGATTGGGTGTCACTTGTGTCACACGTCTGTACGTGAGATTTTCACATTCCTAAACAACCCTAGGTCCACTGTTTCCGATGTAACAGTGAAGTAGAAACGTGAAGGGACACGTACAGCACAAAAGCGTGCAGGCCGACCTCGTGTTTAGACTGACACAGACCGCCGACAATTGAAAAGGGTCGTAATGTGTAATAGGCAGACATCTATCCAAACCATCACACAAGAATTCCAAACTGCATCAGGATCCACAGCAAGTACTATGACAGATAGGCGGTAGGTGAGAAAACTTGGTAAATGCCAAGCGACGCATCGCTTGATGTGAGGAGCGTAAACATTGGACGATTGAACTGTAGAAAAACATTGTGCGGAGTGACGAATGACGGTACGCAATGTGGCAATCCGATGGGAGGGTGTGGGTATGGCGAATGCCCAATGAACGTCATCTGCCAGCGTGTGTAGTGCCAACAGTAAAATTCGGAGGCGGTGGTGTTGTGGTGTGGTCGTGGTTTTGATGGAGGGCGCTTGCACCCCTTGTTGTTTTGAGTGACACTATCACAGCACAGGCCTACAATGATGTTTTAAGGGTCTTCTTGCTTGCCACTGTTGAAGAGCAATTCGGGGATGGCAGTAGCATCTGTCAACACGATGGAGCACCTGTTCATAGTGCACGGCCTGTGGCGGACTGGTTACACGACAATAATATCCATATAATGGACTGGCCTGCACTGAGTCCTGATCTGAATCCTACAGAACACCTCTGGGATGTTTTGGATTGCCGACTTTGTGCCAGGCCTCACCAACCGACATCGATACCTCCCTCAGTGCAGTACTGCGTGAAGAATGGACTGCCATTCCCCAAGAAACCTTCCAGCACCTGACTGAACGTATGCCTGCGAGAGTGGAAGCTGTCATGAAGGGTGGGCCAACACCAAACTGAATTCCAGCATTACCGATGGAGGGTACCACGAACTTGTAAGTTATTTTCAGCCAGGCGTCCGGATACCTTTGATCACATAGTGTATGTTACTTTGCTGTCAAAATTTATATCCTTCCAGGCGTTCGGTAAAAGTCACACACGTCCTTAAATTGTCTGTATCTGAAGAGAAACAATAAAAATCCTCCCTGCTCAAATTCTCTATCCCTGCAGTGGCAACACAACTTACCCGTCTACCCCTGGGATAAGCAAGCAGGCTTACTTAGTTCGTGACTGAATTCACCGAAGCCCATTGACATTAAATACATCTTAAAATACTACTGTCTATGTAAGTATGTTTGCAACTGAGTAGGAAAACTACATTCGTATGAAGCTCTTAACGTTGGCTGACTTCGTGCATTCGACTGTCTCTTGCTAGATGCATCTGTATCTGCACTTGTAAATATACAGAAATTGACGTGTTCGTGTGTGTGTGTTATGGGAGGGGAGGGGGGGGGGTACGCTCCACATATCCTGCTAAGCGAATTGATCGATTTCAACCTCATGGACAGAGAGATGGGGAGAAGGAGATAAAGAGGGAGAAGTGGGGAGGAGGAGACGGAGAGAGAGAAGTGGGGAGGAGGTAGAGAGACCAGTGATAGAGATGGTTTGGGAGAGCGAAGAGATGGTTTGGGAGAGAGGGGGCAAGGGTTGGATGGAGGGAGAGAGAGTTGAGGATGGATAGGACTGATAGGCTCCGGGAGGACGTGAGTAGAAGGAGAAGGAGGAGGAGATGGTTTAGGAGAGATGAGGAGAAATGAGATAGACAGAGAGATGGGCAGAGAGGAGGAGGACGCCCATAAGAAGGGGAACCACATATGTGTAGTCAAGGAGAGGACGGCC
The DNA here is from genome assembly GCF_021461385.2 of Schistocerca piceifrons. Classification (NCBI taxonomy): domain Eukaryota; kingdom Metazoa; phylum Arthropoda; class Insecta; order Orthoptera; family Acrididae; genus Schistocerca; species Schistocerca piceifrons. Next base: position 557,621,042 of record NC_060144.1, read on the forward strand.
ATTGATCCTTTCAGTGCGGATGCCAGTTCTTAAGGGAGTCTTCAAAATGCCACAAGTAATGAGGATAATTGGTAAGGGGTCATTACATTAGTAGTGGCTGGATAAGTTGAGAAATTTGGCCTGCCGGGATGCGTGCTAGGGTAGTCCATGCAGCTAAAATGACAGCCGTGTCCAGGTGGGTTAGTATTAGGAGATCCGGGATACCCGGGTTCGGATCCCATTCGGACTCAAATTTTCAACTTTCCCCATTGATTTAAAACAATGACCACTCGCAGCCGATGTCTGTAATTCTTTTGTGTCTTAATACGTAGTAACTGCTGTATCAAAATTATGTTTGTTCTTTCGGACATGTCCAAAAGAACAGACACCACATACTCATAGCAAAAAAAAGTTTTGCATCACCTCGGTTAAGAGAGTTCCAGAACCTGTACAGAAATTTGTAATAGAGATCAAACACCAATTCCGCCATTTTTATTGCTCATGAAAACCACACATTGCATGTTGTATCATCATTTAGCGAGACCTTTGGAGGTGGTGATCTAGATTGCTGTACACACTGGTACCTCTAATACCCAGCAGCACGTCCTCTTCCACTGATGCATGTCTGTATTCGTCGTGGCATTTCTGAACATCAAGGCACTGTTGGTCCGGATTGTCCCACTCCTCAACGTCGGTTCGGCGTAGACCCCTGAGAGTGATTGGTGGGGTCACGTCGTCCATAAACAGCCCTTTTCAATCTATCCCAGGCATGTTCGGTAGGGTTCATGTCTGGAGAATATGCTGGCCGCTCTAGTCGAGCGATGTCGTCATCTTGAAGGAAGTCATAGGGGTTCGAATTGTCGTCCTTTAAGACGAATTCCTCGCCAGTATGCTGCCGATATGGTTGCGCTACTGGTCGAAGGATGGCATTCACGTATCGTACAGCCGTTATGGCGCCTTCCATGTCATTCGGTGGCGTAGATCAGCCCCACATAATTGCACCACAAAACAGCAGGGAACCTCCACCTTTCTGCATCCGCTGGATAGTGTGTCTAAGGCGTTCAGTCTGACCATGTTGCCTCCAAACACGTCTCCGACGATTGTCTGGTTGGAGGCAGATGCGACACTCATCGGTGAAGAGAACGTGATGCCAATCCTGAGCGGTCCGTTCGGCATGTTTTTGGGCCCATCTGTACCACGCTGCATGGTCTCGTGGTTGCAAAGATGGACCTCACCATGGACGTCGGGAGTGAAGTCGTAACACGACGTCCTGTGGCTGCACGAAAAACATTATTC